>NC_138548.1:186970509-187570509 GCF_964273705.1 Natrix helvetica
AATGGAGTAATTGAAGTCCATGTAGCCACTCAGCAAATGTCCTCCAGCGGAGCCTGAGTAGACCAGGCCACAGAAGTGGCCACACTGTGTGTGGAGTGTGCCATGATATGCAGTGGAACCAGCAGAGAGAGAGCAGAATACGCCCGGGAAATGGCTGCCCTTGCCCAGCGACCGATGTCCAAAGATGAGGCCTTGGATCCCTTCTTACTTCCAGGTTGGAATTTGATGAAAAGGGCCTCAGAGCGCCTGAAAGAAGCAGTTCACTTAATATAAATGCGTAAGGCATGATGCATATCAAGGTAATGTCACTTACGTTCCAGCTCGTGTGATGGCCGAGGGCAGAAATCTGGGAGTACGAGTTCCTGGGATCTGTGGAACACAGAATTTACCTTGGGCACAAAGGTCAAGCCGAAGGACTACCCTGTCTGGGTGAAAGATGCATAGGTCTTGCCTGGTGGATAAGGCTGCCAACTCAGAAACGTGTCCCACCAATGTAATGGCTACAAGAAAAACCAGTTTTAATGTTAAGACATGCATGGACACAGAATGCAAAGGCTCAAAAGGAGACTGGGTCAGGGACTCCAGGACTTTAGAAACTGTGAATTGTCAGTGGCTTGATGTTCGTGGCCCCCCCTCAAGAAAAGCCGAATCAGAGGTTCATGAGAGAGAAGCTGAGCCGTAGTCAGTGAGAGGACTGATGAGAGGGCTGCGACCTGGCAGCGGAGAGTTTTCGGAGAAAGTCCCAGGTCCAGTCCCCATTGCAGGAATTGGAGAATTTGGGGAACAGATGCCTCGAGAGGAACAACGCCCTTTGATTGACACCAGAGAGAGAATTGAGTCCAAGTGGTGTCATAAATGCGGTTAGTGGAAGTGGTGCGGTTAGTGGTGCCCACCCAGAAGATTGAATAGTTCGGATTACCTCCACTGAGAGGTTCACAGTTCTTAGAGCTTCCCGCTCAACCTCCAAGCAGTGAGGCGCAGCCATGGAAGGTCTGGATGTTGGCACACCCCTTGCAGGAGTAGTGATGGGAATTGCGGCAATTGCCATGGATGGGCCACTGAGAGATTCATGAGGTCGGCAAACCAGGGTCTGCGGGGCCACCGAGGAGCGATTAAGATTAGTTCTGCCCTTTCCACCATCACCTTTCGGATTATCCTCTGAAGGAGTGGGGTAGGTGGAAAGGCAAACAGAAGGCCCGGATGCCAGTCGGACCTTAAGGCATCCACTCCCTCTGCCCCTGGGGATGCGAAGTGGGTGAAGTACCTTGGTAACTGAGCATTGTCCTGAGAGGCAAAGAGGTCGAGGACCGGGAGGCCGAACCTGACCGTCAGCTGCTGGAATACACGGTGACGTAAGCTCCACTCTGCCAGATCTATGTGAGTGCGGCTGAGTATGTCTGCCTGTACGTTGTGAATCCCCAATATGTGTTCAGACCAGAGTGACAACAGGTGGGCTTCTGCCCAAGACATTAGTTGGCAAGACAGAGTCATCAGACGCCAGGATTTTGTCCCCCCCTGTGTGCTTTGGTGATGGTATTGTCCTTAAGGACGAGCATGTGTGCATTGGTCATGAGAGATTCGAACTGGAGCAGGGCAAGGAACACGGCCTTGAGCTCCAACCAGTTGATAGTGTTCTTCTGGTCGAAGCGAGACCAGAGCCCTTGGGCCGTCTGAGATAGGATGTGAGCTCCCCAACCCTGTAGACTTGCATCTGTCGTTAGGATGATGTATGGGAGTTCGTGAAACAGGGAGCCCAGTGTCACTGCGGGGGAGAGCCACCAGCGTAGAGATCACCTCCGAGGTCAGGAGAATTCTGTGAGTGGAGCAACTGCAGTTTGCCTTTTGGTACAGGAGAAGGAGCCATTGAAGCTGGCAACTGTGGAATTTGGCCGGCACGATGTGGAATGTGGACACCATCTTGCCCAGGAGTTGAGATAGTTGGATGAGCGGAACCGCCTGCTGGTCGTGCATGGATGAGACCAGGGCGCGAATGGTCACCTGTCTCTCTGGAGACAAAAATACCTATTCCAAAGAAGTGTCTATCACTGCCCCGAGATGGTGAGACGGGCCATGGGCTGCAGATGACTCTTCTTAAAGTTGACCAGAAAGCCATGGTCTGCTAAGGTCTGGAGGGTGATCTGGACATCCCGGAGAGCCTGATGTGAAGACCTGGATAGTAACAAAATATCATCAATATAACAGAGAATCCTAAGTGGCATAGATCTGAGATGGGCCACCAGAGCGGCTAAAATCTTAGTAAAGACCCTTGGGGCCGATGATAAGCCAAATGGAAGAGCTTGGTATTGGAAGTGATTCCCATTATAAGAAAACTGGAGGAATTTTCTGTGATGTGGAAGAATGGGGATATGGAAGTATGCCTCTGTAAGATCAATAGAGGAGAGAAGATCATTGGGCCGAATACTCTCCAAAATGAACAACAGAGAATGCATTTTAAACCTCCTATAAACTATAAATTTGTTTAGAAATTTGAGGTCGAGAATAGCTCTCCAACCCCCCGAAGACTTAGGCACTATAAAGAGATGGGAATAAAAACCCCAACCTTGTTGGTCAAGGGGAACCTCCTCGATGGCCTGAATTTAGAGGAGGTGTCTGATAGCTAATTCAACCAGACGCCTTTTGAAAATGTCCCTGAAGACAGGACAAGGTACGAAAGTCTGCAGGGCAGCTGGAAAGAAATTCCGGAGCCAGGCCAAAACGGACGGTATGCCTGATCCAAGAGTCGCTGGTGATGTCATCCCAGCGATCCGCGAAGGCAGACAAGCGGCTCCCTTCACTTCTGCTTTCGGAAAGTGCAGTTTGATCCACCTTTGAAGGGTTTTCTATAGGAGAATCTCTGGGAGTTCTGGTTGGACCTATCCTGGAACTGCTGGCCTTGTCTAGGGGGAGCCTGGCGCTGAGGACGGGGTAGGCAAATCCCCTGTCCATCCCATGAAAGGACGACCTGCGGAAGAATGGAGAAGGTTTAGGATCAGACTTGCGGTTTGCGGCAGGAAGCATCTTGCACTTGTCTTTGGACTCCACCAAGTGCGGCTCCAGAGGGGAACCGAAGAGCAGACCAGGTGAGAAGGGTGCGGACGCCAAACACCACTTCGCTCTGGCCTCCGCCTGCCACTGCTTCAGCCAAAGAAGACATCTCGTGGCGATGGAAGAAGCCATGGACCTGGAAGAGAAACGTGCCGCATCCAAAGAAGCATCAGCTGCATACTCCATTGCCGCTTTAAGTTTGTTCATGTCCTGGTGGGCGCGAGAGTCCCCAGGAGGGATCCTGTCCTGCATTTGCTTCAGCCATCGAAGGGCAGCCCTGTTGAAAAGGAAGCAGAAGAGGCGGCCTTGACCACCCAAGCAGATGACTGGTGACCCTTTACCAGCGACTGCTCAAAGCGTTTATCCTCAGGGTGGAGGGCATCCTCAGGAGCATTGGTGGCCACGTTAGGAGATGACAAGGACACTACTGGAAGATAAATGGAAGGAACCTCCAAAAGTTTAGAAAGCTCTGGGCTGACATTATACAACTGTGTCCAGAGTAGAGGGGAAGGGCCCTGACCCCGGGGAACCCCACTGGTTTTGAATCACCTCTAGAAACAGTTTCTGGGAGGGAACAATGTCCTTTTCGATTGGAGGACGTGAGAATAGGGGATCAGTGGTGTCAGATTTGTCCGCCTCCGAGGAGGTGGATGGTTTAGAAGCTGGAATACCAGAGACCTTCTTGGCTTTAAATAAGAGAGAACGAAACATTGCAGGTTTGACAGGCCCAACAATGTCGAAGGGGCAGGAGTCAAGTCCTCATCCTCTGACAGGTCAGAATCACGAGTGGCCTGTTCCTCAGTATCCACAGCAGAAGGCTGAGAGGTGCCTGCAGAAGAAACCCCTTGGGCCTGGTTAGAACGTCCCCTCTTGGACCTGTTAGAGGAGGCACTATGAGGAGTGGCAGAAGCAGAGCCCCGGTGTTGCAGGCCTGCAGCAATGCCCCGTTCAATGGCCGCTGCTATGATGTCAGCCATATCATCGGGGTTGATGGTGACAGCCCTTGGAGCAGGTGAACCCACATCAATGTCTGGGGTAACGCTGCCATCCCCTTCAGAATCAGATTCCCCCTGGAAACCAATCCTATCCTCTGGATTCAAAGGAGAAGCCAGGGGGGGAAGCATCCCCATCTGTATCAGTGGAGAGGTCCTCCATGGGGTTAAAATTTGAAGGAACAGGAGCTCTAGGAGCTGGATTAGGAATAGAGCAATGATTGGTCTTGGCAGTGGCCTTTTGAGGAACAGGATCACAGGCCTTGTCAGGAGTTGCAATGGGAATAGAGGCCTCTTGAAGCTCCTGAGGGGGGGCAGGCCTAGATGCCTTAGCTGGCTTTGGAGCAGAATGTTTAGAATGGGGCCTTTTTTGCTCCTGGGTTCCATTGGGGCTGGAGCAGAAGGGGCCATTGGACTGGGGGAATCCTCCCCCTGAGGAACCGAAGCCTCGTTGGTCGCCATTACTCACTGTTACTTGTGGTGGAAGGCCTTCCCGCCCAAACAAAATGGCCACCATTGATTTTCGTGCCCAAATTAACTGCCATCCATGGTAGACAGGGCCCTGAGGAATGCCTAAGATGGCGAGCCGACGAAGCAGCTTATCGCCTAGTAAGTGGCAACTTGTCCAGCGTCGTAATTGCTGAAATTTGAAGCCGGAGATCGTGTTGCAGCGGCAAGGGAAGCAGCTGCTGGCTGGGTGTTCTTCGTGGCCAGCGCGGTGAAGGGAGGCCTCCTGATCAGCGCGGCTGGAGTGCTGGACTCTCTGGTGGCGCAGCTTAGCGAATGGCACTTCAAAGGCAGTTTTCCTTGGGCGGCGCGGCAGCAGCGATCGGCACAATAAGGCCGGAGGACGAGCCTCATAGGCTAGCCGAAAGGGCTCTGAGCTGCTGAGGCAGCAAAGCCTGAGGTGAACAAGCCTCATAAAGGCTGTTGTCTTCAAATCAGCTCAGAGGAGCCTGATAGAAATTAATTTGAGGGGGGAAAGCAAAATTGGAGAGAAGTTTTAGTAGAGAAATAGGAATTTTAGCAAGGAGAGATAGGGAGACACAGCTAATCAAAGGACCGACTGAGTCTATTTCTTGGGAAGAGCCTAGTGGACGTTTCTTTAATACTTGTAGACCCAGTCCTATTGGACTCTGATGGAGTCATATCCCATGCCTGGATGATGTCTCCACCTACTGGGAGAATTTCTTAATTTTTGACCTGCCAAGCTCAAAAGGTTCACCATCACTGGCCTAGTCTCTCCCCCTGCAGAACCATGCAACCTGTCTTGTTTCCTGATTTGTTTTTTTAGGTAGCCCTCAACATGACCATTTGCTTAGTGACTTTTTGAAGTTACAACAGTGCTGAGGACATGTACTTACAACTGATTCTTGGACTAAGCAACCCTGAAGTCAGGTTATCACAATCTGGACACAGCAACCCATTCTCACTTATGACCAGTTGCGAAGCACCCCACAATGATGAGATTGAGGAGAAACTTCCTAACAGTGAGGACAATTAACCAATGGAACAGCTTGCCTTCAGGCATTGTGGATGTTTCATCTAAGAAGAGATTGGACTTGTCTGAAATGGTATAGGAACTCCTGTTTGAGCAGGGTCTGGACAAGAAGACCTCCAAGGTCCCTTCCAGCTCTATTCTGATTCTGATTCTATAAGCATAAAGTCAATGGGGAAGCTGGCAGGGAAGGTGTCAGGTACTGGAATAATTCTCTCCCACCCATACAGATTCCCAGCCTCTCTGCATTTGTGCCATGGCAGCCATTCATATATCCCTGCATGCCATGACAGACTTTTGCATCCCTTCAGAACTCCCAACCTGTGCCATAGCTCAATGCAACCTTCTTGACCTACAACTCTTCTGCATTTTCCCTGACCCATGTAATCCATTTTGTGCCCTGTCCCTGATCTGCATGTCTCATGAAACCCCACACAAACCTCCAATCTGTACAACACATCACATGCATCACTATGCACTCTCTCCAAGCCATGTAGAGCCCTTCCCTCCTCAACTTGTACAGCATGTCTCTATGCTGTAGCTGCATGTCACACACAGGTGTGGAGGAGGTTTCATGGTCCAGGTTCCAGGCTGACATTCAAAGTCGCAGCATTCCAAGGACAACCGCTTCTCACCATCCAGCCTTGGGAGTTTCCAAAAACAACAACAACAACAACAACAACAACAACAACAACAATAATAATAATAATGATGATGATGTAAAATAATAATGCTGTAAAAAAATCACGCAGGCTGATTATAAATTGCAGCACAATTCAGTAGCACAAATGATCCACTGGAATTTGTGCAAAAATTATAATATTAAAACAACAACAAACTGCTGGGAACATAAGCCTGAAAAAGTCACCGAAAATCAGATGGTCAAGATCCTGTGGGATTTTCGTATACAAACAGACAAAATACTAGCGCATAACACACCAGACATCACACTGGTTGAGAAAAATAAGGTTACAATCATAGACATCGCAATACCAGGTGATAGCAGGGTTGAGGAGAAGGAACATGAAAAAGTCGCGAAATACCAGGACTTAAAAATTGAAATCCAACGATTATGGCACAAACCAGCAGTGGTAATTCCAGTGGTAATCGGCACAGTGGGTGCTATTCCAAAAGCACTGGAATTACATTTAAAACAGTTAAAACCTGACAAAAGCACCATCAGTCAAATGCAAAAAGCTGCACTTGACTGATCTGCACGTATATTACGAAAATACGTTACGACGTCCTAGGCCCCTGGGTGGGGCCCGACTAGTAATGAATGCCAAATCCGGCGAAACAACTGGCCGCTGTGATACAATTCTGTTGATGCAATAATAATAATAATAATAATAATAATAATAATAATAATAATAATAATAATAATAATAATAATATATTTGAATTTGGTGCATGCATACGCATGATATACACCCAAGCTGTCTCCATATATTTTTCTTGATGCAAGATTGATCGGATTAGTCTTCAATGATTCAGAGTAGGTCAGCTAATTTCTAGTATTCCAGAATAAGCCCTTTACACTCATAATATAAATAAATGGGCACTTTGTTGTTCACTTTGAAGAGATTTTATCTAATCTAATTAGAATTCAAAGCAAAAGTCGCAATATGTAAATGCAGTTATATATGTCATCTAGCTTTTCAGAGCAAACAATCACAGGATCCAGATAATCAAAAGAGAATTGTTCTTATTTACAAGTCTGGAGATTCTATCTTACTAATTTTTATAAAGTTGTCTCAACCTTAACTATTGATTGGGAAATCAGGAGTTGAAACTGGGAAGTTAAGCTCCAAGAGCAAGATCATCAAAATATTGAAAGTAAGTTAAGATCACACATTTCTTTGATCTGTCATGGAATGTGCACTGCTAAATCATTTAGTTGGTTTAAGAAATCCAATATATCCATTAGATAAAGCTAATAATTCTTCTGCATCATATGGCCTTTTCCATCTTCTAATGTTCTCTCACTAAACAAATAATTGCACTTGTACCTCCTGATAACAATAGTAACGTTATGTTTTCCTCCAGTAAATATGGTACAAGAACATACCTCCTCTCCATTTAGAAAAAAACAAACTAGTCTTTTGTAGAAATGTAGAAAAAGCCCTGATCAAATCTGAATTTGATTCCGAAAAAATCAGTCCAATTCAAAACAATCCAGGAAATTGATTCACTTATAAATAATCTCGATTTAATCATACTAAATGGCTCTGCAAGGGGAGACTTAATGAGAAACTAATCTTCTGGGGCTCCAAAGGTGGGGTCAAATGTATTGTGGTTCCATATACTTATGCTTCTGTAATAACCATTTCTGGATTATTATAGATTACTGAAAATCAGCCAGATAGTGAACATTTCCCTGCCACCTGAATTCTGATTTGATGAGATTGTTATATAAGCAGTCCTCAAGTTATGACCACAATTAAGCCCAAAATTTGCTTTGATAAATAAAAGTTATTAAGTGAGCTTTTCTCTATTTTATGACCATTCTTTCCACAGTTGTTAAGTGAATCAGGCAATCATTAATGTAGTAACACACCTGTTAAGTCATTCTGGCTTCCCCATTGAGTTTGCTTCTCAGAAGGTCGCAAAAATCGATCACATTCTCTTTCTAAGAATACAGGAAACAGATTTAACCCTCCTAATTACAGACCTATTAGTTTGCTTAATACAATAAGCAAACTATATGAAAAACATATCTGCTTAAATCTATTGGACTGGATCCAAAGTGAAAATATTGTTGCTAAGGGACAGGCAAAATTTAGAGGGAACCATTCAACCTTAGATCTCTCTCTGGTCCTGCATCCACTTGGCTGAAAAATGTATCTTACCATTCAAAGCCGTCCTTTTTGTCTTTGAGGATTTTAAATCAGCTTCTGATCTGATTGCAGGCTATGCAAAAAAGTGCAAGTATCCTCAATGGTTAAGAGGTTACTTTTTCCAGAAAAAAAATAAAAGTGGTGGTATGGACATATGGTCAGAGCTAATGTGGAATCCCTTCTGAGGTGGGCACTTGCACTTAGCCCAGATGGACAACGGCCCCAAGGGCAACTGAAAAAGTGATGAAGGAGAGCCTGCATGAAGACATGCAAACCGTAAGTGAATTTTTTGTCAATGCTGCAGACTGTATGACGTGGCAGGCAAAATGAAAACTGTGCAAGCAAGACAAGCACAGCAAAGTATCCAGACTTTGGTAACAGCATGTGAGACTGGAAAAAGCAGCACTTGTTTCTGACAAATGCTCCTCCCAATAGTGTCTCTTTAAATCTCATTCTCCAGGTGAGCCTTGTGAAGAGGGGCAGGGTGCTCTCCTCCCGAGTTGTCAGGTTGCTCTGTGCTGATTCTGCCTCCTCTCCATTCTTCACTCGGGAATGGAGGGGAGCTCTGTCACTCTTCTTCTCCATTGCCAGCCCTGTCCTCCCCCCTCGCCTGGTCCTCCTGTGCCCCCTCTCCCTCACTGGTGACCCTTTCCAGGCCCGAGGAACCTAGGACTGCCTCATCCTGCTCCCCCCATCATTCCTCCATTGGCCCTAGCTCTGTCTCATCTTCCTGGACTCAGGCTCCAACGGGACCATGACAGTCAGATGCTCCCCTTGAGATATCTTTCTGGAATGTTTTCACCCAAAAAGGATAAGGCAAGGCTACATTTTAGCCTCCTTACTTTTCAATCTGTGTCTTAATTCAATAATTCAGGTGTCTTCAACTTTTAATTACCACTCTCCAATGTTAGTAAATTGTGCATTTTCAGCCTTGCTATGTGGAGATGATGCAGTAATTTGTCTGTCTTGACATGATGGGAGCGAGGAGAACCTTGAGGACATTGGTTTCCTATTGCTTAAAAATTGTAATATTTTTTTTAAAAAAACCGTTAGTCTCTACACAATAGAAGAGTAGGATGCATAAGTTGCAAATTAATTGGAGTCCAATAGAGCAGGTATGCACTTATGTTACTTTATTAATTTATTTTATATACTTTTAATGTATTTTATGTCTGCTATTTAGATTTATTAATTATAGGTTTAAATATTTTATTGTACTGTTTTCTGGCTAAGAGGACCTAGTAAAGGTTTTGATTTAATGATCACTATCACAATATAGAGAAAGAAACTTTAAAAAAAATCCCCGAAGGGAAGTTATTGGAATATATTAAAAAGCAGTTCAAAAATCCAGAGTTTTGTTGAGTTGTGATAATCCAATATTAGGTTTAAACAATATCAAATTAAAAATTGTAAAAGTTTGTTCAGCAAATGTGCACACAGAACATCCATATAGTATGATATATATGTATGTTGCAAAAACAGAACTGAAAATCTACATGGCTTATGATAATTCTGCAGTTTAGGCTAGTATTGATTATTTCCTTGTTCATTTTAAGGAAATATGAGAGCACTAATACTAGAAACACAATGGCTACTGAAGTTTCCAAGATGAGATGAAGGTCTATAACTCATGGGTACAAGTCTCTGGTTTCAGTGGAAAAAAGTCTGACTTTTTAGAATTACTCATTCTAATTTTGAGGCTGCCTAAGTTCTTGGCAACTCTGGGTGACTTAAAAGAAGCAAAGGAAAAGAAACAATAGATATACAAGACAATATGCCCAATCAGAACACAAAATTAGGCTAAAGTAAAAGAAGATCCACAACCACCTCTCCCTGACCAAGACATATATCAGTCATATAAGTGGTTTCCCACAATGGCCTGTGCTACACACACAAACTACACTTCATGTCTGCTTCCCCATCAGCGGTGGGATTCACTTACCTTCCCTAATGGTTCGCAAATGTGAGCATGTGCAGACGGTCACACATTATGTCAGGGCAAGTGGGTGGAGCCTCCCGCAGCCACTGCTACTAGTTCACCCAAATCGGACAGAACCGGCTGAATCACCTCTGTTCCCCATCCCCTCAACTGCTATACTATGGATGCTCATGCTTCCAAGCCTGCATATTCTCCATAAATATAATTTATATACTTATTGACAGTAGTCATAATACTTCAGTTACATTTCTATCATTCATATAAACCACTTAAATTGGAGAATATTGTGCTATTATTCAAATGAGAGTTCTGAGATAGAATTCTCTTGTAAATTTAGAATAGAGTCAAGATTTCAGCTGGGGACTTCAGTTCTCCGAAGGATACATCTACAGTTTACTCATAGTCAAAGGATTAGCACATTTATTTAAAATTATGGTTTGTTCTTTACCATGTGTTTGGAGCAGGCACTTCATTTTATGGAGACTTGCCTATATGTATAAAGCTTTTCTGAGTGGTAGCACTTCATAATAGCTCTGCAATTTTACTGTTCTAAAAATCATTTAGGACACTAAATTGTTTTCTTTTACCATCTCAAATCTTTGTAATTTAACAGGCAGCAAAACTGTATCTGAAACCTTGAAATCCTGTCAGGTAACAGCAAGAAACTTCTGTTTCTTTGGGTAATGAAGAATGCTTTTAATGCTTTCATAAAAATGATCCAGGCTTTGAAAACCTTTTCAAGTCTGAATACAAATTTTGACAAAGTTTTTTAGAAGTTTTTTTTATATACCTACTATATTCTCTGGAATGTCAATTCTTTCATGTGATTGATTCAGGCATATTTTAAAATTTTTATCTATGTGTTGCAATGGCACATGCAAAGTCCTTCATTTAGAAAACAGAAATTGATTGCCCATGTAGCTTAGCTATAATAGTCATGAAAACGATTTTGGAACCATATTTGATTTCAAACTTTAGAAATTAGCAGGGTGATGTGGCTGCAAGAAAGGAAATGTAATTTTAGTCTACATCAACAGAAATATAATTTTCAAATCAAGGAAAGTATTCAACTCTCTTTATTTTGTGTGATTGACAACCAAACATACTATCGTAAGAAGAACTGGAATAGATTGAGTGTAAAGCCATGACAATGATCAAGGGACTAAACCCAGACAAACCTTATTGTCTTCTTGATAAAGAGTTTGCCTGAATTAGTGGTTCAAGGAAATGCTATGGACATAATATAGACCACAGCCTACTTCTTAATAAGATAGAACAATGAGGAATAAAAAGTATCACTATCAGATGGATTCATAATTAGCTGACCAACTGCACCCAGCATGAGTCCTCAACAGAAATACATCCACATGGAAGAAAGCATACAGTAGGGTACCTCAAGGTTTTGTCTTGGGCTCAGTACTCTTCAACATCTTCACAAATGATCTAGATGAGGGAATAGAAGGGAAAACTCATCAAATATTCATATGAAACTAAGGTAGGGGGAATTGCTAACACTTTGGAAGATAGACTCAAGATTCAGAAGAATCTTCACAGAACTGATCACTGGGCCCTACAGTGCTCCAACAAGATGCAGTTCAATTAGAAAAGTAAGGTCCTGCTGAGGCAGGGAAACCAAATTCATAGGTATAGAAGAAGCGGTACCTAGTTCAAAGTAGTAACTGTGAGATGGATCAAGGTGTCCTAGTAGACCATGCAATGCATAGCAAAGCTGCATCAAGAACAGGATAGCATCAAAATCACAAGAAGTGATAATATCACTGTACATTAGTGAGGATACACCTAGAATATGGCATCCAATTCTGGTCACCACAATACGAAAAAGATGCTGAGACTCTAGAAAGTGTGCAGAGAAGAGCAACAAAGATGATATAGGATCTGGAGGCTAAACCATATGATGAACAGTTGAAGGAGCTAGATATGGCTAGCCTATCAGAGAAAGATTGCTGTAACATGATAGTATTTGAGGGCCTGTCACAGGGAAGAGAATCAATCAACTCATTCTTCAAAGCACTAGATGGCATGTAATGACGGAAATGTAATGACGGAAGTAATGACGGAAGCTTGTTAAAGAGAGATCGAACCTAGAACTAAAGAGAAATTTCCTGACAGCAAGAAATCAATGGAATATCTTGTTTTCCAGAATTGTAGGGGCTCCATTCTAAAGCAGTTAGAAGCTTGTATGGTAAGAATTATCATCAGAGTCATGTTTTCATTGTTGCTTCCTTCTTTGGAATAGCATTTCTCTTTACCCCCCCAGATTAGATCAGCACCAATATTGATTGTGTATAGGGAAGCATCAAGATCTGACTATTTGAGGAAGTTTTGTGCAAATGATTTGAGTTGTGACATCTCATCTGCAGTAATTGATTTTTCACATGATAACACACCATCATGATCACATAATGATTTTGGCATGCTATTTCTCAGCTTAGTATGATTTTATGTTATTTACATAACAAAACTGAATATATTATATTGTATTATTTTAAGCTATTTACCAAATTTGATGTACACTGCTTAGGGTATTGCGGCTAAAGTGATATATTAACCTGAGTAATCAATCAATCAATCAATCAATCAATCAAATTATGTAAATAACCGGGGATTGAAGTTAAAATCTTAATAAAACTTTCCATTTCATGAATATATAAGTCTGGAGAAGAAGAGGAACCTTGCATTTCAGTACAGGTTGTAGGCATGGCTTTCATGATTTCTGTAATTATGAAAAACCCCAGATAAGGCTGCCTCTTGTTATCAGCAAGAAAAAAAGGACTAGAGTTTCATATACCTGAAAGCTACACTCACAAAGACCAAAAGATAAAACAAACTTCGCTTTCCTCATAGCAACACTTCACTAAATAATGTGTACTAAATAAAGGTTAATTTTTAAAGCCAAAAACTACTCTCATCTTTATCTATCGGATGCAATTCTTGTTGTATGGATTATGCAACTATATAGAATTTCCCCCAGTGCTGTATGTTTATATAATCAAGACAAATCAGCCCAGGAGATGACTTACTTAAATAAGGACAGGGAAGAGCAAGAAAGGTCCAGATACATAAATGAATCCTTCAGAACAATCCTACAGAGATCTGCTTCAAATAAGGGCTTTCAGATTCTTACAGGGTTCAACTAATTCAATTGCCTAGTTTCTGTGATGGGAACAATACAACATAATCCTTTGAAACATTACATACTTAAAAATCTCAATGAATTTTGTTGCAATTATTTCTAACTTTCTGTCATAAAGTAACTGAGATCTTCATTTCAGCATTCTATATAAATTGATCCAGCTACTATTGTAGATCATAATAAAATGATCATTTAGATGTTTTAGTTCCATTTTTCTGATGTGGTTGTTCTCAGCTTAAAAAAAAACACAATATTTGCATGCACACACAGTCAGGAAAGAATGATCCTATGAATAAATATATATAAAGTTCCAAAAGGAAATGTGAAATTCATACATCTAAGCCTGTTTTTTTTGGGGGGGGGGGAGGAGGAAAGGGAAAGTGATATAACTGCCTAGTTTTTCTACATATTTTAAAAGTTAAATCGTCATTAAATGGAATTTAATGAGGAATTAGTAGAGAGGGAAAGGTGAATCTACAACTTTAAAAAAAAAGTAATGTTTGAATATATTCATTTATATAGGAAGCAATGAAGAGGATTTTCAAGAAATCTTTTTTCCCATTATGTATTGTCTGTTATTTAAATCATATCATTGAAACTAAAATATACAAAATTAATATTGGCTGTTGTTCATTTTTTTAGAGATTAGTAAAAATATTAATGATACATAAACTGCGCTTTCAAAAATATATTGTTTTTCTTCCTTTATTTAATGTATGCCATCTTTTTAACTAATAGTCCAAGGATGTATATTCCTTCTCTATTCTTGACTACTATTAAGCAATTGGGCAGTAATTTTAACCACAGTTAACTACTACTATAATTTGACAAAGTGGGAGTTTTGTAGTAGACTTTAAATCTTCCATGAAAAAGTATCTCTTTGCTAAATATAAAGAACAATAAATATTAAATATAATTTAGATTTTAGATAACATAACATACAATATAATATATTTATAGTAGATTTTATGTTAGATGTAAATGATACAGTATTACATGTTAAAATTAATGCATAAATGCTATAGAAACATATAAAAATAACATAGTAGAGTTCTTAGAAGAAGGAAAAAATAATTACAAATATAAGCCAAGGTTATTGTTAACAAAATTACAGTATCAAA
Organism: Natrix helvetica; assembly: GCF_964273705.1. NCBI lineage: Eukaryota > Metazoa > Chordata > Lepidosauria > Squamata > Natricidae > Natrix > Natrix helvetica. Next base: position 186,985,096 of record NC_138548.1, read on the forward strand.
TTACAAATCACAAAGCCCATACTTACAATCTGTGCTACTGTTTTTTGGAACCACAGAGAAATTGGAAGCTATAGGGTTGCGAACAATATCTTCCCACTGAATGGTATTTGCGTAGCAAAGAAATCTGTTCTGGCCAACATATACTCCTCCATTTAAGATTTCTGTATCAAAAAGAAATAGGGAGGGGAAAACATATATTAAAGCCTTTCTCTGAAAGAAAAATAAAATGATTTTGTAAAACAACAGCAGAAAACATAGAAAGTTCTTAAGATTGTATGCATTCTCTAGTCTAAGGAATCACATATTCACAGAATTAAGCCACTCCAATGATTTTTTCCTTCTTTTTTCAGCATTCTAATTAGGACAGCCTTACATGGTACAATTCTGTTATACAATTACTAGAAGAGAAGGTTACAAGAAGTTACACTTTGGACAATAATTTCATTTATTGAACATTTATTGGTGGTGTATGTGGAAGAAAAGCCACGTCTTAAGGACAGAATCAGTTAACTGGAATGGGACAACAATGTCTTCAGTGATTCCACTTCTCACTTATTTGAGAGTGTCAGTTTTATGTGTGGAATGCCATACTTCTTCACTATACCTGAGGTTTAAGAGCAAAAGTTAAATATCTAAGTTAAGGACTGCATTATCAGACAGCAAGCATTGCTTTGAATTAAAATTTCCTTTTATATGCTCTTGGACTAGAATTGGAGGACATCTGGTAAAAGCAAAAAAAATACTTCAAAGGAAGTATAACGAAGCTAAAACCTTAAACGCAGGCAGCTCCGTTGAGCTTGTAGGGATTTATTACTAAGTGAGCATGCCTACAACTGTGATGCATATAACAAATAATAAATAATGAAGCGAAAACACACATTTCTAAGCAGAACAACTGGAAGCAAAAGCAAAACCTCATAAATACGTGAAGTACTATAACTAACTGTTCCCTTTCCCCTAAGTGTTTCCCTGAGACACATTCGGTTTCTAGACCGAATCCAAGCCACTTTGAGATTATAGAGATGAATACATAAAAGCAATCTCAATTTGCATTATAATTATGAACCAGGAATATTACTATTGTTAAATAGGCATTTTGAATGTTTACTGAAAAAGCTCTTAGTTATTAATACAATTTCTCTCAAAACAGTATTTTATTTGTCCACTACTATATCTAACTAAAGTTGGCTCCAATGCTACAACATTATTATTAATAAGACACATTTTTCTGTAGGTTATATATAATGGGATTACATTTTACTTCAATGGCTTTACAGTCTTTTTGGAACAAAACAGGAAGATAGCTAGAGTATGGTGTCTCCCTTGAACAACTCCCCAGATTCCTCCTCAGATGTCAGCTCAGGGGACATCTGGCATGTCAGGAACTGAGTTGATTGATGGTTTGTGAATTCTCTTACATGTGGAATTAAGTTTGTTTGGTGGAGTCATTTTGTTTGAGCAACTTTCAATTGCTTTGTGGACTGTTGGGCCATGCATGTGAACTAATCTTGGCCTGCTCGCGGCTGGACTTAACTGGGGCAGTTTTGAGTTTTGGTGAAGGTAATTGCTGGGGATTATTAATAAACTCACTAAACCACAGTTTATTCCCCGGTTCACTGCAATGACTGCTCCCTTGACTCGGTTGCTGCAGAAAAGAGTGCAGCTCACATGGAAGTTGGTCAAGTGGCATGTCTTCGAGGTTTTGAAGAAGGCTTTTGCTACAGAACCCATTCTTCACCATCCCGACCCGATGCAACTGTTCATGGTGGCGATGGATGCATCTGATGTCATGGTGCTGGAGGTGTTGCTATAAGCCCCCGTGAACTTAAAGCAACTCTTTCCCTGCTCTTACTACTCATGCAAGCTCAACTCTCCTGAGTGGAATTACATGATCTGGCAGTCAATAAGGCTTTCAAGGTGTGGTGCACCACTTGGAAGGGGCTCAGCACCAAGTCAAAGTGTGGTCAGATCATTGGAACTGGAGAACCCAAAATGGGCAGAGCCAATCGTCTCTTTTATTCACCTGCTTTGATTTCCAAGTAACCTATAATCTGGGAGGCTGGAACCAGAGAGCCTATGCCTTGTCGCGCAAACTGGGCTTTTATAATCACATCATATTATTGAGTTTCCCAAGCTTCTTGGATTATTTTTCTCTTTAAGATTTCCATCCATGGTATTCTTTCCAAACTCTAAGTTTGTTAAAATCAGCTCTTTTAAAGTCTAATACACTAGTTTAATTTTGTTATATTGCCTGTGTTTGCATTATTCTGAATTCCATTATTACATGTCGCTCTTCCGCAAAGATCCTTCAACTTCAACCGCCTCTATCATTTCATCTCTATTAGTATGATGTCTGGTATAGCTGACCTTCTAGATCCCTCCTCTATCTTTTGGATGAAAGTTGTCAGGTAGGTTCATAAGGAACCTGTTCAATCTCCCACTTGATGCAGAGTTTGTTTCCCAGATTATGCCAGGGTAGTTAAAATCCCCCATACTATTGGGGCATGTTTCCTACATACATAGATTAACTGATTAACAGAATGTTCATCTATTTCTTCTGCTTGCTTGGGTGGCCTCTAGTATACACCTATAGCAATGTCATTCTTTTTTTCCATTTTATTATAACCCATCTGCATTCAAGGAGGCTTTCCTCCTTGGTTTTATGCATTTCTATAGGGGTGTGATAAATTTTTACATATAATGTATCTCCACCTCCTCTTTTGTTAGATCTATTTCTTTTGTAGGAGAGGGGTGGGGAGGAGGAGGAGGAGGAGGAGGAGGAGGAGGAGGAGGAGGAGGAGGAGGAGGAGGAGGAGGAGGAGGAGGAGGAGGAGGATTGTAATTTACAGATAATGTGATGGAGCAGGCCAATATTTAAATACCTGTAATTTTGAGTCAGATAAGATTCTGACTGACAGTCATCCCTAATTTGAAGTAATATTTTGTCCTGCATTTTTAAAGTAATATCTGAATTAGACAGTTCAGTACATATTGAAACATAATTAAAGTAGCATTTTCAGAAAGTCAACATGGTGAATGAATTTCACCTCCTCAAATGCAGTCCAGTACAAAAAGAGATGATGGAAGGTGTGTAAAACCAAATATCAACCAAAGAGCATTCTAAGATATGTACAGTATATAAAAGACATATGAACACAAATATGGGCAGTGCTTTGAACTCAGATGGATCTTTCCCCCCAAAAAATGCTATTAACAATTCATTTCCAAAGAAACTAATTATTTCCATGCTCAAGCAAAGAGAAATTTACCCATCATTTGCTTTGATATTATAGCTGTATTGTGGGAAGCAGCTCTCAGGATACTGCAGAACAAGAAGTACCTCTTGCCAACAAATGGCCACAGGGAATTTTGGCCCAGTTAATTATAAGTATAATCTTTATTGTCATTGTACTTAAATACAACAACATTATTAAAACAGTTCTGAAAACATTGGCATACCACTGAAATTAAGTTTAGGAAATTTAATAGTAAAATTCACATTCCCACTTGCTGCCCTTCATCACTCTCTGATGTCATCAGTAATTTTTCAATATCTCCAAATTTAAAAATGTAGTTAGGTTAGCTCTTTGTAGCAGACATAAGGATGCCTTTTGGCACCTTAAAGCCTAACAGACTGTCTACCTATAGGTGAGTATAGTATCTTCACAGCAAATATCTTATAGTACAGTGTTACATTAACAAATAGTGAGATGTTGATGTCCTTCAGTGGACATCTGCTGTTGGCTTCCCCTCGCCACCCACTCTTCAAGTATGAAGCAATGAATCAATAAATTATTTTTTATTTCAAGAATCTCAATGTCAGGGTTACAAATAGCATCCAAAGTAAAATAAGAATCCAAGTCAAAATTTCCTCAAAATTCCAATTTATTGAACGAGCCATGTTGGCACATCTGGGAAAACCCAAATCTGAACGCTGCCTGATTTTCCCACCCAGGGTTAATTATTTTCACTATTGGGAAAGCACCTAAGAACTTAGGCCCTAATTTCTTGCTAGACATCCTCAACTATATGTATTTGGTCGATAGATAAACTTTATCTCTCACATAGAAAGGGGGTTGAAGCAAACGATGCTTGTCTGCCTGTTTTTTATATTCCTCTACAGTTTCTGCCAGGACTTTCTTTGTGTTCTCCCATCTTTTTTTCCAAAGATTATAGTCCATCCATTCGGTCAACAATATTGAGGAGGGAGGCTCTCTGGGCAGTTCAGGCACAGGGACAAATTCCCTGCCATTAGTAACTTGAAAGTGAGTTAATCCAGTGCTGCTATTGACCACATTGTTGTACGCCACTTCTGCGAATGGTAACAGGTCTGACCAATTATCCTGTTGGTAATCCACATAACAACGGATGTATTGTTCCACCATTGCGTTCACGCGTTCTGCACCTCCATTCATGTTTGGTTGGAAAGCCAAGCTAAGTCCTTGTGTGGACACGATGGACCTCAGGAACTCCCTCAAGAACTTGGCTGTGAACTGGACTCCTCTGTCCGAGATGATTCTTCGGGGTACACCGTGCAGGTCTTAGACATGTTTGAGGAACAGCTTCACTAGCTTCTTCACTGACGTGAAGTGGGCTTGCTTGGAAAACAAGTCAATGACTGTCCAGATTACTGTGTTCCCCCACTTTCTGGGAGTTCTACGATAACATCCATTGTGATTTCTTTCCTGGGGCTCGCGACTGGTTGTAGAAGTCCCAGGGATTTTCCTGGCCTCATTTTCATGACTGTACAGATGGCACAGCTTCTTACATAGTCTTCCACTTCTGCTTTCATCTTTGGCTACCAGATCTAGCAAGGTGTAGAGTCTTCAGAAATCTGTTTCTAACAATCTATGCCTGAATTCATCTGTGTAAATTCTAAAATAATTATTGTCATTTCTGGGGAGGAGGAGGTTGTATCAGTGGCACCATGAGAAAAGAAACCACAAACTAGATTATTTTTTTCATTCACACTAATGGAATTTGACACACAGATCCAAACAGATGTATCTATCAAGATAAGATAACCTTTAGATAAGATAACATTTATTGTTATATTTTTCTGTCGGCACACTGACACATTAAAAAGGAAATTCTGTTGCCTGCTCTCAAAAGTGTACACATACATATAAATATGGTATATACATACATACATACATATATACCTACCAGGGACGTGCGGTCAGGGGAGGCAGGGGAGGCAGAGCCGCACCGCTCTCATCATGAAAATTAAAAAAAAAGGGAAAAGGCACTGAGGAGCCTTCTGCACACGTGGTCGGGAATGGGAGCGTTCCATGGTCCCCTTCATGTTGACTCCTCTAGCCTCAGCCTCCCTCCTGAGCACGTCCCATTCCCCTCCTTCCTGAGTCAACATGAAGGGGACTGTGGCTCACGCTGATGACGTCACCAGCCTCACCTTTTAGAGATAGGACAGTCTCTTATTGTTTCTTTATAAGATGGCCCAGTTTATGTAGAAAAAAGTGTGTACTATTCGCAAAGTGTTAACATGTTACATTTCTATTTAAAACACTTGGATAGATGGTCAGAGCATGGAATGTTGTGTCAGTAGGTGAGTAACTGTCCATTTGTGGCTTGCAGTTAGTAAGATCACTATAGTATCTTTGAATGGTTAGGAGATACATATAGATAAATAAATGATTGTTTGCTGCTGTCTATGCACCTTTAAGGCCATAATCTCCTATTCCTAAAGCATATAGCTTTATAGGCATTTCATAGGCATACACCAAATAAGAACAAAAAAATGTTACAAGAAAAAATGTGATTGCTTCCTGCTTCTTGATTGTTGCTATAAAAATCCTCTATCCAAAAGTACCCTTTAATTCAGATTACTTGATTTTTTTTTCTAGACTTCCAGCAACAGATAGGTTTTAGAACTTGAACATGTTCTCACCATAAGATTATATAGCCAAGCTTGTACCCATTCTAACTGATTTTTAACAATCTTTAATGTAACTATTAAAATGCAGTTTTGCAGTAGTTATTATAACAAAAGACTAGGTGAACAGAGAAATAAAGATATACCGTATATTGAAATAAATGCTTAATTTGGAACATAATTTGTCTAAAAACTTTGCATTAAAAAATCCACTTTTGTTCACAGACCAGCCAAATAACAATTTAGATAAAGATATAAGGAGGCTCCCATTTATTTGCTTAGAAAATTTATGTCTGGGAAAGCAGCATAGATAATTTTGTGGTTTTTTTTTAAAAAAAATTGTTTCAAATAAACAAAAACACAAAAAAAGAATCACCCTTCATTACATCCTGTTGAAAGCGTGTCGATTAGTTACAAACAGTTTTCGTGCGTTTCCATCGTAATTATTACTTATATTTCCTTCCCATTGAATAGTAGATTTTACATCAAAAATCTTCATGTATTTTGCTATCAATATACCACCATTGTCATTTAACTAAAATTATTTAAACGTGCTTTTATCTGATATCATTTGCATTCAAAAACACAACCACCCACTAGCATTCATTAACAATCTCAACAAATCTCCTGTAGCATTAATCTTATAATACATTCTTAAAAAAAAAATCAATTGATAAAATATCTAAGCCTTTTCCCCCCCTTTCCCCCCTCCAATTCACCGTTTAAAGCTTTTATACAATTGTTTTTACCAATGCCAACACATATAAATATCATTAAACATTATCCGTCAACATTTCTTTGGTTATTATTGTAACTAATTAAGAATTATTTATTATGTATATCACATCTTCTCTCATCCGATCCCCCCTCCCAAAACTTACATTTTTATGCATAGTCTAAACAAGAATTTGATAATAAGTTTTATAAGTCCCCCCCCAGGTCCCAATTTGCAATTTATATCCAAATGGCTTTTAATAGTCATAATCATTATTTCATTACTATTATCATTATTATTATAGGTAACTAAGTATTATTTACTGTTTACATCACCTCTCCTCTCGTTAGACCCAAGAAAGATTTACTTCTTTATAACAAAATTTAAACAAAGATTTATTAATAACATTCATATAGTTTTATAGGCCCCCAGGTCCCAATTTGTTATTTATATCCAATTTATTTTAACTGATTAAAGTTATTATTTCATTATTATTGTCATAATGTATTACTTTTTAGCGACTAGACATTTAGAAAAAAATCTAAGAAAAATCTATAAAGTATTAAGGTTACTATCTATTAATCACCACAGATTAATTAAATTTTTAATCATCAACATTCATTATCAACCTGTATCTTTCCAGTAAAAAAAGAATCTTGTCTCTTTTGCCAGTTGTTGTGTCAATCTTCTTATTAGTTCCTTTTTAAGGTTTTTATAAACTTCTCTCCACACTTTTTTGCTTGAAAGATCTCTCAAAAAACCTTGTTGCCCTTGAATTGATATTAAAATTAACATAATGGTAGTACCATAATTATAAGAAGGATCTTGGAATCCTAGTGGACAATCACTTAATTATGAGCTAGCCGTGTGCTGCAGCTGCCAAAAATACCAATGCAATCCTAGTCTGCATTAAAAGAGAGATAGAATCAAGAGCATGTGAAGTGTTAATTCCGCTTTATAATGCCTTGGTAGAACTACACTTGGAATACTACATCAAATTTTAGTCACTACAATGTAAAAAAGATGCTGAGGCTCTAGAAAGAGTTCAGAGAAGAGCAACAAAGATAATTAGGAGCAGCAGTGGGATTCACTTAACTTCCCTACCAGTTCGCAAATGTGAGCGTGAGCGGAATTGATAGGAATGGCCAGTTCTTGCTTAAGGCTTCATACTGTCTAACTTCTCTTGAAGTAGTGTTTTGATTATGCACAGTACAACAATTAAAGTATATCTATAGACTGACACTTCTGAAAAAGTATTTTTTAAAAACTGGGTAACAATACTGAATTCTATTCTTGGCTCACCGTTCTATAGAAAGAATATTTTATTGTCTTAAGTTTCAAAAGTTGCACCTTATATTGAACATGAGTTTAAATATGAAACAATCACATCCTTATCTCCATTGCCTTCTATGTACAGAGAATATCTGCTTGTTGATTGGGATAATTAATTAACTAACCATAAAATGTACTTGTTTTAACACAACAGTCGGGGTCAGACAGATAAAACTGAATTTTGAAAAAGGCAACATGTAAAAAAATGTTAGAGTACATGTAAGGGAAACTCTTTGACGTTAAACAGCATTCCACACATATACAGTTCAACCTATCAAACCTACCTTCCGTGCATAGTAGTTACAAAAATTATAACTTATTAAATATTTTAAAGAGAAATTAAAAGCCCAGCACATTTGTTAGATAAGTCCTGCACAGATTAATCTTCAGGAAATCTGATGTTTATGCAGTTTTCTTACTTATTCTCCAACTTCTGCAATTCTACATTTTGAGAACCTAATTAGCTGACAGCTTGCTCCAGAATACTAATAGAATGGCTAATTTGCTAAGGCAAATCACTCATTATATTTTGCATCAAAATATTATAATTAGGCTTGAAAGGTTATTGATATACTTCCAGATAAGTAAGCACAGAATTAAAATTTGGAACTAATAGTAATGGCAGTTGAGGTATTCCCAAACTGACAAACTGGAACTAGAATAAAGTAATTGTTAAAACATTAGGGAATCATGCAGCCATCTAGTAAAGAAAGGAGAACATGTCTGAAAATCCTTCCATCTTCTACTGTGATTCTTTCAGTTACAGTATTTATGTGTATTTTTACCATTTCTTCAACACACTATCTCTTCAGTTTAAAAAAAAGTGAACAACCACCAAAGACATAGGGAGTACAATGATGTAACCTATCCTCAAACCAACTGAAAAAACTCCCTGAAGGAATAGTAAAGTCGTACCGTGGTGTTTATACTGTCTTTATTTCTTGTTGCTTCCTTAAATGAAAATTAGACAGACCAGTAGAGTATTTTAACACCTCACACACAATAGAAATTCTCATTTGCTGGCTTCCGGTTCCGGCTGCTGAGAGCGCCGGGCGTGTTTCGCTCGCCCTGTGCGCTCTTGGTGGGCCCCCCTCGATCGGGGGGGCACAGGGAGCCTTGTAGGGGCACCCTGCCGAGGGGGCGGCTAGCTGGGGGTCCCCTGCATCGGCGGCGGCCACAGGGGGGCTCCTGGCATTGCCCTAGGTGCCAGGAGGCAAAAGGGGGTGCGCGAGGAGCTTCCATGCTTCCGCGTGCTTTCGCTTCGAGGCTGCTGGACGAATTTGATGATCTGAAGGCTGCAGCTGCAATGTGGTGAGATGGAAACGCTCCCCGATTCCCTCTCTGATTGTTTAATGAAGGATTGACAGCTTTTTAAAGATTTTCAATCTGTTCCTGGGAAGTGCGATTGGAGGGAGGGGGATTTCCCCCCCTTGGAAAAGAGGCTTTGGACTGCTCTCTGCCCTCGGAGGAGGAGGGGGAGAGCTCTAAAATGAAATCACACTCATAGCAAACAAGCAGATGAATACCCTGCTGCAATTGTGAAAGAGAAGTGTTGATCTGTTCTTTTTGAAAACTTTGAAAACTTTTGGTTTGTTGCCTTCTGATCCCGTACTGGCAAGGCAAGATGGCACACTTCTGCTGTCTTTATGCACTTTGAAATTTGACTCCACCCATAGAAATTGCTGGCATTTTGTCTTTGTCTCTGTGACACCCAGAAATATCTCTTGATATACTGTACCCTGGACTTGGAATAATGGATTTTATTGTCTGAATTTGAACTATAGAAAAGGTCCCTATTATTGTCTGGACTGCCTGCCTCGTGATCCCTCTTGGCTATCCCCTTTTCATAGTTGCCATTTCATCCTATGGACACAGACACCTCTGAGTTTCTCTTTACTAAAATGGCACCGAAAAGACCCCCACCTGGGAAACCAGGCTTTGCTGGCTCTGCTCCAACATCCTCAATGTCCAGCCCCAGTGGACAACAGACATTAACATCTCTACTACACCCCAAAGCCCCTGAGGAGGACCTAACTCACCAGTTGCTTCAAAAGCTCTTAAAGGGGCAGGAGGACTTGAAAAACCAACTGAAAGAAATGAATGAACAGCTCAGAGAGAATCAAAATCGAACGGCTCAAAACTCACAGAGACTGGAACTTTTGGAGGAGGGGACGGCTGAGATGAGGGGGGAGGTGAGGGGGGTCCAGAGAGGAAACCAAGAACTTGAGAACCATCAGATAAAAATGCATTTTGAAAGGATGTCTTTTTTCCTTAGATTTCAAAATGTAATTGAGGCTGATGATGAAGATTTGAGGGAGATTATGACAAACTTACTCGCTGAATATATCAAAAAATACAGACAGCAGTTTGGATGGGATATTGACCTGATCTATAGAGTTAATTCAGCTTATGCTAGAACACACAATGTTCCAAGAGAGGTTCACATTAAATTTCTTAGAAAGACTACAAGAGATGAGATTCTGAGTGCACAAAGGGGGCAAATGTTAAAATACAAGGATAGAGAGATAGTCATCCTGAAACAAATCCCAAAGAAAGTTAGAGATAAAAGAAAAAAATATTCGTTCTTAGCAAAGAAACTATTCGAGAAAGGGGTTTGGTTCCGGTGGCTGCTGCCAGAAGGCATGCTGGTATTCTGGGAGGGCAGTAGAATCAGAATCAATACAACTATGGAGGCGGAGGCCTTCATGGAAAAAAACAAAGCTCTCCTAGATAAAGCTGATGACACTACACAAGACACACAAGACACGGGAGGTGCCGGAGCTTTGCTGGAGGGGGGGGGAAGAGGCAACATCGAAACTTAGATCACAAATGTGAGTTAGAAAAATAATGCAATTGCTGATACAGGGAATTTTTTCTGTTTGATATAAAACAGATTGAAATTATTGGAAGATATAAGGTAAAAATATGCTGTCAAAAATTGCTAAGTAGTAATTACCTAATGTATTAACAAGTGAAAGTTATGACAACTGGGGGGAGTGCCATTTCCTGCATAATGTAGCTGTCATAATTTGTAATCTTACCCATTACCCTCCTTCCTAAAAATTTTGTAAAACCAATAAAAAATTTTGTTCAAAAAAAAAATTATCATTTGCTAGTTTCCATTTGATGTTATATTTTCTGACTCATATGCATGGAGGTTGGTTTCAATAATGTTTACATTAAACATAATCGAATATAACTGGAAAAAGAACCCTTCCTAAAACTAAAATGAAGATTCTTCAGGAATCATAGAATCACAGCGCAGGAAGGAACATTGGAGTCTTCTAGTCCAACCCCCTGTGCAAGGCAGGAGTCCTTATACGATCCCAGACAAATAAATGTTCAATCTTTTCTTGAAAGCCTCCAGTGACGGAGCACACAAATCCAGGAGACAAACTCTTCCATTGGTTAATTGTTCTCACTCTCAGGCAATTTCTCCTTAGCTCCAGGTAGGATCTCTCTTTAATTACTTCTTGCCCTACTCTCATGCGCTTTGGAGAATAAATCAACTCCTTCTCTGTGACTACCCCTCAAGTACTGGAGGACAGTTATCGTGTCACCAATATTCCTTCTCTTTAATAGGCTCGACATATCTAGTTCCCTTAACCATTCATCATACAATTTAGTCTTCAACCCCTATATCATCTTCGTTGCTTTTCTCTGCAATCTTAACAAGTTCTCAGCATCATCTTGTATCATGGTGACCAGAACTGGATGCAGTATTTTAAGTGTGGTCTTGCTAGTGCAGTACAGAGTGGTACTAGCAATTTTGATAATCTTGACGCTATCCCTCTATTAATGCAGCTTAGGAATTCATTGGCTTTGCTGCAGGACACTGCTGGTTCATACTTGTAGTGGTTCCTAGGATACCTAGCTCCATCTCACAGGTACTACTGCTCTCAGAACCATTGAACCATATCTTTCAAAGATCCTGGAACACCAATACAATCCTAAATTACATTAACAGAAAAATGGAATCAAAATAATGTGGAATATTAGCACCACTTTAAAAACGATTTAGGACCACACCTGGAATACTGCATCCAGCTTTGGTCACCATGTTGTAAAAAAAAGTTGTTGAAACTCTGGAAAGAGGGAAGAAAAGAGCAACAAGGATGATTAAGGGGATTGAGACTAAAACAGTTTTAGTTTTAGAAGAACAGTTGCAGGAATTGAATCAAGTCTAGTGAAAAGAAGGAGTAGGCTGACATGATAGCAGTGTTCCAATATCTAAGGGGCTGCCACAAAGAAGACGGAGTCAAGTCTCTTCTTAAACACCTCCAAAGATTAAATACCCACAACTTCTGAAGGCAAGCTGTTCCACTGGTTAATTGTTCTAACTGTTAGGAAATTTCTTCTTAGTTCTAGGGTGATTCTCTCCTTGATTAGTTTCCACCCATTGTTTCTTGCTTTGCCTCCTGGTCTTTAAAAATTGGTTGACTCCACCCTCCTCTTTGTAGGAGCCCCTCAAATATTTGAAAACTGCTTACCTCCCTCACAGGATTATTGAGTCTACAGATTGTTGATTCTGTTCTTCAAAGAATGAATCACCTATTACCAACACACATCCTTTTTTTTTCCTTTGGGGAAGTCTGAGCTACTGGAACACTTGAAGGACTCCCTTCTCCTGATGTTTGCACGGTTTCTTCCAGGAGGAGATTATGAAAATGATTGTTCACCTCCAGTTGTTGTGGGGACAGTTTTCTCATTTTTTCCCCTAGAAGTAGTTTGTTGCCAATGATCTCTAGGCTCTCTGAAACGGAAATGAGCACAGCCCCCTATAGTTGGCAATGACTAATGAATTGAAATCCGCATGGACTCCTTTACTTTTTACCTAGACTCTCTAGTTTCTTTTCTAGCAAGTGAATTCTAGAAGTGGAAATGTAATGTGATCATGGGTTTTATCCACTTCTCCTTCTGATGAGTGCTTAATGAACTATAGTAAAATGAATAATACAGTAAGAAAGAAACAGACCAAATCAGAAATTATACTGTATCTAAAACAGTAATGAAGGGAAAGGGGGATCCAAAAGGAGAAGGATGAATACCTATGCACAGAATACCTTGACTGATCATTCTCAAAATTTAACGGTGATGCAGGCAAGTTACTTCAGCAAACCTCCACAGCTACATTTTAATAAAATATTGCTACATCGTAATGGAAATTTTGAATTAAAAAACCCAGCATGATAAACATTGATATCTATTAGGCCCTGTAAATGTATTCAGTCCCAGGACAAAACATTCTAGTGGCTTTTTGAACTATCAAAATATTTAAGTTTTTTGCTTTAGTCAAACTATTCTTGTGATTAACTATTAATTAATTTATTTATTTATTTATTTATTAACCTTCTAGACCGCCCCCTCTCCCCGAAGGGACTATTCTACAATGATGGTTAGAAAATTGGTAACTTTCTGTCTTATGAAATTAAAAAATGGACACATCAGCCAGATCATTATCATTTAAACAGAAATAATCCTAAGAAAAGCTAATGTGATATAATCATACAAATATTTAAAGTACATTACAATTAATTTTGTTTACAAAATTAGAATTTTTATTAATTCCCTTTCAACACTGATTCATCTTTTCATGAAAGTTGAAAACCAGTTTAAAGGATTTATACTGTAACTGTTCTCATGCCTTAGCTATGATTAATCAAGTTTGTCTAAGCATCACTTAGGTGCAATGAACTGTTCTAACATGGAAAAATGACGAATGACTGTGAATGTGCAATCGTAACTTCAACAGGCACTCCTGAGATAGCTGTAATTTTATCACAAATACTTCAGATGCTGTCCTACAAATTGACAGAAATGAATCCCTCCTTGTTTCATTTTGGCAGGTACATTCAATCCAGAAAGAACTTTGCTTTGTCCTCATATTTTCTGTTGGCGCCCAGTCTTTACGTTGAGCTTGGTTCAGAAGCCTAGACTTTCATACAGTGGTTCCACATACACAGAAGCAGATAATCACCCTGCTCCCTCCCCACAAAAAAATAAGAGATCTCCCAGGAACTCAAGAAAAAAATTCCCACCAAAAATTCCATTGCTAATTCTTTTGCTCTATTCTGCTCTAACTCTGCTCAAATTGTACTTTTCAAGGACCAATTGATATCAGATATGAACCATCCACTTAGCAACTCTTAAAGCAACTGCACATTTCCTTGGGATTGCATGGCTTTCTTCCACATCTGATGCAGGATTTGAAGAAAAAGTGTGTTTCACTTAAGGAGCCACCAATAGATGATACCATGTGCCCTTCGATATACCAATTCATCGTTTTCTCTTCCAATTTAAAGCACTATACAGCCCTAAAAATTAGCAAGGTGTATAACAAAAAAGAAAGATGCACACAACTGTTCACTTATTATAGATGCAATCTTTTTTCCTTATGGACTAGAACATACAACAATACCACATAAATTCAATATTGAATCAAATTGTTGCATTACTTAACTCCAGTTCTGATTAGGAGAACACCATATGATTGATACATTGCCAATTTTGAAAGTACAAAGCTGATGTTAATATAAAATATAATATCAAGCAGAAAGCACCAATGGCATTCATAGAGGCATTGCCCTCCAAATGTCCACTTCTAGCCCATCTGTTAAAGACAATAAAATTTCATTGTTAGTGAAAATGTAAACCGTTTCTAATAAAGACAGATAGGCTAATAGGACTGTCAAGGCGCCTCTGAATATAAAAATGCAGATGCCTTCATTTGGAAACCCCAAATTTGCAACTCCATACAAATAATCTATCTGAATTCATGTTACAGAAGTAACCTTGATTGAAATAGCATGTTCTTTGCTCCTACATCTTTCTCCACTATTGCCTTTCCTGCCTTGCCAACATTTATATTAGGATGAATGTTTTATTAAAATAAAGGAAATAAATCTATCAAAAACAAGGACTTGACACTGAAAAATAACAAAGAAATATTAACTTTATAAAAGTACTTAAAAATGAGAGGTTCCTTCCAAAACCCTATTACTTACAACATCACAACAACGTACTTAATCAGACCAGTTTTCTCTTTAACAATAAATTGAATCATTTTCACACAATAATTGAAAGAAAAATTCCTTATCTAGTATGCTTTTATAATTCAAAGTAGGACCAAGGGACCTCTAGTTTTTGTTAAACAAGGTTCCCGGGATTTATCCCCATTGAAGATTCTGGTAGGTATGCCAGATGATATAGCTAGAAATACAGGAGTGGGTTGCTGCCAGCATTCCTGCTGGTTCGCTCCGTGTGCGCTTTGCACACACTGCACGCATGTGCACTGTTGCCTATAAATTGTTTTGCGCATGCCAGCCACAGCATAGGCGACCAGGGAACAGGTTCGGGGCATGGCCAGCCTGCCGTCCCTACCGGTTCAGTGACCCAGTCGCAATTTCCACTACTGGTGCAAACCAGTAGGGACCCACCTCTGTAGCAATATCTGAAGATTCTTAGTTTCCAATCCCTGGTTTAAGGAGAAGTCAGACTGAACAAATATTACAGGGTTGGACCTTGTAAGGTAATTTAAATTAAATTAAATAAACAAATGTTCAATAACATAAAATTGTCAGAAAATAATAATAAAAATATAATATTTTGGTGGCACATAACATCCCTTCCTTCTTTTGCTGCAATATCACTATGTGTATATATCAATACCAATTAAAGTTAACTTCATACCCAGGAAAATGGACATTGTTTCCCAAAAGATGAGTCTCTATGTAAGTTAGAATGAAAGATTAGTACGTATCAGGCCTGCAGAGGTTCCTTTAAGAATCTTTGGCCTGCCACACTTTCTTATAATTTCCTATGTGTTTCATTAGTTTAGTAGTTGGGAGGGGGGAATAAAAAAGAGTAGGATTATGGAATGTATTGTTGTGATTTTTCCTAGAAGCTCAAGGTCATCTTTTGTCTCCGCACCTCGACACCTGACCGGAAACAGAGGGGTGTAGATGCCAGCGTGGAAGATGATGATTGGAGCATGTGATGAATTATGGGGTGTGGGGATAGATATGAACTTTCAACTGGGTGAACCCACAGGATGTACATTAGAGTTGAAATTTCATAGCATAATGCCAACATGCCTGTATTATTAAATTGGAACTTTAAGGATGATTCTGTTCTGGACTCTGATTTACTTTTGCATGGTATTTGGAACGCTAACAACAAGATTGATATTAGAGATGTGACACACAAACTTTAAGAGACATTTCCAAATGACAAATACCTAGCAATAGCTCTGACGTTTCTTACTTCCACCCAATAGAATATATGGAATAGAAAAATATTACTTTAGCCATCAAGATGCATGAGCAGTCACTCCATAGCATCATAGTAAAACAAGCATCACACAGAAACATCCTACTATCAGGGGTGTCAAACTCAAAGCCTTGGGGACAGATGTTTAGATTTGGCCCATGTGTCCTTCCTGAGCTCCGTTTTCATTGGCAAATGGTTGCAGGAGGCTGTCGCAGCCAAAAATGGAGCTTGGGAGCCTGTTTTCTTTGTCAGAGCGCTTGGGCTGTCACAGGTGCCCCCGACACGAGAAATGGTCATGCCCACTCTGGCCAAACACAACCCTGATGCAGCCCTCAATGAAATCGAGTTTGACACCCCTGCTACAGATCAACTGACAAGAAGGTAAGATATTGAACTTTGAAGGACAAATACATAAAATGTTCAGATCCACCATGATCAAGAAGAAATGTCTTGAATGATTTCATAAAGGCTTTTTGGTATAAAATATATAGTGCATAATTCACTGAATGGCCATTAAGTATCAGATATTTGATGGGGAAAAGCTATGCATGTTGGGAGATGATTAGTCCAATTTTGCTCCTTCATAGTTCCAAATGTTTGCTTGTGCAAAAGGTGTTTTTCTAGAATTCTAATTTCATAAACATAACAGTATTTCACTGCTTCCACTCTTTTTTTCCTTGTAAGGACTCTGTATTACTCAGTTATATGAGTCGTGGTGGTGCTGTGATTAGTGTGCAGTACTGCAGGCTACTTCTGCTGATCTGGCTGCCAATAGCTTGGCAGTTTGAACCTCACTGGCTCAAGGTTCACTCAGTCTTACATTCTTCCGAGGTCGGTAAAATGAGGATTCAGATTGTTGAGGGCGCTGACTCTGTAAATTACTTAGAAAGCTGTAAAGCACTGTGAAGTGGTATATAAGTGCTATTGCTATATATCAAAAGCATGTGCTATTTTATTTTTTATCTCTCTCCATTCTAATTGGACATAAAGGTGTATGTGAGCTTTCAGTTTTTCTGAAATTTTTCCTCAGCCATAATGTTATAAAAGTGTAGCTAATGCATCTAGTGGGACCATAGGTCAACATGGCTTCAAATCCAATCCAAAACCAGTAGTAGAGGCGGTGGGAGATTCCACCCACCCGCCTGGACACTTATGCGCATGTGCAGAAGCGTCATGTGCAAGTGCGTGCAAGTGTGTGCAAGCATGCCCAAACCAGTAATAAAAAAATTGACAATCCACCACTGATGATATTGTATTTCATTGCATTATGTTATATTATATTAGTATAGTACATTGCTAATAGGGTGCTTTATCTTACCAGTGTATTTATTTTGTCAGTATAGTGTAATAAAGAAACATGCAAATTTTTGAAGTGCCTGAGAGATAGTTGTATATGCAAATGAGAGCTGTTGCAAGCTATGCAAATACAATAATTTCTAAGAATTTAGGAATTAAAATGCAAGAATAGTAGAGGTGAATTCTCATTGCATTGGTTCCACTTCAGAAACAATACAGTATAATTTAGTCTTCCAAGCTCTAGAGAGAATTACGGTATGAAGGAGTAGAAGTTTGGAAGTTCCCCAAATGCAAGCTGTAACTGTGTTGAACAAATGGTAGTTATGACCAATCCTGGAAGATATAGCTGTTGTAGCCTCACTGCAGTTACGTAAGCAAAATTGGGCACACAGGACTTCAAGTCCTCCCATCTCTGCCCATTTTGCCACTGGTCATGTGTTGTTTCATATGACAAACAACTACTTTGCTTTGTGACTGAAATGTTGGTTCCAATTAAGGTTGTTAAGCAAGACTACCTGTCTAGAAACAACATTATTGTTGTGAATAACAAATAACAAAGTTAAGGAATAAATTGTGCCAAAATGACTGTTTTCAAATAAAATATGTATTACAAGAGAAGATTTATATAGCTAGTGCTTATTTCTATTCAGTAAAATTTTGTGCTAAATAAAACTTATTTTAAGATCATGCCCACACTATTCTGGTTTGGATCAGTTTGACTCAAGGATACAAGAAAGGTGGGTTTTGAACATCACAGCAACCCACAGGTGGTCAGACATCGAAGCAAAGCTAATGTATAAATAAGACCACAGAAACTAATATCAGTCGGGAGAAAAGAAAAAGCCCAGTGATTTCTTATTCCTGCAGAAAATCAGATGCCTAAATGCAGAGTTGGGCATGCCATTTTGTGACAGAGGAAGACAATACATGTGGTTGTGAGATGTACACTTGGGTAGATAGATATTAAAAATTCCTTTTACAGAGGGCATGTCAAATTATTTAGAAAACCTCTCTACCCAAACCAACACTTGCACATAAAGAGTATGTATATATTTAGGAATAGTTATTCTCCACAAGTCTCTCAGGTTATGTTCTTGGTTATCTATTTTGATATTTTGACACTATTTTGACACTTGTGAACTTATTGGGTTGCTGAGGATATGCAGGGCAAATATCCCAAAACAAGGGGGAATGCAGGAAGATCTGAATTCTCTAGCACCCATTTGCTAGCTTATATGCTTTTACATTCACCATCACCCTGCTTTGCTCGATGCAAAATTCAAGCATCCAATGCAATTCAAATTGGGACATTCATTTAGGAGCAATGGGGTTGCTTTAAAATTCTTTCAATTTCAATATATACAATCAAAACTAATGTAATTGTGTTTATTCAAGCCTGGCATAGAATATTTCATTTCTTACCTCCCTTTCATCTGCCATATTCTTCAGTCTTTTTGGGTTGTGGGGGGGGGGGGGGATGATTTGCTAATGGCTATCTCCCATTTATTTAATAATCTTAAATACAAACTATTCAATTTATAGACAGTCTGTCATTTAAACTTTAATGGCAAGTCCACTGGTATCCTGGGCTTTAGCAAATTACTAGATAACCCATTGATCATTGCTTCAGAAACATCATTTCCTTCCCTAAACAGAGAAACAAAATAACCATGAATGGGCAAAAAAGCAATGGGAACAGAGTCACATCTGACTTTGCCAAATTCCCCATTTAGTTTCCTTGTGGGAAGCTGGCAGGAAGCACTGGAAATCTTCCTTCCTTTCTCCCTTCTTTCCTCCTTAGACTCTGATGTTCTAGTGGCTATGATTTACACTCCAATAGCAAGTATATCAAATAAGACTTGAGGGGAAATGCTTCTTCTTCTTTTGTTAGCAGTTAAAGTCATTGCTAAATATTATCTTTTTAAATTAACATTACTGATGGAACCTAAAAAGGAAAATGTCAGTCCTTGGGAAATAAAAGAACTAAGATACCAGAAAAACTAGATATTTTTCAAAAATACTTATAAAACTCCTAAACTGAAATAATTTGTCCTGTCTTTGAAACTTGGAAGAACTGATTCCCTCTTTTGATACTTTTATTTCAAAATTGAGTTTTGGTTTCTCTGAGAATCATGAGATATTAAGTTTTCCCAAGTATACTTGCATTTGTTATTTGTTGAATAATTGAATTTTATGGAGGAGAATATAGCTGTAAATAAAAATGAAAGAAGGATGTTGTCGGGGGGTTTTTTCCATTCCTTCCTACTTGTCAATTTGAGTAGTGAGAAACTATTGAAGGAGTGACAGCATCCAAACTAAATCACCCCTTGGCTTTATTTGCACATGTAAAAGCTATACACATGCCATTTGGGTGTGTGTGTGTGTGTGAAAGAAGTTTGATATGTTTTCATAGGTATTCCAAGGAACTTCAATATGATCCACTCTAGTGCCTATATAATAAGTTGTGCTCAGACTTTAACACAATAGAGAGGTGCAAAATGCATCAATCTTAAAACTTCTTGAATTAAAAATAGCCATTTTAATGTTCTGAATATGAAACAAAATATGGGTGCTTTATGAGTTGTGTTGAGCTTATTTCTGAGCATAAAGCAAAACATGGCTACTTTGGAAAGCATTTCCTTGAGTGTTCCACATATGTCTTCCCTTTTTATTCTATCCTAAGTCATTATCCTTCTGTTACATTCTAAGCTCCATTATGCCTTCTATGAATGTTTTTAATACCAGACAAAGAGAGCAAAGAACAAGCTAAGAGAGTTAAAGAATGCAGGCAAAACCATCAACTGGCATATTTATAGCAGATAAGCAGAAACAAACTAGAGGAAATATTCTAAAACAATTGCCTGGATGCTACTAATAAACTAGTCTTAATTTCCTTGAGAGCAGAACTGATGTATTAACAGAAGAAGAAATTAGGCCAAAACTAATTGTAAAAACTTGTGAGAATCAGTTCACAATAGTATCACAGTCTGAATATAGTATAAAAGATGAGGTGATGTTGAGAAATTATAGTATGAAGGGTACTTGCCTTTCTCGTTACTTTTCTTCAGTCTTGGTAAGTACTCTTGTATACATATGAATGGATTTTGTGCATGCTTCTAAAATATGTGGTAACAAAGAAATTTAAAAATGATTTTGCTATTGACTATTTTGGATGGACTTTTGCTTTGGAGTTTTTCAAAATGTGAGGAGGAGGGTGTGGGTATCATCAGAATCAAGCTTACGGCCTGCAGGCACTAGGGGAGGGAAGCCCTGGAAGGACCCGGTGTGGGAAGGGAAATAAATTTTAGATTAACAGAGTTGGAAGGACAATGTAGGTCATCTAATCCAACCCTCCACCCAAGCAGGAGACCCTACACAATTTCTGACAAATGGCAATCCAATCTCTTTCTGAAAGCCTCCAGGAATGAAGCTTCCATAACTTCCAAAGGCAAGTTATTCCATTGGTTGATTGTTTTCACTGTCAGAATGTTCCTCCTTATTTCTAAGTTGAATCTCTCCTTGTTCATTTCCATCCATTATTCCTCATCTGGCCTTCAGGTGCTTTGAAAAATAGCTTGACCCCTTCCTCTCTGTGGCAGCCCCTCAGATATTGGAACACTGCTATCATGTCTCTCCTGGTCCTTCTCTTCACTAGAGAAGTTCCTTTAACTGTTCTTCATGTTTTAGACTCCAGTCCCCTAATTATCTTGGTTGCTCTTTTCTGCACTCTTTCTAGAGTCTCGACGTCTTTTTTATACTGTGGTGACCAAAACTGGATGCAGTATTCTAGGTGTGGTCTTACTAAGGCTTTATAGAGTGGTATTAGTACCTCACTTGATCTTGATTGTATCCCTCAGTTAATGCAGCTTAGGTCAGCATTGTCTGACCTTGGGATGAATTTGCTGAGATGTCCATTTCCGGGAAGATTGGCAACTGTCTTGAATTTTTTCCAGTTGTGAATAATCTTCCTCATTGTAGAATGAGGATCTGCAGGGATCCAGTGAGGGAGTGAAAAGCCTGTGACTCAGGCAGTGTGTGTGTGTGTGTGTGTAGGGGAATAGTTGGAGGGAACTGCAACATTCCTGCAATTGGTTGTAAGGGTGAACAGGATCAGGTCATAAATAGCTTAGTGGTGGCAATGGAGTCAGCAAAGTTGGTTGTTACATACTTATTAGCATATCACTGTTTGTTCCCCATTTCAGTGAGGTGAGAGGTGCCAAAGCCTGAAAGTGTTAGTTCTCCATCATATTTTCTGTGCTGACACTGCTGGCTGCCTGCAACAGTCCAAAGATATTCAAATTCAGTTAGAACCTTTAGAAACAGAATACTTGGCACAGGGGAAGACCAGAAATCTGATAAACAAACAACAAATCCAAAGAGGAAAAATGAGAAACATGGTGAAGTAGAATTTGGAGTTCAAAGCACAACACAGTAAGGGAAACAAGACAGAGCTGAGGATGAAAGGTTTAATTTTCCCCTCAGGGTTTCCTGTCAATGAGGGAGGATAATAAATAAATCACATTGATCTACCACCCAGGTGCACAACCAAGGGATCTCACTCATTTGATGCTGTCTTGCAGACAGCTTCTTGGCTAGTCTATTTGACCTGGAGAGCTCACTCCTCTGTTGTTGGATCTTTAAGGGACGCTTCTACTTGGAGCTGGTTGGTGAACTTTAGAGGAGTCAAGGGATACAGGTCAGGAATCCATGAGGCCTACTGAATCTGCTCAACCAGGGTGGAGTTATAGACTTATTCTACAATCTCTCTTCCAGGACAATTTGTCCCTAGAAGTCCCCGATTCTACTTTTTCCTCAAAGTCCAGCAAGGCAATTGCATCATCGGCTTTATATTATGAAACAGCCTTCCTCTGAAGTCAGAGTGCCCCCGGCTGCTCAGGGACAAGACGGGCGAGTGGGCGGGCATGTGACTCTGCCCGGGAAAATGTAGAAGCTCTGCCTGAAGACGAAAAGGCTTGGAGCTTTTGGGGAGACGCGCTGCCTTATTCTTTTTATTCTTGCAACCCAAGTGTCACAAAGCAATAAAACAGGACAGTGTGGTTGAGGGAGGCATCAGCTGGCAGGGAGGGGGAGCTTCAAGCCTTCTCAACCACTCCGTCCAGTTTTATTGTTTTGTGATACTTGGGTTGCAAGAATAAAAAGAATAAGGCAGCGCGTCTCCCCAAAAGCTCCAAGCCTTTTCGTTTTCAGGCAGAGCTTCTACATTTTCCCAGGCAGAGTCACCTGCCCACTCCCCTGCCTTGTCTTACACACCTCCTGTCTTCCCTGGGCAGCCGGCAGCTACAAGGGAAGGCAGGGGGGGGGCACGGCTCGAGGCCCGATTCACGTTGCAGAGGCGAAATGCCAACTCTTCGGGTTGCAAAGGTGAGAGGTGTTCGCCCACCTTTGCTGGGCTTCGCACGAGGGCACCTGATGAGTCAAACAAGTGTGAATGGGTGGGCTCTTCTCTTTCCCTGCTGCGTTGTGAGGGAATCGCTGTGGGAGGAATCGAGCCTTGCCCAGCTAAGGAGAGTCGGCTTTAAACCTAGACGTGCAGGGTTTGGGGAGGAATGGAAGACACCCGGAAGAGGTCACTTCAGCTCCTCTGCGCTGTCTCTCTCTGCTTGGAGTACCCTCGTTAATATTCACAAACGAGCCCCACAGACACCCTTCAGCCCTCCCTCCTCCCAGCCTTTCTTTCTCCTGCTCTCTCCCTTTCCTGGTAGCCTCCTCCCTGTCTTAGCTTCTCCCTCCTCTTTCCCTTCCTCCAAAGAAACTGCCGGCAGATAGGCGCGGCGCTCCTCTTGTGGTCTCTTGGGCTGTTTGTTCGGCCCGGCCCAGTCTTTGCAGCTGCGAGGGGGGGAAACAGACCCCCCACATTCTTTGGGGCGAGATGCAACCATAAGCTCCAGGAGCCCCGAGGCTTCACAGTCATCGCAGCCTCCAGTCACCCCTCCGCTAGCCCATCTAATTTGGTCAACTTACAGTCAAGAGAGAGGAGTCGGAGCAGCAAGCGTGAGAAGAGGAACGCACAATGTAAAAGGAGCTCAATTAACTTTCGGTTTCTGTGTGCATGTGTGGCGCATATTAACGCCAAAAACCAGGAAGGCTTGGCGTGCCAGGCAACATGGCTCCGCGTGCCACCTGTGGCACGTGTGCCATAGGTTCGCCATCATGGCAATAGTGGATAAAAAACTGGACTATGAAAGCAAAAAGAAAAATAAAACAAAAAAATATGCTACCCAAATCCTTTTTTGAGATGGCAATGGAATATAAATTACATGATATTTGGAGAGAAAGGCACAAAACAAGAAAGCAATATACCTTTTATTTGAACCCCCACCACTCCCTATCAAGAATTGACATGGCTTGGATTCCATCTGATCTATGCAAGCAAGTAGACGAAACTGAAATAGAAGCAAATGAGTGGGCAGATCATAATCCAATAAAATTAAGATGGAAAGGTCAAAGAAGAAGAAAAAGATGGATGATGAATTCAAATATAGTAAATGAAATAGAATACACTCAAATGCTGGAGAAAGAATTAAAACTATTTTTTAGAATAAATAAAAAAGAAGACACCTCGATTCAAAATATCTGGGACACTATGAAAGCATACACAAGAGGACTTACAATTGCCTACATGGCGAGAAAAACTAGAAAACAAAAAGAGCAACAAAAATGTATGCAAAAGGAACTTATGGAAGCCGAAGATGAACTACAGAAAGACACAAAGAATAAAATTAAAAAAGAAAAAAGAGAGATGATAAAACATAAGGTCAACTTAATAACTCAAAAGGACATAGCACGGAAAATTAAAGTGGCCAGACAAAATTACTTTGAACAAGCCAACAAACCTGGACGATGGCTGGCATACAGACTGAAGAATGAAAGAGAAAAAAGGATGATATATCAATTAAAAGATGATGAGGGAAGAATTCAATACAAAGCAGAAGAAAAGAAGAATATTATTCATAAATACTTCACAAAACTATACGCACAAGATAGTATGGAGGAAAATAAAATAAAACATTATTTAAACACAGAAAAGTTAGCACCAATCTCAAAAGAGCAAAGTGAGGCAATAAACAGGCCAATAACGTTAGCTGAAGTGGAATTAGTCTTGAAAAACCAGAAAAATAATAAAACCCCAGGACCAGATGGAATACCGGTGGAGCTATACAAATATAATAAAATAATATTGGAAGAACTAGGAGTGGAAATGTTTAATGAAGTTTTAGGAAAAGCCAAGATACCTGAATCATGGACAGAAGCAATAATATCGCTAATCCCAAAAGAAGAAACCAGCCTACAAGAAATTCAAAACTACAGGCCAATTTCATTATTAAACTCCGATTATAAAATATTTGCAGCAATTATGGCAGGAAGAATTAAACAGGTTTTAAATGAACGAATACACCCGGACCAAAACGGATTTTTACCTCACAGACACATTAAAAATAATACCAGAATCATCCTAGATATAATAGACTACTACGAGGCGCATCCAGAAAAGCAAATGGTACTGGTTTTCCTTGATGCACAAAAAGCATTTGACAACGTAATCTGGAAATTTATAATAACACTATTGGACGAGATGAAATTTGGAGAAAAAATTATAAAAATGATAGAAGGATTTTATAACAACCAGACAGCCAAAGTTCTGATGAATGGAGTATTAACAGAGAAGATTGAATAAAAAAAGGAGTCAGACAGGGATGCCCCCTCTCTCCTTTGCTGTTTATATTAACTTTTTATTTTATTAAATGAAATTCGGAAGGACCAGGGAATAAAAGGTTTAAAACTCAAAAATGAAGAATATAAGACCCAAGCCTATGCCGATGACTTAGTATTTGTTCTAGAGGACCCAGTAGAATACAGCCTGAAATTAATTCAAAAATTAGAAGAATATGGCGAAGTGGCAGGACTAAAGATCAATAAAGACAAAACAAAAATGATAACCAAGAACATGACAAAAAGGCAAGAAGAGGAACTGGGAGTAACAACCAGAATGCAAATAACTAAGAAAGTGAAATACTTGGGGATCTGGGTGTCGGCAAAATGTTCCACAATTAAAGACGATAATTATAATAAATTAGTGACACAAATAAAAAAAGATTTAGAAAATTGGAAAAATATTCAACTATCACTCATGGGACGTATAGCGACAATTAAAATGAATATTTTACTAAGAATCTTATTCCTGTTGCAAGCCACACCTATTAATCCGGGTAAAAAATTCTTTCAAGAATTAAACAAAATTACCACTAGGTTTATCTGGCAGGGACGAAAAGTGAGGATTAAACTAAAGTCAATGCAAGACAGCAAGGAGAGGGGAGGTTTAGCATTACCAAATTGGGATCTATACGCATCAGCAGTAACAATAACATGGGTGAAAGACTGGATAGAGCTAAAGAATAAAAGAATTTTGACCTTGGAAGGCCATGATTTGCAAGCAGGCTGGCATACATTCCTATGGGATGATAAAAATAAAGCGCACAAATACTTTCAAAATCATTTAATTAGAAGAGCGTTATTGCAAAAATGGCTCAAAATTTAAAAAAATCCACTATGTGAAAATTCCGAATTGGCTATCACTGACAGAAAGGATGACCCATCCAAATTTTATAGATTTGAACAAAATGCTAAGATATAGAGACTTAATTGATAGACAGGGAAATTTAAAAACAATTGAAGAATTGGCAGAACAGAACATGAAAGTTGACTGACTAACTTACCTCCAAATCAAAGCGAAATACAATAAAGATATCAAATTATATGACATTGAAACAGAACCACACGAATTGGATAAATTATTCAAAGCTCAGATAGAAAGATGATAGGGAGAATATATAAATTTCTCCTGAAGTATAAAATGGAAGAGGAAATTGTGAAAGAACAAATGATAAAATGGGCACAGAACTTTGGCTATAATATTAAATCAGACAAATGGGAAAATTTTTGGGGAACAAACTTAAAAATGACACTCTCAGTTGCATACAAGGAAAAGCAGTACAAAATGTTTTATAGATGGCAACTGGCACCAACAAGGTTAGCTAAAATATCAACAAATACCTCCCCAAAATGTTGGAAATGCGAATCGATACACGGAACATATTACCATTTATGGTGGACCTGTGAGGAGGCTAAAAAATTTTGGAAAAAGATCAAAAATTGGCTGGAGGCAATAACGGGGGTTAAAATAGAATGGAAACCTGAATTTTTTAAATTAGGAATATTGTCTGCGAAATACAAAAAAGAAATCCAGTATTTAATACTACATATAATTACGGCGGCAAAGATTGCTTTTGCCCAGAAATGGAAAAACAAACTAACTCCAAGTGAAGATGAAATAATAAGAAAGGTTATGGACTGTGCTGAAATGGACAAATTAACTAAAGAAATTCAGAGAAAAGAAGAATCAGAATTCTATCAGATATGGGATAAATGGTATAGGTGGATGGAGGAAAGAAATAAGAATCAATGAAGGAACATAACAAAACTCAAAAATAATAGTTATGAGTAAAATAAGAAAGTTATGAATGGTGAAATCCAAATGAAATACAATAGAAGGGGAAATAATATAAGGTGAGCGGTATCGATTGATAATTGCCATTAGAAAGAACAGGAAGCTCCTGTTTGTATTGCATTGTGTAAATGTGTTGTACGTCTAAGTTTTGTGTGTGTGTATTTTACATATTTGTTAATAAAATTGAAAAATTGAAAAAAATAAAAAAATAAAAAAAATGTTCTATATAGTAACATGTAAACATACATGAAATTAAAATAACTTAAATCCTTCAATGAAGTGAATTCTCATTCAACAGTGATGTCAGAGGCAATGGGAATTTTCCCGTTATGCAAAAAAAGAAGCAATTCTAAAAATATTTTACAGATAGAACAAGCCCTTTAGCTCTATAGAAGTATTCTGAAGAGAAAATGAAATGATCATAAGGACATTACTATATAGAAAATGAGTAAAACTTACTGTACAGGAACCTGCAATAAAATTAATGATGAGAACATTGGATATTGTCAGGGCAGTTAGAAATGAATACCATTAGAAATAACATTTTCCTTGCAAAAGAAGGGATGCAAGGTCTCATTGTGGCGAATATGCTTTTAAAAGACATGGAAATGTATATGCTTTCAATGGGTATTTTTCAAATGTGTGGATTAAAGTTAAAAGGAAATTATTTTTCAAAAACTAAGTGTATATAATAGGGTATATCTTTTTGTAAGAAAATAAAAGTCTTAAAGTGAGATAAAGATTCATGAAACCTCCATTTCATGAAATCTTCATTTCATGAAATAATTTTAGTTAACAAAGCATAACGCCTAACAATAACATTACAGATATGACTATTTTCTGTAGGAATGCGGGCTCTTCTGAACCTCAGAGCTGGCAGCTCATGAGTGACAGTGGGACCATGGAGCTGACATGAAATAACATGCAGCAGAAAAACAGCATTTGTTGGTGGATCAGAGATTTAGCTCAACAGTGATGGGTTACCCATCATAAAATAAAAGGAGCATTCTACTCATTATCTCCGATAGACATTGGAACTGTCAAACTATAATTCATTTCCTTGTAACGTTTAAGTTATTTTAATTTTAGGAATGCTTGCATTAAATGAGGAGTTTATTAGAGAATAAGAACGGTTGATGCTGCAAAACTACAAAACACCTTTCCATCACCTCAAAATCATATTTATCTTTTAGTGCGGCAGAACAGCAGAAAATAAACAGCTGTATTTTCAGGAGTCAGGGAGAATTTCTGCCCACTTAGGAGTAGGACTTGAATATGAGAACCATTATAATTCTGCTTGTGGGTGATCAGCAATTTTACGATGCATCTCACATCCAAGAGAGCAGTGGTACATTTCCTGAAATAATTATCCAGGCCTAGAACAAGGCATCAGTGTGATCAATGGCTTGATTGTGAAAAGGAGTATTTTGTGATCAAAGGAGAGACTGGGAAACTGATTTGACAGATGTAAAATAAATACAATGGTAGATCAGGCAGAAGTAAGAGCCAAGATGGAGTTGAGCCATGAGATAAAGAAATTAGAAATCAATAATCCCTTTTCCTCCTGCTTAAACCAAAAGGACTTAACAGTTAGTTTATAATTTGTGAAACCAAACCATCCCTTAAACTACATTTATGCCAGTCTGCAGAATTCACTTATTTCAAGTCTGACTGAAAATAACCTAAAATCTTAGAATACAAGCTCTCCAGTATGAAACCACAAGCTTGCCAGCCTTGAGCTGTTCTTCTGACCTATCTCCTATAAATTCCATTTTCATTTTCCCAGCAGGAAGACTAACAAATGCTTTGGGAAGAGCAATTGCTCAATATCCTTCAGATATGAAAACAAAACACCAGAAGTATTTTGATGTTTCCAAGTTGAACTGAAACATTTCACACTTTAAAGCAATCAACTCTACACGGCATGGTGTCAGATCAAAATGCACTTATTACATTATCTGAAATGAAAATTATATAAATGTAATGGCATGGTGAGGTGACATACTCATTTTGTTTCTATCTTGATGCTGGCTCTAGAAGACATCAGTGTAAATAACTAAATGAATATAAATGATATAAAAAGCAACCTTCATTGCATATATATTGCATAATTAAATATTTGTTACTACGCAATTTTCACTGTGTTTCAAAGGAACTAACAGAGAAGATACAATCTTTGTAAGATGTCAGTTATCAAATACAGGTAGTGACTCACATTTACTGCATAGAACTAGGGAAATTACACATATTATAGAATGCACACATTCTTCCTCTTTCTTTCTCAAATTAGTAATATGGACATGGAATAGAAAATTGAAATTTAAAAATTCTTCATTGAACATTTCTAAGATTCATGAAAACTAAGAATCAGGCCATCAACATTAGGCAGAGAAAAGAAATATTATGAAGTATGGAAAATATAGCAATATTATTTCTGATAATTATCTAAACTTTGCTGGAAATGATTTAAATATTAAAGTTTTTATTGCCATAAAAACACTCATATCTATGCTCAAACAAATCAACCCAAAGCAATAATCTTTTATTTTCAATTACATCCTGAAAGTCAGTACAAAGGCATGGATATAGTATATAGAGAAACTAAACCTTAACAAACCAACCATGCCAATATTGTATTAGTTGTGTTTATTTTTATACAATCTCAGCAGAATTGTTTAATTTAATATATGGAATTTATTCACTGCCTCACAATTTGGTGGGATTGCTGATGTTCAGCAATACCTGCATGAGAGGCAAATGAATTATACATATTCCTTTGCAATACCAATCTGCAAAATAAAGCACAGCACAACAATTATGGAATCTGTGTATCTACCCAGATGAACTAATCCCCCCCCAAAAAAAAACTATAAAGTTATTCAATTAAAAGACAGCTATAATTTACCAGGCAGTCTGACAGGCAAACAGGTTTCTTCTGCCTGGTCTTGGACTTAATTGCTTTTTCCTCCCAATTTTGGACTGCCATATTTCCCCATTCACTCTAAATTAACAACAGCAGTAACAGGATTGTGACTAGTCACTTCTACTGGATTGGTTAGGCAGGAAATACTCGGGAAGAGAAGTAACTTACCCCAAACTAATAGCCCAGTCACTATGATTGGATCATAGTGTAAATCCCCAATTACATTTGCCTTGATCCATGGTTATGGCTTAAGAAAACCATTAGAACCAGACGACTTCCGGCAGCCGAAGGCGACAGACGTGTGCGTCTGCCTTCTCGCTGCCTCGGTGGGCTCCTCTGGATCCTAGGGGAGCACAGGGTGCCTTGGAGTGGTGCCCTGCCATAGGGGCGGCTTGCTGGGACCCCCTGGAATGGCGGCAGCCATGGGGGGGTGTCTCCAGCTTTGCCCCAGGAGCCGTGGAGCGCAGGGAGCGTGCGGAATACCAACGCGCGCTTCGTCGAGCGCAGCCAGGAAGGAAATGACTAATTTGAATGCAGCAGCTGAAGCGTGGTGAGGTGGGGGCTTTTCCCGTGTCTTACACAGTTTTAAAACCTTATTGACTGTTTTGCAGTTTTTTCCTGGACTTTGTTTCAACTAGTGAAAGAGTTAAAAGTGGAGGGGGGGAGGGAATTTCCACCCCCCTCGGAAAAGCGGCACTTGGAAAATATCTCCTTTGCGAGGGAGAGAGAGAAAGTTCAAAAAAGTTTAAAATACTTTCACTTCCCTTGATTGATGAGGAAAAAAAGGAAAAGAAAACCTTTTTTTTCTTTTTCTCTCTCTTTTGACTACAACTGTGAGAGAAAGGATGATGAACTGATTCTTCTCTAAGCTATCTATGGGAATTATGATTTTGCAGTTTCCTAACCACCGGTGCTGGCTGAGCCAAGATGGCTCACTTCCTCTTTCTTCTTTGTCTGTGAGCATGAGACTCCTCCCTTGAAAGACTTTGTTTGCCTTAATCTAATTTCTACCCCAGAGATCTCCTGGAGCCTCTTCAAACAAACTTTTTCCCTGGATTTGGAATGTTTTGATCCACCCATCTGCTTTGGTCTTGAATTAAACAACTTATTCTCCTTTGGACTTGCCTGTTTGGTGGCCTCTACCGGCTGTGCTTTCCTACGGACACCATTCTCTGTATAGAACAATAACTATCTCCGAGCTTCATGATGGGTCCAAAAAAATTACCACCTGGAAAGGCCTCATCGGCCCCAACATCTTCTACGTCCAGCCCCATTGCCCACCAGTCACAGTTGGGGTCTTTTCTACAACCTAAAGTCCCTGAAGAGAGTTCAAAGGATTTCTCTACTCAGCAGATGCTTCAGGCTCTCTTAAAGGGACAGGATGAAATGAAAAAACAGCTGCAGGACTTAAATGATCAGCTTAGAGAGACACAACAAAAAACTACACAGAACGAACAGCGGATAGGTGTACTGGAGGAGGGTGTGGTTGGGATGAAGAGTGGCCTGGAGGCAATCCAAAGGGGGAATATAGAATTTGAGAATCATATGATAAAAACGGAATTTGAAAGGATGTCTTTTTTTCTTAGGTTTCAAAATTTACCAGAAGTTGAAAATGAAGATCTTAAAGAGATTATGACCACAATGTTAGCAGAATATATTAACAGAGATAAACAACAGCTTGGGTGGGATATTAACTTGATCTATAGGATTAATTCAGCCTATGCAAGAACACATAATGTCCCAAGGGAAGTTCATGTTAAATTTCTTAGAAAAACTACAAGAGATGAGGTTCTAGGAGCTCAAAGGGGAGGACCATTAAAATATAAGGA
Source organism: Natrix helvetica (assembly GCF_964273705.1). Lineage (NCBI taxonomy): Eukaryota > Metazoa > Chordata > Lepidosauria > Squamata > Natricidae > Natrix > Natrix helvetica. The sequence continues at coordinate 187,016,878 of NC_138548.1, forward strand.
TAAAGAAATAGCCATTCTTAAGCAGATCCCAAAGAAAGTAAGAGATAAGAGAAGGAAATATACCTTCTTAGCAAAAAAAGTATATAATAACAGGATCTGGTTCAGATGGCTGTTACCAGAAGGCATGTTGATTTTTTGGGAGGGCAGTAGAATTAGAATTAATACAGTTGCGGAAGCAGAGGCTTTCATGAAAAAACATACTGCTCTATTAGGTGATGTGGGGGATCCTACACAAGATACAAAGCAGGGAGGGGCTCAGGCTCTGCCAGGGGACGGGGGGGGGAGGAGACAACTAGAAGACTCAGATCACAAAAGTGAATTGAAACACTATTCCAAATGTTGTTACAATGTATTTTTAAGGAAGTGACAAAGTAAAATGATTGAAACATACTGATGATTTGGTGTTAAACTTAAAACTGCTAATATCTATGTAAATGTTTATCGTATTCCATTTTTCCTTTTTGTAAAAGTTGCGAGACCCGGGGGGGCTTCTCCCCCTCCCGCACGATGTAGCTGTCAAAATGTTCCATAACCTTTTACCCTTTTTCCTTTGTAATTTTTTTAAAAAAACAAATAAAAATTTTAAGAACAAAAAAAAAGAAAGAAAACCATTAGAACCTTTTCCAAATCCTATCTAAACAGGATGGAGGGATACTGTGAGCTTCGTCAGGCAGTACACACACACACACACACACACACACACTGTCTAATGGATTCCTAATTATGCTAAGACCTTTGGCAAGGAAAGAGTTCAATTAGCAGTAATGCCATGTTTTAATTTACTTCTATTATTATTATTTAAATTTATTAGCTGCCCAACTCCAATGGGAAAGAGATAAACTTTAATAAAAAGTTTTTGAGTTTTGCAGACTTAAACCTAAAATCACACAAAACAGAATATACTTCAGATGGTCTTTCTGAACAAAAAACAGATTACTGATGATTTTCCCCACCTTATTCCTATTACTCACATGTGGGTCTTTTTACTTAATTTAACTATCTCATGTCACAAATTATTTAAAACCTTAGAAGTGAAAAATATGTATTGCCTGTGTATTAAAAAAGACTAAGCATCTTTTACCTAATGTAAAAATGGAGGAAACTGCTGAAAATGAATACATGACACTAATCAAAAGAAGTAGATGGAATAAAATAAATTAAAACCTGTTTCCCTAGGCATTCTCTTAATATTTCTCATTTGTTGTTCAGCATACATTAGCTTTGTTCTCAATTTTTAATAGTTTATAAAGGTTTGCCCGGAAGAGAAGCTTAAATATTGTGTTACTTATGTGCTGTCGCATTTCTGAGGTCTTGAAATATAAGTATGCATTAGTTCATAAAAAATGAAAACACAATTTATGAAAGACTAAAGGCAGAGGCATTAAAACCAATTTTTCTGTGTCCATGGAATGATTATGCTTATAGTATATTAAAAAAAGGTTTTAGCTGAATGGTACAGTACTTAGTCCATGCAATGCTACAGTGGTAAACCTGGCAATCCATTTACAAGTTCTTTCTTCTCACAAAAGGAAAACCTTCTTAAGTCAAATGGGCAGTAATATTGAGGGTTTCAGTGAGAAAGCAGTAAGCAAATTTTTTTTTATTTCATTTCAATTATTTTTTTAAAAAAATACTTATTTTTGCAATTTAGAATCTGTTCAACTTATGGTTCAACCATTCTAAGACTCTGGATGGCTCACAGGTTAAAAGCAGTAAGCAATAATTTTTTGTCCATATCTGAAAAAATAATAATCAAATGAAGTTGTACAGGACCCCTATCCTGATACAAGGGGAACACATAGGTTTTGATGATTGTATGTGTGAGAACCATATGACTATCTTGGGGTATGTTATTCCAGAAAGCAACTACCACAACAGAGAAAGCATATTGCATAGATCCTAATATATTACACTGATTCTTCAAAGGAAGCTAGAGTGCACCCCTATGCCTAATTAGCACCAGTAGAAGCCAATAGAGACAGGTAGTTCCTCAAATAGTCAGGTTCTAAGTCATGCAGGGCTTTCTAGGTGCCAAACAATACCTTAAATTGCACCTGGAAGCAACTAGGTAGTTTGCAGAGGGCATACCAAGGTATGCCTACATTATGGTCCATACGGCCATATTTTGGACCACATGTAGATTCTGAGTCTTCAGAGGTAGCATCATATTGAATTTATTGCAATAGTGAGTTGATTAAGGTATGAGTGACCATCTGGAGGGCCTATCTATCATATATCTCCGTGGATTCACAGCTATTTTCTTAGTAAGATAGAATAATGTGGGATAGATAGTATCCACCACCTGTAAGATTCCCAGTAGGCTGGCCAACCACACTCGACATAATCCTCAATGGAACTACTTCTACATGGAGGGAAGCATGCAGTCAGGTACATCAACGTTCTGGATTGGGCCAGTACTCTTCAATATCGTTACAAATGACCCAGATGAGGGAATTGAAGAGGTGCTATCAAATTTTGCAGAAGACACAAAGCTGAAATACTAACATTTTGCAAAGTAGACTCAAGATTAAGAAGGATCATGATAGACTTGGGCATTGGGTCATATCCAACAAGATGCAGCTCAATGGTGATAAAAGGAAGCTCCTGCTCTTAAGTAGGAAAAACCAAGTACACAGACACAAGACAGGCAGTACTTGGCTCAATGGTGCCTATAAGAGAGATCTTGGTGTTCTATCGGTCCATGCTTAAATATGAGTCAACAGTGTGCTACAGCTGTCAAAAAAGTAACTGTAAACCTACGCTGCATCAACAGAGACTCTATCAATATCAAGTAAAGAGATCTATGCTGCACTGGTGAGGCCACATTTAGAATAATGTATCCTGTTCTGATCACATTACAAGAAAGATACTGAGATCCTGAAACTGTGCCAAGAAAAACAAAGATAAGGGGTATGAAAACTAAATCCTATGAAGAACGGCTAAAGAAATTAGGTACATTTAATTTAAGAATGAGAAGTCTGAGAGAAGATGTGGCAGCAGTCCTATAATACTTTAAAGGGCTGCCAATGGAAGAGAGCTTCCATTTATTCCCTATAGCACCTTAGGGTAGATAAGTATTTTTCTGGGTCAAATATGTCCTGCCATAGATCTTCTGAATGAAAATACCCAATATGTGCCATGATGTCAAACATAATTCTTTTTATTCTTTACTGAAAACCCATCTCACAAATAAAAGTTCTTTTTTTAAAAAAAAGTTTAGATTAATGAGAAAATCCAGGTATTGTGATAAATTGTTCCAGGGTCCTAAGAACTATGATGGATACTTACAGTACATATTGGCAAGCCTGTAGTCCACTCCATGCAGCTACCAGTCTAATTTTAAGTTAGATGTGTTAAAGAAAGATGGGGGTAGCACAGAAAAATAGGAGGCTGAGCAATATGAAATGAATTCTGCAGTCCCGCAACGCCAAACTTCCATTCTATTTTTTCCCCAGTTGAGATCAGCCCATTAACCAGATCAAGGCACATTACTCTTTGTAACCTTAACTGGCTTTTCACAGGAATCAATGAGTTTTCATTGGAAAAAAATTATTTTGCAAACACAAATACACTGCAGATTTACAAAGAAATATGCGGATGGTAAGGTGAAGTGATTACTCATTGCTACATGCAGGTTGAGCATTAATTCAGTTTTCAGATAACTCAGGATCTGAAATAAATGCCTCAGTTGCCTTCAGGCCAGTATATATAAAATAAGAATGTTGATCCATTGCTTTAAGCATTACCCAGCCAGTATTACATTATCCTATTCTCCAAATAAAAACATTTCATAGAACTGACATCAATATGACCATAACATTGATTCTTTTCTGCATATTAATTTAGTTTTCTCATAACAGAGACTGCTGGAGTCCTTTAAGGTCAGTTAACCATATGCAAATCCAATTCTTTGTTTCCCCAGATTTATGGGTGTGTCCATTAATCTCCAAGACCATTTTGTAGGTAGACACAAACAGGTACATAGCAAATTAAAAAAAATACATTTGTCTTCTCTTCTGACAAGATTTCCTTGGCTTTATGTAAAGAGAAGTTTGTTGCTTTGTCCACCTGCAACAGCCACTGTCTCCAGGCTGCTTTCTCTCCACCCCACAATTGTGGCTTTACTTGTATCACTCTATATAGCAGAAGAGATTAGTAGAGCTTTCCCACCCAATTTAAGTAAGAATATTCAGATGCTTTAAAAGCTGCCCAGGCTTCTTAAAACCTCGTTAATCCTTTAATCTCCAGACACATTTTTGTCCATAAAAGATTCACAAGCAAAACAAATGCAATATGGATAAAAAAAATTTAATCAGAATGCTTAAAATGCAATTACATTCATCAGGATGTTCTGTGAGGCTGGGTATTAAATCTGAGCTTTATTCAATATCCTCCTTTTATTATAAAGCAATATTTTTCCACTCTGTAAACCATCTGATCCCTAGGCTAATGTCCTCCTTGCCCAAATATTAAAAAAGAAGCTATTATAAATAAGCTGTCTGGGCACTCCTATAGCAGAGAGGTTCATAAGGAGTGTGAGGAATGTTCATATAAATTTATGCTTCAAATCTTTCACTGAAGGGGATGGACAACTCATATGACTCTGATCCTGTAATAATCGCTTTAAATAGCAAAATCAAGGAACTCCAAGGCTACTACAAAACAGGTGGAGTATTTCATTTGGAGAGAATTTTATAAGCTTTGCAGCCTCATTGCATTGTATCATATTTTTAAAATATTTTTATGATATGAAAGTTGGATTGTTTTATCAATGTGTGTTCTTATTTAACTATTGTTTCAAACTACCCAAAGAACTGCTGATTCAGTTTTACAGAGGAATTATTGAGTCTGTCATCTGCATCTCTATAACTGTCTGATTTGGCTCTGCAACCAAACAAGACAGACAAAGACTTCAATGGATAATTAGAACTGCAGAAAAAATAATTGCTCCCAACCTGCCTTCCATTGAGGACTTATATAGTGCACAAGTCAAAAAGAGGGCTGAAAAAATATCTACAGACCCCTCACATCCTAGAAATAAATTGTTTCAACTATTACCCTCAAAATGACACTATAGGGCACTGCACACGAGAACAACTGGACACCAGGACAGTTTTTCCCCAAATGCCATCACTCCGCTAAACAACTAATTCCCACAAAACTGCCAAACTATTTACTAAGACTGTATTACTATTATTCTTCTCATCCTTCCTATTTCCTGTATTTCCTCCCACTTATGACTATAACTATGTTGTTTGTATTTTTACAATTTATATTGTTCTGTTTGTTTCCTAGTATGATTTGTTTGCTTATTAGTAACCTATGACTACTAAGTGTTGTATCTTATGATTCTTGATTATTGTATTGTTTTCTTTTTTTCCTTTTATGTGCACTGAGAGCATATGCACAAAAGACAAATCCCTTGTGTGTCCAATCACACTTGGCCAATAAAGAATTCTATAGTTTCTAATTTGTTTGTAAAATGAAATTGCTGAAACACTGCTCTATATCAAACAAAGTTATGACTGAAAGTTTACTTGGAAAAGTTAAATGAATATTTAAATAGAAATTTGTAAAGAAAAACTAAGAGGAAGAATGACATGTAGCAATAGCAATAGCACTCAGATGTATATACTGCTTCACAGTGTTTTACAAACGTCTCTAAACAGTTTACAAAGGTAGCATATTGCCCCCAACAATTTGGGTCCTCATTTTACTGACCTTGGAAGGATGGAAAGCTGAGTCAACCTCGAGCCTAATGAGAATCTGCATTCTAACCACTGTGCATGCCACCACAGCTCCTGTAGCCCACTCCAATGAGCTTGAAACTGAACCAAATGTCCAAAATGCCTTTTTTTCCAAATTCAGAAGGATTGAGGTTGGCAGAGTTAGAATTGTTTGGAAGACGCTAATGATAAATGTATAATTTTCAACCTTACATCTAGAAGTGCCTTCATGCCACAAATAATCATTCATGGAGTACAGTAGCTTATTTTTGAGCCTCAGGTAAGTTTTACAAAAGGACAACTCTTTCAAAATAGTCTGGATAATACAGAAGCTTTAAATTGATCCAATGCTGGTAATCAGTTATACACGTAATGTTATTTGCTACAGAAAATGAAGTTTTTTTAAAACAAATCTGCCTTTTTTTCGTTTATATGGAATTTAGAAAACAGACTTCACTGTGTTACAACCATAAACTTTTCTTGATTTTTAAAAGAAATATTTGTTTTTGTTATATTTAGGATGACAATCTTGGTAAGTCCTATAACCATTAAAGCAAAGCTGATCAGAGACTAAATAAAATGAATGAACTAAGAAACTCTGGAAATAGCCACCACTTCTTGATAAATGTCTGAGGGTAATGGTTATCCAAGAGCATTGTACTGGATAGACTAGCCACATTTAAAGTATTCAGCCTGACAAGTGCAACCAAGTCACTATTTCAAGTGGTCAGTTAGGGCTTCGTCCACACTCAGATATTTTGCCTGCTTGCTTCCTGCATCCAGATAACAAAAGAAAATTTTCTACTTTCAAAATTATCCTAGTCATGCAGTGAACACCCTTGATCTTTAGTATAGCAAGACTAAAATCACAGATAAAGATAAGGGATCATAATTAAGCTCCATAGGTTGGATATCTCTCAGATTATATCAGAATTCAGTGTGGTACAAGAGATTATTCACAGATAAAAAGCTGTTCAACAGTTTGAAAATGAAGGTCAATATATAGAACATATGCTCAAGCTTGTTAGACTCCTTAGCTGTAGCTATCATAAATGTGGGATTATTTAAAGAATAATTCCATTATATATGCAGAGTAAGAGGATCTGCTCTATCCTCTCCCTCATGCAGAATAACAGCTTGTAACTGCAAATTCTCAAACGCCATTTATATCTGTCAGGAAAAATGAAAATGCTCTCTTTACTTCATCTCTCTGATTTTATCATAGGGGATAGATCAGCTGCTTAGAAATCAAAGCCTCAAGCCCAACTGCTGGCCTCTCAGCCAAGTATAGTTTTGTTATGGTACAGTGTTCTTCAAATTAAAAAAAGTTTGTTTCACAAAAATAGATGGTTACTGTATTATTCTGGTGGCTGTAAAAGACAACTCCCTATCAGGGTAAAAAAGATGTAACTGTAGTAAATTTAGCTAACATAAGAAAAAACACTGTATTCTGCAACAGTGGGTTTTAACAGTATTCAATCTCAGGGTTCTTAAACAAAGCTTTTAGGTATTTCAGAAAAATCAGAAAAAATAATGCTTTTATCCATTTACAAGTGTTTGTTTTAAAATTCATACTAATTTAAAACTGGATCAAATCTTCTCAAACTATATTTTTGAAAATTAAAATTGTGTCTGGTGAAAATCATTTTGATATATGCAATCTAAATCAGACATGGATAAATTAAATAAATAAATAGATAGATAGATGATAGATAGATAGATAGATAGATAGATAGATAGATAGATAGATAGATAGATGATAGATAGATAGATAGATAGATAGATAGATAGATAGATAGATAGATAAATTCCTTAAATATTTTAACAGAGGGGAAAACATAACAGTAACCACTGTATTTAAAGTTATATTATCTATCTAAAAGATATGATTCAGAAGCAAAATGTTTCTTGATAAATTGTAAAATCTCAATTTTTGGCTTTGTTATCTTTGGTAACACAATTAAAACCTCTTGACAGAGCATATCATATTTATTTATCTAAGATCAATATCTTGGTGTCCTGGACTTTGCATAAGTTGTACTGCTTTGGGATAACAAAAGTGATTAGTAATTATTTACTACTTAATATTAACCAAATTATTAATGAAAATGCTAATAGAAATAGAATGCCAAGATTCTGCAGCCAAATTGGCCACGAAAAAGGGAAGTAGGATATGGGAGGAATTTACTATAAAGTAACTGATTATAAAATGTACATGAGAGAAACCATAGATAACAGAGCAATTATAATAGAAAATTTGGAACATCCTTCAATGCATTGCAACATGTGGCAAGTGTAAACTTTCATCCAGAATAATGGGATGTCATGCATTTGGAGGTTAATGATAGCACATAGACTTTTGTACACCAAAGATCTCCATTTCAAAGCCCAATAGTTTCACATAGAGTTGAGAAAGATTCTTGTCTGAAAGCTAAAGATACCGATTGACCTACAGTCATCTAGTGAGTTTCATTGTTGAGCTGGAATTGAACTTGGATCTCCCCATTCGTGATGAGGAACTCTAACTCCTATACTCTATAAGTTAATTAGCATAATGTATAGTTTGGCTTACAAACCTGATTTTTCCATGCATTTTACTCATGGCCCTTAGTTATTTTTAGACCTAAATGGTCCAATACTAGATTTTCAGTTTATAAGACTTTTTATATCAAGAAAGATCTCTTCTGGCGATTGTTTTCAGAAGTATCCAGCATATCAAAATCCAATAACCAGTCACTACACCTATTCAGGACAGCTAAAGAAAGTAATAAAACATGGCTCCAGTTTCATTCATTTTACCAAGAGAGATTAAGATGGCCCTTTGTGTTTTATGTTTAATTGTTTATTTCTATTAACTTTATTAAATTTGCTCCTTAAAAATCTCAAAATTAGGCAGAAAATTATTCCACCCACTCAAATGGCACCGAGATAGAAGCTGTGATTTCTATAATCAATAGGCAAGGCTAAAAGCAATCAAATGATCTCTGAAGTACTTGTCTTCAGAAAAAAAAATGTGGGTGCTTTCCCCTCACTTTAAAGTATAGCCATGCTTAGAAAAACATGACCTAGCTATTTCCAAGCCAGCCAAATTGTCTATGAGAGCTATCTCAAGAATATCCAGAAATTACAGGTAGTGTTTATTTAGCAACCACAACTGAGATTGGAAACTTGGTCATTAAGCATAGCAGTTGCTTAGTAAAACCACAAAATGTGCTTATGATCTTACTTCAGTTTTTCCTTGCTTTACAGACTGTGAAGGTCATAAACGCAAGGATTGGTAATAAAGTTTTTTTTTTTTTACCATTGCTGTAATTACAAATGGCTGCTACATGATGCAATTGCTAAGTGAAGACCACATATACTTCAAAACATAGCTTCCCACTTAATTTCTGTGCAGAAACATTTGTTTATGCATTTCTGTTTGTTAGGGGTTTGTTATTCTTTAATAAACTCTCTGTGAATGTATAATATAAACAAGTGAATCAGAGTTTGAGAACACTACTGATTATTGACTTCAGCCATTTGTGAGAGTCTCTGTTCTCAAAAGACTGAAATTCCAAACTTTGGGAGACATGGGATGAGGAGATACAAAGGCTGGATTTTGGAGAATACTTGAAAACTGTCCTCTGAGATTACGTTCCAATTGGTGGGGTACAGGAAGAGAGCCTTCTCTGCCACTGCCCTTTGGAACATTCTCTCCCAGAAATGAGGTGGCCCCCAGTTTCCTGGTCATAAAATATCTAAAGAACCGGCTCTGCCATCTTGCTGGGGAGTCACAGAGGAACATGCAGATGTGGGGCAGGTTAGTGCTCTGAAGTCCCTCCCCCACCTTTTAATTAATTTTTAATATCACGTCTTAACTATCCCGGCTTCTATTTTAATAACCGACATAACCCTACTTGACTTTTCAAGTAAGTCAGCTCTCATGGCACTACCAAAGAAGAACAGCCTTAGTTTGGCAATCTTAGCTTCAAGTGATATTTTTGGTGAGGTTCAGTCTAGGACTTCTTTGTTATTTTTGCAATCCATGGTCACCTCTAGCACTACAGTTCAAAGGCTTCTCCTACCTGCCTTTTTCAAGAGTCTAAGTTACACAGCCATAAGTAGCAATTAGAAAAATTATTATGTTAACTAATCTACATTTGGTTCTGAGGCTGATGTTTTTACTCTTCTGCTAGAAGTAAAAGGGAATTTAAAGTTGGTTCATTTGATCACGGTTGTTATTGCTGGCAACCTTAATGGACATTTGCTGACTGAAATGATTATGCTTTATGGATTTGTTTATATGTAGGCTTGGGCATGTATAAAGTAATCATTTGTTGTAATTTACAAGGCAAGGAAAAAGTTATTAAATTGTTTATACTTGTTTGGATGAAGGTTGGAAAGTTGGCAGTCACTTTATATATTCCTTTTCTCTATATTCTTTTTTTCTCTTTCTCTTTTTTTCCTTTTCTTTTTCCTTTTTATTGTTTTTATTCTATTCTTTTTTCTTTTAGTTTGTATTAGTTTTCATTATTGTGAAATGATCTTTAATAAAATTATTTTTACAAAAAGATAACTGGAATGATACCTCCTGCCTTACCAGCTCATTTACACAAATAAGATCCAAAAGGGGTTCAAGCCTTTTAGTGACAAGGAGCTTGACTTTGGAGATATGCAAATGATACCGTAACAGCGCAAAGTAAGTGGAGCTACTGTATATGGCCAGTGGAAAAGTTTGGTAGTCAAACTATTTCCAGCTTCAAATAGATTAAAAAATCATGCTGCTTTTAAGCAGTTGCATTACCAAAATTGGGGGCCTCCAAGAAGGGACTCAGAAGCTAAATTGGGTATTATATTTGACTGAGGTCAATATAGTAGTGACTAATAATATTTCCTCATCCTAACTCTACCCAAGGGTTTCCTCAACTTCTGGTATTATTTAGATGTTTTTAATTTGAACAGAGATTAACTTCATAAATAGATATTTTATGTGACCTTGAATTTTATAATGTTTCCTTGCTCAATTATCTTTTTGTTCTGTTAACATTTTTATTTTAATAATATTGATACAAAGGTTTCTGTAATAAATTTGAAAACATTACATTGTTATTTAATTACAATTGCTATTCATAAAACTGAAGATATATTGTACCAGCCTTACTCTATCTGATTTCCCAGATCTGTTGGATTACAGCTTTCATCATCCCTTGCCATTACAGCATGCCATGTCAGCAGGAAGTATGAGAGGTATATCTAGCTGGAGAAGTCTGGGCTACAGTATGATCCGGGATCAGAAGGAACAATAATCCATACAATAACATTTGAACAATTATTTCTCAACTGCTTCTTGGTTTAAACAGTAACCAACTGACCTTTTTTACCAATAAAAACCAGGGACCAGAGGCTAACGTAAATATTGATTTTATGAAAAGAATTATCATCTTAAATTAACATTACAGTTTTGTAGGCCTTTCTGAGAACTCTGTAAAGGATAGAAGGATAGAAGCTGAAAAGCGATGCTTTCTCAATCAGAGAAAGTTCAATTGGATCGGCCTTGGTTGCTCCAATGTGGTTAATCAGAGGAACAGAGTGTTGTTGGTAGAGGGAGGGGGCAGGGGGGAGAGCATTGCTTGGAGGAAATAAACTATTCAGACACAGACCACTTTATGTATCATTTCTTTTGATGCTGAGATGTACATTTTAATCAGATATTTTAATTATCATTCATGAATAAATTATTACTACAATGATGTTATTCTATGGAATCTTTCCGTTCTTTGCTCAAAACTTTTTTTAAGTAGATATGCAAACCCTCCTCCCAGCCTGCATCCCCCCCCCCCACAACTGAATGCCTGCACAGAGTTGTATCACTGTTGTCAAATTGCAAAGAACAGAGAACTGATAGAAACAATATTTTGAGAACTAGACCTTTTTGAACCAACCATAATACATGGTAGATAATATACTATACACTCTTGAAAAAAAATTATTTTTCACAGAAAAAGAACATAATTCTCCAGCTATGTGTTATCTATTGAATGGGGAGTTGGCTCTGGTTTAAGTGGCTTTCACATTGTACTTATAACTTTCACATGTATGTTTTATTGATATAAGTATCTTAGTTGGTGTTTTTGCTTTTGTTCTGGAAAAATGCCTAAGCTTATACACAACAAGCTTCACTACAGTTAGGTGTAAAAAGATTCTAAAGACCACAGGGTGATTGCCTCATTTATAATTAAACTTCACAAACTGTTGTTTTCAAATTAGAAAACCTCAGATCTCTAGACACATGAAATCTTCCTGTCTTCCATATTGCCAAAGTGCTGTAGGAATTACAAATTTGTCAAAATAACCAAAGAGCCTAATCAAATAATCAAATAAATCAAATACTTGAAGAGCAGCCACAAAGAAGAGAGAGGTCAACTTATTTTCCAAAGCAACAGAAGGTAAAACAAGAAACAGTGGATGGAAACTAACCAAGGAAAGAAGCAACCTAGAACTAAGGAGAAATTTCTTGACAGTGAGAACAATCAACCAGTAGAATGGCTTGCCTTCAGGGGTTGTGGATGCTCCATCATTGGAGGCTTTTAAGAAGAGACTGAACATCCATTTGTCTGAAATGATATAGAGTCTCCTACTTCAGCAGGGGCTGGACTAGAGGACCTCCAAAGTTGTTGTTGTTGTTGTTGTTGTTGATGATGATGATGATAAAATGCAGCGGAAGTGGGAGGAAGAGGAGTGTCTGAGATACATTGGCCCCAAGTCAGTAAAATCTTTAATACGCAACCTGGAAATAGGTTGATAGCAGTGGTGGGTTCTGGCCGGCTTTACTGCTGGTTTGCTTGTGTGTGTGTGCTATGCGTGCATGCATAGTTTAATTAAAATTGTTCTGCACATGCGCAGAACTTAAAAACAAGATGATGGGCCAACAGCGCCGACCAGGGAACTGGTTCGGGGGCATGTCAGGCCTGGGTTGCTGCTGGTTCCAGTGACCCAGGCTGCCATACCACTATGGTTCGACTGAACCGGGTCGAACCAGTAGGAACTCACTTCTGGTTGACAGCCAATATATCTGACAAACAATCCCAGTCAACAAACCTGCAGCTCTGTTTTAGACTTGCTAAGTTACCACAGACCACTTTCAAAACATTCTGGTATCTCAGCTCTGAAAAATACAGTGCCATGCTATAAACTGGCATTATATTGCATTGGTTTATTGGAGGGAGATCCCATGTAAAAAATCAGACATATTTACAACAATTGCTGAACAAATGGTTATAAACTGAGGACTGTTAAATTTGTGGTGTCCATGTAACTGTTCACTTTGTTTCTACTATGTATGTATGTATAAAGAATGTTCGGAATAATGTTAGAGCTGTGTTTCCTGAAACTATGACTGTATAAGTACATTTGTATGCAGATGATGTCTTGTTGACTGAGAACCTAAATGATTTCTATCAAGTGTTTGAAAAAAAATGTATGATGAAATAAGGAATATGGGTATGAAAATTAATGGTTCAAAAATGTAGTGTTTTACAGGGAAAATGGAACGATTTAGTTAATGTTATACATACACGGTAAAAAACTACAGAGAGTAGAGTAATTTGTGTAGTTTGATAAAATGGAAATTGAGTGCTTAATATCTGCACATCATAACCTATAAAATGTCTTGAAGCTAGTATGTGTCAGCCCTCCCAGGCAAACAAGACAGGAAATGACAAAATGAACTAATTCTATTTTATTGCAAGAGTACATTAACAGAATCTTCCAAGTCTGCAGGCACAAACTTCCCATCTCCAATTCTATTTGATCCATTAGGGTGAGTCTTTCCTAAGTTTCTTCCTTTCATCATTAAGCAACTGTGGGCTCCTGCTTCTCTTCTCTGATTGTTTCCTAGGCAGCATTCCCTCCCTTCTTTTTCCAAGGTCATTCATACATTCTATTACACCATGGTATAATGGGTTTAGAAGTCACAGTCCCATTTTATCTATTTTGTTATAATTTCCATTATTCTAAACCATTCTTGCTTTTATGGAGCTCGTTCATACATTAATTAAACTGTTAGCAATTCATCAATAATGACTTCCTAAACCCAATAAAAGTTTTTTTAAAAGAACAATCTGAAATGGATAATATCACCACCAGATGGATTTGCAGTTAGCTAACCAGCCATACTAGCATTGGACCATATCCAACAAGAGGCAGTTCAGTGGTGAAAAAAGTAAGGTCATGCACATAGGCAGGAAAAACCAAATGCTCAGATATGGGATAGGCAGTACCTGGATCAATAGTAGTGCTATAGGTATCCTGGTGACCATCAGTTAAGAATGAGACAGCAGAGGCCACATTTGAATACTGAGTCCAGTTCCAATTGCCACAATACCAAAAAGATGCTGAATCCCTAAAAAGAATGCAAAGAAGAGCTACCAATATGATTAGTGGTCTGGAAGCTAAGCTGTACAATCAATGGCTAAGGCAGTGATGGCTAACCTTTTTGCAATGCATGCGCTCCCTTCCCCCAGCGTTTCCTACCCCCTGCACATGCGCACATGACTCCCCCCCAGGCTCCCACACACATGTGTGCATGACTGCCCTCATGCCCCATTTCGAGCTTCCATGCAGCCTCCTGGGAGCAAAAATGGGCCATGAGGGGAATGCCACACCCCCGCACCCCATTTTGGATCTAGTATGCCTCCCTGCAGCTGCCTGGGACCAAAAATGGGGAGTAAGGAGGGAGATGCACCCTCCCACACCCCATATTGTATCTAGAAGGCCTCCATGCACCTTCCTGGGACCAAAAATGGAGTATGGGGAGGGTGAGTGGGATGCACCCCCCACGTCCGTTTTGGGCCTAGTAAGCCTCCCTGCACCCTCCTAGGACCAAAAACAGGCTGTGGAGGGCATGCTGCTCCCTCCATGCTCCCCCTTTCTCCACACATGCACACACGACCCCCCACCCACACATGTCTGTGCATCTCCCACATGCACTCTGCTCCTGGCAGAGAATCAGCTGGCCAGCAGGAAGTGTGCACAGAAGCACGTGCATGCGCGGTGGAACTGAGCTGGAGTGACAGTTCGCATGCCTGCAGAGAAGCCTCTGTGGCCACCTGTGGCATTCGTGCCATAGGTTCGCCATCATGGGGCTAAGGGAACGAGATTTGTTTAACCTAACAAAGAGAAGGCTTAGTGGTGTCATGATAGCTGTCTTCCAATACTTAAAGGGCTGTCACTGGGAAGAAGGAATGGATTTATTCTCTTCATCACTCAAGGTTTTCAAGAAAAGATTGGACATTTATTTGTCTGAGATTTTACAAGGATTCCTGTCTTGGGCAAGAGTTGGACTAGAAGACCTCCAAGGTCCCTTCCAATCCAATGATTCTATGATTCATGCAACATGAGCATATTACCCTAGTATCATGCACTAGTCTAATGCTTACTTACTAGCCTAATGATTACTTTGCATCAATTGAAATTTCAGAACATTCTTTTAAGGTAGTTTGATGTAGGGCACATTGCAGCAGTCTAATATATAGAGAATGATTTATCATTTTAGGTTCCATCAGCTCAGAAATTCACATAACTGCCATACTGCAGTTGGACAAATATTCTCTTTGCCACTGAAGTTCTAGAAACAACAGGGAGTGAAGAATCTCTATGGAACTGTGGACTTGCTCCTATAAAGAGAATATAATCCTGATTAACACAGGCTGAATTTTACATCTGAAACTTGCTTGTCTGTCTGGATTTAATTTTTTCACTTTTATCAAGCCCACCAAGCTAGTTTCCCTGGAACAACATACAGTATATGGCAAGGAGCTGTAAAATAGGAAGTCATTGGTTTACTGGTGCATTCAATTCCAAAGACTTGAATTACTCCTTCCAGTGGTTTTATATAATTACTAAACAGAACAGAGTACAAGATGAAATCTTGATGGAAAGACAGATCCATGGGATAAGCGTCAAATAATAACATTTCTCAGCACTTTCTGGATATACCCTAATAGAAGGAATTGTGACATAACTGTGCTCTCCAAACTCCCTTTCCCTAATGGTGCAGATGGATACTATACAGGTAGTCCTGAACTTACGACAGTTCATTTAGTGACCATTCAAAGTTAGAACTGCACTCAAAAAAATGACATAACTGTTTTTGACACTTATGATGTTGCAGCATTCCCATAGTCACATTATCAAATCCATTTGCTTGGCAGCTATCTCATATTTATGACATATTTATTGCTGTGTCCGGGGATCACGTGATCACCTTTTGTGACCTTCTGCTCTCCACCAACACAATCTTGGTCCCTCAACCTGGCTAAAAGCCAATCTGGAACCAGTAGCTATAGATAATCAAAAAATCTCTTGCATATGTGTCTTAAAGGCCATAACCTTCCCTATCACTTCAGTTATAAATGGTCTATCTGAAGTCAGCTGATGATTTTTTAACTCTTCTCAGTTAGATGGTATGTTTTAACAATTGACTTATCATTGCTTCTTTAAATAGACCTTCCATAAAAAAGCAATAATTGTATAATTTAACCATGAAGCTAGTCTTTTAAATAGCTAGAAGGTGGTAACCTTCACATCTCTATATCTAACATTTACAAGCTAAAAAGAAACCAAACCAATAGGTCAATTTGTCTCAACTGCAACCTGCCTATACTAATGTCAGAATCAAAGCAATTCTAATGAAAGTAACTTTAAAGACTAATGAAAACTCTTACCAACTGCTCCAGCATTTCCTTTACAACAGCCTGAAAAGTATAGAACCACACTGTGGTCCAGCAGATGTAAATACTATGGAAGTAAGAGAATAAGCATATTTTGCTTCTCTGTCGTCATGGAGTAGCACTCCAAAAAAGCTTTCATATGCTTAGTTCAATTCATCCTGAAGTTTCCCTCATTTTTGTTCAGCCTGTCACTATTTTGGATCCATCACTTAAAGCTGCCCATGAAACCAGAAGATGGACATGCAAACAGCTTCTATACAACTCTCCATTCATCATAATATACTAAACAACTCACTTTTGAATATGTGGCATCCTGCCAAGATTAACTGCTTGTTACTGCAGATTTATGCATGTCTGTATGTTTGTGCAAGCTACACAGAAGGTTATAACCTGTGTTTAACTAAGTGGGATATTTCATGTTGTCCTCTTTCATCTTCCACACTCTTATTTCTTTGGAGATTTGTCAAAAAAATTAGAAATATTTCAAAATCTGTGAAAGCGTGCAGGTCTTGGAGAATGATTTCACTTCTCCCCTTATATCCCATCTGAAGCAGTTTAAACAACTGCTAAAGCTTGGTTGAATAAAGAGAATATGTAATAATTTTCAGTGAGCTGACATGTTTAATCCATCCATCTCTTTTCTTGTTTATGCTTGAAGTACTCAAAAATTAAGGGGGATCTACCTCGCCCAAGGATCAGAGCTCAATCTATCCCCACCAGAGATGCACCAAGTTATTTCAAAATGTCCACACATTGTAAGTCGGTATTGTAAGCTGTTGTTTTACATCTGACAAAAACAATTTGCTTCAACATTTCCAAGAGGTGCCTCCAGCTGATATATTTTCAAAGTCTATCTCTTGTTTTAGTTTCCTTCTCCCTGGTTGGTACATTGAACAATGGTAAAATATCAAGAGTAGTTTTATACAATTTATGAAGTGTTTAGTGACTGCTGTTCAAGATTTCTTCCCCCCCCCCACCCCTGGTAATAACATTTGCCCTATAAAGTTTGTTTCACTCTGACTTCCTCCAAGTGTGAGTCCAGAGGTTTGTTTCTTGTGGATGACCTTTCTTATCCAATTCCTGTCAATGTCTACTTGTATTTTGATGAACCTAAGAAGGGGTAAATGCATACTAAGTCAAACTATTTATTCACACATCTATCTTAAGCTATCCTTTATAAGAGGCATTCCTTAATGCAAAGTTTCTTAAAATAATCCTTGAGAGTTTCTTAAAATAATCCTTGCTGTTTGTGCCCACCAAAGGTGGGCACAAAGAAGGAGAGAGAGAGAGAGAGAGAGAGAGAGAGAGAGAGAGAGAGAGAGAGAGAGAGAGAGAGAGAGAGAGAGAGAGAGAGAGAGAGAGATTGCTCTCCCCTTAAATTCACACTGCAGGTGCTTTTGACCAGGCTTCTTCATACTAGGAAACACTTTCTGAAAGAATTAATCTTCTGCCATTCTAACAGGCATGTAATTTGTAATTGCTTTTAAATAGAATGTCAGTCAAAGCTGCTTATATTTTCATTGAATATATTATGGTAACTGAGATTTAAATCATTCCCTCCAATGAAAAATGTCACAATAGTAAAATTCAGGTAAGCCTTGTTTAAAAAACACATTTGTTTTTTTAATTGCCCCTGATTCTGCTAAAAGTTGAAATGAAGATTACATTGATAACCAATGTGCTTATAAATCAAAGCACTATTTTGAACAAAAGCAGAATTTGGACTGTCAAATCAAAACACTGAAACCTAATAGAACACACAATATGTATAAATGTAATCTTGACACTGCTGAGAGTTCAGTGTGTATGCTGTGTGATAAAACACTGTGGTCTGCTGTTTTAAAGTTAAGCTAAGAGTTTTCTGCTACATTCCTCATGGGATCCCAAGCTCTAACCTCTTCAATTCTTGTTTCTGGTTTCACTTTCTTCACCATGTCCATTAATTTCCTTGAGGTGGTAGGCTGTTTGGAGAGGCCCTGTTTCAAGGCTATTAATTTTCAAGTGTTGTTTTGGAAGTGAATCTGACAAATGATTATGAGCAACTAGGAAGAGAAGATTTCTTGTTCCTCTTTCTCTGAGACAAAGCTTCAATTCATATTTCTTTTCTACTTGCATTGCTCTTAATTTAGCAATTTGCATCCCTCTTCTTTGAAACTTGGCCCATACACCTAGCCTCCAAAGTCTGCCTTATAATCTCATTCCTTATTTGGCAAACATCTTTAGTTCCATCAGTTATTAGGAACAGCCCTCCAGGTATAGTACATTTTTCTTCTGCAAATATTTCAAGCAAAATTAAACTTCTAGATACAATCTTTGTTAATGTCATTGAATGGATTTCTATCCACTAAACCAGCACGCTATACATTATACAGCTTCTACAGCCTGTGTGGCTTCTGCAAATGAATATTCATATTCATAGTCAAAACAAATACAAATCAAAGCCAATTTTCCATCAGTAATGAAAAATATATTTTACAATTTAATTTTCAGAAAAACTATACTGAAATCTATTAGTTCCTCATTCTTTTTCCTCAATGGGCTTAGTCACCCTGCCTGCTTGCTCTTGATCCAGAAAACACAGGCAACTATTTTTGGAGTGCAGAAATGGATGGTGTCACCCTCTAGTAATCCCCCACGGACCTTTTAAGTATCCCTTCCTTTTGTTTCTCTGTAATGTCTCCTCTCCATTTGAGCTTGATTATATTTGCTCTTTGGGTGCTTGGGTAAAACTTTCTAGTTCACCTGACTGGAAACTCCTAGATTTATCTTAAAAAATAAGATAATTCCTATTTATTAAAAATAGGAAGGAGGAGAAAGTTGGGAAAGAAAAATATGTTTCTAAGATAATTGTTTTTAAAGTTTTGAACCATTTAAAAAAATATTCATTGAAATGTTATTTCAGCAGTGGGGGCAAAGGAAGACCTAGAAAGGAGGAAATTTTTACTTGCAGTTGTCCCTTTCTCTTTATGAGGGATGGAATTCTGCCTGGGTGTCTTAAGACAGTGAGAGCACTTTCAAATCAGTATTATCTTCTGGCAAGTGCCTGGGCAGGTCCCTGCAGTTTTCTCAGCAAGATTTTGGAAGTGGTTTGTATAAATACACACAACTGGTGAATAGTCTAAAGGAGGGACGTGGGGTAGTGTGCAGTCTGACCTGAAGACCTTGTTAGATCTCAAAAGTTTACATCCAGACAATTTTCTAGAACTGACTTAGAATCAAACTAGTACAAGTCCAGGATAGGAACAGCTTAAATAGCAAGCATGTATCTGCACACTCAGCCTCTCTATCTGCCTCTTCACCCAACTCTTGTTATTTTCCAGTTAAGTATACCATTCTACATGAAAAAAATGCTTAAGGAAAATGATTGCATATCTTTCTAAAATCTGTTAATGAACAACAAGATTTGGTTCAAACAGCAATTAGTCTGCAGAGAGGTTCCATAATCGATTCTGGATCAGAATCAAGAGCTTCCTTTTGAATTAAATGATTTTTTAAAATTTATTTGCTGCTTTACTGACAACAAGAAAGGTGTTTTGTTCCTCTTTGTCATAATTTAGGGCTTTCTAAAATATATATATATATATATATATATATATATATATATATATATATATATATATATATATATATATATATATATATATATATATATATATATATATATATATATATAAAATATATGATGGTTTTTTTGAAAAAGTAATTAAAATGACAGCGAATAAACAAGGATCTGGCTAAGAAACTTCCAAAATTCATAAGCATTTTCAGTTCTTCCCTCCCCTCCATATTTAGTGGGAAATGGGGGGAACGTATTAGTGACTGGGTTGGTTGATTTACATGCTTGGTTACTATTTGATCTATTTTTGTGAACACACAGCAGGGGAATATCTTACAGAATTTCAGAAGGTTAGAAAATTATGATGGGTGAAAAATGATACTTCAATTTTGTGCAACATTGATTGAAATAACCTAATTCTTTCTTCTTAAAATTTAATCAAATGTAATATATTCTTTATTATAGTTTGGACTGAGATTTTCTCCCATATTCTATTCTGTCTTTTTTAAAATTTGGTATGAATGGTTCCTAACATTAATTTCAGAAATGGCACATATGAATTTTGAAATAGTTTTGAGTTCTCTTTATTCCCTGGAAGTTATTGGTTTACAAAGGCTAATTAAATCAAGCTTCCCCTGCCTCCAGGAATCTTGAAGATATCTCATAATGATTCTTCTTGTCCTGTAGTTTAATTGAAATAGATATGTGTGACATAATCAAAAAAACATACAAATGGCTTATGTATGTTTATGCTTTTGGGATTTCAACCATGTTATCATGTATGCACTGTGTTCTAAGTGAATTCCAGCCATTCCTATTATGTATTGGTCATGTAAGAGCTCTGTGGCAAAGTAAAAGATAACTCACAAATCTGCTCCTATCTTCACACAGTACAGGCAAAGAAAACTCTCAAGACTCATGTCACAAATACAGCAATTATTCCGAGCTAGCCCTTTTCTTGATGGCATCAGTTACAGGATTTCCCAGGTTTCAAAACAGTATCATCTCTTTCACCGCCAAGACATATTTATTGTCCTCATGCCTAGAGGTGGGTTTCACATAATTTTACTACTGGTTCACCACACACTGAAAATATGAGGGTGTGCCTTCCACCCATGCATGCGGCCTTCTGCACATGTGCTTTGCTCACATGTGCAGCTTGCCCACATGCTCATGGCTTAGAAAACATAGCTAAATAGGATGGCATAGTGCTGGGGTGAGCCCGCCAGGTGGGCCTGCCCACAGGTGCTACTACCAGTTCACCCAAGCCGGTCCAAACCCTTGCTGTAAGAAAACAATTTCATCAGAAAAGTAAGGTGCTTTGGGAGCATTTTTCAGTGAAGGAGTAACTGTCAAATTTAATATTACTTTTAGGCATAGATTTACTTTTCCCAGTGAGAACTAGACCTAAACAAAAATATAATCTTTAAGGAGGTTTCTTTTGGGAGGGGGGGATTATTTTGTTTTGTATTTTTGTCTTTACTCTTTTGGCACTCTTCACCATTTTGTTTACTATGCATATAAAAGGCAAGGTTATCTGTGCATACTAACTACCACTTCACTCAAGCATATGCTTGGGCTATAAAACAATTTCCTCAAGTTTACAAACACAAGTGTGAAGTTCACCTCCTTTTCAGCAATCCAGGACAATGGGTAGCTGCTCAATGCTAAAATTAAACTAATGACTTAGTTTTAATTAGAATTTATCTTCATTTAGAAGGGTAAGTACAAAGACCTGAACATTCAAAGATTCCTTCAAAGGCATCACACTCCGTCTGCTCTCAAAACATTCATTAGTACTGTACTCATTATTTATTGTTAACATCTTGCATCTCTCTCCAGTAGTGAAGACCCCAGGTTCAACAGAATTCTCGTGAGAGGGTATTAAATTTTACACACATTCAATTCTGTATTGGGAAATTTGTTAGAGCTGAATTTGTTAGAGGAAATTTGTTAGAGCTTTTTAGGAAAGAGGAGAGTGGTATTTTCTTGGCTGCTACTACTTCAACGGAATAAAAAGTGCAATACAGTTTGCCAAATATTTCAAAAATAATACAGCAGACTTTAAAATCTCTATGCTGAGCTGCATAATATGTCAGTCAAAATGAACTGCACTCATTGGTTTCTCTCCACAATATTGCCACACAATCCTTGTAGCCACTTGAGGCAACATCAAAGAATGCTAAGCAGAAGGAACAATTCCACGTTGCCCTCTGGTATTCATGGAACAGAGCTGTAAACACAAAGAGACAATACCCATGATCTCTGAATGGTAGTCCTGGTGATGAATACACATTTGAAATGTAAAAGCTCATTAGGATTGTATGTACAGATGTACAGACAAGAACGCTGATATCTATTGCAATTCCCCATTTATTAAGAAATTCAATTATAATAAGAACCACCTACAAATAACAGGAAAAGACTCCCACCAAGTTCCGTTTAATTATTTTCATCATTATCTGACTCCCATTATCTTAAACTATCTCAAACAACAGAGGAACGTTAAAACTTCCCATCATCTCCTCATTTATTTCACAGTCAGAACAAGGAGACTCAGCCAAAATGGGTCATTTTGGCTGACCCAATTCTTTCGCTTAGGAAAATTTGGGGGTTACATTTTAATGTTCTTCTTTTTCTCTATATTATAGATCCATGATTGCAAACCTATGGCACGTGGGTCACAGGTGGCACACGAAGTCATATTTGCCGGCATGGCAGCCCTCCGCTTGGGTGCGCATGTGTGCGCATGCCAGCTAATTTTTGGGTGTCTGGAGGGCTAGGGGTGGCCATTTCCGCCCTCCCCAGGCTTCAGGAAAAACCAATGGGCTGGACTTCCGGTTCCAGCTGTGGATCGCGACGGGCGTGCTTTGCTTGCCCCGCGCGCTCTTGGTGGGCTTCCCCCTGATCTGACTTTTTTGAAAACTTTAAAAACTTTTGGTTTGTTGCCTTCTGATCCCGGTGCTGGTAATGTGTGGATCCAGGCAGTGTGGCATTTTTAAATTGACAAATGGAAAGTTTGTCAATATGCAAATTTTGAACTGCTTTCCAAGATTATTTGGTATGGGCCCCTGGGGCCACCATGGTCAGTTTATGCCATAATCTTTCAGTTCAGATTGAATTTGATCCTGATCATTTGTGATCTTCTCCAATTCTTTGTCTTTTGTACTGCTATTTCCCCTGGAATTGTCCCATCAATTATCCACATTCTTCTTTTCAACTGCATATATATATATATATATATATATATCTGGTGTGTTATGAACCAAGACTTCATCAGCCTATATTATGAAATCCCACAATATTTTAACCTGCTCATTTTTAACCAATTTGTCAACTCTATATTTCCACTAGTTTTTTGTTACTGGCATATGATAATTTGTACAGATGTTCTAGTGAATTTTTTTGGCAACTGTATGATATTTTTGTTTACAGTTTGTGTGAACTTCTTGCATGAGCTAAATATATGTTCTAGTTTTTTCAGATTCTAGGCAGATTAATATCCACAGTTTGTTTTTATTTTATTTAGTTTAACATACACTATGCATTCAGCATCTAGATGTAATACGGTCATGAACTGCACAGGAAAACTTTTGGGGTTCTCTGTTAAACCTCCCCCAAAGGTTTTCTTTTAAAAGTCATCAGCATATTTATTTGTTTGTTTGTTTAATCTTATATGCTGCCTTTTAAGTGATGTTGTATTTGCTCTTCCACTCCTACTTAGAAACGGATGATAGTTGTTCAGACATGCAAATGGGTCTAAATTAAGAAGAAAATAATTTTCAGTTATGATGAAACTTATTTTTCAGGAACAGTGTACTCTGCTTCACCACATCCGCTAGATTCAAAGGGTAAGAGACAGCCAACCAGAGAAAATAAAGTTTAAAAGAGAAACTACTAAAGCAAAACATGGACGATCAGAAGTACTGTCATATTTCTTGATAGCTATAATGCTAAGTATTCTTTAGTCCCATTCCAGTAATAAAATAATTGATTAACTAAAACGTCAAACTTTCCACAGGTTTTAAACTGCACATTTGAAGAATTCCCCACCCCCATTTTTCCTATATTTCAGAATGAAGTGCATCTTTCAATGTGCAATAATAATTTCATACATAGAAATACTGTATAGAATGATCTTTTACAACACTGTTTCTTAACACTAAATGCAGGACAGGAAGGGAAGGGTCAGCTAGGGAAAATATTGTTGCATCTTAAATATTGGCATTTAGCATTCTTAATTCCATGTGTAAAAAGCAGCATGATTCATTTCCAAAGTTACTTCTGTCTGGTGAATTCAGTTTGTTATCTCAAATAGCTTTTCTATGGCTTCAGTCCTGTATTTAAGTTCTCTGTTCAAACAAAATGTTCATAATAAAAATAGTAGATGTATAAATGTAAATATACATTGGATTATTGTCATTATTTAAAAGCAGTATACAAAATTAATGAAAATTTGCTGTTACAAGTCTGTGCAATGTTTTATTGGGTTATGAATCTGAAGAATAAGGGACTCAAGTGGCTTTCAGTTCACCTATGTTTTATGACACCGATTTGTTTTTTTAAGCCATTATGAAATTTTATTACTTGCTTGCCTCTTGCTGGTTTGTGGTAAATTATTCTCACTAATCACTATTAAAACTACAAGGGCAATTGTGGTGTATATCTTTGAAGGCATTCATATAAAAAAACATAGCGAATGGGAGATATAAATATCTGTACTCAGCTAAGTTCTTTACACAAAACACACACAGAGGCCAAAAAATGAATTAAAAAGACTACTGGAAATAATCAAAATGGCATGTTAATTGAGAGAAAAAGTCAAACTGGTGTAAGAGTTCATACTCAGTGCTTTTCAAACTTTCTGCCATCATGAAATAAATGTTTGGAAAATGTGAGGATTATCCAACTGAATACTCTTGCATACTTGCATCTTCAAGAGTATAGGTGTTGCATTTATTGTATTTGTTACCATATTCTCCTGTTTTATTTAACACTTGAATTATTTTATGTATCAAGTGGAGTGAAGAGATTCCAAGGCACAGGGGAAACATGGTATTTTTCTTACTATATAAGCATGGGTGAAAGTTTTTTTTTCCATTGGGAAAAAAAACCCAACCCTAAACAGAGAAAGGAATTATTTGTGACATACTACTGCAATGGGAAACACAAAAAGTCTTGTGGGTCCTGAACAACTAACCACATAA
This sequence comes from Natrix helvetica, assembly GCF_964273705.1. Taxonomy (NCBI): domain Eukaryota; kingdom Metazoa; phylum Chordata; class Lepidosauria; order Squamata; family Natricidae; genus Natrix; species Natrix helvetica. Next base: position 187,042,079 of record NC_138548.1, read on the forward strand.
GCTTCTATGAAATGAGATGGGGAGAGAAAAGAAAAGGTGAAATGGTAAGGCGACAGGTCAGGAACCAAGAAATAGAATTATTTTAGAATGGGGAGATAGAATTACTTAGAAATGTCCATTAAAAAAAGCACACATATTTTTTTGTTACCAGTGAAATAACTATATCTGTCTAGTGCAGCAGAAACAATCCAGAATTATGTGGCACCTCAAAACTAAATATTTTTTTCATTACACGAGCTTATTATTCTGAGAAGGAAATAGATTTATGTTGTTGGAGAAGAGAATAGACAAAAGGAGAGCGGAAAATGATGAAAAGAAAGGTGAGGGACAGAACTGAAAAAGATATCATTCAGATATGGCATAGAATAGTTAAACAAGGGACTACATGGAATAAGTAGTTAACATATATAGTATGAAATGCTGGTCTATATTTAATCCTTTGAGTAATGGTTTTGGGAAGTTCTAATTAATGTTGTTTCTGCTATATGTTTGTAGTTTTTTTCCCCTCAAGTAATATACTGAGATCAATTCCAGACCCTCTAGTGGTGCTTAATTGTTCTCCACCAGTTGATGGATATTGCCATTTATCTCCATTTTTTTTTTTGTTGGCTAGAGATTTGTCAATTTGACACATGTAAATACAATTGATTTCCGGTGCCATATTGGAGGGTGAGCAAATGTAGCTTCTTCTGGTTTAGGGAGTGATGTTATGAGATATGGAGGTAGCATCACCAGAGTTGATATGGATTAAACATCAAGATTTATCACAAGGTTTGGTTCCTGAATTTATGTCATTTAAGTTTGTCGATTAGTAACAGTCATGGATCATGTAGAGCTTTGTTACTTTCATAAGCTCATAACAGAGGATCTCTTTTGCCGGGGGGGGGGGATTGGGAGGAAATTAGATTTATTCCTAGAAAGAATCAGAACGTAATCCTCAACTTAAAACTACAATTGAGCCCAAAATTTATGTTTTTAAATGAGAGTTAAGTGTGTTTTGCCCCATTTTACTACTTCGCTTGCCACAGTTCTAAGTGAATCACTGTGGTTATTAAATTAGTAACTTAGTTGTTAAGTGAATCTGGCAGTTGACTTTGCTTGTCAGAAGGTCGTAAAAGAGGATCACATCATCTTGGGACACTGCAACCATCCAAAATATGTACTCTAGTACCTGTACTCCTTAGCACATAAATATGAATAAGATTTCTAAAAACATCTGTGATCATCTTGGATACATGGGGGATTCTGGACACAAGTTAGTAGTTCTGAGGGAAGATGCAACAATTGGCAATAGAAGAGATTATAAATCTTATTTTTGATCCAACATCTAGTTTTGAAATAATACCCATACAGTTTCTCTTCCTTACCCAATTGCTAAGGAACATAAATTCTATACTCCAGGATACAATCTTTTCCTGTAGTCTACATGTACTCCCTTGGATAGCAGCATTAATTAAAATGTCAGGATGACATTTCCTACAGTGTAAGCTTATAGTTTTGTTCTCAAAAAAGAGATCCAAAGCAAAGTGGGAGTGAACCAAAATTGGATAAAGACGGAACATATGAGAATCACAAATTAAATTGCACACCTGCATGTAGAACAGGGATCCTGCTGTTCCACACCATACTATCGGTTGGCCAAAGAGCAAAAAGGACTATGAAAAATCCATACTTCTATTTCAATAGAATAGAGATGATTTTCTTTTTTTAAAAAAAGATCTAACTATTTTTTTCATAATCAAGATCTTTCCTCTGCCAGCTAAGTATAGTATTAAAACATTTTACCTGCACCCCACCCAGAGTTCCTCTGAAAGGGAAATGGACAGTTTCTAAATTTCATGAATAAATTTATTTGTATTTAGAATACCAGTTTAACAAAAATTAAATGGGATTCATAAGTGGCAAAATATATCAGAGTGCTTCATGAATTGTAGGTGCCCTATTACATGGTGGTAAAGCACCTTCCTGCATGAAGTCTAACACCCAACACCATCAGGGCCTACAGCTTAAGGTTTCAGATTGAGTCACGTCCAGTCCACCACACCACTTCTCCTGAAACTTGCACTTTGGATATCGAGAATTATTTGGATAAAATGCCAATTCTTATTCCCCATCAGACTGAAAGTTTTCAAATGACAGGTCAGAGTTAAAATGGGGAGAGATATTCTTACCTGCCAAGTTGCCTTCTAAGTCTTTGCACTTTCACTACAAATATCCTAAATTGATTTGACTGCATCTTCTAAGATTGAAATTTCTGCCTTATCAGGGTGTGTGCTGTTCAAAAGTACTGGGAATCATGAAGTTTTGCCATGATTGTCAAAGTGTAAAAATAGGAGTGGTTCAAATATCAGATGACACCCAAATGCTTTCTGTATGTTTTTCAAAGTCAAATGACAAGCAAATACTCATAAGTACCCAAAAGATACGATTATACTAGATAACTGACACTGTGTTAATTTCTCTTTGATCATCACTCATAAGTCCTGAATTGTGTAACCTGATGGGTCCTGGCTTTCCTTCTGCTTGCTAGACCCATTCTACTAAACAAAGGTACCCAAATATGGTCTGGTCAAAACTTCTATAAAATACAGATCTTAGAATTATTTTCGTATGATACAGCCTCACTGAACAGGTAGGATGGTATGGTACTACCTAGAACAGGGTATCAAACTTGATTTCACTGGAGTTGTGTTTGACCTCAAGGGTCAGGGTGGGCGTGGGCAGGGTGGGCATCACCAGCTTGACATCACTCATGTCAGGGGCACCTGTGGTGGCCAAGTGCTAAGGCAGGACTTCTCTCAAACCATAACTCACTCTCATTATAATCTCCTTCCTTCCTCTTTTTCCTTCCTTCCTTCCTTCCTTCCTTCCTTCCTTCCTTCCTTCCTTCCTTCCTTCCTTCCTTCCTTCCTCTTTTTCCTTTCTTCTTCCTTCTCTTTTCTTCTTCCTTCCCCTCTCCTTAATTTTCCTTCCTTGCTCTCTTCCCATCTTCTCCTCTTTTTCTTTGTCTTTCCCTTTCTGTCCCTTCTTGGATGTTCAAATGAAAAGGAGGAAGCATTTCTCATTTTGTTTTGTTCTTAGTTTGTTTTGCTAGCCCTCTACCAGCAAAAACAGAGCTCGGGGGAGCCATGTGCCCCCTGTGGGCCCTGTTTTTGGCTACAATGGCCTCCTGCACCCCTCTGCCACCATTTTCGCTGGCAGGGGGCTGCAGGAGGTCGTCATGGCTGAAAATGGAGCCCACATGCTGCCCTCCTGAGCTCTGCTTTTGCTGGCAGAGGCACCATGGGCGGTCCTTTGTTCTTTCCAGAGTGGCCCCATGGGCCAGATCTAAGCACCTGGCAGCCTTGAGTTTGACATTCCTAACCTAGAAGATACCTGAGAGCAGAATCCAAGATTTCAGATTCATTCTCCACTTTTAGAGATACTCTTCATTCTAACCCCTTAGAAAACTCTCTTTTGGGTGAACTTGCCTTGCCTTCAACCAGTTTATAAAACTTAGAGGCCAAATTATACTACCCCCCCCCCCAAAGTCCACCCTGTAAGCTACCATACCTTAGATAGCTATTGTAATTCTGATACATTTAACAAGCAAAACCTATGTTTTCCTTCTATTACTGTATATATTGAAAACATTCTTCTCAAACATTTTGAAACTGGATTAATAAATGTGCTAAAATGGGAAACTGATTGACTGATTTAATCTTTTCACCCTGAACTGAAAATTGCCCTATGTATATGTTGAAGTTGTACATTCTTTCTTGTTTCTTAAAGAGCATCTATAGAAAAGAAGCCTGTCCTCCTTTAAAGATATAACTTTTAGTCTAGATTCTTATATTTATCAGGCTGTGGTATATTAATTGTAAATCACATGAGGTGACACTGCAGCTCTCTGAAATATGTAGAAAAGTAGAAGCTTCTCCATTTTTCCAAAGTTAAAATAAGCAAATGGCATTGATTTGTCTCATAAAAAATCCCTAATGTCCTTGACCCATTATCATTTTTCCTAGCAAATTCTGACTGATGTCTCCATATGACTAAAAATAAATCCTAAAACTACAGTTTTTGAAGGCAAGTAACAACAATGCTGAGGACTGTTATACAACACATTTTTCCATACTCACAAATCATCTTTCTGTTTGTCCTTCTGTTATTTTAAGTCCATGACAACCTGTATTTGTTTGAATAATGGACCTGGGATAATCATTGAATGATGGGTGACTGTAAAACCTTACTTACTATTTTACTCAGAACAATTTATGAAGACTAAAAAAAAAGGAACAGGGTAAATAATGGGAAACTCTGTAAATTATTCTGTTATGAAAGCACTTCGATAAATAAAAATTACCTGGAAGCAAAAAGAGATTAGAGTGTGATAAAAGTTAATTAGATGTTATGACAAAACTTGCAATTAGTCAGGCCACAATATGAATCTAGAATATTTGTAATTCCCACATGTACAGGTATTTCTAAGTTAGTTTTTGTTTTCTGTCCCTACACAAAATGACTGAGCCAGCTCTGCTGTCTTCCTGCATGCTCAAATGTTGCTTGATTTAATCCATTTGTTACTCAAGGACATGTAAACATAGCCATTCACACACACACTCACAATCATTATAACTATTTGCTGAAGAAACCAATTACTTCAGAAACCTGAATTCAAAACCATACAATAATTGGATACAATAATTTGAATCTATACTATTTGTTTCCACAGTAGCTGCTCATGACAATACTGTGGAGCCAAGAGAGGGGAAAAATAATCTCTTATTAAATTTAGCACACTAACATATATATTGTAAAAAATGGAGTCGACAGGAAGTTCTCCAGCTGGACAGACATGGGGGATGTGAGCTCTGAATAGCCTCACGTGAACCCTGTCTGACAAACCAACTCCGGGGATCCTTTTTTGGATCAGAATCCCCCTGGAGGGGGGCAAAGAGGGGCAGCGTCTCATCAGACCCAGAGGGAGGCAACAGGTCCCTCATAGGTCAGAGATTTGCCCTATGAATCGGAGTCAGGGTGGCAGCCTGCAATATGGCTGACAAGATGCTGACTTCCAACTAATATATCTTTTTTTTAATAAAAAAGTTTTATTGGTTTTTTCAAGTATTTTGGGGAAAAGGGTACATAAATGTGGAGAAAAATTTTGACAGCTACATCATACGGAAGCTGGTACCTCCCCGGAGTCTTACATCTCTCTCTTATTTTATATATATCAAAATATCATTATTACATACACATTAGCAGTTTAACTTCAAATTCTTTGACATCTTCAACCATACTTTATATCACTTCTAACCATTTCATTATATTAACAATTGCAATGTGTTTTTAAATCATTTCTGTGACATAAGTCTCATTGCTGTCTCTTCTCCCCTGTCTGTTGGCTGAGCCATGGCTCCTTCCCCCTTCCTGTCTTGTGCAGTGTCTCTTGTTTCATCTAGGAGGTTCTTATGTTTTTCCATGAAGGCTTCTGCCTCCATTACTGTATTAATTCTCACTCTACTCCCCTCCCAGAAAATCAACAAGCCTTCTGGAATTAGCCACCTAAATCAGATTTTTTTTTTGTTCATATAAGTTTTTAGTTAAAAAGAAGAATTTCTTCCTCTTATCTCTTATTCTTTTTGGTATCTGTTTCAGAATGGTTATTTCTTTGTCCTTATATCTTAAAGGTTCCCCCCTTTGAACTCCTAGAATCTCATCTCTTGTAGTCTTTCTAAAAAATTTAACATGAACTTCCCTTGGAACATTGTGTGTTCTAGCATATGCTGAATTGATTCTGTATATCAAATCCATATCCCACCCTAACTGTTGCTTATCTCTTTTAATATAATCAGCTAGCATTATTATCATAATCTCCCTTAAGTCTTCACCCTCCATTTCAGGTATGTTTTGCAATCTAAGAAAAAGAGACATTCTTTCAAATTCCATTTTTTCCATATAATTCTCAATTCCAACATTTTTTTTGTAAAGCCTTCATCTCTTCTCCCATCCCCACAGCCTCCTCCTCCAGAGCCTCTATTTTCTGGCTATTTTGTAAAGTCTGTTGTTTATTCTCTCTGAGTTCTTCCCTTAAGTCAGCCAGCTGTTTTTTAATTTCGTCCTGTCCCTTTAAGATTGACTGGAACATTTGTTGGAACATTTCTTGAGATTGCTGTTCCCCCTCGGGGGCCCTTGGTTGTAAAAAGGAAGATAGCTGTGTTTGTTGTGGAACAGGACTTGAAACAGAAGAAGATGGAGCCGATGCTGGTTTAGGAATAGGAGCCTTTTTCGCAGGCATTGTGAAGTTCAGAGAAAGTTTATAAGTCTGGATAGAAAAGATGGCGTCTACAGGAGTGCGCTGTCGGGCGGGGTCCACAGGCCCACAAAATCCAGCATGGGATATCAGTCTTCAATACAGCTCCCCTCTAGTTGTAGTCAATTTTCCCCAATCCAAGGAAGATTGTATAAAGAGATTCCTCTAGGGTTCACCAGGGTTTTATCATTCCAACCCAGGAGATTTTTCAAAGACAACAGTTCATTTGTAACGGCAGCAAAAACGGGGGGAGAAATGCCATTTTGGCTCAGGTCTCTCAGGAGATCGGAGGATAATCATTCAGAAAGTTTCCATTCATAGTTTATTAGGTCACTTCACTTTCTTTCTTTCGCAATTGTTCAGGAAAGCCATTAGCCTATTGCTTGAAAGAAGTGAATATCAAAGAGTTTTTTCCCAGTTTTTTCTCTCTCCTCCGAGAGAGTGAGAGATAGTTTAAAGCCGCTTTTCCGAGAGGGGGGGGAGAAAACCCCCCTCTCCAATCTCAACACTTTACCAAGATCAAAGAGTCTTAAAAGAGCTGCTAATCCTTGTTTACTCTGTTGTTCAAAGAAGTAGGAAAAAGACCCCGGGGGAATCCCCAGCTCACCGCATTTCTGCTGTTGCCTTCACATGGAGCATTTTCTTCCAATCTCCTCAGGATGAAGGTGCACATGGCACCCCCCAAAAGCCTCCCGATGCCTAGGGCAAAGCTGGTAGCCCCCTGCGGCCGCCGCCGCTCCAGAGGGCTCCAGCAAGCCGCCCCCTCGGCAGGACGCCCCTACAAGGCTTCCTGTGCCCCCCATGAGTCAGGGGGGCCCACCAGGATGGCGAGCGGCAGACAACATGTCCGTCGTCCACAAAAACCGGAAGTAGAATCCCCAACTAATATATCTTAAGCAACTCCAAAAAATTATGAAAAAAGCACTTCTTCTCACTGATAACCTAACCTTGACTGTGTGGGAAGTTTTAATTAACCAACTGCCATAAATCAGAATTTGGAAAAGCAGGAGGCAAAAGAGAAACATACACGAATCTGGCTGTTTACAAGTTTGTTCCAATTGATATATTTTGAGTAGCTGTAGCCAACTGGAGGTGGAAGGTGGCAAGGTAAAGAATAATAACAGAGTCAAGAATTGGGAAATACGAAGGGGTTTTTCCCCTCTTTCTTCCTTTTTTTTCTCTGCAAAGGATTAGGATGGCCCCAGCTTCTCTTCCGGTTTCACAGAAGTTGAATTAACTAAATTTAAGGTGGACCAGAACCTCGAAATAAGACTTGTGTAACTAACTGCAATTTTTGAACTGGACATTAAGGAAGAACAAAAAACCAAGATGGCTCCCATTGTTCTTCCCCATAGCAGCTGAAATAGATAAATTTAAGGTGGATCAGAACTCTGAAATGTATAACTGTATAACTAACTGTAACTTTGGAACTGGACATCATGGAAAACTGGGAATTTGAAGAACTACGTGAAATTATAAAAAAATATGCACAAATCATTAAAATAATTAAAATCAAGCCTAAATAGAATTCTGAACCCAGACAAGCAGATATCTAAAGAAGAATTCAAAGAAGAAGGAGGCAAGACAATGAAAGGTATAAATGGAGGGAAATAAAAAGCAGACAAAAAACTCCCTTGGTCTTGGCAGTGGTATAGGGAAAACTATAAAAAGGGGAGGTGTCCCAATAAAAGGGAATAAAAAGCAGACAAAAGTGGTTTTGGAGGTTGTTAGTGACATAAGGAAAATTGAAGTAGGAGATTATGCCCCAACAAAGAGAAATATAAAATATTCTTTTGATGGTGGCCTGGGGAAAATTGAAGAGAGTGGATGTGTCTAAACAAAGGAAAGGGAGAAGACAGGAACAGAGAAGTGGGACAAAAGACCTAATAGGAAAAAATCAGACAACTAGAAACTGTTATATGGGAAAATATAAAGCTAAGGTTTTATTCCTAAATATGACAGCAGAGGTTTGTGATTCACTTTTATACATGATAATTAAATGAATTAGTTGCAAATTGATTGAATATGACAATAGAAGGACAAGTAAGCATGGGTTAAAATATACGAAACATGGACATATATAGAACTTTTAAGATGATGAATAAAATAAGATGTTTACTGCTTGTTATTCTATAGAATAGATTATGGGAATTGTAATGAACATTGAACAGTGAGGATTGCCATTTATAGACAATTAAGGATAATATAATCCAAGATATGGGAAAATGGAGAGAGAACATGAAATACACCTACAATGGGAAACTATTGAGATTTAATAGACAGAATTACAAATTGGGGTCATGTAAGGATGTATAGTTATATAAAGATAATTATGAGAATAGCTGGGATTTTTAACCAAGTCTACATCTCGGCCAAAATTAGGCGGGGGGGGGGGTTAAAGCACAATGACATGTGTATACATTTTGTTCTATGTTTTTTAAAGGAGGAGAATAATGTTAAAATTAAATATGTATATTGGAAAGGAATTATAAATACCATCAACATAAAATGGAGCTTGCTCCGAAGCTGAAATACAACAAGTAAATGAGATGAAGAGTGGGAAGTAGAGGAGAGAGGTAAGGGAAGAAGAGAGGGATAGGAGAGAGGGCAAGGGAGGGGAGAGGAGGAGAGAAATGAGGAGTGGAAAGGGGAGAGAGGAGAAGGAGAGAGGAAGGGAAAGTAGAGAAGGGAAGGATGACAGAGGAAAGAAAGGAGGTAGGGAGGGGGAGGAGAAAGGGAGAAGAAAGTGATGGATAAGGTACAAATATGGTGTATGGAGAGCAGAAGAGCCAATAATTGTTTTTGGAAGTTGATGGTAAGATGAATTGATGTAAACATTTAATAATACAATATGATGTTTGCTATGTAATAGTATATATGTGATTATATGTTATGAAAATGAAAAAAATAAAAAACTTTATAATTAAAAAAATGGAACACATTTTAAAGTTTGAGATATATGTAATTCGGTATGTTCATAAGTTAGGGTATCCACATGACTGGGTTCAATTTTACAACCATCTTATGGTGGTTGTTAAGTTGAATCACACAATTGTGGGAACCAATTCATAACACTGAATGATTGTGAAAGTTGTTGGAAACCACTGGGGGAAAGGGCCTTAGTTCAATATATCTCATTAAAGGTAAATAGATTTTAAAAATTCTTCCACTTATCTTTGTGATATGGTTTGTGATAAATTTCTTGCTAATTTACAAGATGATATACGAATAACCAAGTTACTCTGCAATCAAAGAGCTCACCCTGACAGTACACCATTTCTGATAATGTGAACAGCAATCCCACAGCTTTTTTTAAAAAAATAGATCATTGGCTTTATTGGGATACCAACAAATTAGCTTCAGCATAATCATTAATTAGGATTATACAGTATTTGGTGAAATGAATACAGTATTATTATTTTTCTTGCATCACATCTATAAAATCGGAGGGTTGCTTTCAATTTGTTGAAAACACATTAAGTGCATTCAGATGAAATTTTTTATTCTAATCTTCAGAGAGCTATCAGAAACACATGGTTATCTTCTTTTCAGGCAAGCTTAGACTATCCTATTGATTATCAAATGAGATACATCCTCTAGGAGCCAGGAAGAGAGTAGCAGAGTAATAAAAGGCTATATCTGGCAGATGTCTTCCTGTTGGCTTCCTACTCCTAGAAAAGGCAAATGTTTATACAGAGCTTGACTCTGTCATTTCTTGCTCAGGGCTTCTGTGGAGAGCAGCTGTTACAGCAGCCCCATGAAAAAGCTAGCAACATCCAGAGCAGCACTCCCAGGAATAATGTGTTAATATGACATTTATTGGGTCAAATTAACATAATTCTGCTGGCAACAAAGAAAATAACACTTTAACAGCACTGCTTTGTAACGTAATAGAAATTATTAAGAATGATTGCCTTAGACATAATTTTGAAGACTTTTAAACCAGCTTCAATAGTGGCAAGGCCTGATAGTAAATTTCTTCCCAAAACTTTTTATCTCAAAGGTGGGTGACTTTTGGCAGCAAGGAACTTTTGGGTATTCAAACATTGCAATTCACAGAGTGGCACTACAAAGTGTGCATGGTCCATGCACATAAGTAGGATTAGGATATCTAAATTCCTTTTGGGGTGGGAGTGGGGACAATATGCTTTTACAGTGATTGGCTTTAATATTTTAAGACTTATTCTTTTTCCCCCAAAAATAGTAATATCCTGTGATTTTGACAACTGCGACTATAGAGAGTTTCAGGAGTCACAAATAAGACATCTGGAGGCTACTCTGTGTGACCTATGGGTTGCAGAGTGCTAGTATTATAATCTATTAAAATTTTACGAAGTTTACAAATTTCCATTGATTTCTTTCTCAGATTTTGAGGTTCAAAATGCACTGATTATATATGAGAAATGACAGAAAAGTATGAGAAGTTTCATTTTACTATTTAATTATATATTTGCTCATTTTTGCAATAGATTAATGTGCTCATTTCATATGTATTGTTGTTTTTCTTATAGGTCAATGATATAATATATTTATTGGAATTTATTTCAGCATGATTATACTGTATGGTCAATGAGAAACTATTATGCAGTAGCAATATGAATAAACAAAGGGATACTAACATATTTATTTTTATAAACAAGTGCCAGCAGAACAGAAAATGGACCATAAATACTTAATGGAAGAATAGTTAAATGGAATTGGGATGTTGACTTATTCCTAATCATTCCCAAGTTGAAAGACTATAAGTAATAAATATAGTATCCATTACAGAATAGCTGTAGGAGATGACCTGGCTGAGTCCAAGGGTGGGGTCAAATGCCTCATCAGTCTGGAATCTCTACTTAAGAGACCTAAGTCCAGCCTCTCTTGAAGTTTGTTGAGTCTTATCTGGCACCAATTCACCTTGACAGCGAGTAGTTCAGAGTTTCGTATATATTTCTTGCACTTGACAATATCTTCCTCATCAATTTTGTTTCAAAAGAGAACAACTGTTTGGGAACAGAGCAAATCATTGAAAGAGGTGATTTGCAAAACATGTTAGCATCTGGAATAGGAAGCATTTCTCTTTGAAGCACCGATGCAATCTGCAAGGTTGCTAAAGCTGCTTCCATAGATGTATGTTGCACAGCCACTTTGCTTTACTTGAGGTACATATACAACTGCAGGCAACTGAACTTATTTCAGTGTGAATCTGAAGGGAGGGAGAATGATTTAATAATTAAATTTAATGATTCAGACAGAGGTGTTTGTGAATACTAATGCATTTTGTAAATACTTTTTAAAATGTTTCGAATAGTGTAATTTTTTTTATGGAATTGGGTTTTTTTTTTAAAAAAGAATCCAAAATCTTTGAACAATTTTTAGTCTAACCTCAGAAATGGCTAAATATTCAAATAATTGTCCTCAGAACCATGGAATCAAAGAACACTGCCTTAAATCACAAAACCAGCATCAATCAATTGGCCTGCTTGGATATTGTATTATTTTCTTTTTCTTTAATTTATCACTTCTACCACTGAATACAGTATTTGCATATGCAAATGTCCTTCAGAAACAAATACTTTAGGCATGGCAAGATGTGTGGTAAGTTTGACAAAAATAAATTTCATTTGTTTTTTTTTCTTTTATTCTTTTTAAAAATCTGGTTCCAGCATTGTTTTCAATATTTCTTGCCAAGGAAATGACCAAAATTTGTGACAGGTAAAAATGTTGTGGCATTTTTAGAACTCAGATTATATGAGTTGGCTTTTATGTTTTCCTAAAGTTCTTCTAGAAACTCAAGTTTTACGATGTTCCCAGGCATCTCATTTTCTTTAAAAAATGAAAATCTGAAAAAGATAGCCAACCTATTGCTGTGATTTGAATAAAAGATATGGGGTTCACTAAGGACTATGTTCAATGTTTCTATTTAATTTTATTCCCTGATATAAATTAGGGAAAACTTTGCAACTTGCCTAAAGTGAATCTTTGGTACATTTTTTTCTTCAAATAAAATCTCAGCTGGCACTCTAGAGAAAGGGTGGGAGGTTGATCCAGTGCAAGCAAACAGAATAGCAAACCAAAGCAGGGGAATTCTATCAAGGAGGTTAGAGAGGTGGGCAGGGCCATCTTTAGATATGGTGAGGTCTAAACTATAGGCAGATGTAGAGTTCTATTTCACAAGGGATAGCATAGAATCAGGATAGGTAATAACTTGGCAAGAATGTCACCACACCTGTGATGAGATGGGAAAGGTGTCTCTTTGAACAGAAGGTATGAATGCATGCTGAAACAATGCATGCTGGTGGTCATGTGAGTCATATAGGAAGAGTTAATTTATGGAGACATACAAATTATATAAAATATAATAAAACTCTAACAAATGAAAAAAAAATGGAATTTTGAGAGGCGCTGTCAGACTGTGAGGTCCTGGACTATAGCTTGTCTGGTGGTTGGAAGTAGGACAGGAACAAGAAAACATCAATGCCTGCCAAAAGGATAGATACTGAAGAAGATATCAGTGCTGACCTGCCAAGTATGCATTAAATTTGCTTTCTTCTCAGAAAAGTCTGCTACTTACATTTGATGAAATGCAAGCCTGTCTTCTTGTTGCAGGAGAAGTGGGGCTAGCCTTTCTCCTTTAAGATCTATCAGGAATGTTGAGGAGCACACGGGTATTCCATAGAGAGCTTTCTATAAAGTCTGCCAGAATGAGGACAATGAAAAGGACAGAGCCAGATAGTTTTTCCAGGAGCAAAGGAAACAAAAGGATTTCCCTAGGGAGCAAGAAGACATCTCACTGGGAGTAGTGAGTACTTGAAGATGTGTATCAAGAAAGTGTGAAGAAACTTGGAGTTCCATGCCATTGCACCTGACCAACCAATCTGAATCATTGAACATGTAATACAAGCAGCTCTCAGTCTCTTCAGAGCAACTGAAATGACTGCTCTGTAGGAATCAATACACCAAACTCTCCACTGAGAATAAAAAACAGAATGGTCATATTAATGGGAAATGTACTTAGACAGGTTATTGCAAGAAGTGATCTTTTTCTTGTATATATATCCAGAACATATTGAAAAGATTGCCAAGGCTCACCAAACTGACTGTTGTGGATTAACAACATAGCTAGAAGAGAATCCAAGCAGAATCCATTAAAGAATCTCACAGAACACACTGTCAGGAGCAGTATGGCTACAAGTACAATTTCAGTTTATTTAACTCAATAGCAGCACACAAAAGGAGAGTCCAGGAGTATTTGTGACCATCAGCTGAATATGAACAAACAGTGTGAAGCAAAAGCTAAATGCAGTCTTCAGCTGTCTTAACAGAAGAAAATCTATTGAAATTAAGATCAGTTCAAGAACCCATGCATTAAAATTAAAAGCAAAGTTATTCAACCTGAATTTTATGAGAAATTGCCTGATGATAAGAGATGGAAAGCAGTGAAACAATCTGCTTAGGAACACAGATGGTAGTCAAGCTGAGGTTTTCAATGGGTTAGTTGGATACCTGTTGGGCATAGCTTAGTGAATTCTGCACTATATGACATCTAAATTCCCTTCCAACTCCTATATTTTATTCTTCAGTACTTTGAAAAGGTAATAATGTTATATGCTAATAATGTAATAATAGATTCAGTAGCACTTGCCTGTCCAAACTCCATAGATCTTGCCCACCTGCCCATGATCAATAGTGCCTGGCTGGGGAAATAACCCATGTTCATTTATCAGTACTCTACAGGGCCTGCCAGCAGTCCCTGTCAACCTGTACTTCATAGCACGAAGCCAGCCCATCCATGCATCTTCCTGAAGCCCCCATCTGCAGCTCCCCCTGGCCGACCTGCAAATCAAAGGGCTATACATATTAAATCGGAGATACAGGATTGCTCTAATTCCTGCTTTGAATGATATGGATTCAGGAATATTCAGCTACAAACTTTCTCCTCCCTGGCTCAGCTTCCAGGCACTTTGCCATGTCCTAGATAATTCTCCCAGACATGCCTGCTTTCCCTTTCTCTTCAGTACTGTATAGCACTGAATAGTATGCCAGTCCTTCATAGCTGCTTTAAATCCTACAAAGCAGGAGAATGAACTACATAGATGGCAAACCTATGGCACACGTGCCCAAAGTGGCACACAGAGCCATGTCGCCTGGCATGCATGGCCTCACCCGCTGCTCTTCCAGGAATTTCTGGTGCGGATGCATGCGTGATGATCAGCTGGCTTTTGCGTGCGCGGCAGTGCTGGAAACTGGAAGAGGTGATCATCCGGTTTCCACGTGCGTATGCGTGCCAGCCAGCTGATCGTCATGTGCGCATGCACACCAGAAGCCGGATGAGGAGCTGCATGGTGTGCATGCGCTTGCCGTCATGCACTCCGGGCAGCTCCTCTTCCAGGTCACGTACCCGATGAGTGTGCACAGGTGCTCCCTTTTCGGCACTCGGTGCCAAAAAGTTTTGCCATCACTGAACTACAGTATATCCAGCTGTCGTGTGATATCACCATCCTGGCAGTGGAGCAACTAGTGTCCTGACCTTCATACGTATCCCCTCCTTAGTTTCTAATTCAGGGTGTGTTGATTTGAACAGCCCTTAGCAAAATTACTTCTTATACTCAGGTACGTCTAGAATCCTAAATATTGGACATATCTTGAAAACTGTGCTTCAATATCGAATTTAGTCTACTTAAGCAGACTAAATTCCCTGGCCAGGAATATTTTCACTCAGTGTCTCTCTCTTTCTCCTTCCCTGTATGTGTTCATGTGTCAGGGTATACATATTTAAACATAATACAAACGTCAACTGACAAGTGGAATCTGAGAAGCAGGAGGCATACAAATTATCTCAATAAATAAATATATAAATAAAACTGACAGTAACAGCTATTCCCCAGAGAAATATGAAAAGACAAAGGTTTTCATACTAGTTAGCTGGACAGATGCTTATCTTACTTTTTATTGAAAAGAGAAATGAATGCATTTGTGTTTTAGCATATTGGAGATAGGAAAAGAGTTTCAGAGAAGTCACCCCCTACAGCAATTTCAGAACATCAAATAAAAAGGCCTCCAGCTTGTTCTGCTTTGTTCATTCAGCCCCTGCCTCCAGGCACACTCCTTATGACACAATGAAAGTGCCTCATATTACCAAGAGGTAAGTAGAAATGAATTGCTGATCTTCTGTCCATCTTTATCATTCCTAAGTAATAAGTTAATTTACTGTGGAAAAACTGTTGTCAATCCCACAAATATTTATAAATAAATGAGACAGAGAAAACATTAGTTGCTAATTGCTAGAGAATCCCAGAAGTAATTGCTACTGTTTTCTGTTCACATTCATAGGAAAATATCTTTGCTTTGGAAAAAAACCCCTTCAAAACCTTTTAATTTATTCTTAACTATGGACATCTGCTTTATATTGCTCATCAAGTTTTTTGTATGATTTATTTCTGAAGTGCTCTGCATACCTTTTCTCCCTTTAAAATAATATCCCTATGCAAATTCCGTGTTTTAGCATAAATTCAGAGGAACAAGGCACACTAAATGGAAGCAATGCACTTTTCAATCAATCTCTCCTTTATTATAGTCTTTAGGCCAGAGAGCATAACGATAAAATACATAAACCTGTAATTATTATTAATAAAACTTTTTTTTTAAAAAAAGATATGGAATGCAATGAAGTTACATAAAATACATTATAAAGACAGCAGTGGTATTAACAAACAATTGTGCTAAACCTAAACTATAGGTAGGACGGATAAAAGAAATGATAATACAAAGTTGGGTAATCTGGAAACATATATTAGGGTGCTGGTCAGACAGAAGCTAGAGATAAGCCCTGTGCTCTCTGCTAGAGTAGTTCTTTAAGATGGGATAAAGATGGGACTGGCCCACCCCTATGGATAATTGCCAAGGAAATTCAGCTGGCAGACTTCAGGAGAAAGCTTTATCTGATGTCACTCCTGTCCTCTGGAACATTTTGCCCCCTGAGGTGAGATTGATTCCCACCCTCCTGAAGTTCCATAAGAACCTTAACACCTGGTTCTGCCAGATGACTTGGTGAGCAAATGACTTAGAGATTCAAAATGTACAAAAGCACTGCAGAACATGTTTTATTTGGTTTTTATTTGATTTATTTATTGGCTGTCCATCTTATCACAGGGTAACTCTGGGCAGCTTACAATCTTCTGTGTCCCCACAGAACTGCAGAGCATCCAACCATGGGGAAAACCTGATGAAATTTCAGAATTAGAAACGAAGAGAGATAACGATGACGGCACATGCCCATTTGCGAAGAATTCATACAGTGTAGACCTCAAACTGGTTCAAAAATCCATATCCCATATATGTTTAAGGAATTTAGGAACTGAAGTCACTCCTCTATTTAATACACCAATCCAAATTCAAACATCCCTAATTTTCAACAAAAGGAAGGCAGCCTCTTCTTTCCATTCTCAATCTTGTACATATTGTTAGAAATGTTTTTGCTCTAGTCAATGAAAATCTGACTCCCTCTAAGC
Source organism: Natrix helvetica (assembly GCF_964273705.1). NCBI lineage: Eukaryota > Metazoa > Chordata > Lepidosauria > Squamata > Natricidae > Natrix > Natrix helvetica. The sequence goes on from NC_138548.1 coordinate 187,058,870, forward strand.
TAAATCCATTACTCTAATTTCTGCACTTGAAACAAAAGAGAACAAATCTGGCTACCTTCTAGGGGAGATCCCTTGAAAGATTTGTAGTGTGCTATCATAACCTTGCCCCCGCTGAATTCTTTTTCATGCTAAAGGTATTCAGCTCCTTCAATTTGTCTTCCTAGAGTTCATTTTTTGTCCCCTTTGCTCATCATTTTTGGCCTTCTCTTAATTTTATCTGAATCCTTCCTAATGTGTGGTGCTCAGAACAGACCAAAGCACAATAAAGGGGAATGGTGATGTACGATGAAAACAAAATTAAATAGTGAGAAAAGTAAGGTTTTACATCTAGGCAAGAAAAAAACAAATGCATATGTATAGAATAGGTGGTACCTGGCTCAAAAGCAGTAACTGCGAGAGGGATCTTGGAATCCTAGTGGACAATCACTTAAATATAAGCCAGCAGTGTGCTCATAAAAGGCAAATGAAATCCTAGGTTGCATTAACAGAGAATGACAGATCAGGGGATAGAAGGGCAACTCGTGAAATTTGCAGATGACACTAAACTGGTAGGAATAGCCAATACCCCTGAAGAAAAGCTCAGGATCCAAAAAACAAACAAACTTGAACAATGGCCCCTATCCAACAACATAAATTTTAATATGGAAAAGAGCAAAGTTTTACATTTAGGCAGGAAAAAAAATCAAAGGTATAAGTACAGATTAGGTGAGACCTGGCTCAAAAACAGTAACTGTGAGAGGGACCTTGGAGTTCTAGTGGATGATCACTTGAATATGAGCCAGCAGCATCCAAGAAAGCTAATGCAATCCTGGATTGTATAAACATGGGTATAGAATCAAGATCACATGAAATATTAGTACCCCTTTATAAAACCCTAGTAAGACCACACCTGCAATACTGCAACCAATTTTGGTCACCATACTATAAAAAAGATATTGAGACTTCGGGAGAAGTTCAGAGAAGAGCAACTAAGATGATCAGAGGCCTAAAGACTAAAACATATGAAGAATGGCTGCAGGATTTGAGTTTGGCTAGTCTAAAGAAAAGAAGAATTGGGGTGACATGATAGCAATATTCCAGTATTTGAGGGGCTGCCACAAAGAAAAGGATAGAAACTAACCAAGGGGAGAAACAACCTGGAATTAAGGAGCAATTTCCTAATGGTGAGAACAATTAAACAGTGGAACGACTTGCTTTCAGACATTGTGGCTGCTCCAACTTTGGAGGCTTTTATGAAGAGACTGGACAAACAATGCTCATTTAGATTCAGCTTGTAATTAGTTATTAGTGCAATATATTTTTTTCACAAGTACAACATTATTGTTAATCTAACTAAATTCCAGCTTTGAAGTCCTGCTTATTCCTGGGCTATTTGTTTAAATGGAAGATTATAGAGGTTTGTTATTTAGTTTCCTAGAATGCAAATATTAGGAAAGAAAAAACTCTGTTGTCAAAACATATTGAGCCAGAGCTTTACAGCTTTTCAGATTGACTTTTGATGCTTTCATTATTATTCAAAGCTGTGAAGTGATACTGCATCCCAAAGAGGTCCCATTTCACACATGCCAGTTTCCATATGGTTTGGCTTCTGATACAGAGGTTGTCATTTGAGAAAAAATGAAACTCCCACTGAATGACAACTTCATGTAAATGGTCCTAATCCTTTCATTAACAATGGAGGGAGGGGATATATATAGTCTGGCTTTGTAAATGCCTTCAAGCCCTTCATCATCAGCGGCCTTAGGAGACCCCTGGATTTCCTTCTGCAAAATTGCTGTGTCTATATTTGTGTATGTATGTGTTCACACTTCCTCCTCAAGATTTAAACAGGTTACGTGCATATGTACTATCTGAGTTTATGTGTGTGTAGGTCAAATCACGGTGAATATATTTGTGCTGATTTTGTATGTGAGAATGTCTAGACAGATGGAGTATATGTGCAGCTCCTGTATGTGGGAAGGAATTGCTGTGTGTTTTTGTGCTTCGGGGTATTGAGGGTGGGCTGCCTAGATTCCCACTCTGAGCCAAGTGACTGGGAAAGAGGGAATGGGGCTGTGGGGCAGCATTCCAAACTGCTGCCCTGGGAAACTGTTTTTCAGTTTTCAAGTTACTCTTTCTGTTGAAGGTTTTTCTCTTCACACCAATTCTGTTTTCCAGGTTATCCTGCTGATGGACAGACAGGCAGACGGAATCCTCAATCCTCTTACTCATCTAGCTTTTTGCAGCCCAGATTTGGTATTCTCAATGTATCATTGAGCAGGGTTGTAACTGCTTTCATTCTTCTTTAATTTATCAATAGCATATTGAAATTAGATCCCCCCCACCCCAATTCCCTAAAATCAAGCCCCACTAAACCCAGTCAAGCTTTCTTCTCAGTAGATGCATATGACTGCAGGGAGACAAAACAAATTATTTGACCACCAGGCAGTTGAGTAATAAAACAGGCATTTTAACAAAAATACAAAGCAAAACCAAGCCATAACCCAAATCACAGCAAGAGCAATTTATTATGAGATGATTTCACAGTCATCAAGGGAACATCACAAATGGGCTAAAATTATATTTGAAGTCACAAATATATGTATATATTTAGAAATTTGATTTATTAAAATTAGTTGACAATTGGTGCATTCTAGACCTTTCGAATCTATGTCCTGCAGATGTGTTGAACTATAACTCCTACCCTCCCACAGCCAGAATGAACATATTCCTGAGGCTCTCTGTGCATCTCACAGCAAGGTTTCCCTAGACCTGCTGATTTAGAAACAATTGCCCCGTGTTAACAATGTTGTACAAAAGTCCTGGAGTGATTGGATGAAATGGCAGAGAGAAAGCCCAACATAATCCCTGCACAAAAAAAATCATGAAATATGCTGGCTCAAGATCAAGGCTTTTAAGGAGAGTTGGACTTGTCTGCTGGATATTGGAGATATAGGTTACCTGTCCAGATCTGTAATTTTTCAGAGGCTGAAGGATAAAAGAGTTGGAACTTTCTATCATGATTCGCACAGTTTTGCTTTTGCAAGCTTTGGACAAGTTCTAGACACTTTGGTTAACAGGATGCCAGAGAAGGCAGCATATCACTCATAATAATTAAATCCATCCCTCTGACAATGAATAGCACAGTTTAAACCTAATTTAAAATGAATAGTGTGTGCCTTCCTCTAGAAATGATTCAAACCACTGTCTCTAAATTCCCAAACTCCTTTATTAGAAATGTATAAAGGTGTATCTCTCTGGCCCTCCCAGTTCTTTCACACCTTCAGCGTCATGCCTAGTTATATTGAGTCCCTGAAGATAGTCAGGTTTGTGTATCCTAGTCATGGATGTGGGTTATTTGATCACTAAGACACAACTGTTGCTTTCAAAAGTTTAGCTCATTATTTTGCCTCACTGCTAAAAATTCAGGTGGCCACAACCTTTCCAGGCATGCTGGGATTTATGGAATTAGTTCTTTTATTCCAGTGTGCAAAATGCTTTAAGGGCTGCAGAATAGGGATAGGGGATGAGGCAAAGGAAGTGTACACATAAGCATGTGTACCATTTCTTCCTTGCTTCTTCATTTCTTATCCCCTCTTGGTTAGCTCTTCCATCCTGATTGTCTGTCAATGCTCTGGGATCCCTAGCTCATGGCTTTTCAATATATCTTATTTAGCAGGTCTGTAAATAAGGGTTTACTATTTGTAGTAACGTTTAATAGTTTTTTTAAAAATTTTTTTAATAATGCTTGTTAATTGGGATTATATTTGGATTATTAAAGAGAGGAATGAGGGGATTTAGATTAAATGGAAAGGGAGATTATATACTTACATTGTTAGGCACTTCTATTAATTTTTACTGCATCGTTGTCAATTAATGAAAGCTGAAGTTTTAGAGATTAGTTAATAAAAATGCGGTAGAATATAGAATGAAGATGTATTTGGTTATATTTTAAAATGCAGTGATAAGTTGTTATTTTTTAATTTTTCTTTTTTTTTTGAAATGTGTTATATTCTTGTATTAATTTTATCTCTTTAACATACAGTAATTCTTAATAAAATTATTGCAAAAAAAGCAAACAAACCCTGGCCTCATTGCCACAAATGCACCTTTGCAGCTTGAAACTGAATCACTGCATTAGCCTTTGTAATGAAAACAAGGCAAATTCTTTAACTAAATATGGATATTTAGTTAAATAGCTGCCCTGTTTAGTGACCGTTTGAAATGATGCTGAAAAAGTACCCATGTCTAGTCCTCACACTATGATTGTTGCGTGTCTATGGTCACACGATTAAGATTAGGACACTGCAACTGGTTGGCAAAGTCCCAGTATCACACAATCATATGCTTGCCATTTGTGCTTTCAGCAGGAACGTGTAAGTCATGGTCCTATGAAGTCTCACTTAACAATCACAGTAGAAATGAGGTCGTAAGTCCATCACAGGAACACAATGTCTCGTTCAACTATAGTGTCACTTAGCAAAAGAGTTGCCGGTCCCAACTGTGACTGTTAGCTCAAAGACTGCCTGTACACATTTTCCCAGGATAATATTGAAACTGTGAAGGATAGCAGCACATTCCTAGGAACAGACTGCTTGCTTTGAAAAAGAATGGATTGATAGGTGCTGTGTGAACCCATCTATGTTCTCCAAAACTCCGGGAGGGAGGTTGAGCAGCAGGTTGAAGTTGAGTGAGAGAAGGGCCGCAGTTCCTCCTCAGCATGTGTTCAAAGTCCTTTTCAATGTGAAAAGGAGTGCAGAAAAACAAAGTGGAGATAAGGGGGCAGGGCACCCCATGCACGTGTTTGGTGGCTTTTGCTTCCCCTCCGTTAAAGAGGGGGAAGCCTTGGGAAAGAGAAGAGGGGAACGTCTCGAGCCCTGCAGGTGCTGCGAGCAAGCTCATGGGGGAGGGGGAAAGAAGAAGGGATTGTGACTGCAACAAGTGGGGGGGGAAGAGGAAGGGGCAATTGTGATGGTGGCGCTCAGGGCTGTGACGCATTCTCAAACCCTTTCCTGTGCCACGGAAGTGGATGGCTCTGTCCTCTATCAGACTTGTACCTGCGCACATACACATGCACACACACAAGAGAGAAGGGGGAGAAAGAGGAAAGCAGTTGTCCTCTATCAGGCCCGCACGTGTACACACACACACACACACATACACACACACACACAAGAGAGAGGGGGGGAGAAAGAGAGAGATGAGAAACAGAGAGAGAGAGATGGAGAAAGAAAGAATGACAGAGAGAAAATGAGGGAGAGAGAATGAGAGAGAGAAAGAGAGAGGGAGAAAGAGAGATGGAGAAAGAGAGAAAGGGGGAAAAAAGAGTGAGATGAAAAACAGAGAGAGAGGGATCTTCCCAACAAGGGAGGTAGGATTCCCTCCTCCTCCTGGAGCCCATGATGAAGGAGAAGCCACTTCCCTCCCCCAAACCAGCTCGCCTGTCTCTTTAAATCATGCCTCTTTGTCACTCAGCTGGGCAAAGGGGCGCGGGGCATCCCAACACAGGAACCTCTGCTGGAAAAGCTATCATATGAGCCGGGATACCTCTGTTTCTCCTCCTTACCTTATTTCCCCCCCACACACACACAGACACACACCAATGTTTTCCCAATTGCTTTGTCCTGCTTGGGCCCTTGAGACAAAGAGTCACGATTGAAAGAGACAGGCAATGAAGGGGGGAAAAGAAAGAGTGGGGAAGAGAGAGAGAGAGAGAGAGAGAGAGAGAGAGAGAGAGAGAGAGAAAGAGAGGGGAGGGAGGGCAAGAGAGAGAAAGAGAGAAGAAGGGGGGAAGAGAAGAAGGGGGGAAGGGAGGGCAAGAGAGAAAGAGGGAGGAAAGGGGAAAGAGAGAAAGAGAGGGGGAAGAGAAAGAGAGAAAGAGAGGGGAGGGAAGGAAAGAGAAAGGAAGGGGGAAAAGGAAAGAGAGGGGAAAGAGAAAAAGAGGGGGAACGGAAAGAGAGAAAGGGAGGGTGGGAAAATGGAAGAAAGAGACAGAGGGGGAAGAGAAAGAGAGGGGGGCGGAAGAAAAAGGTAGGGAAAGTGAGAGAAAGAGAAGGAGGTGTAAGAGAGAAGGTGGGAGGGAGGGAGAGAAAGAGAGAAAGAGGGAGGAAGGGGGAAAGAGAAAGAGGGGGGGAAGAGAAAGAGAGAGAAAGAGGGGAGGGAGGGAGAGAGAAAGGGGGGAAGGGAGAAAGAGAGGGGAAAGAGAAAGAGAGGGAGGACGGAAAGAGAGAAAGGGAGGGAGGGTGGGAAAGTGAGAGAAAGAGAGAGGGGGAAGAGAAACAGAGAGGGAGTGGGAAGAGAGAAAGGAGGGAAAGAGAGAAAGAGAAATAATATTACAAACGTTTTTCTTTTTCATTGTTGCTAAACGTAATATCTCAAAAGCAGAAAAAAGGGGGACATAAAAGTGCATTTATCACATTTTTCTTAGAACAATTGCTGAACTCTGCTTGTTTATCATTATTTTAGGTAGTAAAACCTCATTATTCAGGTTAAATTGCCGTGTTGGCACGTTGCGATAAATAAGTGGATTTTGAGTTGCAGTTTGGGCATTCGGTGCCAAAAAGGTTGCCACCACTGATCTAGTCCAACCCCTTGCTCCAGAAGAAGATTCTTACAGAATCATAAAATAGCAGGGTTAGCAGGGACCTTGGAGGCCATCTAGTCTAACCCCCTGATCCAGCAGGGAACCTTATATTGTGTGGATTATTTTGGTGCCTCTAACGGAGAGGAAAATTGCCACAAAAGAAAAGGAGTTTACTAGGACAAGGCTGCCATGCAGAGGAAGAAAGAGGTAGTCCTTGACTTATGACCACAATTGAGCCCATATTTTGGTTGCTAAGCAAGAGTGGTGTTAAGTGAGTTTCACCACATTTTACTCAATCCATGAGATCTCCTGGCTCTAATAGTCATGTGCAGGCTAGGGAAGAACATCTGAAAGCATATGTAATGTTCTAACGAACAGAAGTTATAATTAAATGTGTGGCAGAAAGTGGACTCTGTGTGTGTGTAATGCAGTAAGTGAGATTGAATGTATATAGTATTAGAAGAGCTGTGTGTGTGTATGTGTGTGTGTGTGTGTGTACACATACACATAGAGTGTGTGTGTGTGTATTTGTGTTAGAACCCCTGGTATGCCCAAATATGGGAGGGAGCTGACTACTCCCCCTTTCTGTCCTTCGGCTCATTACAGAAGACCATCCAGGCAGAAAACCATATTTTTATTTTTAATGTTGCCTTTGCTATATTTGTATTGTATTTGTGCTGATAAATAAATAAAGGGAGACTAGTAAAGATCTATTTCAAGCTATTTAGCTCTCATCAGCTAGCCATACCATTATTGGGATTTGGCTAGCTGATGAGAGCTAAATATTTAGCTCTCATCAACTGCTAGCTGATGAGAGCTAAATAGCTTGAAATAGATCTATACTAGTAGACAAAGAAATTGTATCTCATTGAGACCTTTGAGGCAAGGAGAGGCCAGGCAAGGTGCTCCTTGACATGAGTGACGTCAAGTTGGCCACCCAGTTACATGACCAACCAGCAACGCCCACCCAGTCACATGACCATGAAGCCACGTGCACCCAGTCACATGAGCAACAAGCCACACCCATCAAACAAGCCACGGCCACAGAACCGGTAGTAAAAAAAATTTGAAACCCACCGCTGATGTAAAGATTATACCCAAAATTTTCGTTCATGACAGAAGTATTTTAAAAAATGAAAGCCATTACACTTAAAATCTCAGATAAGATATGGAATGTTTATATCTAAGTATTCCTTTAGTGATCAAGGTTTCTGAATGTGAATTTGTTTTTCATTTATACACTTATCTCTCTTTGTTCCTCTGCCATATTTGGGCTACGGAAATCCAAGTCGTCAGTAGATGGCAGCAAAGAGTCAGAGGTTTCTGATCATTTGAACTTATTCAGTTCAGGTATAGTAGCCCTAATCTCTCTGTGGAAGTCACTTTGGTCTCCTATTCAATTAAAGTTGAAATGAAGCTGAAATTGTCACAGGATAACTCTTCTATTCTAGCTTCTTAAAATCAGGAAGCTTAGACAGTAAGAACAGTACAGAGAGACGGTGAAAAAACTAACAAAAAGGGGGAGAAAAGATTATTTTCAGGTAATTCAGAATAATAACATAAACTGAAAAATATCACTGGCAGAAATTCTGATATATCCTGAGAAATTGGAGAGGTGAGTGTTGAGGGTGGGAGATCTGTTTGGCCAGGAAAAAAACCCTCAAAGAATTAGAAGAGAGAGTTCAAGTCTCTATTAATAGTATTCAGGGTGTGGATGCAGTTTCTCTAAGGCTTGGCCCAGCTTTATTTAGAACAGGAAACTCTTTGCTAAGATTTATGGTTTTACAGAAGCTTAATCAAAGATATTACATCTTGAAACCCATAAGACTTAGCAATAACTGAGCAGCATTACTTATTCTCATATGCATAATTTATAGGAACTGGTCTCTGTTTTAATATTCTTCTTTACTTGTACGCAAATATGGGACACCTCCTAAGTGAATATGGCATTAGTGAGTTATATTATAATGGAGATCTTCCACATTTGAATAAGAAGTAGACCACATAAGCAGGGCAGGGGAGGTGTTGCCCGGTGCGGTCAACCTTTTTTCAAGGCAGCTCCAGTTCTGTTTTCTACAAGGTCATTTATAATGAAGAAGCAGGGGAATCAGATACAGGAAGTGTTTTACTCAGAGGAGGTGTTTGCACATTCTGAAAATACTGCTTTCAAGGCACACTGAGCAATGCCACCAGAGACCTCCTAACACTGACTCAACTAAGAAAAGCTGCAGCCTAATTTATTGCACTTTCTCTGCGTTTGTGCTATATCTGTAGAGTAAGAATATCATCTGATTAATATTTATTTAACCAAATAATCCTATGAATTCTAATCAAAAGCCCAAGGTTGCAATGCTATGGTCTCAAGGTAGAGAGAGAAAGACAGGAAGATCCATCTTCAAATATTACTCCCATCTCAACATAGGGCTGAAATCTCAGCAGCCTGCCTATTCCAGCATCACTATTAGACAGACAGACAGAGAGACATGTTGGGGTCAAGAGAGATTGAATCAAGAAATTTATTTTGGGCTTCCTAAATCAGAAGCCTCAGTGGCAGAAATGGGACATCTAGCCATTTTAATAAATGCTTACATTTAATATTCAAAATTTCTAAGTATTAAAAATGCTTAATACACATTGACTGAGACTTTTTTCTCTTATTATTTCTAAGAGGTATTTTTGCGACTGAGAAAAAGTTATAGACCTTCTGTGAAATTACCCTAAAGTGTACAGGATACCTATACAAGTGTGTTATTTTTAGAATCCTCTTAATCAAGTATCATTCCAACAATATGGACTCAAAATATAAAACTGGTGTTGGCCTTTAAATGCGTGGTCAATTGTCTGCTCCTTCCAAAAGCCTGTCTGGATAGAGTGGGGAAGACACGTTTTCCCAGGAGAACATACTCTTCTGCTGCCAAATGAAACAAATGGGGAAGATTATTTAAATCTGTTCCAGAATGGCACAACTGTGGAAGTTGTTCCTTGGGTTTAACTGGGAGAACAGAGTCCCTTTGAAACTTGCCATCAGCATAAAACTATGCCATAGCATAAAACTATGAAAGTCCAGTTGTCTTTTGGAAAAACTACCTTTGGGGACAATTATGACCTGAATGACTGAGAATCTCCAGAGTAATTTGCCATCAGAATTTGCATGAGGGCACTAAAACTAACTCTTCTTCCAGAATATCCCATACTTGGGCTTACTCTTGGCATATTTATGCTGATGATCTAAAACATTCTACTGCCTTAGCAAGGGAGCAATGGAAATCCCCCCCCCCCCCAATTGTTAGAGAGCTTAGTTATAATACTTAAATCTCACAAGTTCAAATGGAAATTTTAAACAAACCAGATAATTCTGTTTTGGGTGATACAATTGTAGTTGCTGGCATAATGTAATAAAAACCTATGTAAAACCTCTGCGTATGAGGAGTCAGGGATAATTAAGGATGAAAGAAATCCAACAGAGATTTATTTTTCCCCAACAAAATAGCAAGCTTGCCAAAAAAAAGGAATATATGTATAAGCCGGTGAAGAGAGAACTAGCAGTTCCCAGCTAGAGTTACAATATCACAACTGCCTAAGGCCACCAAATAACATACCAAATATTTATTACTTTGGAAGGATGGAAAGAGGAAGATGCCTATAGTTCACATTTTTGAGAAAATATATAAAGTCCCTGACATCACTGCAGTATGATATCAATTGTACATAAGGCTTTATCTCTTATCTTTCTTAAAAATTCAAATCTTACTAAATCAAGTACTTGCATGTACTGCCAAGTTAAGCTTAAAAAGTTGAACTAAGGATTAAGTGCTTAGAAATCAGTGATTTACTGCCTGACATTCAGTATAGATGGGATACCATCTTGCAATATTTCTTTTAGGCACATTCAAGTATGAGGACGCTGGAGAATTTACTGTAGCCTGCATTTTGGAACTAAATGGCCTAGTTCATATTGTTTGGATTAATCTATCAGTCAGGACACAGGTTATATACTTTATAATAAATTGTAAAGCTATGTAGGAACAATGTACATGTAAGAAATGTGCCTATTAAAAGTTTCAAAAAGTATACACAGACTATATAAAACTGCTTAGTTTGATTTTAGTCAAAAGATTGAAAAGCTGAACATTAACAACTCTCAAAGTAACATGGTTATATTTGGGAAGTGACAAACTAATGTTTTGCATACTTAGAAAACCAATAATATCAAAATTGAGGAGATGCCTTCAAATATTGACACATTTATTTCTCATCTTCATCAACTTGGAAATATCCATTTTATGACCTTTTCTTATGGGAACAAAAGGCCACGAAAGCTATAATCAAATTTGTTAAAGATAAGGATAATAATTACAGCAGCAAAGTACCATAGTCAAAGCCATGGTGGTAAACCATTTCTTGTATGGTGCACTATTTTGCATCAGGGGCACATCGGCATTACAAGCAATCCAACTCAAATATCTGAGATCCATCCTGTGTGATCTCCCATCCCCAATGCCCTGCATCCCAACCATCCTCTGGTTGGAATTTTGCTGTATCTTCTAACAAGTCCAAAAATTATTCTGATGCCTGAAATATTTGCTAGAACAGGTGTTTGAGGACATGTTCCTAGTTTAGCTCAACCTGGCTGATAAATTCCAATCTTGGAAGAAGCAAATATCTCTAAACTTATACACTGTTTCATAGTGCTTTACAGCCCTCTCTAAGTGGTTTACAGAGTCAGCAAATTGCCCCCAACAATCTGGGTCTTCATTTTACTGACCTCGGAAGGATGGAAGGCTGAGTCAACCTTCAGCCGGTCAGGATCAGACTGGTGGCACTCGTCAGAGTTAGCCTGCAATACTTTATTCTAACCACTGAGCCGCTACAGCTCTTATGGTTCATACTTTATATATTGTATGCTGATAGTTGCTTTGGCATAACATTGAAAAAGAGGAACCTTTGCCAAATGGGAGACCAAAACAGTAACAATAAAACCGACAATATACTGTATATCCATAACAGATTTGATTATGTGCCATCAAGTAGTTTTTGACTCCTAGCAACCATATAGATAGATTTTCTATATCTATCTTTGCCCTGGCCTTTTAGGTTTTCTAACACTGCATTCATTGTCACTATAACTGAGTGCATCCACCTTTTCTTTATTTCAACTTTTCCCAGCAATGGACCCTTCTCTAGAGAACCAGGTCTTCACATAATGTGTCTGATGTAGGATAGGATAGATCATTTTGCCTTGAGTGAGAACACTGATGTTCAATGATCCATTTGTTATCCATAATAGAAGGCTAATAAAAATTAAACAGGGATGGCTTCCTTATATTACATCTTACACAGCACTGTAGATTTTGGCATTTTTAATATGTTTTTAAGGGGAAGATTTTTTGAGAATAATAAAAAATAACAGATGAAAGGACTTAAATAGAAATAGCAATAAACTTCTATGTTCAATATAAAATATAAATATCTAGGTTAAGGTGAACAGTCATGGAAATAAGTGAAAGGGAAGGGAAGAATGTGTCACTAGAATTTTTTCCAGGATTTTGTTTTATTTATATTTAGTAGTGGTTTATTTTTGTTTTATTCTGCTGTCACTATCTAACGTAGACCTTTTGTCAGGCCTGTACGCCATCTTTTCTTTTGGATCTCAGGCCTGCCACTTTCTATTATTCTACTATGCATTTTCTATTGTGGTAAAATGGGAGGGGGGATTATACGGAGTTAGATGATATGTAGCCGTAACAAAATTCTTTCTAGAAAGTCAAGGTCATCCTTTGTCTCTGCACCTCTGCAACTGACTGGAACTGGATGGGTGAAAGCTGCCAGCATGGCAGTGGAAGATTGGACCATGCGATGGACTTGCAGGTGTGGGGGCAAGATCTTGAACTTTCAATTGGGTGGGGAAACCAGGGAGCTTTCAGATTTGGGTTTTCCCAGATGGCTCTCTTAATAAATTGGAACTTTGAGCAATACTTTACCTTGGACTCTGATTTACTTTTGGATGCTATTTGGAAGCTTGACACCTTTTTTCCTTTGTGTTTCATTATTCTAATAATAAAAATATCTTAAATATTTATATAGCTGCAAATTCGGCCTTCTGCAATCTTAACCCATGGTGTACATTCTGGGTTTAGAAAAAGCCACTGCCAAAATTAAACAGAGTATTGGATTTAAATTTATAAAGCAATACAATTGGATCATTTCAGCTTAATAAAGCCCTTATCATGATGCCATATGTTATTCCCCAAAATCTTTAGAACATTTTCTCAGTTCCCATCTGGAAGGGGATTTACTTTGACAAGATTTGACACCCTACCCTCAAAGGTGACAACAACAAGAATGCCTCAGAGTATGCTGAGCATATGTCAGAAAGAGACACCCCCATATCACATCTGGTTCCTAGTGATAATATCCCCACGTATTACTATATTCTTAGGCTAGTCCCATCAGAAATTGAATGATTCAGCATACATTAATACAACAAAATGGTAAAAAGTAACTCAGACAAATGGTTATCTGGCCTGTTCTTGAGCACATCCATCACCTCTGGACTACTGGTCACACTGTTGAACTGTTCTTAATGTTAAGGTTGTCTTTTTCCCTAACACACAGGTGAAATCTGATTTCCTGTAATTTAAAAACATTATTTCATGTCTTGCTCTTTGAGAAAAAAAAGGCTGGTTGCCACCTTCTTCTATGGGACAGCGTTATTTCAGATATGTGAATAATATCACCATATCATCCCTTATTTTTTCTGCTATCAAAGCTAAACATTTTCAGTTTCCTTCAATGTGTCGTTGTAGGAATTTGTTTCTAGTCCTCTTTTATCTTTGATGCCCTTCTCTTAACCCCTTCTATTTCCTGTGAATTCTTTTCAAATTATGTGCTAAAAAGAGGCACAGTGCTTGAATGGAATGATTACTTCCTCTGATTTGGAAACCTTCTATTGATGCAACCAAGAACAATGTGTTTGCTTATAGCCACACACATGCTTACGCTACTGACTTATATTCAATTAGTAATCAATGCCTATAGTAGTCAAATTTCTTTTTCACAAAGATAGTTACTCAGTCAAGTATTCAGCATTTTATACTGAAACATTGATAAGGATTCTCAGGTATGGTTTTCAAATACGTTATCAGGCCATTTAATTGTCAGGCCATGTAATTCACATCTAATTAGCTTGCTAATCAGGTTGGCATGGGATGTCTTATCAAATACTTTGGTGAAATGAGAATGTGTACAATACTCCTGTAAGGTACTAAGGAAGGTATCCAATCAGAATATGAGATAAGGTTTGTCTGGCAATATTTGTTCATTAGAAATTTATTCTGCTTTTTGATTATCACCAAATTGTTTTCACAATACTTACAAATGTATGAAATCATTTATAATCTTCCTGGGTTTCAATTGCATATTGACTACAGTAATCTGTATCAGTAAATTGCCCCCTTTCCCCCGTGAGTTCATAGAAAGGTTTATCCTTCTCCAGTCATTGTCACCTATTTTCCAAGATATAAATATTCAGCCAAGCCGTAAGCAATCTATTTAGCACCGGAAAAGCAATAGCCCTAGTGATTTCACTTATTAAAAACAATATTCTCTGACTATGTTTTCTATCAGATTCAAGTGCAGTCTTATCTCTTCCTGATGTTCAGAGTTAGCTGTTGGACTACATGCCATCTTTTCAAGACTGAATCCAAACAGGAGTTAAGTAAGTAGTTGTTCTTTTACTCAATCATTTTTTGAACAGATCTAAAGAACTCAATGTTGTTCTTATCCTTTGCTCATTCTGAACTTTGGCTTTCCTATATCAACTCCACAGATTTAGACAACCCATCTGTACCTGATCTTGTTGACCTTCTTTCCACATTCTTTTATGTTTTTCAGTTTTTACAAAGATTTTTGTGAGATTTTAGTGAAGTCATACAGTCCTCAACCTACAACCAAAATTAGGAGTGGGACATCCACTGCTAAGTAAGGCAGTTGTTAAGTGTGCTGTGATCAATTTTATGACTTTTATTGCTGTGTTATTAAGTAAATAACATGGTTATTAATCAAATTTGATTTCCCCCATTGATTTTGATCATTGGAAGCCAGCTGGGAAGGTTGCAAATGATATTCATACACTATATTGCCAAAAGTATTCATTCACCCATCCAAATAATCAGAATCTGGTGTTCCAATCACTTCCATGGCCACAGGTGTATAAAATCAAGTACCTAGGCATGCAGACTGTTTTTACAAACATTTGTGAAAGAATGGGTTATTCAGAGGAGCTCAGTGAATTCCAGGGTGGAACTGTGATAGGATACCACCTGTGCAACAAATCCAGTCATGAAATTTCCTTGGTCCTAAATATTCCACAGTCAACTGTCAGCTGTATTATAAGAATGTGGAAGTGTTTGGGATCGATAGCAACTCAGCCACAAAGTGGTAGGCCATGTAAACTCGTCCAACATCAGTGTGTGACCTCACAAATGCGCTTCTGGAAGAATGGTCAAAAATTCCAATAAACACACTCCTAAACCTTGTGGACAGCCTTCCCAGAAGAGTTGAAGCTGTTATAGCTGCAAATGGTAGACCGACGTCATATTGAACCCTATGGATTAGGAATGGGATGTCACTTACAGTACGTTTATATGCGAGTAAAGGCAGGTGAGCGAATACTTTTGGCAATATAGTGTATGACCCAGGGACACCACAACCATAATAAATACATGTTGTTTGCCAAGACTTGAATTGACTATGCTTATGGCATACAGGATTCTTCCCAAATTGTTGGGTCAAGCAAGCACCCATTTCTGCTTCTGTAGCACTGTAGCACTGAATACTAATTGCTACTACTTGATTTCTTGCAAGGGGAAACTGCCTCCCTTCTGCCCTTCAGGGTTCATCTTCTTGTATTAGTTTTAGCAATGTTTGTTTTCTTTCCTCTGAAGGCCTAGCCCTAGAGTCTGATTTTTCCCCCCAGCAAAGATCTTAAAGTTGTTTCTAGGTTCTGGTGTTACAAACTATATTTTATGTGTCTTACCTTTTATTAAGTGGATTTGTTATTTTGTTTAATTCTCTTCCTAATGAAGGATTGTTCATTGTAATTCCTACTGTAGTATCTCCTTCACTTAATCTGGTTAAGTTCTTAATTTATCTCATGAGATACTCTGATATTTATTAAAATGCCAGGACAAAAATGTATTCACTGCAAATAAAGGAATGAAGTTCCTTTATGGCAGGAATAGACAAATTGAAATACAGTATGTCCAAGCATTGCAGGTCAAAACTGCAGAATTCTACACACTGATCTTTATTTCTACTGTAATTCTTAGGGTATCACCTATAGCAAGGTTGCTCTTTTTTCTTCTTCTTTTGAACTCTCAAGTTAACCCACTGCACTTTCTCAAAATGGGAGTTTGGGAGTTGAAAGGGAACTCTTCCTATCTTCTATTAGCTTCCTCTGTTTGTTTGCTTAATCACTTATGCTTCTTGGAAGCTATTAATTTATATTCTTCTTATAAGCTTGCAATAGCCTCTGCTTATTCAGCAGGAAACAGTGACTTTCTCCCATAATGTACAATTGTCAGCTCTTAGAATATACACTTTGAAGTTAGCAACTATTCAGGAAGTGACCATTACATCCTCACACGCCTTTAAACATATAGCTTCTCTAGCCATTTTCCAATCTTCCTTATCTCTTGCTTTTGTTGAGTCCGACTGCCAAACTTTTATTAGCTTTCATATTTATTAATACAGCTGCAGTCAATCTTATACCTAGAAATACACAGAATTGAAAAGAAAGAATGACAACTTAACTAGAAGACAATCAAAGTAATAACAACCAAACAAAATCCCCCTCAAATCATTTAACAGTTGTTACTTGATAGTCTGAATATTATTAAAAACATGAAAAGGAAATTTCAATTCAATTAGAATAGCAACAGCAATGGCACTTAGACTTATATACCTCTTCATAGTGTTTTACAGGCCTCTCTAAGTGGTTTACAGAGTCAGCACATTGCCCCCAACAATCTGGGTTCTCATTTTCCTGACCTCAGAAGGATAGAAGCCTGAGTCAACCTTGAGCCAGTGAGGATTGAACTCCTGGCAGTTGAATGCAGTTAGCTTGCATACTGTATTCTAACCACTAGATCACCTGGCTCTTAACATAATGGTCTCACTGCACAATGACATGTTGTTTTGCTATTAGTTGAAATGGGCTGTTCAAGAGTAGAATGAATTCTTCCTGATACCAAGTTTTATTTTCTTTTTTTAATAGTGATTGATGCAGAGTGTTCCTTATTTTTAATTAATCAATTCTAATTAGGGCGAGCCTTAATTATTTCCTCCAAAACTATGAACCTGGTGACTATTTTTTAAAATATTTGCTTTATGAATAAGAGTAAAGAACCGCCCAGAAAAACATATTAATAACCATAATAATAATAATTTTTTATTTGTGTGTATACAAAAAAGAGAAAAAAATGACCCAAATGTCAAATAAATCTGGTGCCTATTGATTCAAGCCACAAGGACATAAAAAGATCCCTTCTGGATCAGATGATATATCCACCCAGTTCAATATCTGAATCCATCTGGGCTGCTCACAAGCTGAGACTGGAGTACAATATTGCTAAACAGCAGCCAATGTCTGAAGCAAGCAGCTTGTGATTCAAAAGATGGCAAAATATTACTAATTAATATTAGTAGCTAGGTTGCCCATGAGCCTATTCTATTTCTTTTTTTAAAGCATCCAAGTTGGCTGCCATCACCATAACTGCTGGTATACACTGTGTGAAAAGTATTTCATTCCATTGGTCCTGGATCTTCCTATAGTTAGTTCAGTGGAAGACTAAGTTATTTCATACAGGGAGAAAAACTCCCCCCTGTTCATTTATTCATCCCTAGTATGAGTTTGCATTTTTCTATTTCCCTTCTCTCTTCTTTGTACCATGCTAAGGAACCTTAATCGCTAAAGTCCTTTCTTATAGGGAGGGCTACTTTAGCATTCTAATCCTTCGGGTTCCTCTTCTTGTGCCTTTTCCTGCTTAGTCAAACACTGCCTACCTCTCATCCATCATAGTTTGTTTAAGAGTTCTGGTCAGCTAGATCAGCGTGTGATTGCACTTACAAATAGCTCACTTATTTTAGGCTAATTTTAGTTTCAAAGGTAAATCAGGGTCATCCAACTAATTAGCCTAAGCATCTCAAGGTATAACAGAAAGGCACATAGGTCAGAAGTTGGAGGGCATGTCCACCTCATGTCAAATTATGGCTCAGGGGACTGTGTTTTTTTTTAAATGGTTCCATGCCTTTCAATGCAATCTACACTGTCTGACACAGAGTTACTATGTTTGTTACTTGTGCAAGGTATTTATCCATTGGATGTTGTCATTTGACTTAAAGCCTGTCTGTCAACTAAGCAGAATACAGCAGCTATTCACTATTTCTAAATAGGAAAGCAGGTAGAAGTATATG
This sequence comes from Natrix helvetica, assembly GCF_964273705.1. Lineage (NCBI taxonomy): Eukaryota > Metazoa > Chordata > Lepidosauria > Squamata > Natricidae > Natrix > Natrix helvetica. The sequence continues at coordinate 187,076,907 of NC_138548.1, forward strand.
TGTGCATGGTAACTGATTATTTCAGATACCTGCCAATCTGGTCCTACACACAATCAGTTCCACTTAAGTTCCATGCTTTTAATGATATCAATTTCCAAGAGAGTAAAAAATACTGACCATTTCTGAAGAACATATCTAGATAAGAGGCTTGTGGCATTGCTGTGTTTATACAGGTTATGCCAAGCATGTGACATATGACTGATAATGCAGCAGTTCACAACTGTGTTGTTTCTTCCAATATCAGTAATAAATATGATAACAAGTGTTGGGAAGGGAAAGTGATAACCTCCAGATGTTATTAAACTACTATTTCCAGGAGTCCTGAAACATAGCCCAGGATCACAGATGCTTAAAGACATAGTTGGACAATTTCTAGAGTGACACAGATTCCTCACCACTGATAAAAAGATTTAGATATATGATAGACAACTGACATTAGTCAAATTACAACCTGTCAGAATTGTGATTGAGAAATCAAATGCTTTAGTACAAAAGGAGAATGCAAGTTACACAACTGATGTTTTGCTTATTTATTCTCTTCCCTTTTGTTTTATTTTGTAGATGAAAACTGGCCAGTCCTTTGATATTATTTCTGAGATCTGCAAACCCCTGGTTAATAGGATCAAGCTATTCTCTTATAATCTTTTTGTTTTTCTCTTACCTGTCAAATTCTTCAGCCCAAGCCGCCTCAGTCCAAAACTCCCATCTTTTTTGTAATTGAGGAAGATGGCTAGTGCAGAGCGATCTTCATATAGTTTTGTTCCACGAATGATCCGCAAATTTTCCAAAGGAAGGTATTCAAATTGATTCAGCGCTACCAAGACATAGCCAGTCACTTCTCTGATAGACTGAAAAAGACAGAGATTTGATTGTATACTAAAGAATTCCCAACTCATTTATCAATTTCCAAGATTTTCATATAATATACACAAATCACTTATTTATTCTTATTTAAAAGTGGATGAAATTTATAAAAGTCCAGCTAGCACAAGCACTCATAAAATCAGCATTCACTTCATATTTAAAAGCAAGGAAGAAATGCAACTTCAGAAAAGGCTATGACTCACATTGTCTCCCATGTACATTCCGATGACAGGAGGACACAAAGCAAGCCTCCAAAACAAAGGTAGATGTTTTTAATAAATAATTTTGTATTGCTCACATAATTATATATGGCATTACTTTGCACTTTAATATCACTTCAAGGAACATCTGCAGAATAATTTCAAGTACAGACACAACATGCATGAATAATGCACATATTTATTTGCATCCATATTTTCAGATCTTTATTCCAAAATAAAAAGGTAAGACATTTTTGCTCAAGACAGTTAAACTGCTCAGTTCTTCACTATTAACTCTATGACCCCAAATTTGCTTCCAAAGATGGTAAACAATGTTATAGAGTGGGGGTATATATATATATATATATATATATATATATATATATATATATATATATATATATATATATATATATATATATATATATATATATATATATAATATCCTAGGAAATATGAAAAGGCAGAATATTTCTCTGTATTTTAATTGAACAAAAACACACACAAAAAAGAATCATCCTTCAATACATCTTGTAGAGAGTGTGTCGATTGGTTACAAATAACTTTCATGCATTTCTTCCATAGTCATTACTTGTAGTTCATATTAGATTATACACTTTGAATCAAAAATCTTTATGTATCTTACTATCAATATACCACAATTCTCATTTGACTACAATTATTTGAATGTGCTTCTGCCTGAACATATTCATACTTAAAAACACAACCACATAATGACATTTGTTAGCTATTTCAAAAATCATCCAATCACATTACACTTTTATAACATATTCTGAGTAAAAATCAATTAATAAAGTTTCTAAGCCTACCCCCCTTTTTTGTTTTTTCTTCCCCCCAATTCACTGTTTAAAATTTATATCCAAATTGCTTTTACCAATACCAGAGCATATATATATTATTAAATAATATCCATTAACATTTCCTTATTGTTATTATAATTAGCTAAAATTCATTTACTATTTATATCCCAACTCCTCTCGTCAAATCCAAAAAAAAAAAAAATTACACCTTTATGACAAAACCTAAATAGAAATTTGTTAGTAAAATTTATAGGTCTTTTTCCCAGATTGCAATTTGCAATCTATATTCAGATTTCTTTTACTAGTTTAACAGTACATGGTATATATCATTAAGTTGTATCCATTATCATTCCATTATAATAATAATAATAATAATAAATATTTATTTCTTAGCCGCACCCTCTCCCGAAGGACTCGGGGCGGCGTACAACAAAACATAGGAAATAAATATATCGACATACATATAACAAAACATATACCAAGACATATACACGACATATACAAGGAGGAGGTGAACTGATAGATAAAAACAAGTAAAAACACAATGTTTAAAAAACCCTAAATAAATTGAATGCAATTAAAATACCCCAAATAAAAAAAACCGTCAGGAGCGATATAGTTGGATCAAAGTTGAGCCAGGCCAGCAACTTGAAAAAGGTGGGTCTTGAGCTTTACACGAAAGGAGCGGAGGTCAGAGGTATTCCTAATATCCGGAGGGAGGTCATTCCACAGGGCTGGGCCCGCCACAGAGAAGGCTCTACTCCTAGGCGCCGCCCCTCGACACTGTCTGGTGGACGGCACCTGGAGGAGGCCCTCTCTGTGCGAGCGGATTGGTCGCAGGGATGTATGGGGCAGAATACGATCCCGCAAGTAACTAGGTCCTGAGCCATGGAGCGCTTTAAAGATTGTTATCAAAACCTTGAAACGCACCCGATAGACCACAGGAAGCCAGTGCAGCTCGCGCAGGAACGGTGTCACATGGGAGTACCTAGTACTCCCCATAATTACCCGCGCGGCTGCGTTCTGGACCAACTGTAGCCTCCGGGTGCATTTCAAGGGAAGCCCCATGTAGAGAGCGTTACAGTAGTCCAAGCGAGACGTCACCAGCGCATGAGTGACTGTGTGTAAGGCGTCCCGGTCCAGTAGGGGGCGCAATTGGCGCACCAGGCGAACCTGGTGGAACGCCCCCCTTGCCACAGCTGTCACATGGTCATCCATGGACAGCCGGGCATCCAGGAGGACGCCCAAATTGCACGCCCGCTCCACGGGGGCAAGTTGAATGCCCCCGATGGCCAATGATGGAATTAATTGGCTGAACCGGGGAGCCGGTACCCACAGCCACTCCGTCTTGGAGGGGTTGAGTTTGAGTCGGTTGTCATCCATCCAGATCCGTACGGCTTCCACACACCGGGACATCACTTCGATGGCCTCGTTGGGGTGGTTCGGGGTGGAAAAGTACAGCTGAGTATCATCAGCGTACAGATGGTATCCCACCCCGAAACCACGGATGATCTCACCCAGCGGCTTCATATATGTGTTGAACAGGAGTGGTGAGAGGACCGACCCCTGTGGCACCCCACAAGTAAGGGGGCATAGGGTCAACCTCTCCTCCCCTGCCAACACACGCTGCGTCCGGCCAGAAAGGTAGGAGCCGAACCACCGCAAAACGGTGCCCCGGACCCCCAACCCCTCCAGCCGGCGCAGCAGGATACCATGGTCGATGGTATCAAAAGCCGCCGAGAGGTCTAATAGGACCAGGATAGAGGAACAACCTCTATCTCTGGCCCTCCAGAGATGATCCACCAACGCGACCAAGGCCGTCTCCGTGCTGTGACCGGGGCGGAAGCCGGACTGGCGCGGGTCTAGATAATCATTTTCCTCCAGATGCCGTGGAAACTGGTAGGCCACCACACTCTCTACAACCTTCGCCAAAAAGGGAAGGTTGGAGACAGGACGATAATTGGCCAGCTCCAAAAAATCCAGGGAAGGCTTCTTGAGCAAGGGTCTCACCACCGCCTCTTTCAAGGCGGCCGGGAGAGACCCCTCACTCAGCGAAGCATTCACTAGGTCCAGGAGCCAGTCTCGTGTAACCTCCCAGGATGCCAGTACAAGCCAGGAGGGGCACGGGTCCAATAAACATGTGGTGGGTCGCAGTCGTCCACGCATTCTGTCCAAATCCTCGATGGCAACCAAGTCAAACTCCTCCCAGGTCGATTCCTCAAGACTCGCCACGGACGTCTCCATTGGACCACTAACAGGGACCCAATCCTTCCGGATTTGAGCGATTTTATCCTGCAGATATTTCCCAAATTCCTCTGCTCTGCCCTGTAGAGGGGCCTCCCGCGGCCTCTGAAACAAGAGGGAGCGGGACACCCGAAACAGGGCGGCAGGGCGGTTCTCTGCGGATGCAATGAGAGTGGCACAATATTGGCGTTTGGCCACTCTCAATGCCACAAGGTACATCCTTGTTAATTATAGTTATTTAATTGTTAACAAATAAACAAATAAACATTTAATAACAATCTAAAACGATCTAAAAATTATTAAATTCCTACTTATTGCTCAACCAAAATTAACTAATTTTTTATTATCAACTTTCATTGTCAACCTGTATCTTTCCAGTAACAAAACAGTCTTATCTCTCTTGCCAGTTGTGGTGTCAGACTTCTTTTTATCTCCTTTATAAGGTTTTTATAGATTTCTTTCCGCACTTTGTTGTTTGAAGGATCTCTCAGGTAATCTCGTTGCCCACCAATTATTTTTAAAGTTAGCTTGTTTTTGGTTTTCAATCGTGTTTCTGAAAGAGTTTCTCTTTTTAAATCCATCATCATTACCCTTTTTTCTTCTTCTGTATCTTGAAATCTGAGGTAGAGCTCCAATTCGTCGAAATCCCTCTTCCATGTTCCCTTCATTCCACTTTCACCCACATTTGCTCCATTAATAAATTCATCTGTTGTCTTGTCTTTATCTTCTATATCTTCATTCTCCACTTTAGTTTTTGGGGCTCCAACCCCTTCATCTTTTAGCTCTCACAGGACCCTATTATAGAATGCAGGAACCACAATCATATTCAGTAGGTTCTTCCCTAATAATCTTTGCAACAAGGCTCTTCCACCCAGGAGCACTAAAGTGCTGTATCCAATGAAGGATCTGCCAGGAAACTAGGTTAGCTGACCTGACTTCTAACCACTGCTCTGTCTTGGCAATGAGCAGTAGGGAAAATATGATTATGTTTTCAAGATTCTGTTACTTTGGCCTATATCAATAAAGCACCTGTCTATCATTTTAAAAAAAATTCATTAGTTTTTTACAATACAGTAAGAGTACCGAAATGAAAAGGAAAAGAAAAAAAGATAGGAAATATTTTCCTCCCTATCAAAAAAGAACTGCCAGTCATAGAAGCTCCAGGGTAGGAGAATTCAGGTCACAAGTGCAGGAGGAAACAAAAAATATATCAAATATATATCAAGTATGTATGTACTGAATTTAGAGAGCTGCCCAACTCCATAAGACTTTAGGTGGTGTACAGCATTAAAAGTAGTAGAAACCAAAATAATAAAAAAGAACAGAACATTGCATCATTATCTGTCACTTCCTTTGTATTATAATATATGAGCCCTCAAATCTGATGTGACATTTGAGCCCCATTGGAGGAGTCACCACATAAATCATCAGGATCCTCACTCAGGTGTAATCCAGTATTCATACAACAACTATATATGCAGAAAAACTTTATTCCAGGCATCTTCTGAATGAATCAGTGGGGGATAGAGAGGTAAAAGATTGTCATGGGCTTTTGGGGGGGAGGGGGGAACTCAAACATGTAGTGATTCCCAATCCCTCCAATTATCAACTTTGCCTCCTACCAGGGAAACATCACAGCTTCTGACAGTCAGCAATTCCATGACTCACCATGACCAATTGGTCACGCAATGGAGGCGTGATTAGGCAGGCAGTTCTAAGGCTCCAAATGCAATTTGAGAACTGGCAAATGATACATGTGTGGATCAGTATCAGGTTATACTTTCCTGCTTTTTGCAAGCTTTTTGTAAGCCATCCAGAGTCACAGTATCAGTGAGATGGGCAGCAGAGAAATTTAATAAATAAGCAAACCTTCCCTTGAACAGATTGGTGGTAGTAACAATGATTATATAATTTGAGTTTTTGGGGAGGGATCACATATGTAGAAGCATTTTTTCACAATCACTTTCAATTGCCAGAAGTGCCATTTCTCTATGAAATACATTTCCATCTTACTTTTTTCTATCTACTATTGCCTAAGCCAATTCAAAGAAAGGTCTTATCTGATGTGAGAAACTAGAACATTGATTTCCTGGTGTCCTTTAGTTTCCTTTAGTACCTTTGGTTTTGCTCCCCTTACATTTCTCACTGCCTGATTTGTTTTTATTTATAACCAAACACTGAGAGTGAGAGGGAAGAAAAGCTTTGTGCATGCAGCTTCCCACTGTCTTTGAGATCAATGTCCTTCGTAATGTGGTTCTTTATCCTTCTTCTCTCTCCATGTGCACAAAAAGGGACTATGGAACTTTTAGTTGTAGAGAGAACACATCACACAGGGAAGTCTAAATCTTTCTCACTCAAATAATAGGCTTTAGAATTAACTCTCTAGATTTATTCTGTTTGAATAAAGAGCTGCTTCTTAATCTGTTACCAGGTGACCTCATAATGGAGACCCTTTCTATCTAATCTTCCAGCATCTTATTATATTTGTTTCTTGAAAATAGGGCTGCTGTGCCTGAAGTAGGGTCCCGGATTCTCTGGGATCCTTGGCTCTCTGGGCTTGGTATAGGGTACTCTTTTTAGCCCCCTTTTAGCCTCAATCTGTGAAAGGTATGCCTAGGACCACATGAAAGACAAATGAATACTAGACACCATCCCATAAATTCTTGGCTGAGAGGATTTTGGAACAAGAAGTGTTCTGGTTTGCAGGTCAATTTCAACCACAGTAAAATAAAAACATCCCCATCTGTTCTTTTTCAGGTATTGCTTAACTGCCACAAGTGAATCCAAGAAGGACTCTTTATAAACTTGGAAAAAAATCAGCAGAAAGATTAACCCAGAGGAATGACAAAACAATTCTTGCTATGCAAACCATTGCTATAAATGAGTATCAGTATTCTTAAGAAAGTGAAAATGCCAGGCATGCGCTCAGTATTAATAAGCTCTGTGAACACTAATCCTGGATCATAATGGATCCTAAAAATTGCACTAAATTCTTGGGAGGATTGTTGAAATCTTATAAGCATCCACTTAATGTATATGAACATCGAAGTTAGTTAGCAGATTAAAGTGGAATTAATTCACTGAATCAGAATGCTAGATTTACACTAAAATCCCTGTGTCTCTAGAAATAATAAACAATAAAACATGGATCTATTTGTCCTGATGTAAAAAATATGCCTATGCTCGCTCTCTCTCTCTCTCTCTCTCTCTCTCTCTCTCTCTCTCTCTCTCTCTCTCTCTCTCTCTCTCAAACACACACACACACACAATGCACACAACACACAAACACACTTCTCTTACTAATTATGGAAGTTACGGCAGCTTCAAACTAGTCTCAAAATATGCAAGAGAGAGAATAATGAAATGGGAAAAAATAGTTAAGCTTTATTCAAAGGAACCAATGTTTCAAACATAAAAACCTGAGAATGCAATCATAAAAACCAGAGAATGCATAATATCTGACACTATTCTCCAAGCTAACACCATGTGCTTTCAATGCATCATGTTTAATAGATGAAGTAAGTAAATTTAGTTTTGTTCTCAGTGGTTCAGGGGGCATCTTCTAAAGGAAAAAACAATCATGGAATTACATGGCTAGAATGGCCTTTGGAAGTCTTCTAGTCCAGCCCCCTATCCAAGGCAGGAGACCTTATAATCACCTCAGACAAATTGATGTCATTCCATTGAGGTCTACGCATTGAATGCAATTTGTCAGTCAATTGTGAATCCATCCGGTGGTAGTACTCCAACCTTTTCTTAATAATATCCAGCAATGTAGGGGCTACAACTCCAGGAGACACATTGTTCCACTAGCTAGTAGTTTACACTTTCAGGAAGTTTCTCCTTAGTTCAAGATTGGATTTCTTTAATGAGTTTCCAACCACTGCTTTTTGTCCTGCCCTCAGGAGTTTTAGAGATTAAGTCAACCCCAACCTCTGTGGCAGCCCCTCATGTACCAGAAAGCAGATATACTTCCCTTAACTGTTTCTTGTATTAATTATCATGCAGACCTTTATCATGTTAGTTGCTATTCTCTGTACTCATTCTAGGATATCAGCATCTTTTTTGTATTCTGGTGACAAGAATTGGATGCATTACTCCAAGTGTAGCCTCAATAATGCAGCATAAAGCAATACTATCATTACTCATGATCTTAAAACTAACCCTTTGTTGATATAGCCAGGATTTCATTAACCTTTTAAACAGCAGCAGCACATTGCTGGTTCATACTTATGTGGTGGGCCACTAGGACCCCTAGATCCCTTTCACAGTTACTAGTGTTGAGCCAAGAGTCACCTATTCTATATGTGTGCATTTGATTTTTCCTGCCTTGGTGCAGGATCTTACTTTTCTCATCATTGAAGTGCATCTTGTTATCCAATGCTCAAGTCTTTGAAGATCCTTCTGAATCTTGAGTCAATCTTCCAAAATGTTAGCAATTGCCCCCAACTTTATGTCATCTGCAAATTTGATGAGCTCTCCTTATACCCCCTCATTTTGAGTATTTATGAATATGTTGAAGAGTACTGGCCCAAGAACCATGCTGCATGCTTCTCTCTATGTAGATATAGTTCCATTGAGGACTACACGTTGAAAGCAATTTGTCAGTCAATTGCAAATCCATCTGGTGGTAGTACTAGATATCCCACACTGTTCTATTTTACCAAGTAGGTTGTCGTCTACTTTGTCAAATGCTTCCTGAAGTGTAAGTATACAAAATTTCCTTGATCCACTAATTTAATCACTAATCGCTAAAAATGAAGCTAAATATAATCAATATTGAAAGATAACGTGAGATTGCTAAATCTTACATGATATTTAGCAGTTTTACCTAAAAATGTCTCAGATTTAAGAGATTTTAAATGAAAACATCCAATCTTGCGACTTTTTGCTAATAGATAGCAAAACAAATAAGAGTTCCTCAGAAACCCGCCTGGGGGTGGGGGTGCACATTTCCAACTCTGCTTTATTGATTTAAATATCCAAGATCACCTTTAAGGCAAAAATATGGATTAGAATTTAGTTCGCCATTTGCTTTTGGCTTTCTTTCTAGATACTATTCAAGACGTAGATAGATTTTAATAGAAATATCTCTATGGTGGCATGGAGGTTCAAAGTCAAGCTTTACATCACCATCAGTCATGACCAGCATATGAAGAGTGTGACTCTTCCAATCATTTTGGTTATAAAGAAAGTGCCTATATTCTTTGGATTAAAATGTATAAATAGTAAAAACAAGTAATGCTTTTTGATCTGTACCTGCTAATCAATTCCATATTTTCCTCATGGACAAAATATATCTAGGTGGTCACTAAACATTAAAAAACTACTTATTGCACATGGTCAGATCAAATCAAAAGTCTGTTTTTTAATCTACACCCAATCAGGATTCTGTGCCCCCCCCCCAAAAAAGTATGTATTATTATTTAAAAGATTTGTATAGCCACCCATCTTAGAGCACAACTCTAGTGTTTATACTTCACTGGAAAATTTGGCATATCCCCACTGACCCTAATCCTTCATTTTTTCTTGCTACAAACCCAAGTTCCCCCTGATGTTATACCGGTGGATAGTTAACTCCACTTTGGGAATACTGGGAATATAATAATTCTCCTAGGATTCAGTAAATTACAATGTGCAAAGGTATCAGATTATGTGCTGCAAAAGAAAACTGAATCCTTAGAGAATCTGTTTCATCCACTGCTCTGTAGAAAACAAGTACCCCAGCCTCTCTTCTTTGCTTTCCAATTTCAATGGGCTATCTAATCTCCCCCAATCCTTGATGAGAGTGTGGTTGGAAAAGGAAGGATGCAATCCTAGTATAGAGGTGGAAACTTACAAAGAAGACATGTATTCACACTATCAATGGCTGCAGAGATCCCCAAGATAAACGGAATCTTCTTTAAATAGAGATATGCAGTACCTGAATATAATCAGACCAATGATAAAGTTTTACTGATTTAATCAAATAAAGTTAGATCTGTAAACATTCACATATACACTTTCCTCATTAAAACAAGCTTTGACAAGACACTGGCTAGGAACATTAGGAGAAGTCTGGCACAAATAAGCAACTTAATTCCTTTATTTGCTTCACTCAGTTTTATCCAGAGACTTGTTACTGGGCAGATTCAGACCCTCGCCAATTAATATGCTTAGGTGCTGGATAAATGTACTTCTTCTTTTTAAAAAAAAAAACAAAAAATTTATTGGTTTTAGAAAAAATAATTAGGAAAAGGGATGGTGGATAAAGTTACAAATTTTGACAGTTACATTATGCAGGAAATGGCCCTCCCCCCCATTCTCATAACTTTCATTTATTAATACATTAAATTGTTGCTATTTAATAGTATTTTGTCAGCATATAACCTTTTATCTTCAAATAATTTCAATCATTCTATATTAAACAGATTCTCTAGTTCATTTCTGTGATCTGAGTTTTCTCGATGTTGCCTCCTCTCCCCCCTCCAGCAGGGCTCCGGCACCTCCCGTGTCCTGTATGTCCCGTGTAGTGTCATCAGGTCTATCTAGGAGGACTTTGTTTTTTTCCATGAAGGCCTCAGCCTCCATAGTTGTATTGATTCTAACTCTCATGTCCTCCCAGAATATTAGCATACCTTTTGGCATAAGCCATCTGAACCACACCCCTTTCTGGTATAATTTCTTCGCTAGAAGCGAATAGTTTTTTCTTTTATCTCTTTCTTTGGGATTTGTTTCAGAATGGCTATTTCTCTATCCTTGTATTTTAATGCTTGCCCCCTTTGTGCACTCAGAATCTCATCTCTTGTAGTCTTTCTGAGAAATTTAATGTGGACCTCCCTTGGAACGTTATGTGTTCTGGCGTATGTTGATTTTACTCTATAGACCAGGTCAATGTCCCACCCCAACTGTTGTCTGTCTTTTTTTATATATTCAGCCAGTAAGTTTGTCATAATATCCCTCAGGTCTTCATCATCAGCCTCAATTATATTTTGAAATCTAAGGAAAAAAGACATCCTTTCAAATTCCATTTTTATCTGATGGTTCTCAAGTTCTTGGTTTCCTCTCTGGACCCCCTTCACCTCCCCCCTCATCTCAGCCGTCCCCTCCTCCAAAAGTTCCAGTCTCTGTGAATTTTGAATCGTTCGGTTTTGGTTCTCTCTGAGCTGTTCGTTCATTTCTTTCAATTGGCTTTTCAAGTCCTCCTGCCCCTTTAAGAGTTGTTGAAACATCTGTTGAAAGTCCACCTCCGCGGGCTTAGGCTGGAATAGAGATGTTAGTGTCTGTTGTCCACTGGGGCTGGATGTTGAAGATGCTGGGGCAGAGCCAGCGAAACCCAGTTTCCCAGGTGGTGGTCTTTTGGGTGGCATTGTAGTAAGAAAAGCTCAGGAGTGACTGTGTCAATACAGAGAAGAAACAGTTGTAAAGGTGGATAGCCGAGAGAGATCACGAGGCAGGGAGTCCAGACAAATAGAGACCTTTTCTCAATTCTAAGTCCAGGCAATAAAATCCATTGTTCCGAATCCAGGATAAAATATAACAAGAGATATCTCTGAGTGTCATGGAGACAAAGACAAAATGCCAGCAGTTTCTGTGGGTGGAGTCAAATTTCAAGGTGCATGAAGACAACAGAAGTGTGCCATCTTGCCCTGCCAGCTCCGGAATCAGAAGGCAACAAACCAAAAGTTTTCACAGTTTTCAAAAAGAAACAGATCATCACCTCATTTTCACAATTGCAGTAAAATAAATCTGCTGTTTGCTATGAGCGTGAGTTCATTCCAGAACTCCCCCCCTCCTCCTCCTCTGGGGGCAGAGAGCAGTTTAAAGCCGCTTGTCCAAGGGGGGGGAATCCCCCTCCCTCCAGTCACACTTCCCAAAAATGGGTTGAAAATTTTTTCTAAGGAGCTGACAGTCTTTTTGTTTTTCCTTCAGTCATAAAAGGGAACGGGGGGAATCTCCATCTCACCACATTGTAACTGCGTCCTTCGAATCGTCGGTTTCGCCCAGCTGCCTCAATGCGAAGACGCAGAAGCGCCTCCCCTTTTGCCTCCCAATGCCTAGGGTGATGCGGGGAGCCCCCCCCCGGCTGCAGCCGACACAGAGGGTCCCCCGCTAAGCTGCCCCCTTGGCAGGAGCCCCTACAAGGCTTCCTGTGCCCCCCTGATCAAGGGGGAGCCCACCAGGAGCGCGCGGAGCGAGCAAGGCATGCCCGTCGCGAACCGCAGCCGGAACCGGAAGTCTCGATAAATGTACTTCTGTACTTTGCTGTGGTTATCACAATCTTTCAGCATAAGTTGCTTCCCCTTGTGGATTCCTGCTCCCTTTGCATACCTGGCCTCATTTTCTTGTTTATAGCAAATAGTTCAATAAGATCATATCGATGATTCTACTTTTGCCTGTTGTACAACAGGATTACACTGTGTTTTAATGTTCATAATGCTTAGACTTTGATACACATGAACTCTGGAAACATTTGATTGTCACCAAAAATGGATTTTTTTGGCTTATTGGCAAGTTATAGTTTGCAAACAACCCGCCCCCCCTTCAAAAAATCTGGCTGAAATAGTTTCCTTTAAACCTCTTGTCTAGAGAATATTACTCTGATCAGCCTCTTTCAGCAACAATTTTAAAGTACATTTAAAGATCCTTTCAATAAGATACCTCCAAATACAACAAGTTCAGATGTTGTTAAGGGTCAGTTCAAATTTGATTTGTTCTTATTTCCACAGCAGTTATAATAATGAAAAATTTAAAAACTCTACACTTTAATCAATTTTATTTGATTAGTAATGAAACAACATCAACAAAGTACAAATGTAGACAGCATGTTTTTTGTTGTTTTGCTATTAGTTGTCAACAACCAAATGAAATAATTGCAAACAACAGAAAACTTTGCCTTCTGTTTAAAATAACAGATCAATGGACAATTACAAAAGTGAAGTTTCTCATGAAATCCACAGGAGGCTACGAAAATAAATCAAAGAAAGATAGACTTTTGGTTAACATGCCAAATGGGAAGTGAGATCAATTTCTAGCTCTACAAAACCTCTAGTACATTCCACAATTTCATTCAGCTGCAGAAGTATTGATTTAGGCCATTACACTACACTACACTAAACACACATTTTTTGTCCTGAAAACCAACTATCCATTTAACTCAGTTCAACAGTATTGTTGGAAAGGGGAGGCAGAAAAGGCCTTTGGGAGAAAATGTTATCCTGGCACCAGTTCCAATCAGACTGTGAGTTTCTAAGCTTTTCGGGGTTTTTTTTAAAGGCACTTGGTTGGAGGGTAGTTTTCTCTGCCAAACCAATATTTGCTATTCATGCTTGAATATGGACTGGCCTCCTATGGGAATAGAAAATTCTACATCACATCCACTTCTATTTGCCTATACTTCAAGCCTTTCTCAATTCTGTTTCAGGTCGATGTTACTCTGTGAGTTCAAAAATGCAAGAAAACCATATTTATGTTCATACAGTGTTTCCCTAATGTATCCTGCATGTCATTCTTAAGTTGAAACTGCATGGCAAAATCTAGAGGAGTTCAGGAATTGAAAGGTAACTATATTCCAATCTACAGAGTAGTCTAAGAAATAGAGTTTGGGTCAATTTTCTTGGTAAGGGATAATTGGGCTCTACCCACACTTTCCTCTCTAGTGTAATCAAACATGCATTTCCTAAATGTTAGTGTCTGTACTGAACACAAAATGTTTCATCTGCTCCATAAAATGTAATATTTATGATAATGTGGAATACTGAAATTTTATATCAGATGTGGTTTTTTTAAAATAATAGAAATAAAATAATTGAAGATACAACACATGTTGCACAAACTGTTGGTTACCTTAGTGAAAAAACATTCTCTGTTTTGATTCCCTTATGTTCTTAGATTCGGTCTGTGCTCTAGATGTCTTTCTAAAATTAATTTCACAACTGGAGCATGAAGCTTGTTGCAACATTTATTTTTATTTTGGGGACAAAATGAGTGTCTTATAGACTGCCCTGAGATCTCTAAAGAAAAGACAAAATATAAATGCAATGAATAATAAATAAATTTGTATCTTCTTCCTTCTCTATGAATTATTCATAGTGAGATTCACCTGGTCCTCTAATATATGCAATCAAGTGCAATTCTAAATAGAGACATTAGAAACAGTGAAATATAACATTCTCTGTCAACAGAAGTTGAAACTAAAACGAATATATATCAGTCTGTCTCTTTCTTTGTACACGAAAAACATGCTAAAGTCTCAAACTATTTATGGTTTTCTGACTTAAAATTCTGAACTGCATCCTGATAGGGTAAGAGAAAAAAGCATATTATGTTTAGAGATAGCATGTTCTAACAAACAGTCTGCCAAGACATTATGAAATCAGTTGTAATTTCCCAAAGCTTTCAAGGGTAGCACCCTGCAAGACAATACAGTAATCTAATTTGGAAATTACCACATTTTAGATCATGCTGCTTGATTTTTCCGTTCCTAGGGGAGGATGTATTTGGCATATCAACTGCAATTATGCATTTCCATCATTAGGGAGCTTACCTCTTTTAAAAAAAGCTATCATTTATTTGATGCTTCCAATAGCTACAGAAGAAGCAGAAATCCAACTATTCTGCAAAATTCAATTGAAGTTAAAAAGAATAATCATCCTAAACTACAATATAAAATATCCCTATCATTTATTCAAGCAATTAGTTATTCAAGAATTCCTGTAATTTATTCAAGCAATGAGTTGAAAATCCATCAGGAGGTATATCAAATAGTCCATTTTCAAATGATGCCAAAATTTGTACAGGAAAAATTTAAACCTCAGCCCAAGCCCACATATAAAAGTTAACTGTTTTGTAATTCCATTCTTTGACTTCATCTTCCAGAGATATCATAGAAACCAGAGTTCTTCAAAATTATTGTTTATTTATTTATTTATCCAACTTACAGACTGCCCATCTTACAGGGCAACTCTGGGCAGTGCATAATTAAAGACATAGAAACATACAAATCACATGAACTATTATCTCTCAGTAAAAAGAGGCAGTTAAAGCAGGGATATGATAATTAAAATTAAAAAGTGGGGGATGGCCTTTAAGGTGCTAACCAACCCCAAGATTTTGTGCTTCTCTGCATTCTCCCTACAAGCCTCTCCCTAGAAGGCAGAGGCAAGTCTTCAAACTCTTCTGAAAGACTAAGAAGAGAGTGGTTGTGTACTTCTGGGGGGAGGATATTCCAAAAAATACAGGTGACAGAGTAGCTTCTCTTCCTGGACCCCATCTATCAAACTTCTTTAACTGATGGGGTCCATAACATAAATTCTCTGACTGACCAAATGGGATAGGCTAATTTAGGGGTGTCAAACTCAAGATCTGTGGGCTGGATTCAGCCCACGTGGCTGGCCTGGAAATAGCAAAGGACCAGCCTGCGGTGCCTCTGGCAGCCAAAATGGGGCACAGGGGGCTGCACACACCCCATTTTGGCTGGCAAAGTGCTACAGGAGGCATCCGCCCCATCTCTCCCCCCTCCATGGTTGGCCCATGGAGAATTACAATTCTGATCCAGTCCTCAAAGAAATCCAGTTTGAAACCACTGGGCTAATTTAATGGAAGAATATGGTTCTGCTGGTAACCTGGCCCCATGCCATGTAGGGCTTTAAAGGTGATAACAACACTTTGAATTGCAACTGGAAGCAGACTGTGCCTAATGAAGTTTGCACAGCAGAGATGTTATATGTGCCATCTTTGGAGCATTCAAAATTGCTCAAATAGCTGCATTCTGTATCAGCTGAAGCTTCTGAATATTTTTCAAGTGTTGCTCCATGAAGAGCACATTGCAAAGTCCAATCAGATGATGACCATAGCATGAATGACAGAAAAATAAGCTTCCCTATGCAGGAAGGGACATAACTGGTGCACCTGATGAAATTTAGCAAAGGTTCTCCTATCCATGAGTGCAGGTACCATGAACTGAGGAGTGCCCCCAGATTACACACCTGGGGTAGTGCAACCTCATCTAACACCAGAGATGAGAAACATCCGGATTCAGAGGAGTCCACCAATCACAGCCTCTCTGTCTTTCCAGTGACTTGGTCTATTGGTTCCTATCAACACTGATTAGGACCAGGGTAAAGAGATGAAATAAGGAGTAAGGAGACGAGCCACTACAAAATGGCTTCACTGGAGCAGCCTTGCTCTATCATTACTCAAACTCTGCTACATGTGACATCATAATGCCCCTACAAAAGGGGTGGAGCTTGCATTGCATCAGTATAAGGCTACTTTCATCATCTGATATCCTCTACTTCAGCTTTCCCTTAGTATTAAAACTGTCTGGTTTCAGGCTTAGCAATTCTTAACAAGTACTGATAGGGATTCATTTTGTTGAAGGTGGCATTCACATTAGTCTTCTATTTTCAGTCAATCCACTCTTCTTGCTCATAAGAACCTGAAAAATCTCCAGCCCTGGTGAAATGGAGCCAGGGATTTGAAGCAGTTACATGATGAAGTTCTACATGACCTGACTTGGCTTTGAACTGGAAAGACCAGTTTCAAACCTCACTCCGCTATGAAGATCACTTTGGGCCATGAAGATAACCTTGAGCCAGTTCAATCAGAATAGAGCTGGAAAGGACCTTAGAGGATTTCTAGTCCAACCCCCTGCTCAAGCAGGACACCCTATACCCATGATGTAGAACTTACGGCACACGTGCCAAAGGTGGCACACCGAGTCATATTTCCTGGCACGCCAGCAGTGAGCTCCAGCACATATGCGCGCACCAACCAGCTGATTTTCTGCCTTCCGGAGGACACGAACAAACTTCCAGTTGGCCTGTTTATGCTCCTGAAGGCAGAAATGAATTCCAGCTTATTGGGGGAGGCCGTTTTCACCCTCCCTAGGCTTCAGGAATGCCTTTGGAGCCTGGGGAGGTCGTGCATGCATGTGTGCAGGAGGGTGGTGGTTGTCGGGCACACATGTGCAGGTGGGCGGGAGGATTGAATTGGTGTAGGCATTGCATGTGTGTGTGATAGCGCACAATTTTGGCATGCCACAAGAAAAAGGTTTGCCATCACTGCCCTATACCATTTCAGATAGGTGGAAGTCCATTCTTTTCTTAAAAACCTCTAGTGATGACCCACAATTTCTGAAGGCAAGCTGTGTCACTGCGTTTATTTGGTTTGCTAGCTGTGCTGAGATTTATTGCGCATGCCACAGTTGTTATCTGACA
The DNA here is from genome assembly GCF_964273705.1 of Natrix helvetica. NCBI lineage: Eukaryota > Metazoa > Chordata > Lepidosauria > Squamata > Natricidae > Natrix > Natrix helvetica. The sequence continues at coordinate 187,094,235 of NC_138548.1, forward strand.
AGTTTTACTGTGCATGCACTTTTCACACATTCTTTCTAACTTTCACTTCTGATATTTTCTTTGCCTGCCAAGGGAGGTAGGCACAGAGCTCTGCCAAGATGTGATTAAATCAGTTAGCAAGTTTGTATTCTAATTTTCTTTTATATTAAAATGTTTTTAATTAGATCATGCCTTGGGTTTATTTTCGCTTATTTCAAAAGTATGCTACAAGGAAATTCCACGGTCTACACTTCCATAATTCAAGGCAGAATTCACACCCTAACAAGCTGTTCCATTGGACAAGCTAATTTTCATGTTAGAAAGTTTCCCCTTAATTCCAGGTTAATTCCTCTTCTTGATTAGTTTCCATCCATTATTTCTAATCTTGCCTTCTGGTGCTTTGAAAAATAAGTTGACCCCCTCTTCTTTGTGACAGCCCCACAAATACTGGAATATTGCTATCATGTCACCCCTAGTTTTTCTTTTCTCTAGACTGGCCAATGAAACAAACAAAATGTTAAAAAGTTGTGACATTTATGTAGTTACCTGTTCTGACCCCCACACCAACACACACACACTTACTCCAAGCCACAGATAAGGTACCGGTTTTATTTACAGACAGACAGGTCCTTGGCAGCAACCCAACACGAATAAGCCTTCATAACAACTCGGCACTGATAGCACTGGCAGCAATCCAGCCTGCCACGCTCACAAGACTGTTCTCCCACATTAGTTCATGCGTTGACTTCTGCAAAAAGGCATGTGCACAAGCAGTCCTTTTATAGTCTGGAGAGGAGTCTAATTATCAGCAGCTGAGAGCAATTACCTCCTGTAACTGCGCAATTGCTCCTGACGCCTGTTAGTGCGCCAGTAACGAGCATCTAACAACTCACTGCTGATGTCTGACTCACTGTCTCTTGTCTCCTCCCCACTGCTCCAAGGCATGACATCAGGAGCACCCTCCCTTTGGCTTTCACCACTGCTCCATGCCTCAGGCGCCTCCTGGTGGGGAACCAGCCTCTCTGATCCCTGCTCAGAGTCAGAACCCTGTCCAGGGTCCTCCACATCCTCCAGAGCCAACTCATAGGGACCCTCGCTGTCGGAGTCTGGTGGCAGCTCCAACGGCTCCTGCTGGGCCACAACAGTTACCTACCAAGCTAAATTATATTAAAGTAACCAAAATATTGTTACAATACCCAAAACATGTCACAACTTTTGAGCACCCCTAATATTTGGAAATTAAAAGTTGAAAGATTTGACATGCCATATCCAATTCCTGCAACGTTTCTTCATGTTTTGGTTTCGAGGCCCTTAATCAATTTAGTTGTCAGGCCTGTAATGTTCTTTTTAGGATCTTTGGCCTGCCACACTTTTTAATAATTTTCTATGTGGTTCATTAGTGTAGTAGTTGGGAGGGGGGAATAGAAAGGAGTAGGATTGTGGAATGTATTGTTGACATTCTTTTATAGAAGCCAAGGTCATCTTTTGTCTCCACACCTCGACACCTGACCGGAAGCAGAGGGGTGTAGATGCCAGCGGGGAAGATGATGATTGGAACATGTGATGGATTTGTGGGTGTGGGGATAGATCATGAACTTTCAACTGGGTGGAATTCCAGGATGTACATCAGAGTTGGAATTTTCCATAGCTGTGCTAACTTGCCTGTTATGAATAAATGGGAACTTTAAGGATACCTTTGCCTTGGACAATGATTTATTCTGCATGGTATTTAGAACGCTAACATTAGTTGCTCTTCTTTGCATTTCTTCCAAAGTCTCAACATCTTTTTTATAATGTGGTGACCAAAACTGGATGCAGTATTCCAGGTGTGGTCTTACTAAGGGTTTATAAAGTGGCATTAATACAAACTAAGGATTGTATTAGCTTATTTGATTGCTGCCGCACACTGCTGGCTCATGTTTAAGTGATCATCCACTAGGACTCTAAGGTCCCTCTCACAGTTACTATTTTTGAGCCAGGTTTCACCTAAGCTTTATTTGTACCTTTGTTTTTTTCCTGCCTAGCTGTAAAACATTGCTTTTCTCCACATTAAATTTCATGTTGTTGGTTAGGAGGACCTACTGTTATTACGATTATACTTAATGACCTATTTTCTGCAAAGGATGAGGAATTACAGTATATGAGCTGATCTCCCTTTATAAAAAGATGACAAATGAATCATTATAACCAAATAAACCAGACCATATCTAGATTCAGGAAATTGATAGCTACAGAGTTTCTTTCTTTCTTTTGGGAAGAAAACAGAGATAAAATGATGTGCAGAGGGAAGGACTGGCCTTATCTATCCCTTTCCCAATTAAATTGGATGTCAGATTAGCATCTCCACTCATTAAATGATTAAAATTGATAATAGTATGAGCAAGCATTCTTTATGTGAATTTCCTTTATTCCTGTGAATCTGACACAATATTTTTCTAAGAGCTAGAATGTAAAAAAAAATTCACCATGGATTTGAGTAGGTGCAAAATTCATGCAGAAGAGCATGTAATTGGAAAGATGTATCCCAAAAGTAACATATAATTAAAAAACTTCTGGCAAAAAGAAATCAAAATGTAAAAAGAAAGATAGGGCTAACACAAATATTGATGGAATGGTATATTATGTTATATTATGTGAAAACCAGTGTCACTGGTATAGCCTCATACCTTGAAATTGATCAAACTAACTATGAATTATTAGAGTTGTGCGAGTAACAAATTGTTGATATATGATCTAAGGAATAATTCGGATGATCATGGACATTTGCTCATAAGATAAGGAAGAGCAAATGATAAAATATGCTATGATAACTTCACCGCTTTGTACTTGCAAGTTAGTTTCTAGTTATCTTCAACAACTTAACTCTGTGGCTCCCACTATAATTTCAAAACAAGATTTGTAAATCAAGGTTCTGCCAGCTAATATTGCATACACATTGTTTCAGAAATTAAAAGGTAGAAACAATTATGTGTGCTGGATACAAGAATGTTAATTTTTTTTAAAAAAATAGGCTAATTTTTAATGGAAAGAAAAGGAAGGAAGGAAGGCAGGGAGGAGGGAGGGAGGGAAAGAAAGGAGAAGGAAGGAAGGAAAGAAAGAAAGAAAAAGAAAGAAAAGAGGAAGGAAGGAAGATGAGAAATAGGCTTATTCTCTATTACTATATTTGTAATGTTAAACTCAGTGTTACCCAGTTCATGGGATAAAAAAGAGGATTTCCTTGCCCTTAATGAACAATTAGCAAAAGATAGCCTCAAGGCTTCTCAGACTTATGAGGATCTGAATTATGTGCAGGCCATTCTCATAAAATCCAGTGGAAGTTGTAACTTTTCATCCAGATAAATGAATTGCTTCATATTGTGTAGTAAATTAATTTTGTATTAAATATTCATAGATTGTAAGTCAAAGGAAGAAAAGAAAATATTATACAACTGGCATTATGGGAGGTAAAGCTGTTCTAAGGAAAGGGCAACTATCCACCCATAACAATGCCATCAATGTAAGAGTAGCAGTTTTCAAAGCATACATCATGTTTCATATCCTTACATGTCTTGAGAGCAAGTTGTCTTTCATCATGGTTCACTTATTTAATCTTTTATTTCTAAAGTCATTAATAAAAAATTTTGGTGTCTTGACAACACTAAGACAATTTAGTAGAGTAAAAATCTAACCAATATGTTTCTTTCATACCATTTCAAACTAATTACATTATTAGCTGAGACTTTTTACTGCAGGGATTCTCCAATAAACTGAAGTATGAATCCAGAAACATTTGCATTTGGAATGATTGCATAGATGTAGATGATAGACAAATGGACAAAAAAAACCCAGCTAAATACTCTTTACATTGACCAAAATTACAATATCATCCCAAAACATGGAATAGAAAAATGAGCACATTTTAATTCAAATCCTTACATAAAATCAATTGTTAGTTAGTTTGTTTTTCAAAACATCTTTACCTAACTTTATGGCTGTGTTTACACAACAGACTTTCCTTTAATGTGTTTTGAAATTCTTGAAAGGGAAGATCCTGGAAAACATAACCAAGCAACAGATCTGCAAATACCTAGATGCAAGTAAAATAATACCTAGAAGCCAGCATGGGCAAAAACAGATTGTGCAAAATCAATTTTATTTCATTATTAGACAGAGTGACTAAATTAGTGGACCAGTGAAATGCTGTGGACAGAATATACTTGGATTTCAGTAAGGCATTTGACAAATTAGACCACAAACTACTTCTTGGTAAGGTAGAAAAATATGGGATAGACAGCATCACCACCAGATGGATTTGTAACTGGCTGACAGCATGTAGTTCTTAATGGAACTACATCTACATGGAGGGAAAGAAGCAGCTGAGTATGCCAAGGTTCCATTTTAGGCCCAGTACTCTTCAATAACTTCATAAATGATTTAGATGAGGGAATAAAAGGGGAACTAATCAAATTTGCAGATGGCATCAAGGTGGCAGGAATAGCCAACAATCCAGAAGGCAGGCTCAAGATCAAGGTGGATCTTGACAGACTTGAACACTGGGTCCAATCAAAAAAAAAATTCAATGGAGAGAAAAATAAGGTTTTACACTTAAAGCAAGAAAAACCAAATGTACACGTAGATAATAGATGGAATCTGGCTCAATAGCAGCAACTGAGAGAGAGATCTAAGAGTTCTAGTAAAAAAACACTTATATAAAGGAATTCAATAGGTCTAGTCTAGTCTAGTGAAAAGAAGGACTAGGGGTGACATGTTTTATAACCCTCTCTAAGTGGTTTACAAAGTCAGCATACTGCCCTAAACAATCTGAGCCCTCATTTTACCACTCTCTAAATGATGGAAGACTGAGTCAACCTTGATCATGACAGCAGTGTTCCAATATTTGAGGTGCTGCCACAAAAGAGGGGGCCAACCTATTTTCTAAAACACCAGAAGGCAGGATAGGAAGCAATGGATGGAAGCTAATCAAAGAGAGAACCAACCTAGCACTAAGAAGAAATTTCTTGACAGTGAGAACAATAAAACAGCAGAAGGCTTGCCTTTAGAAGTTGTGGGTGCTCCATCACCAGAGGTCTTTAAGAAGAGAGTGGACAGCCACTTGTCCAGTATGGTATATGATCTCTGCTTGAGTGAGGGAGTTGGACTAGAAGACTCCAAGGTCCCTTTCAACTCTATTATTCTGTTCTGTTTTTTCGGTATGGTTAGAATCAATTGAGACATGTCCCCTTGTGCTACAAGATGCACATCTCTATTATGTCTGGGAAGGGAGGGAGGGAAAAGAGAGAGGTGGGGGAGGGAGAGGGAGGGAGGGAGAGGGAGGGAGAGGGAGGGAATTAATATATTAGGGAGTCTAATTTGTTCAGACTTGGACCAAATTATGTCATGGATAAAGTATAACATGTCATGTACTACATTTCACTCATGTTTCACATGTTCTGTAAGATAATTTTATAATTCTTAAATTCCTTTTGGGTAATTTATTGTATTGTTTTATTTAATAATACATATGTGTTCTGTGTTCTGTGTGTGTGTGTGTGTGTGTGTGTGTGTGTGTGTGTGTGAAAAGGGCCTTCTCTGTGGCAGCACCAACTTTATGGAAATTTCTAACCAGTAAAGCTATAGACTGGTTTGTTTTAAGAGGCTCCAAATTTGCTTTTATTTTCAAAAATCCTGTGCTAAAAATCTGTCTTTATTATTCTTATTTTGATAATATAATAGAACAGAACAGAAAAAACAGAACAGAACAGAATAACAGAGTTGGAAGGGACCTTGGAGTTCTTCTAGTCCAACCCCCTGCTTAGGTAGGAAACCCTACACCTCAGACAAATGGTTATCCAACATCTTCTTTAAAACTTCCAGTGTTGGAGCATTCACAACTTCTGGAGGCACTTATTAATTGTTCTAACAGTCAAGAAATTTCTCATTAGTTCTAAGTTGCTTCTCTCGATTAGTTTCCAGCCATTGCTTCTTGTTCTACCCTCAGGTGCTTTGCTTATGTTGAAAGTATTTGGTTGTTGCTGTTTTTTTTTAATATAGATGTTATGCTGTAGGCTTTAAATATGATAGATGGATAAATTTACTATACAAAATGGTGTAAGTTCCTTTTTTCAATATTTTTTGGAATTAAGAATTTGGTATGAAAGTTTAAACCTTATAATATTTACAGTTACCTCAGTGATAAATGGTTTGTGTTAAGCTACTGAAGTCTTTTATCAAGGATCACATCAACTCAAGAAAGTGGCTAATTTGGGAATCTATCAATAGAATAAGTCTTGTTTGAATATTGCTGCTTTTCTAAAAATAAAAAAGGGATGGGATAGGGGTACTGATCACTTTGGGGGAGACCAAATTGAAAAAAAAATATTCAGGATTGTATTATCTTTAAAGTTCGAGTAGCTTAATTTTTTTTAATCATACGGAGGAAAATAACTCTTAGAAACTCTTGATAGCATACCCAGGAAGGCATTTTTCTCATCAATACCAAAGAGAACAGGCACTTTTTCTTCCCAAGAATGTGCATAGGAATTATGCTACTTCAAGTTATAAAACTGTTCCCAATAGGATTGTTTGCTTGTTTGCTTGTTTGCTTGTTTGTTTGTCTGTCAAATTTGTATAGCTGCTCATCTCACCAAACGTTACATTTGGTATAATAGTTATTTGTTCTTTATGATATCTTCAGGTACTCTAAAATAAATTTCGAAGAAATACTAGACATTATCCAAAGATATTCAATGTGCTCCAGACAGAACTGGGAAAAAATTTGATGGGCTGCCAATCAGACTGATGCGTAGTGGTCTGACTCACTACAGGGGAGCTGCCTGTATTTCTACAACCAAAATAGCTATATTGAATATTTCAAAATCCACAAAGGACTGTTTACATTTTTGAATCACAAAATATCTTGGTCAAACTGGACATGCAATAAAAGCCAAATAAAAGTCAAACTAAGAGCAAAGCAGAAAAAGTATTTTTTTAAAGTATAGTTCTGCCTTTCTCCCAGAAGTTGAAGCACTCCCATATCTGGTTTTCACCAGTAACAATAACCTTGTAAGCTAAGTTAGGTTCGCCCAAAGTCATCCAATGAACTCCCATGGCTGAGGATGGGCTTAACTTGAAATCTCCCTGGTTCTGATATAATCCACACCACACTGGCATTTGTGGTTAGATTGAGAGAAGAAAAACAAATAACTTTAACGATTATATTTAAATTCATATTTAACAAATCTGCAAACTACAATTGTCTTCATATTACGTACTGCAAAGATTTCAGGGCAGCATGCTGGGAAAGTCTTAGAAAGACATTTATGGATTTATTTTTCTGCTTTATATTTTGTTCTTCTCTCAGACTTAATGAAGGCATTACTGTATTCCACCTCTATGGAATTATTCTAATCTAATCAAATGCTACCTCTTGCTGCAATCTTCACCAAGAAGGCAAAGCTCTATTGGTGTTACTGAAAGCTAGCATAGAGATATTACTTGATGCTCCCACACTGTATTGCTTAGAAAACATACTGTATAAATGTTGATTTATATTTAAGAACATTTATGCATAAAGTGGAGATTCAGTAGTTTTAATGATCTACCAAAAATAAGCGAAGACACCTAATTTGACAGTTCATGATGAGCAGGAAAGACACACTGAATTGATTGAATCAGATTTCAGATCACAAGAGTAAGGCGAAAGTTAAGGTTTCATTCTGAATTCTCTTTTTCTGCTCACTTTTTGTCTAAGACACTAACTGGGGACAAATTTTTCTGCCTTCCTTTCCAGGCACACATGTACAGAACATATATTTTTGGACTCTTCATCTGGTAAAAGATTGTTAACTAAGTGCTGTTTGCCTATCCCTATAATATATTCTCTGTAAATAAACCTTTCTGTTATAGATGTGACACTTTTTAAAAATGAAGTTACAGTTATAAAACCTACTTCATTAATCATTGTTCAGGGCAGATTCCTATTCTCAGGAATGCTAATACATGGAGTGCTTCTACCTCCAACTGTTAATCCCAATGTCAGAAACCAACATACAGATTCTCCAGCAACTGGACAGCTTGTCTACCCAATGAGAAACAGTAGCTCTTCTAGGAATTTCTATTATATCTTCCCTTAAAGTTTAAGGAAGCTATATTTAAAACTGCATTTAAGATTCAAGGTGGACATTAAAAACTTGAAGAAATTGAAGTTATTATTTCTCCTCTCAGTTATCCTATTTCAGTTTCATTCCAATAAGAAGAAACAACTACTAAAGTGAAAGTTAACTCCTGAAAAGTCTACAAATTAGCATAATATATCCTCTGCCTCTGCTGTTGTGGAGAGACTTATGATTAATGCTGAATCAATTAAAATAGATAAATCTATAATAAAAGTATAATTCTAAACCTGAATTGCATCACTGATTCCCTGGGGAGTAGCAGGAAGATACCTGAAGCCAAATTTACCTAATTGTTCCATAATAAATCCTTGTGTTTAATCACAGGCTGTTTCAAAAGTACTCCCGATAGTTTTAATTAATTAGCTTCTTGCCACATTTGTTCATGGAATTGAAAATAGTTCACATTTCTTATCATAGCTGGCAAGCCATCAGTTTTTACACTGCAGGGTATCTTTAAACAAGAGTCTTATTCCTCACTTCAGAAGCTTTTGTTTTAGGAAAATTAATCTAGAATTAATTACACCTATACAGACAATATATAGGATGTGTTCTGGCATTAATAATGTTGTGGTTCAACAGTAGGAAATACTGTTCTCTTTATTTCAATGGAGGCCAACAAGGCAGGGTGAGGATTGTTTTACAGGTGCCTTTGTGCATAGCTTTTCCAAGTACAGCACATGATTTGCATGCAAAAGAGTCCACACTCATGTCCTGAATAACAATGTTGAAAAAAATGCCTTGCTGACGTTGCCCGACACATTCAAGAATTCTTCAAGTCAAAGGAGATACCACTGTGTAAGATCATGGCTTTGTGTCAGTGTGCTGAGATTTCTGCTTAAAACTACTTTAGAGGAATCACTGTGCATGAATCAATATTTTGAATAATCTTGACATGGTATCAATGCACACTATCACAGGTAATGGTTGGATAGAAATTATATTCATCAATATATTGAGCTTAAGTGTAGAAGCAGTTCCACATTGCGTAGTATTGCTATCTTCAAAGATGTTTTAATCTCATTTTACAAACTTATTCCCCTTGCTTCCTGTGTGCTTTTGCACAAATATAACCAAAATTATCTCCTGTCCTTTCCATGTATTTTATAAAAATGTTAACAGTTGTTAAAAACCTTCACAACAACAAATTTGTTCCACTTTCTTATATTTAAAAAAATATTGGACAGACCAAAATAAAACAAGTTATTTGCATCTCATTGGATAGGACATCATTTATAAAATATGGGAAGGGAATTCACAAATTGGAATTACATGTAATTAAAATAACTGAGTGGAAGTATCTTAATTCACTTTCAAGAGTTTGGGGTTTTGAGAAAATAGTAGGGAAAGTAGGGAAAGAAGGTTGAAATGCGGAAGTAAAGTACATGGATTTCAACTTTATTCCAGAGACTAACTTTAAATGTTAATACTTAGAGTTAAATATTGGCTAAAGTTGTAGAAATATACCTTGAAGAGTAGTAACTTGAAGATGAGGGGGAAATCACATATATTCTTGCCATGCTCGGGTGACTTTCTACTGACATGTAAGCTTGCAACAACCATTCCTCCTTGGAGTTATTAATGTGGCCGAACAGGGGAGATTCCAATAGATTACAAAACTCTTATAACATTTGTGACTAATGGAATGTCAAAACAGGACCAATTGAACATTAAAAGCACTGGATTAAAAGGCCTGCCTATTAAAATCTCCATGTGGCCCATAGATGTGGTAGTGCAACACTGTTTTGAGAAACCAGACCATAAAACACAATTTTACCAAAAAAAGACTCAAGAAAGAAGGCAAAAAGATTTCTAGGAAAGCAATGTGTGGACCCAAATACACACTGACATGAAAAATTTCCTCCTTTAATCAACTTATTTACCCTGTTGAAAGTTCATGATGACAAAGTGTCTGATGCTTGGGAGCCAATATTATTCAATGCCTTGTGCATTGAATTATGGCTCTCCTGGCAGGCTGTGCCGACGGAGATGGAAGCCAGTGGTGGTGTGCTCTAGTAGGGGATAAATAGCATTAACCTCCATTGCTTTTTTTTTTGCTTTGCTACCAATGTGTTTTAGCAACAGCTTCAACCAAGCAATTCCTCCACCTTAAATTAGTCACTTCATTTCCTAAATATACAAAAATAAAATGATTTTTAATTAAATCTTTGTCACTGCAAGTGTAGGCTATTGTAATATATTGTTTAAACAATGATTAAACACCAGAAATATTCAACAACAAATAACCCAACAGCCAGCTGCTGAAGATGTTTAAATGTGAAGAGGGTGTGTGATAGAGTTGACAGACTGAAATCCTTCCAACTTCATGACACTATGCTTCTGACATTACAGGACATCATTTTACAATGGAGGCATCACTTTTACACTAGAATCTGAAAAAAAAAATACAAATAAGTTGTTTTGTTTTAGAACAAAATGCTTTTAGTGGATAAATCTGTGGGGAATATGTACATTTATTTTTCTACCATTGGAATAAAGAATCTCTTTTATAGAGCCATTACTCTTCGTTATTTACAGGATTTTGTATTCTCGACTTTCTCATGTCTGCATCTGTAACCATTTGTCTCTTCATACAATTACTACAGTCTCTCTGCTAGCCCTTTTGTTACTTTGATTCAAATTTTACAGAAAAAGATACAGTACACTTTCCTATTCCCAAAGCATGTGGATATGCACTTTCTCTACAATCTGGATGAAAAGGAAGCAGTCAGCAGCCTCAGTACATGATGATCCTGGATGCTGATGCTTGATCTGAAGCTCACAAACTCCAAATGGAAAGTAAGTCTTCAGACTGCAGGTAGGGAGCCATCACATTCCTACACATAGAAAGTTCATCTACTAGCTATTGTGGGGGAAATGGCCACTTAAATAAGGAACCGAAGCATTTGGAGATAGGTGCAGCAAAGTACCTTTTATTGGCATGCACCACTAGAGTGATCACTGGACTTCTAGTGAAAAGAATATTTCAGTGCCTGGAGACAATGGGGGCCTAGGTGAAGTGCAACATGCTTCAACACAATTAAAGCAAGACTGAGTAGTTTTAGGGGTCTCTCAATTCCAATGAAAAAACAACTGAAAGACCTTATTGATCAGTTCAGAGAAACGAAACAACAAGCCATACGGAATGAACAGAGAATAGATGTACTGGAGGAGGGTGCGGTCGGGATGAGGGACGAGGTTAAGACAATCCAGAGGGGGGATGTAGAATTTGAAAACCACATGATAAAAACGGAATTTGGAAGGATGTCTTTTTTCCTTAGGTTCCAAAACTTGCCAGAAGTTGAGAATGAAGATCTTAAGGAGATTATGACCACAATACTAGCAGAATATATTAATAGAGATAAACAACAGCTGTGGTGGGATATAAACTTGATTTATAGGATTAACTCAGCATATACAAGAACACACAATGTTCCAAGGGAAGTTCATGTTAAATTTCTTAGAAAGACTACAAGAGATGAGGTTCTAGGAGCTCAAAGGGGAGGACCACTAAAATACAAAGATAAAGAAATAACCATTCTTAAACAGATCCCAAAGAAAGTAAGAGATAAGAGTAAAAAACATTCCTCTTTAGCAAAAAAATTATATAATAAAGGGGTCTGGTTTAGGTGGTTATTACCAGAAAGCATGTTGATTTTTTGGGTGGGCAGCAGAATTAGAATTAACACAGTTGTGGAGGTGGAGGCTTTCACTAAAAAACATAGTGCTCTCCTAGATGAAATGGGGGATGATACACAAGAGACGAGGGAGGGAGGGGCTGAGGCTCTGCCAATAGACGGGGGGGGGGGGGGAGGATGCAGCAACCAGAAAACTCAGATCACAAAAGTGACTTGAAACATTATTGCAATTATTGTTGTAATGTACCTTTACGGAAGTGATACAAAAAATGATTGAAACATATTGATGACTTAGTGTTAAACCTAAAACTGCTATTTTTTATTCAAATGTTGATGTATTTCTATTTTTTTGTAAAAGTTGTGAGACTTGGGGGGACTGCTCTCCCCCGCATGATGTAGCTGTCAAAATTTATTACATCCTTTTTAATCCTTTTTCCCTGAAAAAAATTGTAAAAACCAATAAAACTTGTTTGAAAAAAAAAACACCAAAAAAAAGCAACTAAGAAAGCAAAATACCTAATTGTCTAACATCTCTTTTACTAAATATATATCCAAGTACATAAAAGTCCACTTAAAAATAGAATGGCCCAAACATGCATAGATAGATATCAATTATTAAGATCACATTATTAACAATACATTTATCCTATATTTATGGATATATATTTTTTGGTCTCTCAGTTAATTCAAAAGGCTGAAAGTTGAGGAATGTCATTACACCATTTAAAGTTGGGAATATATACAATCTTCCATAATCACCCCCTTTACCACAATCTGAGACAATAAATTGAAGTTCTCCATTGTATGAAACTATGTTCATTGTATGAATCTATATTCCATATTTGGGGGAATATATTTTAACAAAATATTAACACATTTAGTACTCAGCTAATTTTGAAAAAGCTGATGCAGTTATATCTGTGCGTCCATGTTTCATCAATATGGAATTAGAAGAGAACATGTCCATAACACATGTATCAAGATTTCTTCAAATTTGTTACATAAAACAATTACAGAATAATAGAATAAGAGTTGGAAAAGACCTTGGAGGTCTTTTAATCCAGCCCCCTCTCAAGAAGGAAATCCTATACCATTTCAGATACATGGTCGTCCAATCTCTTCTTTAAAACCTTCAGTGTTGGAGAGAATTCGTTCCAATGATTAATTGTTCTAATTGACAGGACATTTCTCCTTATTCAACGTTGGTTCCCTCCTTGATTAGTTTCCATCCATTGCTTCTTGTCCTGCCTTCAGATGCTTTGGAGAATGGGTTGATCCTCTCTTCTTTGTGCCAGTCCCTTTGTATGCATTAACTTAATCTTCTTTGTTGCTCTTCTCTGCACTCTTTCCAGATTCTCAACATCTCTTTTATATCATAATGACTAAAACTGGATGCAACATTTCAAGTATGGTTTAATCAAGGCATTATAAAGTGGTATTAACATTTCATGTGATCTTGATCTTAATACTGCATTCAGTTTTGGTCACCATGATGTAGAAAAGATGTGGAGACTCTAGAAAGAGTGCAGAGAAGAGCAACAAAGATGATTAGGGGACTGGAGACTAAAACATATGAAGAACGGTTGCAGGAACTGGGTATGTCTAGTTTAATGAAAAGAAGGACTAGGGGAGACATGATAGCAGTGTTCCAATATCTCAGGGGTTGCCACAAAGAAGAGGGAGTCATACTATTCTCCAAGGCACCCGAGTGTAGAACAAGAAGCAATGGGTGGAAACTAATCAAGGAGAGAAGCAACTTAGAACTGAGGAGAAACTTCCTGACAGTTAGAACAATTAATCAGTGGAACAACTTGCCTCCAGAAGTTGTGAATGCCCCAACACTGGAAGTTTTTAAGAAGATGTTGGATAGCCATTTGTCTGAAACGGTATAGGGTTTCCTGCCTAGGCAGGGGGTTGGACTAGAAAACCTCCAAGATCCCTTCCAACTCTGCTATTGTAGTGTATTGTATTGATTCTATCCTTTTGTTAATGCAGCCATGACTTTGTGGATTTTAATTTATTGCATTTTTAAAACATTATGAGAGGGTCCAATAAAACCTCAGAGTATATTTTCCTGAACTAGTTTTCAAATGTAAACTATTTTTTTAAATCCTAAGAAAATTATCTACTATTCCTTAGAATAGCGGTGTCAAACCTGCGGCCCACGGGCCAAATGCATCACACATGGCCATGCCCACTCCTGTTTTAAAAGTTGTGGGGAAAAGTTGTGATAGGTCACATGATGACAATGTATCACCGTGAGTTTGACACCCCTGTCTTAGAACCTGGAGCTATAAATTGTATAGCATAGGATACTCCTATTCCTCATTGCTTGGATATTATCCAAATTTATTTTTAAAACTTTTTTACTACCTGTTAATTATACATTTCTAGCTTAATTTTCATAAAGCCAGGTGTAATATTATAACCTCTGATGTTTACCCAGTCTATGTATTGTCATTCAACATTTCAAGGTAACTTATATTCCTATTGTAAAATTTCAAAAATTCTAAAACTGTCATTACTTGATAGCTGATTGAGCCTAATGATTCCTTTACCAGCCTATGTTTTCTGAAAGATTTACCAGCCACTTTCAAATAAGCATTACTCCACAGTGTCAATTTCTCATGAGAAGAAAAATATTTTCCCCCTATTGTGATACATAAGAAATGCAAAATTATTCTGAGTTTGTCAGTACATTTCATGTACCTTCTAGTTCATAAAATACAGTCAACAGTAGGAATCTCAGGAATAAAAATTCTAGTTTTATGCATTGAAGTGATTCTACACTGTGTTCTCTAAAGGTGATTTCTGACAAACTGAAATACTGTTTTTCACCTGGATCACTTTTTGTCACAAACATCTGGGTTCAATAACTTGTCAGCTGAATTCCTCTTTGGAAAAATTTCACCCTCCTAGCCAAGACAAGGCCAACACATGATATCTAGAGGCCAGAAATTAATCCTATCCAAAGCACTGAAAGCACCTCTGAAAATTAACCTCTTTCCCAGAAGTAGAGGAAAATTAGTCATCTTGCAAGTGAAAGTCTGTCAGCTGCTCATCTTTGCTTGCTTTGAAGCTCACTAGTAACTGCCATAAGGGGGGGGGGGGGCATTTGGGAAGGGAAGCGTGCCAGAGGTGCCAAAACAAGCTATCTGCTGAGCTTAAAGGATGCCAGTCCTGGGAATGGAGTTTGCACCAGTGCCTGAGGCATCAAGTTCCCAAAACATTGGAACAACACCTGATTGGACTGCTCTTCAATATTGAGGATTGTTTTCAATATACAATTTTCACATGTTTTTTCCTCAGAGTTTGCCTCATCCATGCTGCATTCAACATCTCTAGTAAAAGTACCTTTTCTCTAAAGCCTATGGAGTCAAGGGTCATTCTTTCCATGGGAGGAGCTGGGGCAAGTCTTCAGGTATTCAAATATTTTATTTCATGGCCAAAGAAATTGCTCTTATATTTCTAAACATATTTACTTTTTCTAGGTTCTAATTAGAAGGCTGGTCCAACTGGAAGATGAAAAAAGTAGATCAGGTGGTAAAATTTGGAGAAATTCCACATTCACTCCATTTACATACTGGTCCCTTTTCATCTAGTTCCTGGTTTATGTTAATGTTTTATTCTTAAAGTTGAATGCTTTAATGTTTCTATTGTTTAATATTACATGTTTATATTGTCAGCTGCCCAGAGTTGTTTGACAGTAAAATGGGCAGTATATAAATGTATTTTCAACCAAAACTAATCTATTGATCCTTTGTGACAGGGGTCCCCAACCCCCAGTCTGTGAATCTGCACCGGTCCATGGCATGCCAGAAACCAGGTAACACAAACAAGTGAAGCCCCATCCATGGGATACGAAACCTCACCCACTCAGGTCCGTGGAAAAACCTCTCTCCATAGAACTGGTCCCTGGTGCCCAAAACGTTGGGGAGTACACTGCTTTATGAGGTTAATTCTTCTACTGCATCAATTAATGCTGCTACTGCTGCTACTACTACTAATAGAGAGTTCCAATTGCAGTCTAATTACAGTTTACCAAAGAAATGAATTCTTCATTGCATAATTAAGTCTATTGCACACAAAAATGAGTGTTTATTGTATACTATATATAAAATATTGCCTTGTTATAGTGTAAATGTAAAGGTAAAAGTAAAGTGTCCTTTGTCCAGTCATCTCCGACTCTACGGAGAAATGCTCATCTTCCTTTCTTAGCCAAGGGAGTCAGCACTATTCAAAGACCCTTCCATAGTCATATGGCCAGAATGACTATACACCGAGGTACATGGAATGCTGTTGCCTTCCTACTGAAGTGGTACCTATTTATATATTCACATTTGCATGCTTCTGATTTGCTAGGTTGGCAAGAGCTGGGGCAAATAACAGGAGCTCACCTCGGTTCACGAACCTCGGCTGTCAGCTTTGCAGCTGACAAGATTAGATGCTAAACCATTGCACCCCATTCTCACTGTATAAATTATTTTGAACTACAAAATCTAGCTAGTTTTTTAAAACTGGATGTTAAAAATGACATGTAGAAAAAAGAAAACCCCAAGATTGAATTCAATGGTTGGCCCTTGGGTAAATAAACATATTCTGTATGAAATGAAAAGCTTTCTTACTCGGGGGTGGGGCTTGATGTCACAACGATACGACATGCAATCTTGGGGCTCCAGGATTGCTGTCGATATCTCTGTTGCTAGATGATCCTTTTGGATCTAAACCGTTCTGAAGGAACGCTGATAGTGAAGGGTATGTCCTGCTGATCTCAGGGGCATCACAGAGCCCTTGATTGATCCAGGAAAAAGCTCTTTTTGCCAGCTACAAGAGAAGCAGCCAATATGGTTACAGAAGGTTGGGACAAGCCCCTGAAATGGAAGTAGCACAGGAGAGACAGTGTGTTGAAATAGTGAGAAAAATCTTTATTAGAGAAGAAAAAAACCAAAAGACTCAGAGTTAAAATAAAAATTGAAGACAGAAGGAAACAAGCGGCGAATTTACCCTAGTTTAAAACTATCATGTTATCTTTTTCACTTTAATTTTGTTTGTTTTTTAAACTGGACTGGTCTTTTTCTTTCCCTTCTTCCTTTATACTTTTTCCATTGTTTGTGTTTGTGGATTAAAAGCCTCTTTCCTCGCAAGGTTCAGCCGGATGTTACAAGTTGTCAAAAGAAGTCCACATAAGACTTATGAAGAAAACACTTGGAATACAGATTCTACAAATGGCAAGAGATATTGGACTGCACTATTTCTGGAAGGATACAGGATGATGAAATGAAATGTTACAATAAAATTTAGTTAAATGTAGTTAAACTTTGAGTATTATGTATAAGATAAAGTAATAATAGTTATAGTCAAATAAATGATCAACAATGATAATAAAGCATTTATATATACTAGATTGATAATGTGAAATTTTATATAAACTGTAAGTGAGGATGATGGAGATGACGTTGAAAAACCTCTTTATAAAAGATAAATAATTCTATATAGAATAGAATATAAAGATGTAATATCATTGGATGATTTCAGGATGATGTAATGAAATGCCATAATATAAATTTACTTCAAATTTAATATGCCTCATATAAAAAGATGTAATAATAGCTATGCTTAATGAAGGTTTAACAATTATAATAATTTGTATAAATATATGTTAGATTGATGATACTAATAATGGAAAAAACATGGAATTGAAAATTATTAGAGAATGCTATTAATGCTAAAATAATAGAATGATTTAGAATAGGATACAAAAATATTTATTGGATATACTGAAGATGATACAATGAATCATCATAATATAAATGATACATATTTAGAATACCTTGTTTAAAATGATGAAAGAATAATGATAATTAAACAAATGAAGTACAATAATAATGTGTAGAAAGATATTTGATTGACAATAAGTGATTTTTGATAAAGCTCAAGTGATGACTATGGAAAGGACGGAGAAAGACTTTATAACCAATCAACACACTGTATGTAGTTGAAGAGGTTTTTTATGTTATATGTTTTGCCTGTTTATGTCTGTTTGAAAATAAAAATATATATTTTTTAAAAAAAGAAAAGCTTTCTTACTCTGTTGCTGGTCTTCAAGAGCACCATAGGAGTTGCTCTGGTTTGTAATGCAAATCATATATAATTTGGGACACACATTTTGTGTATTAAAAATGCAAAATAAAATCTTTGTGAAATGCAGTTAATTGCCAAATGCCATTTTTCAAAGTGTAATTTTCTCAGCCATTTACATTTTATTTGGAAATTGTAATAATAATATGTAGAACATTTGCTGCAATTCATTTCTAAGATCAAAGTAAGTTCTGAGCCCCAGCAAACTGAAAATGACAACATAAAAAGAAAATTCTACAATTCAGCCTAATAAACAAAGTTCCCACTCAGTATTTGTGTTTCTCCTCCATCATACAATTATTTCCTCTAAGTTCAACAGCAATTGGTTAAGTTAAACTATTGTCTCATTATCTTTATAAACAAGCAACCTTCCCCTTCATCCACATCTCTGATTTGTTTTTCTCTCTATGTTTCCTTTTAGGAAAATCCTGTACAATTATATTATTATTGGCAGCTTTGCCATTTCTTTGCTTCAGAGTCAGTCATGAGCAAACTAGACTAATAAAACATTGTTGGATACGTAGTCCTCCTTCCCTGACAGCATGCTTAGTAGTCCAGAATGATGGCATCAGTAGTCAAGCCATATTTGAAGGGCCCCAGATTCTTCAATTTCTACAAACTGAGTTTTAGTTAGTCTTCAGTGTACTTATGGCTCTTTCAACATTTTGAACAGTGCAGTTAATTATTTTGAATAAAATAAAACTCATAGCCAAAATAATCACATCCATCAAACACTCAGCACCGCCACTCCCAGGTCCTCACATCTTTGGCAAAATTACGTTTTCAGGACTTTGCAAAAGGGCCAATCTGATTTTTTTGGGGGGGGAGGTTAGGGGTGAAGTTCCACAGGGCAGGTGCCATTGCAGAAATGGCTCTCTTTCTGTGTCCTATGAGACAACACTCACTGGTTGATGGGACCTGCATCAAGTCCCTCCTGCTGGATCCAAGAGACAAGTAGATATAACTGGGAAGAGGCAACCACATTATAGGTCATTATCAACATTGTGAATTTAATACAAACACAAATACAAATACAAACTTGGTAACCAATGCAACTTGCAAAGCAGAGCTATAACATGCATTAATTATGGGACACACATACTTGCCTATCTGGCTGCATTTTGCACCAGTTGAAGCTTCCAAATGCACTACAAGGGCAGCCTCATATAGAGCACAGTGCAATAATCCATAAAGAGGTGACTAAAACGTAAATGAGCATAAGCAGAATCTCTCAGTCCAGGAACAAGCACAACTGATGCACAATCATGGTTCCAAATAGCATCCAAAATTAAATTAGAGTCCAAGGCAAAGTATTGCTCAAAGTTCCAATTTATTAAGAGAGCCATGTTGGCAGATCTGGTGGAAACCCAAATCTGAAAGCTTCCTGGTTTTTCCCACCCAGCTGAAAGTTCATGATCTTTCCCCCACACCCACAAGCCCATCACATGGTCCAATCTTCCACTGCCATGCTGGCACCTTCCACCCATCCAGTTCTGGTCAGGTGCAGAGGTGTAGAGACAAAGGATGACCTTGGATTATAGAAAGGAATTTTATTTTGGCAACATCACATTCTACTCCATACCCTCCCCACTCCCATTTTTCCACAATAGAAACAGCATAATAGAATAATAGTAAGTGTGGCAGGCCAAAGATCCAAAAGGAATATGGCTGCAGGCCTGACAGCATCGTTCTGCAAAGGTCCTCCTAGCCATGAGGAAAAGGAACCATATGAGTCCAGAAGAAACCCAAAATTGGCCACAGGTTTGATGTGAGGTACTACAATCACATCCAGAAGAAGAGACAGAAAGTTCCCAGAACCAGTAACACCCAAGCTTCCTAACAGATAGAAAGCAGCAGGTGAAGCTAGGCAAAATCACATCAGATACCTGTAAAATTAGCACAGGAGCCTTACAGGGCTGTATGCTCTCTCCACTTCTCTTCTCTCTATATACCAATGGCTGCATCTCAAACGATCCATCTGTTAAACTACTGAAGTTTGCAGATGATACAACAGTGATTGGTCTCATTCGAGACAATGATGAAACCGCATACAGACAGGAGGTTGAGCAACTAGCCTCGTGGTACAACCGGAACAATCTGGAACTGAACACACTCAAAACTGTAGAAATGGTGGTAAACTTTAGGAGAAACCCTACCATGCTACCACCTCTTACAATGCTAGACGACACAGTATCAACAGTAAAGACCTTCAAATTTCTAGGTTCTATCATATCTCAAGACCTAAAATGGACACCTAACATCAAAAACATCATCAAAAAAGCACAACAAAGAATGTTCTTTCTGCGCCAACTCAGGAAGCTCAAACTGCCCAAGGAGCTACTGATACAGTTCTACAGAGGAATTATCGAGTCTGTCATCTGCAACTCTGTAATTGTCTGGTTTGGTTCTGTAACCCAATAAGACAGAAACAGACTTCAGAGGATAAAAGAACTAGAGCACTGAACACCAAGACAACTAGACACAAGAACAGTTTTTTTCCTGAACACCATCACTCGGATAAACAAATAATTCCCTCACTACTGTCAAACTATTCATTAAGGCTGCATTACTATTACTATTAGTCTTCTCATCATTCCTATCACCCATCTCCTCCCACCTATGACAGCAGGACTGTAACTGTCCTTCTATCCTTACAATTTACAGTATGTTGATATTGATTGTTTCCTGATTGTTTATTTGTACCGTATGACTATCATTAAGGGTTGTACCTTATGATTCTTGACAAATGTATTTTGTCTTTTTATGTACACTAAAAGCATATGCAGCAGAGGTGATATTCAGCAGGTTATGACCAGTTCTGGAGAACTGGTAGCAGAAATTTTGAGTAGTTCGGAGAACCAGTAAATATCACCTCTGACTGGCCCTGCCCCCATCTATTCTCTGTCTCCCGAGTCCCAGCTGATCGGGAAGGAATGGAGTATTTTGCAGTATCCTTCTCCTGGAGTGGGGAGGGAATGGAGATTTTACAGTATCCTTCTCCTGCCACGCCCACCAAGCCATGGCTGCAGAACCGGTAGTAATTTTTTTTAATCCCACCACTGATATGCACCAAAAACAAATTCCTTGTGTGTCCAATCATACTTGGCCAATAAAAAATTCTATTCTATTCTATTACAAAGCTATTAAGTCTCACTAAGGCTGGGTTGAAGCCAGTTGTTCCTTAACAAATACCACAGCCTCCAGACACTGAGGAAGGACCTCCATGGCATCACTTAACTTGGGCCAGGGTGGAGATATAATTACATGATTATATGATATACTGAATAAGCATACTGATGTCTATGTTTGACCCATGTCTATCAGCTTCCTTTAGATAATAAACAGGAGAAGATGAAGTCCTGATTTCTATGGCACTCCACAAAGCAGAGTTTGAGGGCAGGGACTTTTCCCCTTGATCAATACTGGAATTGGTCCTGGAGGAAGGAATAGAGCTTGCACAATCATGCCATCCATACCAAACCCCCAAGCTAATCTGTAAAGATAGCATGGCTACTAATGGTATCAAAAGCTGCTGAAAATTCAAGAAGACCAAGGAAAGATGCAGTATACAAAAGTGTGAAGAATGCTGTTTTTGTCCCATATCCAGGCCTGAATCCAGACTAGAAAAGGTCCAGATAATCTGTTTCCTCCAGGTTCCTCTATATCATCTTCTCAACAACCTTCCTTAAAAAGGGAAGATTGGAGAGTGGACAGAAATTGTTCAGAACAATTTGGTCTAGCAGTGCCTTGAGGAGTTGGGATGGTTACAGATTCACCAAGATATTAATTCTTGGATGGTTTTCAACTCTTGTGTCTGGAATCCAATATGGTACAGGAATTCATGGCCTGACCCATATTGCCACAAATCAAATTATGTTCTTTATCTCAGAACTGATAGGGGTTAGGTTTTTAGGGACATTTTTATCAGTCTCTTAACAGATAATGTCTTCATGACCATGGGGCTATCACTTTAATAGACCATGGGGGAGATCTATTAAAGTGGCTCAATGAAGCTCCCTGGTGGATCCAGAAGATTCAAACTATGTTTGGAAATTTCTCAGAAATCGGGAGAGCAGTTCTGCTGAGTGTCTGGTTATACCCCAGAAAATAGACTGTTTGACAGGATTGTTACTGAGCATCTCAGATGCTGATCCTAAAGAGATCCATAGTTTATCAAGATACCTCAGGATATTAAGCATATTAAGAGACATATGGAATGACTGGCAGAAAACAAGAAATAAATAAGACTGGATAGAAATAACATTTAAATTTGAGCTACTCTATGGCAATAAGGGCACTGAAGCAAAATTACAAACTGCCCTTATGGCATTTGCAGAATGCCAGCCAGTTGCACAGTTCAGAATAGCCCAGCCCCTATTGGGTAAAATCCATCTGCAGTGGGCAAATCATCTGTCTAGTCATTTTAAGAATCTGATTACTTATATTCACTCTGAGCTAGATGCTGGATTGGAAGAATCCAATTAGATTGCAGAAAGATGTTGTCCAGAGGGATTTTGGCTAGATCTCTACAGATAGATCGCTGGATGTGAGCTCTGATCCTTTTGAACATGACCATGTATCCCTTGGCTAGCCAAAATGGCCAGGACAGGAAGTGATAGATCAATATAGTTTTATTAATACTTTCTTTCATGAGCTGAAGGTCCCAGCAGCCTTGAAAGAAGTCTGCTCCTCTTCAAGCCTCGTACCCCAAACAATTTTAAACAATTATCATCCCTCTATCTAACATAGTAAAATTAAAATACTGTGGACATAGTACACTTAGACCTCAGCAAGGCATTTGACAAAGTAGACCACAACCTGCAATGGAAAAAATATGGGATAGACAGCATCACCACCAGATGGATTTGTAACTGGCTGACAAATCTCACTTAGCATGTAGTTCTTAATGGTACTACATGTACATGGAGGAAAGTAAGTAGTGGGGGAACACAAGGTTCTGTTTTAGACCCAGTACTGTTCAATATCTTCATTAATGACTTAGATGAGTGAATAGAAGGGGAACTCATTAAAATTGCAGATGACACTAAACTGGCAGGAATAGCCAACACTGCAGAAGATAAAGCTCAGGATCCAAAAAGTTCTTGACAGACTTGAACAATGGGTCCTATTCAACAAAATGAAATTTAATGTGGAAGACAAGCAAGATTTTACACTTAGGTAGGAAAAATCAAAGGTACAAGTACTGATTAGGTGAAACCTGGCTCAAAAATAGTAACTGTGAGAGGAACCTTGGAGTCCTAGCAGATGATCACTTAAATATGAGCCAGTAGTGTGCGGAGGCAGCCCAAAAAGCTAATATAATCCTTGGTTGAATAAACAAAACTGCACGAAACATTCATACCACTTCATAACACCTTAGTAAGGCCACACCTGGAATAATGCATCCAGGTTTGGTCATCATATTACAAAAAATATGTTGAGATGTTGAAGTTGTGGGTGCTTCATCACTGGAGGGTTTTAAGAAGAATCTGGCCAGTCAGTTGTCTGAAATGGTATAGGGTCTCCTGCTTGAGCAAGGGATTGGACTAGATGGACTAGAGTCTCTGCATAGTCCCTTCCAGCTCTATTATGATTGATTGATTGATTGATTGATCCAGTGATTTGTATTTACTCAGGATGGATAGACATTGTCTTATCTATTGCCTGTTTTGATGCATTCATGTTCCCTCAGTGCTGCTTTTAACAAGTTAAAACAACTTACATGCTAAGTTCTTTCTTTTGTGTAAAGGCAGATACAAAGAAAGAATTAAGTAGTTCCACTTTCTTCCTGCCTGTCATCTTCTTGCCATTAGCTTCTTTTAGTGGATCTATCATTTCCTTGACTTTCTTCTTGTTTTTGCCATTTGTTGCCAGTTTAAGTCATTCTGGATCTTAGTTTTCCTGACTCCCTCCTTTGCAGATTTGGGCCATTTGTTGGTATCCTTAGTCATATGCCTCTTTCCATGTTTTATAGTAAAACAGCCACAGTTATATATGCATGACTAAAGACATTACTTTGTCTTGGGATTTAATTTTTATTCTTTTGTATGGTTACTATATTGTACTTTTATATTTCTCTGTCATCTACAGCTTCTTGAGGGAGATGGTAATAAATGGACTGACTGACTGACTGACTGACACAACTTTCAGTTGGGACATGGCCTGAATTAAATCAGCGATCTCCAATTTAGTCGAAGCAGAACCAAGTACTTTGTAAACCATGAAATCAGACCTGGACTGAATCTTATGGTCAGTGCATACTATTACCAAGACTCCAAGACATTCAGCTAATGGCGAAATGAAGATACTTGTTAGATAAATGAATACTTCATAGAATTAACGAACTGAAATTAAGCACTGAAGCTTTGCTAAAATTAGTTTTAATCCACAGTCTTTTCATCCCTGGCTTGCTGTCTAATTTTTCATCCAGATGCAAAGAGAATCTATGAGAAATAGAGGCTGATTATGTCTTCAAAACACCAAACTAAGGTATCAAAATAGAAGATATAATGGTCTAAATATAGAAAATCAATGTTGGAAATCAGCAAAAACTCTGCCTTGAACAAAAGCTTTCTAAGGAAATTGCTTGGAACTATGCATGCTATACCATTTCTCACATATGGTACAACTCTCCAAATATGCCAGATGCTAAATGATCATTTTCACAAAGTGATCTTTACAAATCAGGCTTTTTTCACATAGGCAATAATTAGTTTTAAATTCTTCTCCTCTCTCATTAAGCTCTCTCTGAAGATGACCATCTTTACATAATTACCAAATGAGGGAGAGAGTTTCAAAATTATTCCTGGGCAAACTGCTGGAAGAGAAAACAATGCAACAAATTACAGGTATTTCAGAAGACATTTTGAAGAATATTTATTCTTCAAGAAGTGAACCATCCACAGGATGATGCTGGCTGAGTTGATACAGAAGGCAGCAAAGCTTCCTATCAATCAGGAAATTTTATTCAGCAGTAAATAAGTCTGGATTATGAATTGCAACATTTAGTAGGGTGGGGCACAAAAATTAAGAATTGGGAAATAGCAATAGCACTTAAACTTATATACCGCTTCACGGTGCTTTTACAGCCTCTCTAAAGGCTGTATATTGCCCCCAGCAATCTGGGTCATCTTTTTACTCACCTGAAAAGGATGGAAGGCTGAGTCTACCTTGAGCCTGGTGAAATTCAATCTGCTAAATTGTAGGCAGCTGGCAGTCAGCAGAAGTAGTACTGCAGTACTGCATTCTAACCACTGCACCACTGTGGCTCAATACTACCAATGCTAACAATAGTAGAATATTATTATACTTGACAGAACCTTCTCTGAGGACACTGGGACAGAAAATAAGGAAGAAAATTACTTAGATCATAAAATTAATTCAATGAGAGAATATAAAATATACTTCTTGACTTATAGCTATTGATTCCCAATGCCTCTGTTGATCGTGGATAACTTATCTTGGTGAAAGCCTATCAGATAAAACTGCAGCAGAGGCAAATCCAGTCCAAATTGACTTAGATAAAAGGGTGGAAAGGGAATTGGCAATCACAAAGGGAGAAGAGGGAAGAGGGAGGCAGGAGGGGGTGGGGGAGGAGGAGGAGGAAGAGAAAGAAGGAGAAGGAGAGAAAGGAGGAGAAGGTGGAGGAGGAGGAGGAGGAGGAGGAGGAGGAGGAGGAGGAGGAGGAGGAGGAGAAGAAGAAGAAGAAGAAGAAGAAGAAGAAGAAGAAGAAGAAGAAGAAGAAGAAGAAGAGAAGAAGAAGAAGAAGAGAAGAAGAAGAAGAAGAAGACAGAGACCATCAAGAAAACACACACTATGAACTCCAGTTTTTGCAGCTAGCCATAGTCACAAGCAACTGCATTGGATGGTTCAAGTGTTGGTTCAGATCTCACTCAGCTGCATTTCCAGTATGTGATCAGATGGGAGGTTTTTATGGTCTTGAAGTATAGGCATGTGTATTGCATGTAAACAGCCTTGGGCTACTTTGCAACTATATAACATACATAAACCATATAAAGAAATTTATATTTTTTAATATTTTTTTATTTTTAATTTTCAAAACAAACACAACACATCCTTCTTTACATACTGTAGAAAGTGTATCAGTTGGTTACAAAAAGGCTTTCATGCATCTCTTCCACAGTCAATAAGCATAATTCATATTAATTCAAGTATTTTAACTCAGATATTTATACATGTTACCATCATCATACCTCCATTTTCATTTGACTGTAATTGTTTAAACGTCCTTCATCATAAAATATACCAAGATTTAATACATAACCACATACTGGCATTTCATTTACTATTTCTAAAATCCTCCAATAACACTGAATCCTTATGAGCTATTCTAGCTAAGCATCCATAATATTTAATAACAAAGTTTTCTAATCCTCCTTTCCAAATCACTGTTTACAATTTATATCCAGTTTCCTTATGTTGTACCCATACATATATATATATATATACGTCGTTATCATTATTCCTCCTTTATTTGACTATATCCTGTATCATAACATTCCCCCCCCCCCCAATAATCAAGGCTTAACTGAATTTAACTTGGTTAACCTTTTTATTATCCTTTATATATAATCTAAAAGGATTTCTAATCTTTCTTTCATGGGTACCATTCAATATTCATATCCAATTATTACTTATCATAACACTACACATTGTATACATTATTATAATTATCAATTATTTATTTAACTATATCTATTGTCACTAAATTTCACTAAGTTTAACTAGTTTTAAATTATACTCTTCCATCTATCAACCTGTATCTTTCCAGTAGCAAAACAGTCTCATATCTTAATAATAATAATAATAATAATAATAATAATAATAATAATAATAATAATAATAATAATAATAATAATTTATTTCTTAGCCGCACCCTCTCCCGAAGGACTCGGGGCGGCGTACAACAAAACATAGGAAATAAATATATCGACATACATATAACAAAACATATACCAAGACATATACACGACATATACAAGGAGGAGGTGAAGTGATAGATAAAAACAAGTAAAAACACAATGTTTAAAAACCCCTAAATAAATTGAATGCAATTAAAATACCCCAAATAAAAAAACCCGTCAGGAGCAATATAGTTGGATCAAAGTTGAGCCAGGCCAGCAACTTGAAAAAGGTGGGTCTTGAGCTTTACACGAAAGGAGCGGAGGTCAGAGGTATTCCTAATATCCGGAGGGAGGTCATTCCACAGGGCTGGGCCCGCCACAGAGAAGGCTCTACTCCTAGGCGCCGCCCCTCGACACTGTCTGGTGGACGGCACCTGGAGGAGGCCCTCTCTGTGCGAGCGGATTGGTCGCAGGGATGTATGGGGCAGAATACGATCCCGCAAGTAACTAGGTCCTGAGCCATGGAGCGCTTTAAAGATTGTTATCAAAACCTTGAAAAGCACCCGATAGACCACATTTGTGGTATCAATCCTCTAATCATCTCCTTAAACAACTTTGTATGGACTCCTCTTAGCAACTCCTTGCTTATAAAATCTCTCATGTAATTTCGATGCCCTTCTTCTGTTTCCTTAATCAGCTTATCTTTGATTGTCGGTAGTGTTATCAATGATATTGCTAATAAAATTTCTCTCTTTAAATCCATAAATTATTTTGTTTTTTCTTCTGTATCTTGCCATCTGGGGTAGATTTCCCCTCCATTTAATTCCTCTTTCAGTATTCTACTCTTTCCATTTTCAGAGACAAACCAATCACCATAAATAACAGCAATTTTAATTTCTTTATATTTATTTTCCTCTTCGATTTTTAAGATTTTAACCACCACTTTTTCCACTTGATAAACATCTCCAACTTCTTCATCATATTTTGCTGTTAGATGCTCTAAGTCTTCCAACTTCTTCTCTATCATATGTGTTTGATAATTTCTGTATTTCTGAGAATATCTTTTGCAGTTTTAAAATTTCTTTCTGCTGTTGAAATTGTGCCATTATCTCCAGCTAACAAACACTGCTGCTCTAGCTTGGAAAGTTTTAACAAGATTCATAGATTCACAATAACATTTTATTTTCACCTTTCTCTGGTTAAAGATATACGTCAAAGGGACATCTGTATGCTTTTCTTCTTATCACTCTCTATAAACAAGCAGTGATACCTTGGAGTGTCAAGCCAGGATAATCAGTGAGAAAAGTAAGAGTGTTTTGTTTCCAATACCAAACCTCCAGCCTCCGAGTAGCAGTGTTATTGTTGCAATTTTCTTTGTATCTTTTTTGTATTTCAAGTTTTTAAAAAAGTCTGATTCTTGAATGAGTTAGAAGAACACCCACAGTAATGAAAGAGGAGAATTTTAGTCCATAGGTTACAAAGAATAATAAAAGAAAAAAAATAGAAGAAGAAAACTTAATCCATTCGTTTTAAAAGGCTTGCATAAATTCCATCCATGAAGATAGCATTTAAAAAGTAAGATAACCCACTGTCCAAAACAATTCCAAATTTAATTCCGCCGCTTATTTCTTCTGTTCTCCAATTTAAATTAATTTTAAGTTTTTTATAGGCAGTCACTTTTAAAATGGTAAAAATTCCTCACCAGCTGGAAACACTTTCTCTTTCCGTATCCTTCCATTTTGGAGCCACCCCGACTTCATCAGCCTAATGGCTGGACTTTTTGTTGCTGGCTTGAAGAACTTCTCTTGGATCGATCAGGGACTTTGCGATGTCCCCGAGATCAGCAAGACATATTCTTCCTGTTCACCATCTCTGCGGGACGGTTTAGGTCTGTTTGGACCACCCAGCAGCAAAAGTATCGACGACGATCTCAGAGCATTGAGATCGCACATCGTCGTTGGCTCCTCCTCCAGAAATACATTATTATTAATAATAAAGGTGACAGCAATAACGTACAATAATGTTAAGATGCTCTGCTTTACTGGGTGCGAGCCTCTGAAATATGTCAGGAGCTGCACAGCAAAAAAGGGCCTAAGCCACATAAAAGGTTTTTGAAGTAAGTGGGGATGAAATTTACATTAAATATTATTACTAGTATATTACTTTTTGTTTATTTTATTATTTAGCTATCACATTTTCATACTCTTTCTGTGATTCCTATCTCAGTTGATTTGTAGACTGGTTAAAGAAGAAATGTTAAGCTTTTTTTATAGTTTTAATTATTTTTATAATTTTGGAATTGTAAACTATCCAGAGTCATTGATTGAGATGGGCAGCGAATCAGATGAGGAGGCGTGAGAGTCAGGGTCAGCATGAAGGCAACCTGAGAGCTCTGTGGGGGAAGAGGGAATGGAGCTTTCAGAGAGAGAGAGACAGAGGCAGAGCCTGGGCCATCCATCAGCCCTCAGATAGAAAGTCAATAGCCCCCAGGTCTGGAGGTGTGGATGGAGAAGAGGAGAAACTGCTGGTCTAGTGCCTGACACATAGATGAGCAGAAGGCAGAAAAGAGGAGAGCAGTGGAAATCTCATGCAGCTAGCCAGTCTGAATTTTTACACATGACCATAGGGATGCTGCGGTGGTCATAAGTGTGAAATCAGTGATAAGTTCCTTTTTCAGTGCCAGTGTAATTTTGAACAGTCACTAAAGGAGGACTACCTGTACCATTTGTATTCAAAAAAATCCACATCTCTTCCACAGTAGTGTGTTGAATGCCATCCACTTAAGAGGCTAATCATCCAATATTATGTCATCAATCATGTTATATTTTCTATCCATATGGCTTTCTTTGCCATCTTCCACATAGTATTGAATGGCTTTCCCACTGCCACTAAACTGATTGATCCAATGTTGCTGTTGTCTGAAAGAAGTTCCTGCTTGTTTTAGGTGGACACTGAGATGGCCTTCATATCTTGGGTGACCCTGCTGGGAAGCATGGTGTTGGCATTCTTTGTTCATCCCTCCCAGGAAAATCTAAAACTAGGGTTGGTGTGAACCGCTGGTGGACATAGTATAAGAATGTAAATTTGATATTCTGAACATGCTTAAAATTATATTGTTTGAAATGTTGAATTTGTTTTCAGAAATACCCGTAATTAGGCATCCAATTTTGTCAACGCTATGTATTGTCTAGTCCATGATATTTTCAGTATGTCTACATAATAGAAATACCCTATGAATAACAGCTTTAATACTATTCAGCACTTTAAAATGCTTTAGAAGAGTGACTTCCCTCCCTCCCTCCCTTCCTTCCACTATTTCAATTATAGATGCTTGGGGTGGGTGTCTACAATATTAAAACAACATAAAATCATACTTTAAAATTGCAGTGACAAATTACAAATTATAAAAAAATTATATAGGCCAGGGGTATGAAACTCATGGCTCACAGGCCGGATGCATCATGCGCTTGCTATGCCCAGTCCCAGTTTAGCAAAGGGGGGAAAGTTGTGATACATCACACGATGACGTGATGACCCATGTTTGACACTCCTGATATAGACATACATAAATACATACATGCACAAATAGGCTAGTGTCTATATATATGTTCCCAAAGGCTTTCTTGAAAGCAAGTAAATAACCAATTTTCTCTTGGTTGCATGCAACATTCAATGTCTCTGCACATGCAGAACTCTGCATGGACATTTTTTTTGCACTTCTGAAGTTTCATCAATATTGACAGGTTAATTCAAAATGCTGTCTTGCACTTTAGGAAATTGTCTTTTAAAAAATGCAACAGCTGCAGAGATAGAGACTATACATTTAAATTAACTTACATAAATACGTACTTTAAAAAAGAACATATATGTTTGTAGAGAAAAAAGATGTTTGGAGGTAGAATTACATGGAAAGGAAATTCCAGAGATTACATATAACCAAAAAAGCTGACTGAACAAAAGCAGAGTGGCTTAGAAGGAAACAATAAAACATTCCTCCAGGTTATCTGACATTTCCATAGAGTACTGACCAATTTTCCAACTCCCAAAGTATTATAATACTCAATATTCCAGTATTATTTCAGCCAAAAATAAATGACCACAAGTATACTCCTGAACTGATATCACAAAATGTAAGTTGGTGTTCATTAAAAGACACAATGACTTCTTCAACAATGACTTTCTCAAGTAGTAGATCTTTTCATGCTTAGAGTCTTAATGAATCAATAGTGGCTAAATGCAAATACCTTTAAGAGTGGCCAGATATTGATTCTCAGCTGGCTTAATTAAATTAATTGAGCAAACTGATTCTGGTTAAATCATTTTGGAAAAGTTATTTACTATTGCTTTTGCAATAGTCAAAATAATCAGATATGGATAAATTCATAAATTAAAATTCATAATATTTTAATGTTCAGTTCTGCAATTTAACTGCATTCACTTTGCAAGTGGAAAATATTTTTGAACTGCTTTAATTCATTTATTTTGTGCAATTTATCTACTGCCTCAATCCTCATGGACTCTGGGTACTTTAATGGGAATAAAATACATATTTCTGGTGGAGGGTCTTGAATTGCTATTGCAATAATGTAAAGACCGCAGTGGGAGCAGGCACATTAAGTTGTAATTGAAACAAAATAACAAATACAGATTTGCATATACGAGATAGAATTTTATTGTTGACTTCTCTTTGAATCATATTCAAAGTAATGGTTCTCTTTGGCTCAACGTCATAAAATTAATTTAGTTGGAAAGTTAATAATTATTTGGTTTTTTTGCTATATGGTCAACTTGAATAACATACTTGTGCAGATCTTTGCCGTTAGCATTTTATAGACATTACTGGAAGATATTACATAGTATTTAAAAAAAAGAGTAAGGAAGGAAAGAGGGGACCCATAGAGCAGAACATACCTAGGCTTGTCTATAAGCACAGTAAAACAAAGAGCTACCTTTCATGCAATAGTGAGACATGTGCAGTAATATGCACAGTACTCAACTTATGTAATTTTCAACTGATACAAGGGAGGTTATGACTGTCTGGAACCAGCTCTTCAGCATGGTAAAGAAGCAAAGAGGGGTGACTGAACTGAGTTTAAATTAAAAAGAGGCTTGCCCACTTAAGTAAATATGCTGGAAATAAGTTACATCTGATTCCAAAGTTGTAATAAGGTGCCTAGTGGCAATATTCCTGCAAGCAGGTATCCTAACACATACAGGATTTAAAAGCAAGATGGCATACTGCAAAACAAACTTCCAGCACATCAGCTTCACCTCCACAAAGTTTATAAACCCCACAGACCTTAGAAAATAAAATGGTAGATGGCCACAGCCCACTATTTATGAAAATGTTTATTGTCAGTAGTCAAAGTACTCCCCCCCCCCCCTTCCTGGACAACTGCTGCAATGCTATTACATGAAAACAGAACATTGATTCCCAATATGACACATTATCTCCAAATTACTCAATAATAGAATGCTGGAGAACAAGCAAATCGGTGGAATTAAGTCCACAGAAAACCAACACCTCCCACAGTTTATACTGAACAGCTTAATAATGTTTTGAGTGTTCCATCGACAGTCATAAATGAGAGCATTAGATTTCACTGTGTCCTTTCCCTCTGAAGAATGTTTCTTTCAAAGACCTACTAATATCCAACACGACTGATGTTTACAGCATCCTGCTGCTGAACATCCCTGCTACTCTTTTAACTATGCTGTGAAATAATCTTTGCAAAAAGAAAAGAAGGATTTATAAGAAATGTATAACATCCACTTATCATCATATAAATTTTAAAAGAAACTATTACAAGATGTGGTGGTAATTGTTATTTTTAACCTTTTTAATTTCACATGATGCAGAATAGCATGAAATTTGTTATTATTTTTCTAGAGCACCTTTGCTTTGCCATAGCTATTCTTACAGCTGAATCCTATTTTGATGGCTGGTGGGAATTTTAGGAAAGGATAAATAACAGTTTGAATCCTAATAATCTTGAATACTGAGAAAATAATATCCTCATATGGGTATGAATGTGCATGTGTATTTTGCATCAGAATGGTAAGAAACTCTGTTACAGGTTTTCAGCTGGAAAAAAGGACTTGGCTACACAGGCTGCCCTGCCTCTTCATTCCCATCTTAGCAATAAAGTATGGACAATCTTATTTCAGTTTAGGCAGAGGCTAAATCTTTATCCACCTTGACAATGGACATCTTTTCAGCATAATGCCCCATTTTTCCCCAGTGCACTAGTTTATAGATTTCCATATTTCTTTTTAATAGCCTTATATGATTTATTGCATTTCAAATGAGAATCACAGAAATGGCAGGTAACATTAACAAAATTTTAAACACAAAAAATAATACAAATGTGTAACAAAAAACCACCACAAAATATAAACAATTCTTTCAAGTTACAACATGCAGTTCAAGCTCTTTCTCTCATTTGAAAGTTTGTTTTCTCAAACTTTTATTGCCATTCTCAAAATATGTAATGTCCAAAGATGAGGCAATTTCTGAATGTTACTGAAAAAAAGTAACTTGATAGCACATTTTAATGACAAGCAAATGACAGACCCAGAAAAGGATGCTATTTCTTTTCTTTTCTTTTGGCTATGCCAAAAACCAGAGGGGAGGGAAGAATGGACAAACCTTTGAATACTGCTACTCTTTAAACATACTGTATACGCTGAAATATTTTTTGAAGCTAACAAAACACAGTCAAATATCAAAGCTTCACTATGTATTGTTTGGCCACACCAAATTGATAATCTGTCTCAATTTTTAGAACAACCCAGATAAAAGAACCCTTAAATTGTTTTTAAACTATTCCAATAATGTGAGCTATTATAAGAATCAGTGCAGCAGTTTCCTAATCTAGAATATAGAGGTGCATCTATAACTGCCTGACAAATTCATCGTCTTTGAATATATCTATCATAGAACATTGTCTATGATATTTCTCCATGAACTCACCTTATCCACAGATATTTGTCTCGTGTGTGGAAAGGAACCATTTAGTGGATTTCCTTGTCTTGTCAGTATGAAACCAATATATTTAAATATGCAGTTGAATAAAATACATCATATTTTCCTTTCATCTCCATTCTGGATGCCCAAAAAATGTCATGGAGGTTGTGCCTCGGTGATTAAAGACCATGGAGTTTGGAAGGGTAATCATATGTTGCAATTCAGCACTGAGTGGTTTTGGGTATTAGGGCCCTCTGGTTCTGGGATTCTCCATCTTTAGGTTTGGATGAGGCTGCACTTTCCCAGTGTACAATTTGTTGGTTTCTCCTGGACTTGTGGCTGCTGTTGGATTGGATTGGATTGTATGCTGCTTGCACCCTTTCCTGGATTGGGAGGCCCTACTCCCAATCACTTATGCCTTCATTACCTCCTGAATGGCCTACTGCAATGCACCTTACATGGGGCTGCCTTTGAAGTGTTCTTCAAAGGTACAGCTGGTACAAAACTGCAGGGTGTGCATTTATGTGCATTCTTCAATCAGCACATGTAGCACCTCTGCTTCATGAGCTACATTGGTTTCCATATGCTTCCAGGCTCAATGCAAGATGCAGCCTATAAAGTTCTTTATGGTATGGGGTAGGTTATTTGAATTTCCTCAATCTTTCCTCAATTGACCTTTCCTCAATTATGTCTATCTGTCCCATTGGGTTTGGCAAGAGGCATACTTAAGTTTCCATGTGTTCATGAGTGCCCTTGGTCTGTCCCAGCTAGACAGCCTATATTCCTTCATGGCAGCTGCACTCTGGAATATCTTTTCTCCAAAGATTACACTGGCCTTGAAATCTGATTCTGTCATCAAACCTGGGAATCAGCAGTTGCTATTTGTTATGTTGATTTGCTATTGATGAATTTACTTTTACCCTGGGCTACAATTTATGTGTGCTATTATATGCTACATTTTTTTGCTTTTTCTAAATAACAGAGTCATGAATTTGAAATGGGTGGCCATATAAATTGAAATAATATTACATACATGTGTGTGCACATACACAGACATAGGCACCCATATACAAGCTATCAGAGGAAATGGACATGAAGAAATTGTAAAAATAGCACTGATCACGAAATTATCAGATTTGCTGTATCTTTGATATATTAAACATGATAGCAACATTATTATTTTTGAAATGCTGTACTTCTGGTCAGGTTCTTAATCACACATTATAAGGAAATCAACTGGGTTTCTGAGCCAAAAGTTTGGAAAATGAAAAGCAGTTTAGTCTTGCTGGCCTTCTGCAGGCAGAAACCTGCTGAATATCATCACCCACAAGCTGATGTAAGGAGAAATAGGACTTGACAAGATGAAGGAATAGTATGTTCCTAGTTATAACACTGCACATCTATTAAAACCTACAGGGAAATAAATAAAAATTGCTTCTAGCCAGAATTATTAAGGCCGTCTCATACCAGGTACAAGAGCAATTTGCCTTCTCCTTCAAAAGTAATGCATTTAGGAAGCCATCGCTGGGATTAGAGGGAACTGATGGGTTTTTTAATTCATATTATTCATCAGACAGGGGTATCTACTCAAGTCACATTTTGATATAAGCATCCAGGCTTCTCCCAGATATAAAGCTTTTTATTCAGCAAAGGCAAATATTACCAGAAAAACATTTGCACAGCCCTAACTCAATTGTTTAAACTGAAGCAAACGTAAGTTGAATAGCACGTCTTATTAAGGTTAAGACCATTTGAAGAGAGCATGCAGGTCACGCACATTTGCCCTGCCCCTACAGGCCCCCTGTTGACCCTGCCCATAGCTTTGGGACTTGTTTGGCAAAGGACACACATAAACAATGCCTATGAATGGGCTCTAGATGGGTTGCAACCTTTTACTCAAAGACAATTTTCTTAAAAACTGAACTGAACTGAATCACATTTAAAAAGGTAGCACACATCCTGGTTGTCCACGTTATTAAAAAATAACCGGAACTGTTTTCTGGCCTGTCCATTGAAAATCATTGATTTTGTTCCTATTTTGGCCTGCTGGGATTCCCTGTTAAAATGTTCTTAGTCTGAATTGTTAGAATTACATCTGAATTTGAAGTAGGAGGACCAATTTGTCCTTAACAATGCAATTTCTAACCCAAAGAGGGGGGCATTTATTTATTTTTCCTGCACAGCCATATATAAATGCCTGACATTTTGCAGTACCACAGATTGCCATTTTATACACATCAGCCACAAAGGACTATTGGTTCTAACCACTGATAACACATCATTTTAAAAAAATTATCCCTCACCGAAAGAACAATTGTTCTCTTTGTCTTCTGAATCAAGGAAGAAAAGAGGGCATTTCAGAGTTAATTAGCATATCACAAAGCAGATGAAGCAAAGCCTGCTAAGAGTGTGTGGGTGTGTTTTCTGGATATTAGGCATATTCACCCTCCAGATTTGTTATGTATGGCTGAGTACTAAATAGATATGATGCGTGCTCTGACAGTTATTGGCTTCATTAGCTGTTTGGGACTAAGTCCAAGCAGCTACACACCTGCACCCTCAAAATCTTCACTTTCAGTCAGTAACTGATATGAATGTCAAGGTCCCAAAGCTGGATTGGCCCTTCAAAGCTACAAAGTGATTTACGATAAGACACCAGAAAGAACATTTGTTCTATCATGAGCTTATATCTAGCTTTCCTGGATTATTTCACTGTTAGACAACAAATTATTTGATTTGAAATTGTTGTTGCTTTTGGACCAGTATTTACCCTTCAATAATCTATTTTTTTAAATTTCTAGTTGCTTTGGTTTGAATAATATTCTGCTGAAAAGATGAAATATGAATAAATAATTAAATCAATGGTAATTTCTTGAAAAGAATGCCTACTTTGAATTATACTTTGTTGAATGGTTTAGGGGAAAAGGAAGTCACTTTTCTAACAGATTACCTTTCATTCCAGGCATTAAAACTATAGTTGGTAGCAATTTGCATGGTAGAGATTATCAGCTATCCCCAGAATTCAAAAGTTACATAGGCACCAGGTTTAGTATTTGAACAATTGAAATGATTATCCATTTATGTCAAACTTTTCCTTTAAAACTCAGCAGTTTTCAGAGCAGTGTGCCATCATTTCAAGAAAACTGATCTAAAGTCACTCCACATTAATGTCATGGTTTCTTCAGAACCTGGCCAGCACCTTCTTCATTCTGGTGTGATAAGCATGCTTGCATTAACCCCTGATAAGTGAGGCATAATTGGATTTATTTATTTTTTCATATTTATCGTGGAACATAAATATTACTCCATCCACATCTATTATAGCTAGATATCTCATAGAGGTTCCATTAGGTAAAGATGCCGAATGAAAACTGATATCTGACCTCCATGAACCCATAATTTGACTGCAGCTTCAAAACAACACTGATGCCACTCAAGTGTAAAATTCCTCTTGCCTTGAAAAATAGAAAAGCATGTCCACACTAGTCTCAAAAGAGAACATTTCACAGCTCCACTTGTTCCAATTATGGAAACATATTCTTGAACATGTCAAATAATGGAAACCAGAGGTTCACAAGGAGTCATGCAGAAACGGAACAGCTCTTTGGTTCCAACCTCAGCAAATTCATGAGTGCTGCATAGTTCTTCATGGATTTTGGCAAAGCTGGAAGGCTGATGTCTAGTAAAAGGTAGATATGCCCATTACAACTCTCAATTTAGATTAAGGGAAAATCACATTAGTATGTCAAAACATTTCAGTGTTTTTTGTTGGACTTTTTAATCCAGGGGATTGATTCATAACTTTATGCCCCTTCATATTTCCACTGGGGCATTCATGATTTAAACTTCCTTCATATTAAAATTAACTGCATGCAGAAAACATGTAATTATTAGTGTCAAAACTTTCTCACCAAAATATTTTCCATCTATATACAGGATTTTTTTCATATTCAATCATAAGAGATCTTTCTGTGGTCTTTTCAGCTAACAGTTTACTCAACCAACTAACTTGCTTTTGGTAAACTGACCTAGCTGGTGAAACAAATTAAAGTTTTCTACTGAAGATCATATATTTCATAAAGTTCTAAAATGGCAGAAGACCAGTATATAAATGAATAAATGTGTTTAACAAATGGACCTCAACAAAGATACCTTTTGATGTCAACATACATTTCAATATGTAA
The DNA here is from genome assembly GCF_964273705.1 of Natrix helvetica. NCBI lineage: Eukaryota > Metazoa > Chordata > Lepidosauria > Squamata > Natricidae > Natrix > Natrix helvetica. The sequence continues at coordinate 187,132,155 of NC_138548.1, forward strand.
TTTAAAATAAGCATGCTTGGTAATATGGGACAACTATAACAGGAGGTGTCAAGCATACCTCCTTCAATATCCAAGAAAGGAAAACCTCAACTCCATTTTAATAGAGATCTACTTTTACTAGATATGAAGTGGAAACAGCTAAAGGAAAGCAAGATCTGAGCCAGAAAGGCGGGAACATATACATATCAAACGTTTACCCAGCACCCTCCCCCCAATTCCCTAACCCAGTGTCCAATCTGCAACTCCCTAAGGTGTCATGTGGGGTGCATCTTCAAACAGCCTCATCAAGTTGGTATGCGGAACGGTTGGCCTTGACCAAGTCCAAACATCAGCCACCAGCATGCGCAGAAGATGGTGAGAACAAGACTCCTCCAGTACAATATTATTCCCTTTCCTAATACCATGCACCCTCCCCCCGTTCCTATGGCAGCCGATAGCAAGTAAGCGTAGCAAGCAAAACAGAGGCCGACAGGAGGTTAGGGAACTCTGAGCAAAAAGGCTTATGTAACATGCTAATATTGTCAGAAAGATATTTAAAATGTGATTATTTTAACAACACAGATGTAATCCTCACAATAAATGGGTCATTTTTCTAGATAAGTGAAAATATGGTTGAAGCCTTACTTTTGTTTATTTCATCTTATTTTTTATCAAGCAATCTTGAATTAAAGCTGTATTCAAGAAACAGATAATATCCCATTTCTCCCTTTTTTCAGCTGTGGTGATCCTGATCTGGAGATGTGGATTGCTTTGGATAGATTAAAAATATCTGTTTTTTCCTTCTCTGCACTGCCCCTCTCCACATCTGACTCTCTGGAGCAGGGAATTATATTTTGAAAATTCAGGTATAACACATTCAGGCCAAGAAAAGGGCTATATGGTGTCTATAAAATTACACTGCACAAAAATGGCTGGTAAGGCCCGGACAATTACTGCTCTATGAAATATTTGAAACATTTTTTAAAATGAAAAGCAGCATCCAGGGTTTCTGGAACAGCAATACAATTGTTGTTTCCACATTTGTATAAAAGCACCAAGAGTATACATGGCTACATTAGTCTCAGGTGAATGTCTGGACACCATATAATCCATCCACATCAATAAGCAGCTGCTACTGTTTCCTCCAAGGACATCATCTGTGCCTGGTCTGGCATCTGACTTGACCTGAGCTAACTTGATGAGGTTGGCCTGACCAGAACTCCCATTAGAGACCAAAGCACTTTCTTTGAGATAATTCCTCCTCTGCCCTCCATAATATGCCCTTCTCTCTACTTCTGTTAATGAAGACAGCTTGTTGTTGTTGTTTTTTTAAAAAAACAGGATACAACCTGAGGTGGGATAAAACAACAGACTTTTCTTCTAATTAAGATTTTCATTATTTAGGCAATTCTAAAATCAACTGTAAAAGATAGACGGAAAGAATGCTCATTAGAGTAATTGCATGCAGTCCAGTTGAAATCTATGATCCATCAAGGCCACAGGCTTCTGACAGCTTCTGAATGACATGCCAATCTGAAGCCTTTTGAAGCCCTTTAAATTGGTGATCGGTCTTGGGCTGCACTGGCATTTGAGAAGGGGGCATAAAACTACTTTGGCTTCATTTGCAAATATATCCTCTGCATTCTCTAGATCTAGCTCAGCAAATTCCATATATTGCAATAATGAGGGTGGCTGTTTTTAATCTTCTATAGCATACTGAATAGAGCAATCAAATTTCCCGATTTCTTGGCTATTTCTAATCAAGCTCCAAAAGACAATTTCACTGTTTAAAGTAAACAAATATGGGTTTTTTATTCCGCAATTCCATCAGGGCTGAGGATGGACAAATTAGTCTTTTTCTGTATCATTTTGGCATCTGTTTTGTCCAATATATACATCTGTTTGCAAGTTTCAAAAATAACATAAGTCATAACTATTTTTGTACATAATCCCTCTCACATACTCATGTTTACATTTCCCTTTCTTTCAAAACTACATTGAGTTTTGTATAAAAGTGTTCCTATCCATTTTCTATGAATTTTTGAACTGAAACTATTGTGAAACTCAGAAAGTCCACAATCCAGAAGATAACTATGTTTCAATTGGCATAGTTTTTGCTCTGAGGTTGGAATGTCATAAATGCAAACCAAACAAAATTTCTCCCTTAAATGAGTAGCAAACTTTGTCAGTAAAACTACATTATATGTCCTCACAAAGTCTCAATAATTGTTTTTAATTACTAGGTGATAATGCTCAATGAATTGTGCTTAAGAGAATGGTATATATGTAATAGTCTATATAGTTCCAATATATTTATTTTGGTCCTATTTTCTATAGCAGAGTAAGATAAAACAAGTAATCCCAAATATGTAATGTTAAATCTATATAAATCAGAATAAGCCAGCAATTACAGTAAATTATAGTATTCTGATCTCAAATGGAAGTAACTTCCATTTGTACATACATAGATTTAGTTAGAATGAAGAGATACTACTAATTGCAGAAAAAAACCACAATAATTATGTTAATTAAAAGTACATTTCAGAAAAGGTAATTACTCTAACATCTGGAGCAATATCCAATCCTGACTTTGGTCTCATGAATTTCAAATATCCCCATCAGTCATTCTTAAGGCTCGAAAGTAAAATGGACCAGAGTAAAATGTGCCAATCTAGTAATGTATTTAGAAAAGCTTTTTATTCACTTTTTCATTTTAAAACAATCTCCTAAAACTTCTTAAGAAAAGCATAAATATCCCTATCTCAAATATTTTTCCTATGCAAATATTGATCCCATCCACAGGCATCAGGGTGGGGGTGGGGTTAATGGGAGACTGGTGTCATACTCATCAGGATACCAATGACAAATGTCTCATTTGTGTCACTGTGTGAAAATGTGTGATATTGAGAACGCACAGTTGTATTGTTCTGGAACTATGTTAAAAGAAACATATGATTCCAATCCCCATTCAGATGTAATGGATGAATATTTGGGGATCAGAAACAAGTGAGTCCCCATCCCCAGCATGCTGGCTAAGGAGTTCTGGAAACAGAAGTCCACACATCTTGAAGTTGCCAAGAATCATTATCTTAAACTGACTACGGCTAAAACCATGCTTTCAATCTAGACTGGAAATCATTTAAAGTGTTAGGTATCTGGAAAACCTAGAGTTAATTGGCCACCTCTTGCTCTGATATTATTTTTTAAAAAACATTAATTATTAATGTTGTTTTTGTTCCTAATAATATTGTAATAAGCCTTAATGAAATGCCCATATTTTAGCAAAGATTCATTGAATGATAGAGTTGGAGGGAGCCATTTAGGCCACTGAGTCCAAGCTCAGTTCTGTGTAGGAATTCATATTAAAATATGGCCAAAAGATTATTTCCTATTATTTTCCATTTCATTCCAGATAATGAAAGAGAGTGTACTATCTCTTGAGGTAATTGGTTCTATCATTGAGCTGTTCTTACCATTGGGAAGTTTTTCTTAATATTTAACCAGAATCTACCTTCCTGTAATTTAACTGCATTATTTCTTTATTCTGCCCTCTGAGAAGACAGAAAAAAACATCTCAGCCTTTTTCTGTGACACCTGCTTTCTGATGCTAATGTTATGACAGAAATTACGAATAAACAGATGCCATTGTTAGTCCAATCCTCCAATCCAATGATTATTTCATTGGTAACCCAATTTTCAAACAACCAAAACAATGTCTCTATATATATTCATATCACCAGATAAAGCACACAGAAATCAAAATGGTTATATTATTGGTACAAGTTGCAGAAGGTTTGACACGTCTGTCCACACTGAAGGACTGAGTCAAAAGCTGGGAAGCTCTAGCAACAGGGGGGAGTCCTAACAGTTCTGACATACTCAGTCCAATCAGTGAGAAGATGAGGTCAACCCATTCCTGGATGCTATCTCCATCAAGATGGAGAAGAGCTCAGTTATAACTCCAAAGAATTAGTCAGGAGATTATGGAACAGATCACAAACCCCTCATTTGCAAATTCACTATCAAACAAAAGGAGAAGAAAGCCAAACCCATTTCTACAATATGATTTTGAGCAAAACCCCACTATTTTCAAGGAGAACATTAGAAATCATTACAAAGTGATGCTAGCAAAATATTTATTTATGCATCATCCAATGCCTTGCATGAAAAGGCAAATACTAGATCATCTATCTAGCTTTACAAATACCAAAGAACAAGCGATTACTGGATAATAAAGTCAAAGAATACTAAAAACAAATCAATATGTCCTTAATTTATTCTACAAAGGCCTTCGATTCTATTGACAGTCAAAATGAGGAAAGTCCTTAGGAAAATGGGAATCCCAGAACATCTCACTGCCTTCATGCAAAAACTGTACACAAGACGGAAAGGCATAGTCTTGATAGACACAGTGAAATAGACTGGCTCCAAGTTGGCAAAGAAATGAGACAAGACTGTATATGCTAAAATTATATTTAGGAAGGCTGGATTGGGAGAAGATGAATATGGTTTTAAAACTGAAAAAAGAAATATCAGTAATCTGCAGTAGCTAATATACTACTCAGATAGCTAAAAATGCAAATGAACTCAAAGCACTAGCTAAGCTAAGCTAAGAAGCACTATGAAAAAATGGGGCTAGGTTTAAATATAAACACGACAGTATGACAATGTGGCACCTAGGCTCTGTGAGCTACACTAGTTGGCAATCTGCTTCTCGTGTGATTCAAGATGCTGGTGATGACCTAAAAAGTCCTATGTAGCACAGAACCTAGTTATTTGAGCAGTCACCTATCTCCCTTGTAGTTTATGTGGTTGTTATGAACTGACTAGGTTAGTATAACCCAGACCCTTTCAATTATACAGTGTCAACTTTTAGGGCCAAGGAAGCACACCTTCTCTCTTGTGGCATTGGTCTCTGCATTGAGAATCCACTTGAGGATCCCATCTTGATGCTATTCTGGGTGGCTTTAAAGATCTAGCTACAGTTCCTTGTGGTATTGTGTGTGAGTTGTACCAGTATCTTCATTTTCTTCTTTATTTTTCTTTATATATTTTTTATTATTATTAATACTGCATTTTTTCTCTCTGATACACTGTAATACCTGAGTTATCCGGAATTGGGCATCACCTAACTGAATAATTTAAATTAAAATCAAATGACAGTAGATGCATCAAACAGCCTTGGAATTGACAGTGAAGATGTTTTAAGTAGTGAATAGCTTTTGTCTTTTGGGATCAACCAGCAACAGTAAAGGAGCAAGCACTCAAGAAATACTGTATGCGGCAGATTAGCACTTGATAAGGTAGCCATAAAGGCCTTGTAAAAGATTCTGCCACAGGTACATGATGCTATGGCAATAATTAAATATTTATTTTGATATTTAGTAATACTATACTTAAACATAGCACAATATTATAAAACATTAGAACTCATAGGTAGAATATAATGCTGTATATAAAATTTAAAATTGGTCCAAACTCTATTAAAAAAACTAAAGTTTATGTAAAAGAATTAAGGAATTAAGATGAGCTATGCCATTTAAGAATATAAAATAGCTATGTATATACATACAAAGATCAAAACTCTTCTTGCAATGTTTTTTATCTATGACAGATTATTTAGTCAAAATAGGACTTTGAAGAAACAGGACAGAAAAAGTATTTATGCTTTTGAATGTTGGTGATGGAGAAAAATCCTTAGAATACCATGAGTAGCCAAGAAAACAAAGAAGAAATCAACCCTGAGTTCTTATTTGAAGCACAAATGATCTCATGCAAATTACCCTATGCTGGGGACATTATTCAAAGAGCAGCTCCCCTGAGAAGTCCATAATATTGGAAGAGGTGGAAGAAAATTAGAGAATGATCAGCAATAAAATGATTAGACTCAATTACAGCAATGATGGCTGTACCTGTGGGAGAACTGAAGAGCCAGGTTTGGAACAGATCATTCTGGAGAAAGATGACTAAGAGACAACACTGACCTGATGGGACATAATCAAACAATTAATGAATTAAATGTAATTCTTGATGTCCATATTTCCATTGGTGATGGCCTCTAAAGTGGTTTGTAACATTATGAAGCTAATTAAAAACCTGACACACTATAAATATCTCAGAAAATGATGTTTGAAGATGATAATGAAGAAGAGTGCTTAGTTGTTTGGTCTTATGCCATAAAGATAATTATTTAAAAAATACTTTGTATCTTCCTCAAGATACAGCAAATGAAAATAATCTAAACAAATCCAGATGACTAAAAGAACATTCCAGACTGATTCTGGTCTTCTCTTTTCTCCCCAAACAGAATTCACACAAGCTGAAACAAATATCTCTATATAACAGTAGAAAGGCTTCTTCTTTTACAGTGAGATTGCAGTGACAATTCTCTCCTTCCAAACATTTATGCTTATCCCAAATCCCCTAAATCACTGCAACAGATAGGGAGGAGAATACAACCCACTCACAGCTATTCCTACCACAAAATGGCAATGTTAAACAAAATGTAATTTAGTAGGCCATGGGCTTCTGTGGTAGTGGTAGAATCAGCAGTGATGCGATGGCATGGGTGATTGGAATGAACAAAGCTCTACCCTTAGTTGTGTGTGTAATGTGTGTTGATGCTTGTTAAAAAGACAGGTCTTCTATCTCTGTGTCATGGCTGTAATTCTGATGTTGTTGATCAGGAGAGAATTCACCCTGCCTGCAAATCAGAGGGAGAGAGAAATTAGAATGTCAGTTCCAATCTCTCTCTTTATACAGATAGTCCTCAAGTTATGACCACTCCTTCAGCAACCAAAGTTACAATGACACTGAAAGGTTTTTGAAGTTCTGGCCATCAAAGTACTCATGAGGTCACATTATCATAATTTGGGCAATAAACTGGCATACTCCAGAAGATTATTTTCCATCCAGTGATCTAAAAACAGATGATGGAGGAGGGACAGAAAATTTAATTTTAGTAACATAAAGTTGCAGGATTTGGGGAGCTTCAAGAAGTAAATAATATATTTTCCTCCATAATTTTCATTTTCCTGCCCCCTCATCAAATGTGCATATTGATACAAATAAAAGAAAACATTTCAAACATGCTCTTATAATATTTAGTAAAAATAATATTTCAGAACATTTGAAAGAACCTTATGCTAGGACATCTGTGCTTTCGCCTTTAATTGCCAATGTATGTAATGTATTTAATCTTTGGATTCAAAAACAGATATGTCACCTCTTTGTATTCAGTATGAACAATTATGTAGGTTTACAGAAAGTAAAGAAGGTATCAAAACTCTTCACCACCTACAAACACAGTGAGAAAGCTCCAATGCAAATATTGCAATATTCAATCCCAACCAATAAATTTTCTCTGGTCTTATCTATTATAAGATGATTCCTTTCCTTCCAACAGAGGTTGGAGGGTTAAGAAAATCTTCAGATTTAATAAAGCAGATGAATTGGAGGAAAAGAAAGAGAATGAAAAGTTGCACTATTTCTTCCTCTCAAACTTTTTGGTGATCTGAGCATGTCTATATAAATTTTAAAAATAAATTTCCAATGTTATAAAACTATAAATTTAATCTACATTCTGGTTTAATTTTTGCTTTAAAGATAATTTGAAAATTAATGCAATTAGCTTATAAATATATTCCTTATACTTCTCAATTAGTTTACAACTAAAATCTAAACAGATTATACACTTATTGGCCCAAATTAAAAAGTATTAACATTTTACTATATTGCACATCGATTGAAGAGGTACGTAAATTCAAACATTAAATTCATATCTTGAAATATATGAAAATATAAAAACAAAATATCAGTGGAAAATATAAAGAATATCACTTCATGTATCAGTAATTATAAAGCTGACCTTCCTAAAATAATTCCTTATTTCTTAAAAAACATCTTGGAAAAGTCATAGATTACTCCACTGTGAGGAGCTTGTTTGAAACTTATGAAAATAAGCTTTTGTGAAATAAAAGGTTAATAGAAGGAGATACATAATACTGTTTCTCTCTTTCTGTTGATGGCCTTACACAAATGCTCCAATATCCATATTACAACAGAAATTCCATTCTTGGTTATATATTTGTGCATGTTATGTCAGTGGCTTCGCTACGTGCCAATGCAAGATCATCCCTGATTGGCTGGAGGTTTGACAGCCAGAGCGGGAGAATGGAGCGTCTCAATTGGTTGCTCCATCTGACAGTGTGCATATAAATAGCTGTTAGATGGAAGCTTTCCCTGTTGCCGGTTCAGAGCTGTTGGTTTATTGTTAGCTGTTAATGTTTGAATTACGATCTGTGTTGCTGTCCCTCTAGGTCTCCCTTCAGAACACTGGGGACGAGGATGGGATTCACGGACTGAGGAATTGGATCAGCTAAGTCACTAGGCAAATCAGAGCTGAACACGTTTGAAAGGAATGCTGCCTTTTGCCTGAGGTAATTTGGAGCTGTCCATCCTTTTCAGGATGTCTACCCTAGCTACTTTTGCAGCCTTCTGTCCGGCAACTGAGCCTTGGGACGTGTACCTCCAATGATTCAAGTGCTTCCTCGATCTAACTGACCTGTTCAGCAGCTGCAAACGATCATGCTTTTTAAGCTCTTGCGGCCCAGAGATGTTCGGTATGGCCATAGCTCTCTCTGCGCCTCAGCTTGTACAGTCGGTGCCATGGAATGAATTGATAGACAATCTGAAGAGCCATTATGCTCCAGCCCCAGCCCGAACCACAAGAAGGTACGTGTTCTGGCACAAACTTCAGAAGGAGGGAGAATCCATAAACCAATTTATGACTTCCCTCAGGTCTGCAGCCCTGCACTGCAATTTTGCCAACCTGGACAATGATCTTCTTGACCAGTTGGTCTCTGGAGTCAGGGACATTAGGCTAGAGCGTAGACTATTGGCTCACATAGACTTGACCGTAAAGGCAGCCCTCACTGAGGCTTGAGCGTCTGAGATGTCAGACCCCTCGACCGTGGAAATTCAAAAATTTCAAAATGTGCCTCCCTCTGTCGCTCCATCTTTAACAGTCCACCACAACGAGGAGGGTGGTGAAAATGACAGCGGAGATGAAGAAGATAGTGTAAACTGCCTCCGGGCAAATTCTGACAGAAGGCCTCAAAAGGAAAAAAAATCCTCAAACTGCCTGTGGTGGTTGGGGCGGCAACCACGCCAGGGCTTTCTGTAAATTCAAAACAGCCCTGTGCCGCCATTGCGGAAAAAAGGGCATCTAGCAAAGGCCTGCCAAGCTCTTTCTCCCCCCGCCAACCAGCCACGAGGCAGGGCAGATGCCAGAACCACGTTTAGATGATCTGCCAACCCCAGAGAGGACTGTTTTGTGATCTCCTGTGATTGCCACATCCCTGAAGTCTCCATTAGTCAAGCCAATGAGGGAAGCACTAGCAAACGTTACCTCTGTGTCAGCCTTGAGGGAGCACCCTGCAATATGGAGGTGGACACTGGGTCCTCTCATTCCCTCATTTCCTAGAGCATGCTTAAACGCTTAGGGCCCTCTATGTCTAAGAAACGACTGGACACTTGTAACGTTAGGCTGCGAGATTACAGGGGAACCACCATCCCTATTGTAGGCAGTGGCAGATTTGTAGTAGACACTGAGTGTTTTAAGGGTCACCTCCCTCTCATTGTCATCTAGAACCCCCTACCAACACTACTTGGCCTGGACTGGTTTGCAGCTTTAGGACTCAGCATTTCCAGCATGCACAATACCTCTGCTGTCAATTCTCTGAAGGATGAGTTCCAGTCCCTAACCAAAAAAATTGTGGATGTCTTCAAGGCAAGAGTCTGCTGCTGTTGCAGGGAGTTCTGCGGGTGAAGCAACCACAGCATTTTCCTGCAGCAATTGGGACTGAACTAAGGAGATCTGGTTGATTGCGCAGGCATCCAGTGTATTTACAAGACTACACATGCGCCATCTGAAAAGAGAGGGGTGTTATGTCCGTAGCTTTGCCACCGTGCCAATGCAAGATCGCCCCTGATTGGCTGGAGGTTTGACAGCCAGAGTGGGAGAATGGAGCATCCCAATTGGTTGCCCCATCTGATAGTGTGCATATAAATAGCTGTCAGACGGAAGCTTTCCCTGTTGCCAGTTCAGAGCTGTTGGTTTACTGTTAGCTGTTAATAAACCTGTTTGAATTATGATCTGTGTTGCCTCAGTTCTGTCCCTCCAGGTCTCCCTTCAGAACTCTTCATCCGAAGACACTTCCATGGTCATATGGCCAGCATGGCCAAGATATATGGAACATAGTTACATTCCCACCAAAGGGGTACCTGTTTATTTACTTGCATTTTCATTCTTTCAATCTGCTAGGTTGGCAGGAACTGTGGGCAAGTGACAGGAGCTCAGCCTGTCATGTATCACTTCAGTCTTGAACCTGGGCTGTCAGCTTTCCAGCTAGGAAGCTTAGTTTTGTTATTGACAGGCATATGTTAAATGTAGTATGGATAACATTTTGAATTTTTTAGAAGAGGGTATCAAGACAGCTGTGAAGTTTTCTCCCAAATCAACATGATACTCTTTTCAAACAACTATTATATATAGAATTCATGCATGGAGAGATAGGACAGGATGTCATGACCTTCATATGCTGAACATACAGCAGAACCTATAGAAATGACCCATTTCAACATTTCAGGTATTTCTTGTCTAACAACTATTTAGAAGCCATTTGAAATTGCAATAGCACTGAAAAGTAAACTTATGACTGATTCTTACATTTACAACTATTCTGTAGTCATGTGATCATGATTTAGGAGCTTTGCAACTGACAGGCATTTATGACTACCACAGCATAATGTGATAACATGATCACAATTTGTGTGCTTCACAGCCAGCTTCTGACAAGCAGAGTCAAGGGAGAACCTGGCAGTAAAATTGCAAGTCCCTGTCATATGATGTCTTGCTTAACTACTGCACTACTTAGCAACAGAGGTGCTAGTCCCAATTATGATCATGAAGTGTGGACAACATGGAGTTAAAGAATCTGCTGAGTGTATTTTTTCTTCCCTGCTGTATAAAGAGTCTAGGTAGCACGATGGTGCAAAAAGTCTTGAAGATTTATCTAGTAAAATCCATCACTTTCTGACTGGCTAGTGGTTGTGGTTTTCAATTTTCCATTCATTGACAGAGAAATGAAATCAATGGGAAGCCAGATAACTGGATGCAGAATAGATAACAAATCAACCACATACAATAGAAAGCATCATAAAAACACCCAACTTAAAATGGTTAATTTTGCTATTTAAGTTTCAATGCAAAATGGAGGCCAAGCTATCCACCCATCCTAGCCAGAGAGTGCTGGCCTTTTGAAACAGCACATCTGTGGCGCTTCCATTTTTTAGGCAGAAAAAAAAAGAATGTGCAGGGCGGAAGGGGAATTGGCACCAATTTACACAGCTCTTAATTTTTTTAAGTGCTTGCTTTATGAATGGACCAGCTGAAGTTACTTATAATGAAGTAATTTCCATAAAATTGGACTAATTAATTTCCATGCTGCATGATGAAAATTGCTAAGACTGGCTTTTTAGTGACAAGCAGTTTCACGTATGCTTGCCTCAAGAAATTTCTCTACATTACATTTCTAGTGACAATGTTTCTCTCTTTCAGTCAAGACAAAGGGTTTCACTCTCCCAGCAATTCTGACCAGGTGCATTTAAAAAAAGTGTAGGAAAGATTATGATGCTATCATCAGATAATAGTTTTTACTACAAAAGTTCATTTTCAAGAACTAGAGTTACATGTAAAAATTTGCAATATAAAACCATGTGTGAGCTATGAAATTAACACACCTACCTAAACTGACAGAAATAGGCAGAGCAAAGAAAGCTGCTAGATACAATGAAAGTTTTAGAGTGAATACATATAGACTAACCACAGGCAAAGCAAATTGTTCTTCTACATTTCTGTCTTGTTAGCACAGGAAGAAAACATATAAAACAATATACTGACATGCCAGATTAAATTGTGTGCATACTGATGCCCTAGTCAGGTGCTCTTAAATCTGGAAAATAGACATTATGCAAGCTTTGGATAAGCCTCAGTGCCAATGTCACTAAGATGTTGTCAGCTCCATACACAAATGTCTAATAAAAGACCCTGGATCCCCAATTCTACCATTTTATTGACAACAGTTCAATTTAAAAAATAGTCTATTTCAGTTTTTGCATATTTAAAATCTGTTCTACTGTGACATAAACTGCACAAATATTTCACAAATGTATTTTATTCCAAAGTATACCTTGAAGACATAATTTATCCCAAGGTGCTCACATATATCTATCAAAAGTAATAATTCATATGCATTTTCATACTTAGTATTTTTTTGTTTAAAAATGAGAAATGCATCACATGCTTTAGAGAACAGCAACACTGCATTCTAATCCATGTTCAGGAAGTACTTCAAAATGTATACTGAGCATATTGACCCATGCCATAGTAATTTATTTATTTATTTATTTATTTATTTATTTATTTATTTATTTATTATTAGCGTTTATATACCGCCCCCTCTCCCGAAAGGGACTCGGGGCGGTGTACAGTCCGTACCAAAATACAACAGATTAAAACATAGAAATAACTATATAAATACATGTATAAGAGGAGGGTAAAATATGCCAAACTGTACAGCTAATAAATAAATCAATACAAAAGTTTAAAATATCAAGTTAAATTTAAAACAATATCCCTCTAAAAACCAGTAAGAATGTGTATGCCAGGAGGTAGACGTTAAAGTTATGCCAAACCAGCCAGTCGGAACAGGTGTGTTTTCAGTTTCTGTCGGAAGGAGCGGAGGTCAGTAGTGGTTCTAATATCGGGGGGGAGGTCATTCCAGAGGGTTGGGCCCATCACAGAGAAGGCCCTACTCCTTGGAGTCGCCCGTTGGCATTGCCTCGTGGACGGCACCAGGAGAAGGCCCTCCCTGTGAGAGCGGATTGGCCGCAGGGATGTATGTGGGAGGATGCGATCCCGCAGGTAACTAGGCCCTATGCCATGGAGCGCTTTAAAGATGGTGATCAGAACCTTGAAACACACCCGAAAGACCACAGGTAGCCAGTGCAGCTCGCGCAGGAGAGGTGTTACGTGGGAGTACCTAGTACTCCCCATGACTACCCGCGCGGCTGCATTCTGGACTAGCTGCAGTCTTCAGGCGCGTCCCAAGGGAAGCCCCATGTAGAGAGCGTTACAGTAGTCCAGGCGAGACGTCACCAGTGCATGAGTGACTGTGCGTAGGGCATCACGGTCCAGAAGGGGGCGCAATTGGCGCACCAGGCGAACCTGGTGGAACGCCCCCCTTGCCACGGCTGCCACATGATCATCCATTGACAGCCGGGCGTCTAGGAGGACGCCCAAATTGCGCGCCCGTTCCACAGGGGGCAATTGTTCGCCCCCTATGGCCAGTGATGGGATCAACTGGCTGAACCGAGGCGCCGGTAGCCACAGCCACTCAGTCTTGGAGGGGTTGAGTTTGAGTCTGTTGTCCCCCAATCCATGCATAAATGAAAAATATTAGTCCTGCTCAAGTATTCTAGGGATATTCCTTGTTTAATCTTGATTGGGGTAGCACTTTCCCATTGAAGAGTGAAGTGCAATCTGTGGATCTGGATTCACAGCTATTGCTTGAAGCACATGTAGCAGAAGATCTTTATACAAGTTCATCTAGTGCATCTGTTGTGCCCTTTTCTAGATCAAGGGACCCTTCAGATAATTACTCATGACACAGCTCAACTACTACAACACACTAATGGCCTGTTTGGAATTACAATGGCCCTTGAATGAAGCGACCTATGACCTGTTCTTAAAGTTATGGCCATTGCATCCCCCCTGCAGTCATGTGATTGCAATCCAGGTACTTGGCAATCTGTTCGCACATATGACTAGTAGCCAAGCCTCCCCACCACAGTCACATAATTGCCATTTGCAATCTTCCCTGCCAGCTTCCCCAGAAAGTCAATGGAGGAAGCTGGCAGGGAAGGTCACAAGCTTCTGATACCTACCCAAAATCCTAGCAGGATTTTAACATAGAGTGTTTGCACCATGGGGCATTTGCAGCTAGCTACCACAAATGAGAGGGTCCTCTCTCTCTGCTACAATGCCCTCTGCTACAAACACTCTATGCCCAAATCATGTTTCAGCCAGTCTCTTTATGACCATAAGGGTTGCAGAGCCATGTCCCTCTAGTAGACAGCTTCTTTGAGAGTGAAAGGGCTGCTTGTTGGAGGGATTTGCCCTGCATGGAACAGAGTCCTTCCAACACTCAGCTCCTCAAGAGTGAAGCCTGGGAGTTGGCAGTATAAATTATGAATTACTTTCTGAATCCTCTACATCTCCATGAAGATGATTGGGAGGTTATCATTTTCTTAAGCTCCAAAAATATCTCTTCTGGCACCATTAGGACTGCTGCAATTACAAACAACGTGGTGGAACTTTATTATTGCTGCCCCAATTTCAAACTCTGTATGGTTATGGGAGGCAAGGCATAAAGTGGGGTGCCTAGAGGGACCTCGTAAGACTTCAACTTTATCTCAGAAAGAAAAACTGACCATTAATCCAGTCTATGGGATGTACTTTACTTTGTGTTTAGTTTCAAACACTGCAAAACATGTTTTAAACTAAAACTAACTCCCTCTCAATTACAATAATTGGGAAGATGATTGAATGAGTTAAGGTATTTGCACAACACACTAAACCCTTCCTTTACCCAATTAAGCTTTTTATACAAACAGGGGCTGGATTCATGAAACTACCCCCTAAATCCTTATTAAGAAAACACACTTGTTTTGCTCATCTGGCATGTTACATCTATAAATAAGAGGACTCCCTCTTATCTCTAGAGGCAAGGGTACAAACACCCCATCTTGCAAATATTCTATCTTGTTTGGATTTTGGGACAAATCCTATCCATCCGGGCTCTTTGAGAGTGAAAGGGCTGCCCTTGGAGGGTGCCTACCACCTCAGGTCATCTGCTGCCAAGCAGCCAACTGAGGTGTTGCAGCAGCAGCACCATGATCATTAGTTCTGCAGTCTCCCAAGCGCAGTTCCAAGTCTGCTCCCTGCACTGCCCATGAAGCCACTGCCAGGCTCTATTTCATGCCAGCCTTTCAATTTGAAATTTGAAAATTTGTTGGTCCTTCTACCAACTGTCCACAAGTTCTCAGCAACATGCCCAGTGGTGGGATTCAGCCAGTTCGCACCACTTCAGGAGAACCGGTTGTTAATTTTCTGAGCAGATTGGTGAAACTGGTTGTTGTAAGAAATCATTAGGTATAGAGAACCAGTTGTTAAATTATTTGAATCCCACTACTGAACATACCTCATCACTCAACAACATACAGTCCATCAGCAACAACTGCTTGGTCTCAGTGCATATGAAAGCAAAATTACAAAATTATCCATAACACCCAACCACATTTTTTCTGAAATCCAAAATTACTTGATATTTTACACAGGAGGGGCAGGGGGGGAGAGAATTATCACATTCTTGTCTCAATTCCTGCTCTAGTTTTCTGTATTCTTACTCTGCTCTTCTTGTCAGCATTTATGCCCATGTTCACAAGTCCTCAGAACTTGTGTTTATTTCTTTGAACTTTCTTTCTGTTTTCACACAGCTGTAGGTGCTACAAGCATTATGTTTCTTCATCTTAATGCTGTAGTACTGCTTTGCAAACATTTAATTCTGTCACAACTTCCTGACATTTCTTATTCAGCCATACTAAGGACAATCCCTAGGCAGTGATTCTTCAGAAAGTTTCTAAATTTTCAAATGGTTGTCCAATCTCTTCTTTAAAACTTCCAGTGTTGAAGCACTGTTTAACACAGAAGTTGTATTAAAAACAACTTCTGGAGGCAAGTCTGCAAAACATTTTTACCAATTTTCTGTTAAGTTCCAATGTAACAATGGGAAGAACTGTGGGGAAAAAAATCTATAAAATGTATCCCAAATTGTAACTTAAGAGAAAACATGAAATGTTTTTGGATGGTATACAGCCCTGTCAATAATTACCAAAAGAGACAAATCATATTTATTTATTGATAGAAATAAATGCTGTAAATGCCATGAGACAAATGGAACATTTTACCACATCTGAGATGGAACCACACTTAATTGATATTGTATCGTAGAAATGTCCTCATTTACCATGTTTCAGAAATGTTCTTTTTCTTTTCACGATTCTAACCCTTATGCCTGTGTTGTTAACTCTATTCTTACCAGTAAGAGAAGTCTAGAGTTTCAAATTTGAGATTTTTTTTCTCCCACCTTCCTTAATTATTGCACTGTAGTGATCTTGGAAGGTGATTGAGCTATGTTTATATAATGGCCCTGGTCTAATCAAGGAATGACTGGTTCCCACATGTTTAATTTAATCACATATTAACTTCTAACTACTGGAAAATATATTTAAATAAATAATATAATATGGATCAGTTTTCCATATCTTTGGAATAATACTGTGCATTATTTTATTTTGTGCAAGCCAATAAACTGTGCACCATACATTTAGCTTCATTCCAGGCATTTGCATGTTCTGGCTGAGATCTAGAGAACCCTTTGTTTGTGTAGCCCCTAACTTTTCTTTTCCCAAAAGCTTTCTGTACCTGTCAATGATTTTGGAAGGGAAAGTTTCTCAGCTTCTGTTTTTTTTCCTAAACTGAGCACAGCATGAGAGATCATCACAAGTTGTCTACAATTATTTTGGGCATCCAGATGACTGAGAATCTTACATTTTTTGTTCAACATTCACAATATGTTTAACAGCCAGAAATATGGGTTACATCACAATATACTTCTAGAACTCCCTCACTCATCTAAAGCTACCACAACAAACAAAAAATTTAAGAAAATAAGAGTCAATCCATAACACTATTCCTTGCAACAGTTTTAGACATCACTACAGCGTCAAAGGCATGTCCTTCAATATTTAACTTCCTCACTCTTTGCTCCTCATCTCAAGTTGAACAATATGTTAATTACCTGATGAAGCATTATAATTACTCTAACAGCTCTGCTCTTACTTATAATTATGGCATCCACACTTTCTTTTTCATATGCCTCAATCTATACCTATTACATTGTCATGGTGAAGCCACATTAACATTATAATACCATATAATTAGCTGATGAGCAATTAAATTATTCCACTGCTCTTGTTCCTCTTAGCCAAGAGGTTGGTTTCTAAGCTCCATTATCTCTCCTTCCTCTCTGATTTACGTTAAAGGCTTTTTCTGTGCATAAGTTCTTAACAGCCTCTAATTTTATTCAAGTATTTGTATTTTCCTTTCAAAACGGCCATTTCATTTAATAACGGAACTGGTTACAGGAAAGGATGATGATGTGAGTGATTTTTAACTTGTATTTTTGCCCTCCGGCCCCCGTTGGATAGACAAAACAAATCTCACTCCAAAAAAAGGTGGAGGGGAGAAACCCCAAGAACTGTATCTTGCATAGCCACATTACAAGAAAGGTCCTATTTTGTTCTCATCAGTTCCAATTGATTGTGTTCTCTTTGTAGTGCAAAAATGGAAATGATTTCTCTTTTTTAAAAAAATAATCCGCTTTTATTAAATGGAATAAAAGCTACACATTACCTAGTTCTGACCCATCAAAGCCTTACTTCTAACATCATGTGACACAGTTTGCACTAATGGACCGAGGGTTTCTCCTTTTCTCCTCGCTTTTGAACATATAATCTATTTCAGGAAGTTTCTCAATTTTGAAGCAGACTTTGGAGAAATATGAAAATATTAGCAGTGGAAATCCATATTGCCAGGATATTCTACTCTGTTAGCAGACAGAAGTCTTGATAAACTTAGGTGAAGAACAAAACCAATATTTTAGAATAATGATAGACATGAATAAGACTATTTCTCATAACACTAAGGTTATTTTCTCTTTTGCTACTGATTTTCATATCTGGAGATATATAACTAGCATATTTCAATTGCAGCAAACTTTTGCAATGCAGTTCAAATATATGTCCTTAGATTGTTTCTGTGATATTCAGTGGAATTGCATTAATGCTACAATATAACATTTGTAGAAGTATCTTTTTTCGCTGCATCAATATCAAGCAGAAATTTAAAAAAGTGTTTTACTTTCTTTTCTCAAGAAGTTCTGCTGAATTAGGACGTCTACTGAGAACCAATACAATAAATGGCAATATTTACTCTTCATGAGCAAAACATAATCTTTTCAGGAAATGCTTTTGAAAAAACTCTTCTGGAAATTATATAAAATATACATGTTGGTTATCACTTGTATTTACTTTCTCAAAGGAAAAAATATAAACTTTTCTAAACATAGTACATGTAACCTTGAAGATCTGTAATATCAACTCTCATTTTTTCAGATCCAGCAGAGGGATGGGCAGTTGGTGACTTGCTGTATTGCAATATGCTTGCTTACTGATTTATTGTCAGAAACCAACATTAATTGGTGCTCACTAACTCCATACATTTTTATTTTTGCTTATTCTGGCTTGGGTTCACCTGCTTTAGAGTCCAACAAAGTCTCAAAGGATGTATGCTCCCTATCCTAGCATGTAAAGGCAGAATGAAACTTTTCATTCAGAATTCTTTCATCTACCTCTTTTTTTCTGTCCAATTCTAATATGATGATATTTAAGATTTTTCTCAACACCATATGCTTTAAATATGCACTTTTGCAGCAATATTAAAAAAAAATTAAAAACCTGCTGCCCTATTTAATGATTTCTGCAAACAGACTAGCAGTTGGCAATTTCCTAGTGAAACCAGCTGCCTGTATAATGGTTCTCTTGCATGTTGTATCATACAAGACAGACATTCTTTGGCTTGTGTCTATGTTTATAATGATGAAGCACAAAGGTCAGGAAGTGGCTCATCCCCCAAACAACAGTTCACTCACCCTTCTAAGTGGTAATAATCAATTGGTAATCAGAAATATAAAGAGCTACAACAAAAGTGCATATCTATTTCTATCTATCTATCTATATCTATCTATCTATCTATCTATCTATCTATCTATCTATCTATCTATCTATCTATCTATCATCTATCTATCATCTATCTATCATCTATCTATCTATCTATCTATCTATCTATCTATCTATCTATCTATCTATCTATCTATCTATCTATCTACACACATACAAATTGCAAACACTAATGTAGGCAATTTTTCTTTACTATAACTAAAATATCAGTAAGAATGAATCATTTTTAAAAGCTTTATTTTTCTCTAGTTAATTATTGGAATACAATAATTTGAGCAAGATAGTATTTGTCAGATAGGGCTGTGTCTCCACTTGCTATTAATCCCAAACCCAGAGCAGATCCAGATAATTTGGGATAGTTTTTAATTCATTTCAGGCAAATAAAGGGCTATACTCTGATACAAGGCAAATTCTCCAGGAAATTCCAACTCCAGTATGTTGCTCAGGAGCTGTACTTTAAGTCAAAATGGAAACAAAAGAAAAGCTTGGAAGGGAATGTTAACTTCTTCTCAAACTGTCTGGTTCTCAAAACATTGAGTTGCCATCTTATTGGGCCCTAACCAACTGGTCAAAGGGGGGATGGCTAAAGGTTTGGGACAATGTCACAATTTGAGTGGTTTTCTTCAGATCTGGCCTTGCTTGCGCTGCATCCAGTTGTCTCTAGTAAAAGATCCTTGTAATGTTCTGATGGAGTCAAGCATCTTTCTTTCCTGGACAGCCAGCTGGGGCAGCGCTGACAGACTGACATGTCTGCTTTAGAGTGATCCTTGTGGTGACATTATCCTTAGTTGGCCCAGTCATAATATCTTCAGTGTACACATGTGAAAATAATTCTCGATTTGACCATTTGTTCATATTGGTTAGATGGTCCTCTTCTATCCTTAGAAGTAAGTCATTCTGTGGATGTATTATCTGACTGCCGTAAGAACCATATTTCATGGGGAAAATTAGTAAGTGAAACCCTACATTTTTCTCTCATTGTGACTCTTCACATAGCCTGATAATGTGATTTATCTTTTATAGTACCCCTTTTCTTTCCACAAAAATCTACCAATTTATCAACCTCAAATTTGCCTCATATACTCCTCAACGCATAATCCATTTTGCTTCACGGTGTTCCCCTTCATCTCTTAATAGTGATCTAGTTTCCTGTAAATTTAAATCTTAAACATTTTCAGTAAAAGGCAAAACTATTATGGGCACTTTAAAGGGATTCTTAAAGGCATGTAGCTCAAAGTCCTTTGTACCAATTTCTATAAAATTTGTCATGCTTCTTTCATGTGTAATTTTAAGACTACCCTGTAAAGTTCATCCTGTTAAGATCATAATAATATATACCTGTTTTTTTTCCATTCTACATGACGATGGAAGCAATCTGAATACTTAAAACAGCTTTTTCCAATATAGGTTTTCTCCTCATTTATTTTTTTGCCCAGTAATTTAGTTACACATTGAAATAAAATTATAAATAAAACCCTTACCTGTACAAAGTATTTACTGTTTCTTTTATGATGGTAATACCAATTTTTGTGTGTGAGAGCCTTTTTAGTTAGTCCTGTTGTTAAATAATTAAGCTCCCCGTTAGAAGAGCAAGTATGCAGAGAAGTGTAATGAGAGTGATATGGAAGAACACGCACAAACTAGCATACAGAGACACTGAATAATATAAAAATATAGTAGTTTATTATGTAGAAATATAGAGGTATTCAGAGTCCAGTTAACAGTCCAAGTCATACACGGTTCAGCAATTCAGTTATCAAATAGTCAGTCTAACA
The DNA here is from genome assembly GCF_964273705.1 of Natrix helvetica. NCBI lineage: Eukaryota > Metazoa > Chordata > Lepidosauria > Squamata > Natricidae > Natrix > Natrix helvetica. Next base: position 187,152,890 of record NC_138548.1, read on the forward strand.
CACAAAATATAGCTAAACAATATCAAACCACAATACCTCACAATACCCATCAGCATCTAACAAAACAGAGAGCTAACAGCCATTCTGGCTCCCTCTTATAGCTGCTTGAGGTAACAAGCCAATTACATCTGTTAAGCATTTAAAGTAACAGTAAAGTAATCATTGCCAAGCCAAGCCTAGGGTTACATCCCTAACACTCTCCCCTCTTGGGTTGTCAATGTATTTACATACAACTTTACATTCATAATCCATAAACATCACAACATTGTTTATGTTTGACCATACCTTTGCTTTAGTAAAATGATCAGCAACATTCTCTTCAGACATACAATATTCCAGTGTAATCATTTTACAACTAACACTCTGCCGTACATTCATATATCTTAAGTCAGTATGCTTTGACCTTGTCTTTACAGCAATATTTGTTGCCATCTGGATCGCTGCTTGGTTGTCCTCATATACAACAATAGGCTCACGAACATTAATTCCCATATCTATCAGTAGTTGCTTGTAACAAATTAAATTGGTACATAACAAAGATAAACATGAAAATTCGGCCTCCATTGTAGACAAACTTATATGCTTTTGACGGATAGACCGCCATCCAACCAATGCTTTTCCCAAGAATATCGCGATACCTGATGTAGATTTACGTGTGGAAACTTCAGTTGCAAAACTTGCATCAGCGTATGCGGTTAATATCAACTCATCCTTAGGCTCTAAGTATAATGTATAGTGTATTGTCTGTTTCAAATACCTTAATACATGTTTTGCTGCTTGCCAATGCCGTTCAGTGGGTTCGGCATTAAATCTTGCCAATTGATTAACGCTATATGCAATATCTGGTCCAGACCAATTACTAAGATAAGATAAACTGCCAATTAGGGACTGATAAATATTCCTATCAAACACTGGGCTTTTGTTATCATCATTGCTAAATTCCTGACTCATAGGAGTTTTAGCAGGTTTACACAGTTCCATTTTGTAATTCCTCAGTAACTGATTGATCTTATCAGCCTGTGATATTTTATATCCTCCCCTAGTCTTATCTATCTTCAATACAAGATATTTCTATATTTCACCAAGATGTTTTATTTTAAACCTCTTTTTTAACAGTGAAATAATTTCAATGGCCTTCTGCTCTGTTTTAGTAATCAATGCTATATCGTATGTAAACAATAACAATAATGAAGTCATACAATCACTTTCTAGCTTAAATAAACAAGGATCAGCTAATCCAGCTTTAAACCCTATCCTTGCTAATTCCTTCACTATGCATTGATTCCACTTGTAGCCTGACTGTTTTAAACCATACAGGCTCTTTTTTAATTTCCAACAATCAATGTTGCTATCAGGTTTAATCCTTCAGGTTTCTTTAAATAAATAGTGTGTTGCAACGGTGCATGAAGATATGCAGTTTCAACATCTAAATGATTTATAACATACCCATGCTTAGCTGCCCAAACTAACGATGCACACAATGTTATAGCTTTTAAACTTGGTGCAAACACTTCATCATAATCAACTAGTTGAAACCTTGTGCTACCAATCTAGCCTTATGGGTAACTGTCCCATCTACACTTGTTTTAATCTTATAAATCCATTTACACCCTATCGCCTTTTCACCTGGTGGTAATCTCACATTCTCATATACCTCCAGATCCTGTAAAGATTTCAGTTCCCTGTTCATTGCTGCTTTCCAAACTATTTGCTCCTCTTTAGGATACATTAATAGTTCATTATACATTGCAGGAACTTTATCTACTTGACATGCAACAGATGCCTGATACCTATCAGGTGGCCGCGTTACACAGGTTGACCTTCTGGGTAACTCAGGGCTTATAGGTGGACTATCCTGAACATCCTCCCGCTTTATCACTTCCTCCTCCTGAGTAGACTCTTTCCCTTCATAACATGTTTCTGGTATTCCTGATACATTCTTTTGGTCTACTCAGGTTTCAATTACTACCTCATCATTGTTTATTTCCAGTTTATCCCAACCAACATGCTCTAAAAACTTAGCATTTGCACTGTGATGGATCTTAATTGTCCCGCGTTCCCAGAACCTATAAGATCTATGATTTGAGTCATAACCTACAAATATTAACTGCCTTGCACGAGTTTGTCCCTTTAACCTAATCTGTGCTGGAATATGAACCCATGCAGGAACTCCAAACATGTGCAAGTAGCTCAAATCAGGTTTCCTACCATGCCAACGTGTAAATGGTACCTCTCCAGTAGAAGCATTTACAACGTTGTTCAGTAAATGATTAGCACACATCATGGCTTCACCCCATAATGTTTCAGGCAATCCTGAATTGGCTAACATGGTTCTAGTCATAGCTTGTAACGTTTGCCCTCTCCTTTCCACAAATGCATTGTGTTGAGGTCTATAAGGAGCAGAACGTTTATGCTCAATACCAGCTGTTTTTAACATAGTTTGGAACTTATCATTTGTAAACTCCGTCCCATTATCAGTAACTACAGTAATAACCTTGGCTTTTATCTTCCTTTCTGCAAATCTCAGCCAATTAAAAAATTGTTGAAATGTTTCTATCTTGTCATTCATTAAGTAACAAAACCCATACCTGGAATAGTAGTCCACAATACTCAACACATAACGTGCACCCCCGATACTTGGTTTCATGGGACCTATCAAATCTGCAAATACTACTTCTAGGTTTTTCAGTCTTAAAGCCATTCAACATACAAACCATTCTTTAAATTAGCAGTAACCATTTTACCTGCTTTCTCTATGAGACATTTATCTCCCTTAAAGGTTACTACATAGCCAATCTTAACTAGAGCTCTTACTGATAACGAATTAAATTTCAGTTTAGATATATACAACATGGATAAATGCTCATTTACAAATGAACACCTTGCCATACCTTCACCAGATGCTTTCACCCTCCATCCATTTGCCAAAGATACATGTTGCTTGCTGGCAGACATTTTTATAAAACAATTCTTATTTCTAGTAATGCACTGTGATGCTCCACTATCAACAACCCATGAATCATGGCTTATTGGTGCATTTCTAGACATAGTCAAAGTAGACATACCTAAATTGACATTAGCATTTTTCTTAGCCTTTCTAGTATTCTGTTGTTTTACATTTTTACAGAATCTAGCTATATGCCCCTTAGCCCCACAAGAAAAACATTTTCTAACAGTATAGGCAGTTGAAGGTGACTCTTCATGTTGTGGTGGTTTCTCTCTCAGTTGCTCTCTTTCCAACCTTCTTCTGGCTCTTCCAACAGGCATGCAGTTATGTCAGTCAATGTTGGTTCATTTCGAGTTAGGACCTCGAGGGACGATACAAAATCATCATAGCTCTCATCCAGTGATGACAGAATGATGTAAATTTGATGTAACTGTGAGAAAATAAGTTCTTTTTCATGTAGCTCTTGGAAAACTCCTTTTATAAAGTTTAAATGAGCTAACATATTTCCACCCTTCAGAAGACGTGCCCTAAACAGTTTGCGAGTAAGATGTATATGTGTACCTACAGAGTCACATACATATATCTTCTTCAAATTCTCCCAACATCTTGCTGCAGAATTCTTCCCACGAATATGAACTAATTGTTGGTCAGTCAACGTTAGACCAATTATACACAATGCTCGTTCGTTGCATCTTTGAAACTCTGCTATCTTCTTGGCATCATCCTCGTCATCTGGATTCCAAGAAGTCACCTCCGGTGGATTCTGTACAGCATCCCACAATCCCTTAGTACGCAGGAGAAAGCAGCACTTCATTGACCAGGAAACATAGTTTGTTCCATCCAACCGGCTTATCAGTGATAAACTTGCTGATGGTGCGTGTGCCATCTTTTCCATAATAGTAAACACAAACTAAACAGCTATCTGTATACGGTATTGCGTATCAACACCAACTCTCTCTTTAGCTACGTCTGGCACACACTGGGCCCATAACCAGTGTTAAGTAACTAAGCTCACAATTAAGTACAGTGATAGTTGGTGGGGCATTTTCTCCTTATTTCCTTACCTTTCTGAAGTCCCTTATGGCATAAAGGTTTACTGTCTCCATAGTGTGCCACTTTTTTCCATTGCCACAAAAACTGGGATCAGAAATAATGACCATAAGTTGCAGGTAACTATATTTCATTTAAGTGGTGGTGGTAGTGGAAATCCTGAAGGTAAAATTTGTAACAAAATGGAATAATCTAACACATAAGTTGTAGGCTCTCCATTTTGAGAGTTTTTAAGGAGATAGAGGACAACCTCTCAAGAATGATTGAATTGGTTTTCTTGAATATTACAGAGGGTTGGACTACGGACCCAAGTGCCCCTTCTAACTCTCTGATTCTAAGTTTCTCTGTTCTTCTTATAATGATTACTTGAATAATTATCATATATATATATATATATATATATATATATATATATATATATATATATATATATATATATATATATATATATATATATATATATATATATATATATATATATATATATATATATATATATATATATATATATGCTGGTTTTGTTGTATTCGGGTCTTCTCCCGTGTAGGATTGAGATTGTCTTTGCAACGTTTCAGCGAGATCCCACTCGCCATCTTCAGGCTGTGGTCTTAAAGTGTCTTCTGGAGTTATGCACTTTTCTATTCTCCATGGGTAAACAGCTAAAAACAACCTCATTTATTGGTAGAAGAGAATATTTGTAGCTCAGGATTGAACTGCTTTCAAAGACCATAATGCAACATCTATAATCTATAGCACTCATATACAAGCCAAAGTATAGATCTGGTATGTAGATGACACCTTTGTCATAATAAAAAAAGGACCAACAGGAGAAGACACATGAAATATCAATATCTTTAAAGAAAAAAATTCACAAGGGAAAAAGGTGGCGGGGGGGGGGGGATACCATGGTACCCTTCCTGGATATCCTCATCAGCAGAGGCAGTGATGGCAAATTAGAAACACAAGTCCATCATAAAATTACCCACACTAATCAAGTGCACCACTATCAAAGTAACAATCCAGCCTCCCACAAGACAAATTGTATGAGAACCCAATATAGCGAAACCAATACAAGCTGTGAAAAGGATAATGCTGCCACACATCAAAAACCACCAATAGATTATTACAACCAAATGGAATCAGTGTAGCATATAAACCAAGTGGGGGGCATCGTTTTACAGTGGTTCTCCTCCTACCTGTCAGATCGTTTGCAGTTTGTGTTGACTAGAGGGCAGGGATCGACCCCGAGGTGTGTCACTTGTGGGGTGCCCCAGGGGTTGGTTCTCTCACTCCTCCTGTTCAACATATATATGAAACCGCTGGGCGAGATCATCCGTGGTTTTGGGATACGGTATCATCTATATGCTGATGATACCCAACTTTTCATCTCTACCCCAAACCACCCAAACGATGCCCTCGATGTGATGTCCTGATGCCTGGAGGCTGTGCGGATCTGGATGGGGAGGAACAGGCTCAAGCTCAATCCCTCCAAGACTGAGTGGCTGTGGTTTCCGTCATCCCTTTTGGGAGAGGGGGCGGTCTAGAAGTGCTAATTAAATTAAATTAAATTAAATCCCGATTTGTGCATCTTGTTCCATCTTTGATGATAGGCCCCCTCAGAGGGGGCCTGCAATCTGAGAGTCCTCCTGGATACGTGGCCCAGTTTAGAAGAACACCTGATGGCTGTGACCGGGGGGGGGGCTTTTACCAGGTTTGCCTAGTATGTCAGCTGCGCCCCTTCTTGGATCGGGATGCTCTGTGCACAGTCACTCATGCCCTTGTCCTTTCTCGCTTGGACTACTGCAACGCTCTCTACATGAGGCTGCCCTTGAAGAGCACCCGGAGCCTTCAGCTGGTCCAGAATGCGGCCGCGTGGGTTATCATGGGGTACCTAGGTGCTCCCATGTTACACCCCTTTTAGTGGCCTGCACTGGTTGCCGGTTGTTTTCCGGGTGCCATTCAAGGTACTAATTATGACCTTTAAAGTGCTCCATGGCTTAGGCCCAGGGTACCTGCGAGACCACCTACTGCCACCAGTAGTCTCCCACCGTCCAGTGCGATCCCACAGAGTTGGCCTCCACAGGGTGCCGCCGGCCAGACAGTGTCGGCTGGCGAACCCCAGGGTCAGAGCCTTCTCTGTGGGAGCGCCTTCCCTCTGGAATGAGCTGCCCCCGGAGCTTCGCATAATCCCCGACCTCCGGTCCTTCCGACGCGCCCTAAAAAGTTGGCTTTTCCAGCAAGCAAACCTGGCCTGAACAAAATAAAATAAATGATTGATTTAATTGTTCATTTTAATCTAATTTTTAAAATGTTATTGTTAATATTAATTGGGTTTGTTTTTGGATACTCTATCTAATTTCCTTTTTAATTTTTGTAATATGTGTTTTTTTTAATGTTTTATGCCGCCCTGAGTCCTTTGGAAGAAGGGTGGCATATAAATCCAATAAGCAAACAAACATAAACAAACTAAAGCCTTCCAAAACATCCTAAGTAAACCAAAAGACCCAGCAGCCCCAGAATAAAAAACATGAAACTCTACAAAAGAAGGCATGATGAAAACATTTTAATTTCACAGCACATGAACTGACTTAATCTTAGTTTCAAATGGGAAACTGTGAGCATCCTAGACCAGGCCATGTCTAAAAATTCTAGAGAATTCCTGGATGCCTGGCACTCAGATAAATCAGCATCAACAAGCATGTAAAGATAAACAATATTTGCATACCATTCAAAACAGGCAATCAAAAAGCCAAAAACAAAGCAAAAAGACCAAAACACCTCCTCACCAGCAATCAATACTCAGATGAGCAGAGATTTAACACTACATTAACAGTCAAAGTAAACAGTACCCCAATCAAGGAATTACTCCGACAAACAAACATAAACAACAGTCTAATTAAGGAACCATCAAGATTACTCCCTTCCACACTGACAGGGAACACCCTAGTGCAGTGAGTGCCAAAATTGTGCATGCACGTGCCCCACACCCACAATGCAATGCATCCCACCCATCTGTGCATGCACGTGCAACACCCCCACCCACCATGCATGTGCACATGGGAACTGGGGTTTTAGCCCTCCCCAGGCTTCAGGAAAGCCTCCGGAGCTTGGGGAGGGTGAAAAACAGGCCCAACGGGCCAACCAGAAGTTCGGAAATGATCTGCTTTTGGCTTCCGGAGTGCCAAGGGATGCCGCTTTCACCCTCCCCTGACTCCAGGAAAGCCTCCGGAGCCTGGGGAGGGTAAAAAACTGGCCCAATGGGCCATCTGGAAGTTTGGAAATGATCCATTTCTGGCTTCCGGATGGCCGGGGGAAGGCCATTTTCGCCCTCCCCAGTCTCCAGAAAAGCATGGGAGCATGGGGAGGGTGAAAAATGGGCCCAATGGGCCAACCAGAAGTTTGTTTGTTTGTTTTGAGAACAAGACATATTTGGCTAAACATTTAGAGAGAAAGGAGATGGAAATGGTTGTCCGCAGTAAAAAATCGCTTCAAAAGTGCCAATGCTTATTAATCATAAGCTGGCTGGGGAATTCTGGGAGTTGAAGTCCATACATATTTAAGCTGCCAAGGTTGAGAAACAAGGATCATGTTTACGGTCAGAATCTAAGATTGGCATTAAAAGTTAAAAAGTATAACCTATGTTCCCATTCCATCCTCAAATCTCTTGACTAGTGGGATGAAATTGAAGAACATAGACTTCTGCCTCAGCAAAGTCCTAAATTGGCAATGTATTTCTATTGGTATATTATAGAAGCAGTTCATCTGTCAGGAGTGTGACTGTTTCATTCACATAAAAGGAAAACTCTTACATTTTATCTGTTTTATAAGAATCTATTAAGAAATAGTGTTTAATTGATATTAGGAGTATGCAGTAATAAGCATGTATATGAAAGGATTCCCAGACACAACATTCAAAGCTGAGAACAGAATTTCTTTAATTCCCAAACAGTTGCCTTTTTATCCATTATTAGATCACACAGTGAAGCTGTTCCAAATTCATCATTCTGTGCCTTCCCACAGGAAGTTTCACAACTTCTCCTTTCACCTTTTGGATGGAAGTGAGCCAACCATTTAAATAGTCAAATGATTTGCTACAGGTCACATTATACATTAATTAGCATCCATAATTAGTGGAGATGCCAAAGCTAATAAGACAGTGGTAGTCACAACTTCATTTACTTTATAGAGATTCAGTCTTAGTCAAGGAGAAGCAGAGGTGTGGAAACATCATCTCTCTATTGAAACACTACAGAAGGCAAATTAAGAAGAGATTAGCAAATATAGAAGTGCCAATAAACTATTATATATTTACAGCATTGTAGAGATATCAGTCAAACATTTATCTTGTTCTTAAGATGCTTTGTCTAAACTGTCATGAGTCACATCATAATTGCATGCTAATCAAACAGCAGTTAATTTGTATGATATCCATTTCAAAGAAAAATCAGCTTTGCAAAAGCATGAAGGATTAGTAGACACCATCAGAACAAGGAAAATAAATTAAGATGCTAAGACAAAACTAAAGGAAATAAATATTAAAACTGATGTTTAAGCAAATTAGTTCAAAGTTTGGGGGGGGGGTGCTGAATTGAATCAATGAGCTATTTTTAAGTTGCATTCCTCATAAGTGTTTTCAACTCAGTAGAAAGAATATTTGCAGCTCTGTGGATCTTTACTGCTCACTGAGCTTGGTTGTTTGCTTGCAAGTGTTCCATTACCTGATTAGATAACATCATCAGTGCTAGAGAATGTGGGTTTTGCCTCCTTTTTAATGTTATCTGGGTTGCTGTTGTTATTGCTGTTGTTGATCATCGCCCAGTCAGCCAGATGTTCAGACTGGGTTTGGCATTTTTGTCTACCTATCGAGTCCTTACCAAGGACCTGGGATAGGCAGATATGGATGTTTAATGGTGTTAGAGATATCGTTGCAGGATGGAAGCTGTTCCCAGTAAAGTTGCTTTTTGCAATTGACTGATGGCAAATTTGTCAATGGCAATGGTGTTCAAGTGCTGCTCGAGTTATTTTGGGATTGCACCCAAGGCATTTATTGCTATTGGTACTACCCTTACTTGCCTTTGCCATAGTCATTCTATTTCTATTTGCAGGTCTTTGTATTTTGTTGTCTTCTCTAGTTCTTTCTCTTCTTTTCTGCTGTCTTTAGGCACTGCCACGTCCACTGTCCAGACTTTTTTGTCTTTCTTATCGACAATTGTTAAGTCTTGGATGTTACAGTATCCAAGCATGTCTGTTTGAATACTAAAGTCCCAGAGCCATTTAACTTCTTCATTTTTATGACTTTCTCTATGTTATGGTCCCACCAGTTTTTGCTCACAGGCAAATGATATTTATTGCAGATCTTCCAATGTACCATTGTTGCTACTTTGTTTTTCTGCTGCTTGTAGCCAGTCTGTGCAGTCTTCTTGGAGCAGCTTACCAGGTGGTCCACTATTTCTTCAGCTTCTTTGCATAGCTGGGACTTTCTGTCTTCTCAATTGTGGCTTTGTATGCATTTGTCCTTAAGGCTTGGTCTTGTGCAGCCAGAATTAGTCCCTCAGTCACTTTCATCAACTTTGCTGCTCTAAGCTGTTGCAAGGTCTTGTTATTACCTGCTTTCCCTGCTATTTTTTTAAGTATTGGTCATGAAGTGCTTTGTCTTCTCATGCCTCCATTCTGTTCTTCATTTGGTCTTTCTTGTAAGCCAGTTTGGTCTCTCCAGTAGTCAGTAAGCCTTCCTGATATACTAACTTCAGTGCATCTTCATCATTAGCCTTCAGATATTCTCCCAAAGCCATTTTTTTGTTCAACCATCTGATGTACTTGCAAAATTCCACCCCCACCTATTTGCCTTGGTAGGTAGAGTCTGTCAATGTCACTGCATGGATAAAGGGCATGATTCATTGTCATTATTTTTCTGGTCTTCCTATCCATTGCTTTAAGTTTTTTTCCAGTCCTAAACCATGAGTTGAATTGAATTGCGTAGTAGTAGTAGTAGTAGTAGTAGTAGTAGTAGTAGTAACAACAACAATAATAATGGTAACCATTAGCACCAGTCAATGGTATTTATGATGCATTTTTGAATGTTCAGTTGATTGAGTTTCATGTTTAATGAATAAAGTAAATAACAACAACAACAACAGTGATACCCATTGTCATCGGGGCACTTAGTACCATGTCCAAGAATTTTATAAAACACATCATGAAATTGCAGCTTCCTGCAATAACACCAGTGGAACTGCAAAAAACTGCACTACTTGGAACATCGTATATTTTAAGAAGGTATTTGGTTGATACCTAGGACACTGGCGGCAACCCGTATCAACCATTAGCATCAGTCAATGGTAATTGTGATGCATTTTTGAATATCCAGTTGACTGAGTTTCATGTTTAATGAATAAAAATAATAATAATAATAACAACAACAACAACAACAACAACAACTTGACAAAATCACCATCAGTCAAATGCAAAAAGCTGCACTGCTTGGATCTGCACGTATATTACGAAAATATGTTATGACGTTCTAGGCCCCTGGGTGGGGCCCGACTAGTAATCAATGCCAAATCTGGCGAAACAACTGGCCGCTGTGATACAATTTAATAATAATAATAATAATAATAATAATAATAATAATAATAATAATAATAATAATAATAATAATAACAACAACAATAATAATAACAACAACAACAGCGATGAAACAATGGAGAACCGAGTTGGCAGTAGGGAATGAGAACTACGGAATGGTTAATATCAAGCGAGGAATTTTCCAGGGTGATTCACTTTCACCTCTTCTCTTCATCATCGCGATGATCCCACTATCAGTAATCTTAAAAAAAAATGAAATTAGGCTACCAAACAGCCAAAGAAGCCGAAAAAAATTCGCATTTATTATATATGGATGATTTGAAACTCTATGGAAAGTCAGAAATAGAAATCCAATCATTGATAAACACAGTCCGAGTATTCAGCACCGATATTTCAATGAAGTTTGGCATGGAAAAATGTGCCACTGTATCCATAAAAAGGGGCAAAATCACTGCGTGTGAGGGAATTGAAATGCCCAATGGCCAACTAATTAAATGCAACGAAAATGAAGCCTACAAATACTTAGGCATTCTGCAGTTGGATAACATCAAGCATGGAGAAGTAAAAACTATTGTCAGGGGAGAGTACACCAACAGAGTTAGGAAAATTTTGAAATCTAAATTGAATGGTGAAAATACAATCAAGGCCATAAACACCTGGGCAATACCAGTTATAAGATACACAGCTGGTATAGTTAACTGGACACAAGCTGATTTGGACATTTTAGACCGAAAAACCAGGAAACTAATGACAATGCACTACAGTTTACATCCACGTGGTGATATTGATAGACTATACCTACCCCGGAAATCAGGTGGCAGAGGATTATTACAAGTGAAGCAAATAGTTGAAGAAGAAAAACATGCACTGGCTGATTATTTAAAAGAAAGTCAAGAACATCTATTAATCGAAGTAAAGAACAAAAATCTATTGAAGGCCCAACAGACGAAACAAGAATACAAAAAACATGTGATAAAATTAAGAATGGAGAGTTGGCAGAACAAAGCATTGCATGGCCAATTTCTGGAAAAAATAAAAGATAAAGTGGACAGTGAAAAAACTTGGTTATGGTTAACAGCAGGTACATTAAAGAAAGAAACAGAGTCACTAATCCTGGCTGCGCAAGAACAAGCTATCCGCACAAATGCCATTAAGACCAAAATCGAAAAATCCTCTGATGATGCCAAATGTAGACTTTGAAAAGAGGCTGATGAAACTGTTGACCACATACTCAGCTGCTGTAAAAAAAATCGCGCAGACTGACTATAAAATGCGGCACAATTCAGTGGCACAAATGATCCACTGGAATTTGTGCAAAAATTATAACATTAAAACAGCAACAAACTGGTGGGAACATAAGCCTGAAAAAGTTGTCGAGGGTCAGATGGTCAAGATCTTGTGGGATTTTCGCATACAAACGGATAAAATACTGGCGCATAATACACCAGATTCACACTGGTTGAGAAAAAGATCTTGTGGGATTTTTGCATACAAACGGATAAAATACTGGCGCATAATACACCATAATATCACACTGGTTGAGAAAAAGAAGGTTACAATCATAGACATCGCAATACCAGGTGATAGCAGGGTTGAGGAGAAGGAACATGAAAAAGTCGCGAAATACCAGGACTTAAAAATTGAAATCCAACGATTATGGCACAAACCAGCAGTGGTAATTCCAGTGGTAATCGGCACACTGGGTGCTATTCCAAAAGCACTGGAATTACATTTAAAACAGTTAAAACTTGACAAAATCACCATCAGTCAAATGCAAAAAGCTGCACTGCTTGGATCTGCACGTATATTACGAAAATACGTTACGACGTCCTAGGCCCCTGGGTGGGGCCCGACTAGTAATCAATGCCAAATCCGGCGAATCAACTGGCCGCTGTGATACAATCGTATAGTAGTAGTAGTAGTAATAATAATAATAATAACTTGACAAAATCACCATCAGTCAAATGCAAAAAGCTGCACTGCTTGGATCTGCACGTATATTACGAAAATATGTTATGACATTCTAGGCCCCTGGGTGGGGCCCGACTAGTAATCAATGCCAAATCTGGCGAAACGACTGGCCGCTGTGATACAATTTAATAATAATAATAATAATAATAATAATAATAATAATAACAACAACAACAACAACAACAACAACAACAACAACAACAACCCCTCTGAGGAGCTTTACCTTGTCGTGGTGGAGGGGCTTGTGCGCTCTAATGATCCTAAGGGCTATGCTGAACAGGTGCAACCATATCAGACAGGTCTTAGGTGAAGGGCCAGACAAAATTTGCTCCACAACTCATTCAAACATGGTGAATACGAGAAAAATGAAATTTATGCCGGCTGAACCATCGCCCGGATTAACAAGGGTCCCTTTGGATGCTATGGCTCCTGGGCATTCTGCGCAAAATGAGCTACAGGGCTCAGCTCCCTCTGCTAGGCAACCAGGGCATGGAGCTGACAAGCTACTGGAAGAAAAAGCAAAAAAGCAAAAAATCTGGACTAGGGAAGAAAACATCTCTATTATCAAAGCTTACAATAAGTCTGAGCCAGCAAAACGTGGATTTCAAAAACAAATGTATCAGATTTGGAAGGTGAACCACACGGATTATGATATCAGCTAATGAACCACAACGTGTAATTCTAAGCCACAAATTTTTCACTACAGCAGAATTAACAGGAATTGAAGAGAAAGCAACTAATGGTCTGAGTATACCAACAAAGAAGAGTAACATCAAGAATGATCTGCAAACTGAAAAGCAAACTGAGGAAGAAAGGGAGGAAGAGGATGCCGAAATGGATGAAGATAAAGAACAAGGAAACACTAAAGAACAAACACCAACAGATATTGCTCAATTAGCTGAGAAAATAAAGCATCAAATGGACGTTTGCCAAAGCTGAACCAAGTGAACAGGAAAGAATTGAGAAATGTACTAAAAAAGGTCAATGAGGCTGTGCAAACTATTCAAACCACTACATTAGCTGAAACAAACCAGCTGATGTATGCAGCAGCCTTCATAACCACCAAAGAATTGGGTTTGAAAATACAAAAGAACCAAAGAGGCAAGAAGGGGAAGCCTAAGTGGAAAATTCAGTTGGAATTGAAGATCAAAAAATTTCGTGGAGACTTGAGCAACTTGAAGAACCTAAGGCAAGGTGAGCTAAGGAACAAGCAGGTCAAAAGCAGCCTGGAACTAAGATACAATTTGGAGAATAAGGAGATTGCAGTAGTAATTGAAGAGCTGAAGCAGAGGGTTGTTGTCGTTGCTGAAAAGATTAAAAGGTATGAAAACTGAGTAACTCAGTTCAAGGAAAACTCAGTTCAGAGCAAATCAGCACCAGTTTTATAAAAGCTTAGAAAGTGGAGATGGCGTAACAACAAATGAAAAGCCTGATAAAGAGAAAGCTCTGAAATTCTAGAAGTATTTGTGGGAAAACAACAAGAAGCACAACAGAAATGCAAAATGGATCAAGCAGGTTGAGGATTTTATTAATGTGCATAAAATGGAAGATGAGAAAATAACATAAGAAATGGTGCAAAGGCAGTGAAGAAAAGTGAAGAACTGGAGTGCACCTGGACCAGATGAGTTACATGGCTTCTGGTTAAAGGAACTTACAAGTGTGCATGAAAGATTCGACGAATTCGCAAGATATTAAAGTCCAAACTGAGTGGAGGAAACATCATAAAAGCCATAAATACCTGGGATATACCTGTAATTCGATACTCTGCAGGAATAATTGAGTGGACCCAGATAGAATTGGACAATTTGGACAGAAAAACAAGGAAGCTTATGACAATGAATCATGCTTTGCACCCTAAAAGTGATGTTGACCGATTGTATCTACCAAGAGCAGAGGGTGGTTGAGGACTCCTACAAGTAAAGCAGACTGTGGAAGAAGAAAGACAAAGCTTGAAAGATTACATCCAGAAAAGTGAAGAACCAATGATTAAGGAAGTAAATAAAGGAGGTTTTTTGAAGACAACTAAGTTAAAAGCTGAATATAAGAAAGAAGTAATTGAGAAGTGAGCTGAAAATTGGAAAAGCAAAGCTATGCATGGCCAATACGTGAAAAGTATTGAAGGCAAAGCTGACCAAAAACTAACTTGGAACTGGTTAAGATCAAGAGTACTGAAAAAAGAAACAGAATGCTTTTTTTGGCAGCTCATGAACAAGCCTTAGCCACAAACTGCATGAAGGCAAAAATTCAACATGTTACCACCAACAGCAAAGGTCGCCTCTGTAATGAGAAAGGTGAGACAGTCGACCCCTTGATCAGCAGGCGCAGCAAAATTTCACAAACTGACTACCTGCAATGCCATGACCGCGTTGCTAAGTTTATTCCCTGGAAATTGTGCCAAAAGTTTGGATGTGAGTACAGCAAAAACCACTGGGACCATCAGGTTGAGAAGGTTTTAGAGAATGAGAAAGTCAAGATCTTGTGGGACTTCAGAATCCAGACTGACAGGCACTTGGCCTACAACACACCTGACATAACAATAATTGAAAAGAAAAAAGTATGGTTCATTGCCATTGCAATACCTGGTGATGCACAAATTGAAGATAAACAGCAAGAAAAAAATCACAAAGTACCAGGACTTGCAAACTGAAGTTGAGTAACTGTGGAAAAAGAAATCATGTGTTGTCCTGATTGTAATTGGAGCCCTTGGAGCAAGGGCTACCTTGCTATTTGAAAATTCCAACGATGAAACATCAAAAACTACCACAGATGATTACAACCAATTGAAACCCTCCAAAACATCCTAAGTAAATCAAAAGTAGCCCAAGGGGAAAAAAGGAATCATTTACAACTACTCTGTAAGGATTATAACAGCCACTTTGCGGGACAGGCAGGCAGAAAACTACTAGAGCCATGAATACCCACTAGCAGTTAGAAAATAAGATGAAAATGTCTTAATTTCACTCAGCAAACTCTGAGAATCATAGACCTACCAAATCTGAAAAATGCCAGAATTCCTGGATGCTTGACATTCAGACAAATCATGCATCAATAGACACATACAAATCAACCACTTTTACGCACCTTTCCAAAAAAAAGACCAGAACACCTCTTTTCCACCAGCGTAAACCCAGATAATAAGGGACTAACACCAGTCAAACAATCAAGCACGAAAAACCTTGACAGGAGTTTATCTATTATTTAGTTAATCTCATTCTAATTCATACAACAGGCTGTATTTGTTTTACAAAAACTGGAGATAACCTGTTGAGGTCTTCCTTGCTCATATTCATTTGCTGTATTGGGATATGGTAGTATGGTGATAATTTACTGCATACAGCAATTTTGATGAAAAGGGGAATAAAATTATACAATGATTGCATTAATTACACATTTTACATTTTTGTTCAGTAGCCCTCGGCACTTTGTAGAATGACTGGGTCACCTGGAGAGAATTGCCATGAAGGTTTTATCTCATTAGCAGTGAGAACAGCACACCTCGGATATAGAAAGCAGTAGGAAAATAGAAGGCTAATTAATGTAAGAGATAATATTTCACATAGCAGAGAGATAGAAATGCAATGCTAGTCAGAAAAGGATGTGGCCTCTCCGCCTTCTCCATTCTCCTTTACTCTGAATTTCTCCATACCCTCCATTCCACTAACCAGGAAAAAAAGTACCTTGGTTTGGCCTTATTTGAAACTGATTATGCTATTTACATCTGATATTTTAAAATAGGGGTCCTCCTTTTGGTTAGACCGTTCCTTCTATCCATTTTACCACATTGGTTCAAAGAGAGAAAGTTTGATGTGATTCCTTTCACTTCCTTTTATAGATGATTCTAAGAAAATGTGTGTGGTTCCCATCTTCTGATGTGGTTCCCATCTTCAAAAAAGGGAAAAAAACAGATCCAGGAAACTGCAGACCTATCAGCCTGACCTCAATACCAGGAAAGATTCTGGAAAAGATAATCAAGCAATGAATTAGCGAACACCTAGAAGCAAAGTAATAGCCAAAAGCCAACATGGGTTTGTCAAAAACAGATCATGCCAGACTAATCTTATTGCATTCTTTGATAATGTGACAAAATTAGTGGACCAGAGGAATGCCGTCGATATAGTTTACTTGAACTTCAATAAGGCATTTGATAAGGTAGACCATAACCTACTACTAGATAAAGTAGAAGAATGTGGGTTAGACAGCATCACCACCAGATGGATTTGTAACTGGCTGACCAACCGCACTCAACGTGTAGTCCTCAATGGAACTGCATCTAAATGGAGGGAGGTATGCAGTGGAGTACCCCAAGGCTCTGTTTTGGGCCCAGTACTCTTCAACATCTTCATCAATGATTTGGATGAGGGAATAAATGGGGAACTCATCAAATTTGCAGATGACACCAAGCTGGCAGGAATAGCCAACACTCCAGAAGATAGGTTTAAGATACAGAAGGATCTTGACAAACTTGAACATTTGGCACTATCTAACAAAATGAAATTCAATAGTGAAAAGAGTAAGGTTCTACATTTAGGCAACAAAAAATGAAATGCACAGGTACAGTACAGGTGGTACCTTGCTCAACAGTAGTAATTGTGAAAGGGACCTTGGAGTCCTAGTGGACAACCATTTAAATATGAGCCAGCAGTGTGCAGCAGCTGCCAAAAAAGCCAACACAGTTCTTGGCAGCATCAACAGAGGGATAGAATCAAGATCACGTGAAGTGTTAATACCACTTTATAATGCTTTGGTAAGGCCACACCTGGAATACTGCATTCAGTTTTGGTCACCACAATGTAGAAAAGATGTGGAGACTCTAGAAAGAGTGCAGAGAAGAGCAACAAAGATGATTAGGGGACTGGAGACTAAAACATATGAAGAATAGTTGCAGGAACTGGGTATGTCTAGTTTAATGAAACGAAGGGCTAGGGGAGACATGATAGCAGTGTTCCAATATCTCAGGGGTTGCCACAAAGAAGAGGGAGTCAAACTATTTTCCAAGGCACCTGAGGGTAGAACAAGAAGCAATGGGTGGAAACTAATCAAGGAGAGAAGCAACTTAGAACTGAGGAGAAACTTCCTGACAGTTAGAACAATTAATCTGTGGAACAGCTTGCCTCCAGAAGTTGTGAATGCCCCAACACCGGACGTCTTTAAGAAGATGTTGGCTAGCCATATGTCTGAAATGGTATAGGGTTTCCTGCCTAGGCAGGGGGTTGGACTAGGAGACCTCCAAGGTCCCTTCCAACTCTGGTATTGTATTGTATTGTATTGTGTTGTATTGATTGTATTGTATTGTATTAAAAGTTGGATCCTTCCAAAGTGTCACTTTCATGTATCCCAACCCTGTTTTCCAAAATAGCTGACAGTGGAGAGAAAAAAAGCTATTCACCCTAAACAATAGACAATTCTTGGCTGAAAGATTAGAGCAATCGTCCACAACCAATTATTTTGTGGAATATGTACGTATACTGAACTGGAACATGGCTGTGGGCACTGCTCATGCTAGAACCCGGATGTTCATGGGCATGGAAGTTGGGAGAGAAACTCTATGAGCATGCTACTGAGGTTCTTTTACTAGACATACGTATATGCCTTATATGAAACTATTTAATAATAATAATAATAATAATAATAATATATTTATTTCTTAGCCGCACCCTCTCCCGAAGGACTCGGGGCGGCATACAATGAAACATATGAAATAAATATGTGGACAAAACAAACATATAACAGAGACATATACTGAGACACACACAAGGAGGAGGTCGGCTGATAAATAAAAAAAATTAAAATACAGTATTTAAAAACCCCTAGAAATTAAATATAATTAAAATACCCAATTAAAAACCCGTCAGGAGCGATATGGTTAGATCAAAGTTGAGCCAGGACAGCTGCTTGGAATAGGTGGGTCTTAAGCTTAATACGAAAGGAGCGGAGGTCAGAGGTATTCCTAATATCCGGAGGGAGGTCATTCCACAGGACTGGGCCCGCCACAGAGAAGGCTCTACTCCTAGGCGCCGCCCCACGACACTGTCTAGTGGACGGCACCTGGAGGAGGCCCTCTCTGTGCGAGCGAATTGGTCGCAGGGATGTATGGGGCAGAATACGATCCCGCAAGTAACTAGGTCCTAAGCCATGGAGCGCTTTAAAGATAGTTATCAAAACCTTGAAACGCACCCGATAGACCACAGGAAGCCAGTGCAGCTCGCGCAGGAACGGTGTCACATGGGAGTACCTAGTACTCCCCATAATTACCCGCGCGGCTGCGTTCTGGACCAACTGTAGCCTCCGGGTGCATTTCAAGGGAAGCCCCATGTAGAGAGCGTTACAGTAGTCCAAGCGAGACGTCACCAGCGCATGAGTGACTGTGCGTAAGGCGTCCCGGTCCAGTAGGGGGCGCAATTGGTGCACCAGGCGAACCTGGTGGAACGCCCCCCTTGCCACGGCTGTCACATGGTCATCCATGGACAGCCGGGCATCCAGGAGGACGCCCAAATTGCGCGCCCGCTCCACGGGGGCAAGATGAATGCCCCCAATGGCCAATGATGGAATTAATTGGCTGAATCGGGGAGCTGGTACCCACAGCCACTCCGTCTTGGAGGGGTTGAGCTTGAGTCGGTTGTCATCCATCCAGATCCGTACGGCTTCCACACACCGGGACATCACTTCGATGGCCTCGTTGGGGTGGTTCGGGGTGGAAAAGTACAGCTGAGTATCATCAGCGTACAGATGGTATCCCACCCCGAAACCACGGATGATCTCACCCAGCGGCTTCATATATGTGTTGAACAGGAGTGGCGAGAGGACCGACCCCTTTGGCACCCCACAAGTAAGGGGGCGTAGGGTCGACCTCTCTTCTCCTGCCAACACACGCTGCATCCGGTCAGAAAGGTAGGAGCCGAACCACCGCAAAACGGTGCCCCGGACCCCCAACCCCTCCAGCCGGCGCAGCAGGATACCATGGTCGATGGTATCAAAAGCCGCCGAGAGGTCTAATAGGACCAGGATAGAGGAACAACCTCTATCTCTGGCCCTCCAGAGATCATCCACCAACGCGACCAAGGCCGTCTCCGTGCTGTGACCGGGGCGGAAGCCGGACTGGCGCGGGTCTAGATAATCATTTTCCTCCAGATGTCGTGGAAACTGGTAGGCCACCACACTCTCTACAACCTTCGCCAGAAAGGGAAGGTTGGAGACAGGACGATAATTGGCCAGCTCCAAAGGGTCCAGGGAAGGCTTCTTGAGCAAGGGTCTCACCACCGCCTCTTTCAAGGCGGCCGGGAGAGACCCCTCGCCCAGCGAAGCATTCACTAGGCCCAGGAGCCAGTCTCGTGTAACCTCCCAGGATGTCAGTACAAGCCAGGAGGGACACGGGTCCAATAAACATGTGGTGGGTCGCAGTTGTCCACGCAATCAGTCCAAGTACATGATATCATCACTGTTGGTGTCAGAAATGCAGACCCAAGGCCATTTCAGCCCAAGAGTACCCTGTGCAGATATTTACATATTCAACAGGAATGGGTTCAGCACAATTTTTATCATTAGAAAGTTATTATGGGACCATTTTGATGTCCTGACATGAAATGCAAGAAGGAACATTTGATGATGTTTGGAGAGAAGTATAATGCTATAATGCTGACATTTATTTTCATGACAAACTTGCACTTTGGGATAATCACACTCTGAAAACAGTAAGCAAATATTTTAGGGGAAGAAATATTCAATTATGGGTATTATTTAACAGATCGATTTAGTGCCAATCAAGTATTAAAACCATTTGAATTATAACAAGAGGAATCTGGACTTCCTAAAATTGCTGGGCTGAGGCTTGAAGAGTAAAAATCAGGATAGAACAAATCTTTCCCAGGAGCTAGTTAGCCCCTCCTGGGCTTTTTTCTCTTGCTTTGTGGAATGTCTCTCATACCCTGTGGCTGTCTTTCTGACTAATACAAAGTTGTCAATTAAAAGGTCAGTAGTGGCATCTCCTGGCAATGTAACATAGAAATGTGCTATCTAAAAAAAAATCACTCCTTTCCCTTTTAAGAGAGAGAAAAAAAATCAAACTTTATTTTAAAAAAGGAAGACACCCTCGCCCCCTTAACATTAAAAGTTAAACTGCAACTTGGTCTCTATTTGTTGGAGGAAACCCAGAGTTTCCAGGATCATGGGATATAATAGCTCAATATGATTTTTTAAAAGAGCATCCAAAAGAAATTACTGTGCACTTGACAGATCCCAAGACAGTAATTTTTATAGTTTCTGTATATCTGAACAACATTTAAAAAGGGCTGGCTATTGGTATATTGGAAGTGTATAACAAACAAGTGGACAGTTACTTATAATATGGTCATATCTTGTTTCATTCATTTGTTAATGTTGTCTTGTGAAGGTCAGTTCAATGTAAAGATGGGAATGTAGCTTTAAATTATACACCAACAATTTGAAATGTATGATTACAAAGCTATGTGTCAGATCCATGTATCTGCCATTCTTCAGTGGAAGAAGGTGTGTGTGTGTGGATTTGATGCATTTAGTTTCTCTTTCTTTTCTTTGCAGCCTAAGTAGCCTATTTCTTGCCTTGTCCTTTTGTATAACCTTTCACCTGATTTATAACTGTTGCCTGGCCGCCTTGGATGCCTGGAAAGTTCTCACCTCTTGGGGAATGCAAGGGGAGGGAGGGCCATGTGGATTGTGATGCCGGAAGAAACTCTTCTTATCTGTTTCTCAGAGAGGTGGTACAATAACATCTTCACCCCTGTGGATTGACAGAATCCACATCAGACTGTGGGGTGGGGTTCCTAATTTCCTTTATCCTTGTGGTATGCCCTGAGGGACCTCAGAGCCTGTTTTGAATTTTGACTTGCTTTCACCCCTTTTCAATGAAAGATTCCTTTTGAAATACAAAGTTTTCAAGAGCCTATGCTTTCTTGAAAGGGGGGGGGGGGTGAGACCAGTCCTTACACTATGGAGCATGAGAAGCAAAATAGCACTAGAAAAACAGCTAATCCAGATTTACAGTGACTCATGATGGTTGCTGTTTTATAAATCTTTAGTGTACAGCCAATACAGAACAATTTTTGTCAATATCAACTAGCCCAATAACACTAATAGAAAAAGGCCTGAAAGGAATTGTTTTATGTAGTCTAGGACAGAGTGAAAGTCATGTATTCAGCTTTGATTGCAAATGCATTGACTGAGATTTGGTCATCTCTCACTGCTTATGTCTTGAAAAAACAGTTAAGGAAAAATAATTCCCCTGCAGGCAGTAAAATTGTTGGGCTGTATGTTTATGACAGAAAAAAAGATTCAAATACTTTATCTCTTATTGTCCAAAGAATGTTATAGTGATCACTTCCATGATAATTCACTTGGTAGCAGTGGTGGGTTTCTGCTGGTTCACACCAGTTCGGGCGAACCAGTTCGTGACTGGACCCAGAAGTAACCGGACCCGTAAATAACTTCTGGGAACCGGCACCGGCCCTGTCGCTTGATCGCCCTTGCCGTCCCGTCACAACTTGCTCACTCCCCCGCCCATCTGCACTAAAGTAGGCTAGCCCAGCCCGCCACTCACTGATTGGCTGGAGTCCAGCCAATCAGTGAGCGGGCTGGAGGCAACCCGTTTAAAAGTGTGGTGTCAACGGCCAACATTCCACTTTTGAAAAGAGTCTTTCTCTTTTGGTGGCTTCTCTTTTCAAAAGAGTCTTTCGTTCCCCAGTAGTCTTGCATCACGCTTGCTGACCGGGTCGTCCATTTCAAAATTCCCTTCCCTTCGCCTTCCAGGAGCTTGCTGCTTCCCTCAGGTAAGCAACTAAGCATGAGGGGGGGCGGTGGGACTTGGGAGGCTAGATTAGCCAGCTTACGAAAGCTGTGGGCTGGGGTAGGCCACACAGCCAAAGGCGGGTGGGCGGCGGTGGTGGCCTAGCTTTCGCGAGGGAAGGCCTTCAGCTTACGAAAGCCGCGGGCTTGCATAGGCCACATGGCCGAAGACGGGGAGGTGGCGGCAGCAGCCTACACCATGAGGGTGGTTACATTATAAAGCATTGCTTGTGAAATAATGGTTACAGTATACTATGGCTGGTACAATACATTAAAATAGTTACAGTATAAATTATTGCTGGTGGAATAATGGTTACAATATACTACGGCTGGTACAATACCTTAAAATAGTTACAGTATAAATTATTGCTGGTGGAATACTTAACAATGGTTTTAAAGGATTTTTATTTATTTATAGAATATCTTTTTTTTAAATTATTTTTTGGGAATTTTTATTTTTTAATTGTTTATAAAATATATTTACTACAAGAAATGTTATTCCTTTTTGCAAATGTTTTCTTTGTGATGCAATATGTTGCTTTTAAGTGTTCAGACCAGGTTTATGTGTCTCAAAGTGGCTGCTTTTCTATGGACAGGCCAGGTTGGTGCAAGGCAGCTTTGCCAGATTTAGTGTGTTTCACTCTCGTTGTTTAGGTAATTCTGAGGTGGTTGATGGTTCTATGAGCTTCCTGGCACTGTGTTTTATAATTTACCACAATGTCTTGATGGTTTTTATTCCAGTGGCTTTGTCTTTCCTGTCCTTAGGGTTAGGGGAAAAAACTGGTTTCATTTGCAGTCTTTTGCTGGGTGGGATTCTTATTTTTTGGTGTTTTCCTGGCACTATCATAGTTTGTGTGGGTGTGGGTGTGTAATGTCCCGCAGTTATCTACGCATTAATAATGTTCTAGTAATATTTCCTTATACATTTAGGGACCCTTCCTTACATAATTGGTGTTTTCTTTCATACTTTTGGATTTCTAATTTCTGTTTCCGTTAGTTAGCAATTGCTAAAACAAATCCCACATGAAAAAGCCTTCTTGATTTTAATTGTCAATTTATTGACTTGATTCAAAGCCTTCTTGATTTTAATTGTCAATTTATTTATTCCTGCACATTGTAATATTTATTCATTTTCATATCTCTGTTTTTCCACTGTTGTGCAAACACAATTCCAGCAGCTGCTAACATGTGTAAAATTAAATATATATTGTACTCCCTTTCAAATAGCCAACAAAATATTTCTGGTTTTAACTCCATATCTTGCTTTACCATTGCTTCTAACCACTAACTTCTGAATAGCTACTTGGACCGACCTAAGTACTGAATCTAATTCATATATTCCTGTTTTTTGGAACTAAGAACTAAATTTCAGAAAAAGGAAATCTGTATTGATCTGGGAATCTACCTATGACATTGTGAGTACTGTGCAAAACCAATGTTCTCATTAGAGAAAGGTATTCATGTTTCCAAAGAGTGGAAACATTTCCAGGTGGCACCAGCAGGGAAAAGCAAGGATGTACAACAAGCATCGCTCAGAAAAAAATTAAGGGAACATTTTCAATCAAAAGCACACCTTATTTGCATGGAGAGCAGGAAGTTTTAACCAAACCATTTGCATGGAGAGCAGGAAGTTTTAACCAAATCTGTGGATAAGTCAACTGAGAAACATTTATCCAGTACTTGCACAATATTTTCTACTGTTTATGATCTGGCGCAAAGATGTAATCCATTATCAAACATTGAAGCGCAAGTAAATTTGCTAAATACGGTTGGAGTGGATGTGGGAGTTGGCTTGCATTCACTGATATCTGCAGTGAAAATCGTTGAATTCATTGCAAACCAAATCAAGACCACCGTGTTTTCAAGGATTATTGCAAATAAACAAAAGGGGTGTCTAATAATTGATGAAGCCTCAACACTTTCAATGAGAGTAGTGCTGATAGTTTTTGTTAGACTTAAGGATCCAGAATGCCCAGCAACCATCTTCGTTGAGTTTCTGGAATTACAGAGACAAGATGCGGAGACCATATATTCCGCATCAATGGGAAGCTTGCTTAAAGTTGGATTTACCACCGAATATCTACGGAAGAATTTAATCGCTTTCTGCTCCGATGATGCCAACGTTATGCTTGGAAGAAAATCTGGAGTCAGGGCCAGAATAGCTCAAGACTTCCCAAACATCATCATCTGGCACTGCCTGAACCACCACCTGCAACTTGTGCTGGAGGATGCAATAAGAGAAGTGAAGCAGATCAACCACTTCAAGATCTTCCTTGGTAAAGTACACACCACCTTCCACAAATCCTGCAAGAGCCAGAATGACCTCTTCCAAATCTCCGAACAATTGGGCATAGAAATTGTGAAGATTGGCAGAGTTTTGGGACCAAGATGGGCTGCCTGTAGTTTAAGAGCAACCATGGCTGTGTGGCATGCTTATCCATCGCCAACTGCTTATCAGTTTTTTCAGGGCAATGAAAGGTTTCCAGGCATGGCTTCCCGTTTTGAAAATTTAAATTTTTTGCAGGATTTGGCCCTGATGATCGACATCCTAAATGAGATTTCTGTTCTGTCAAATGCTCTACAGGGGAGAGAGACAAATATCATAGTGGCCGAAAAGTTAGCATTGCGAACAATCGATGCTTTTGAAGTGCTTAGACAGAAAAAGGGCAGATATGAAAACCCACTTGTGGAATTGCTAAAAACACAAGCCTTCAAAAACATCAATTTAGCTCCAAATCAACCATTTGTTGCCCTTCCTCGTGGAAAACTTTTGGAAAGCATCATCACCAATTTGAAGAAAGGGCTGATGGATTGCGACCATCTAAGAACAGGTAGCCTATTGCCAGCAGCAAACAAGTTACACTTTATCACATATTTGGATCCAGATTACTGGAACATTGAAGATGTAGTCATTCCATGGGCTAGAGGAAGCATTGGTTGCATTTGGCAGTATTTTTTTTTCTGAAAGTATTTTATTTGTTTTTAAAAATTTTGGGGGAAAAGGGTAGGTGGATATACAAAAAAAAATTTGGCAGCTCCATCGTGCTAGAGGTAGGAATCTCTCCAATTTTCACAACTTTTTACAGAAAAAAAAAAAAACAAAAGATAAAAGATAAGCAGAAACAGCATCTTATTATACATTGTATCAACCATGTATTCAATCATCTCTTTTGCCACTTTCTAATATATCAACAATTAAAATGATATTCCAGACATATTTATTTTTGTGATCTGAATTTTTCCGTTATTGTTCCCTCCCCCCTGTCCCCAGATGGAGCCACAGCCCCTCCCTCCCTCATATCTTGTGTATTGTCACCTTTTTCACTACCTCTTATATTTCCGTCCTCTAGGAGGGCACTATGGTTTTAATGAAGGTGTCTGCCTCCACGACTGTGTTCCCCTCTGAGCCCCTAGAACCTCATCCCTCGTGGTCTTCCTAAGCAATTTAACATGTACTTCCCTTGGAACATTATGTGTTCTGGCATATGCTGAATTAATCCTATAAACCAGATCCATATTCCACCACAACTGTTCTTTATCTCGTTTAATATATTCTGCTAAAATTGTACTCATAATATCCTTAAGATCTTCATCTTCTGTCTCCGGTAAGTTCTGGAATCTGAGAAAGAAGGACATTCTTTCAAGTTCTATCTTTGCCATAAAATTTTCCAATTCTATATTCCCCTTCTGGACTGCCTTAACCTCCTCTCCCAGCCCAGCCACGCCCTCCTCTAGCACACCAATTCTCTTTTTATTTTCTGTTATTTGTTGCTGCACACTTTTAAGTTCATCTCTAAAATCTGCTACCTCCTTTTTAAACTCATTTTGTCCCTGCATAATAGCTTGAAACATTTGAGTAACAGATAAATCCTTTGAACTTTCTCCAGTTTTTTCTTGTAAAAATGATGAAATTTTTGTCTGTTGAATCGTTGGACTGGATACAGTAGAAGTTGGTGCCGAGGCTGCTTTGCCTGTAGGTGGTTTTCTGGGCCCCATTGTCTAAGTTCAGAAAGAGTAAAGATCTTTTGCAAAAGAAGTGGCGTCTGTGAAGCGCGCAGCTGAGCGAGTCCGAGAAGACAGGCAAATCCAAAATTGAAAATTAACCCTCTGTAACAGTTCCAAGCCAAGAAGTCACTCAAAAAAAAAAAGGAAATCAAATAGTCCAAATCCAGAAACACCACGTAATAGGAGAGGTTCCAAGAGTCCTTCAGGGGGGATAATATAAAGCCAGACTTTCTTCAAAGGTAGTTTCAAAAGGCCGACTTCATTTATAAGTGCGAAGAAGAAGAAGGAAGAAGGCCATCTTGGCTCCTCCTCGGGATCAGGAGCAGAGCATTAAAAACTTCCATAAAACTTTCAAAATAACTCAGCAATCAGCTCTTGCAGTTATGATATAAATCTTTTATTTCACATAGTTAGTTCAAGTGGCTAATTCAATTTTTTGCTCTCTATCTCCATTCCGAGATTGAGAGACAGTCCAAATGCCGCTTTGCCTGAGAGGGGTAGAAGAAGAAAAACAACCCCCCTCCAATCTTCCTACTTCAAACAGATTGAAACCACAACTTGTAAAAAAGCCGCTACTCATCAGTTAAAAGCAATTAAGGAGATTGGAGTGAATTTCTCACCTCCAGCATTTCAGCCGCTGCATGTACTTAACGCTTTCCTTCCCAATCCATTCAGCGAAGGTGCTGTTATGCACTCCCTATGCTCCCCTGCTCCTAAGGCGAAACTGGAGACCCCCCCATGGCTGCCGCCTATCAGGGGGTTCCAGCAAGCCCTCCTATGGCAGGTGGTCCCTCCAAGACCCCCTGTGCTCCTAATAAATCCAAATTTATAAATTTATTTATAAAAGGAGCCCACCGGAGAAGCGAACAGTGGACCAACGTCCGTCGCCTTCAGAAACCGGAAGTGATCTCACATTTGGCAGTATTTTTAATTATGAAAATGTGCTGCAAAATCCAGAGAAGTACAAAATTCCTGACAGTATCAGAAAAGCTAGAGATATTGTCAGGACAATAGCTGTTAGTTCAGCAGAGGCGGAAAGGGGGTTCTCAAAAATGAACCTCATATGTTCAGAGCAAAGAACACACCTAATTGTTCCAAACATAAGTAATCTGATGGTGATAAGTGTTATTGGCATACCTGTTGAGAGATGGGACCCAATTCCTACAGTGAAAGTTTGGCTCAGAGCGCACCACCACATGGCTGATGATCCACGAGTAAAGACGAGGAAAGCTGCAACAGAGGAATCTGGAAGCCTAAGAACAGTATGGAGATATCAACAACCAGAAAAGCAATAACACAAATAAGTACTTGAGTGTATCTCTTTCATTGTGTTATTCTTATGTAAGGTGTAACTGCAAGCAATTAAGGTCTTGCTTTCTGTGTCTGTCCTTTGTGCAGGTTTTTTGAGCAAAGTAAATTGATAAGGTGGTGTGCAGAAGACCAGCAAGCCAGTGATCCCTCCTCTGTAAGTAGCTGTCTTTATTGCTGGGTGTGGTGTGGTCTGTGCTATGTTCATCCTTGAGATAGTGGCATGCAAGCAATTAAGGTCTTGCTTTCTGTGTCTCTGCTTTGTGCAGGTTGTTGGAGCAAGGTGGTGAGGTGTTGGTGCAGAAGACGCAAAAAAGCAGAGTAATTTTCCTTTTCTATTATTTTGTGTGCTGGTTTCATCCCAATGCAGTGCATACAATTAAGGTCTTGCTTTCTGTGTCTCTCCTTTGTGCAGAAGACGCAAAAAAGCAGAGTAATTTTCCTTTTCTATTATTTTGTGTGCTGGTTTCATCCCAATGCAGTGCTTGCAATGAGAGAGTTCATTTCTATGCCTCTTCTTTGTGCAGCCCATTCATTGGAGTCTGTGATACTGAAGACTGGCAAGAACAGTCATCTTCCTTCTGTAAGTAGCTCTTTTATTGTTTTTGTACTTATTTTAATCTTATTGTAGTTCATCCATTGGGGCAAAGAATTCAGTGACATCGTCTTGGCCACTCCCACCCGGTCACATGGCCAGCAAGCCATTCCCACAAAGGAGGCCACACCCACAGAGTAGGTTCAAAAAAAATTTGAAACCCACCACTGCTTGGTAGTTAGGGATACTTCTCATGAACATTCAAATCTACCCTAGCAAGTTTTAGGCTTATGGGTTCATCCAATCATTCTTGGCTTTGGCTTGTAAGGATTCTCCAACACTCACTTTATGATATTTTAATTATTGCTATGTTTCATCTCAGCATTGAATAAGAGTCACTGATGGCTCCACTGGTGGGAAGTGAAGGTGAATCGGGAATGAAGTCAAAGTAGGCTTCCCAGGGGCAGGAAGAAGCATAAAAGAAATCCCCACACAGGTATGCCCATTTAAGAGGGAAGAGAGAGCTTGTCAAATGATCAGGTAACACTGCATTTTTAGAAACTAGAGTAGGACTCAGCAAATCTGTCAATTCTGGTTTTTCTCTTTTACAAAACCGTCAAATCTACTTTATACCCCTTCTGCATTGCTTTGATATTATTCTTTGAAGTTCTCATTAAATTGTGTATTGGGTTTCTTCCATATTTAATTTTTTTTAATTTCTCCACCAAAAAATCTTAAGTCATTTCACTTTTGCCTCCTTCAGAGTTTCCTACAGTGCCCATACCTCGTCTGTTTGAGTACAAACCAGGAAAAATATTTCAATTATTACAACAGCATGACTTAACTTAGTCTTACTTTCTACGTCCAAAACTATTTTCATTGACCATATGTCATAGAAAGAACTTTAATGGACTATATCTTCCCCATATCTAATATGCCTGCTTCTGGATTTTTTAAATGTGGCAAAGAAGAAAGAATTTGTACTTAAATAAATTATTCTTCTCTAGCATGAGCAAGTCTGTGTGAGGAACTAGTTCAATTGGTACATTATGACAGTAACGAGAAAAATATTCTGCTATGTGTTCTTGTAAATTGAAGAGATAAGACTCCAGCAGGGAACATAACACTATCAATACTAATTGCATGTAATTATACAGTGAGACAGAAGCATTAAACAATGACTGCCACAATATTCAAATTTTACCATTTTAATATTGGAATTTCTTCAACATGAAATATTCCCAGATGTTCCCAAGTTTGTAGCACAGATTTACAAATGAAAGTGCTTAGTGTGAGGAAAGGGATTGGGGAAAAGAACAAAGAGCTGTTAAAAGAGCTGGGGAGCAAGTAATGAAAATATCAAAGCTGTATGGCCCTCCTTTGTCTCAAAGAAAACCTGGGGATTTGGGAGGTGTGAATTTGAATAGCAACCATTTAATATGCACCTCCCAGATTACTGTAAGGCTTGAATGTGCCAAAAAAGTGTCCTAATTTATCAACATTTCTCATTCCTGATTCTCTTTTGATGTTCTTTCAAATTTTACCTGTTTTTACCTGTTTTCTAGCTTCCTCTGCTGCATTTATTGCACTGTTGATCTAAAGCAACACATTGCTGAGTCCCTTAATAGGTAATATGAGAAGAATCCCACAACTCAGTTCTTCATAATAGTCTTTTTCCATAAAAATAATTTTAAACATTTGATCAACAACTTAGAAATCAATGTATCAATACATTAGGCACAGCCAAATTATTTGCAATCCAAACAAAATCACGACATTGCCCGAAAGTATAATGGAATAAGTGTCCTTTAAGAAGTAAACTAATTAGTTGGGTTTGTATCATTATTTCAATAAAAATATATCAGTATCACTGGTTACTGCTGAGGAACATGTATACTACAGTAACTCTCGTCATGACCTTTAATTGGACAAAATCAGAAAAATGTTTGAACCAAAATATCTCAAATGGCCTAACTTATAGAATATATCCAAAATCTGGGACCCATGATACCCAATCAAATGAAATTTGGGATCTCTTTCACCTGCTTCAGTGCCACTGGTGCTGCTAGACTGCTGATGCATTCACATAATCTTTATTTTCAAAATTCCATGACAGTTTCCCAGTCAATCTTGCAATCTCTCACTCTTTCCCCCACCCAGCAGTAACCACTTACCTTGGTCATTCTGTTTCTGTTTGGGTAAGGAAATATCTCTGAAATGATAACCGAACAGGGCATGGCCTGTCTATTTATAAATCCAGCCTTTTCTATAAACCTTATTATGAATTTGCTCTTTTTTGCATTCCTCCCTAGTTTAATATTTTATTGAAGTGAATACATTTGTGTGGTTGCACAGATAGAAGGTTTCTGTCAGCAGAAAGTGAGAGGAAAGTACTGCTTGATAGTCCATGGGCTTTCCTGCAGCTAGCCCTGTAAGTGTTGTGAAACAGCTATGAAGAAAGGAGGCAATATGCCAACAACAACAACAACAACAACAACAACAACAACAACAACAACAATAATAATAATAATAATAATAATAATAATAATAATAAATTTAATTTGTTAGCCGCTCCCTCTCCACAAGGGACTCGGGGCGGCATGCTTGCTCATGGAAACTACCCTTGGATCCAAGGGTCTTACGGGTTAATTCCTCCTAATAGTAGTTCCAAAGCAATTATGTGGCTAACACATTCCAGTAAATTAAATTTTAAGGCATTAAATTTCTTAAACCCTACAAAATTAAAATTCAGATTGGTTCTCATTTACAAAATGAGAAAGCATTGTTGATTTGTGTTTTGAAGCGTTGTCAGGCATAATCCATCACTTTATTCCTCTAAGGGAGATGGGAAGAGAGAAAAATGTAGCAATGAAATCCTATTATTTTATTAAGCTTATTTGTGATGTTACTTTGAAAGTGTAAAGTTATAATTATCTTGTCCTTTTCTGGATATGTTTGAAATCATCAGCTACTAGAAATCTTCTTCAAGTCAAGCTTGACTTCATAAACATATTAAGGTTACATTCTATTGTTCTACTTTTCAACTACCTTTTCTCCTCTTTAAATTTTCAATAATACTAAAAACTCCCCCACGACATAAAATGCTTCTGACACTCAAGTTTGTCCTGCAGCTAGATCTCAGAGAATGTATGTAGAAGATGATGTTGTTTATGCCCTAAAATAGATTACAATAATACTATTAATTATAAAATGTGGGAAAAGGCAGAAAGTAGAAAACAGATAATGTGGCTACCCAGATATATAGGCAATGAGAGATGCTGAGAGTTGTATTATAAACAATACATAGAGGACCACAAACTCTCCACCCTGGCTAATGAAATTCAGTGGAGCAACTTACAATATTATACCATTTAAAGATTTGTTGACTACATCATTAAGAAAATGCAGTACGAAGCATGAAAACAATTTACATAAATTATAAATAAATACAAACATATTGAGGAAATAGGTCAAATGGATATTAAGCAATAGCTAACCGAATGTCTATATAGCAATGAAACTCTTATTATCTGACCTTTACCTGGGTGAAATATTGCATCATAGGGCAACAAATTTTGAATCAAAGTAAAATCTATTTCAAATTACAATGATCTGCTTTGTAATTCAGGCTCCAACTGGCTACAGAGCACTTTCCTAATTCTCACACCGTGAAAAAATAATAAATTTTATTGGGCTTAATGCCAAAACAATGTCACCAAACTATGCAAAATGTTATGCAAAGGAGTAGCATAGATTAGAAGACAAGAAGAGAACAAATAATATTTCTTTATGAAGGCAACATTTACCACTTGCAGTAATATGAACTGCAGTCAGATCGTATTGTGACTGTGATATTTTTGATGGGAAAACATTTACACTTCATTTTTTGCCAAAGTACTTGCAAGAGATGGAACTGAATTGTGGTATTGTATAAAAATGGTAGTTGCCATTCATTCAGAAAGATTCAACTATTTGGATTTTTCACATGCTTATCTACTAAAAACAGAAGCAGACATTATCACATTAGCCTTCTCAATTTTTCACTTCTTCCACTCTTCAAGCAGGAGGGATCGTTTACCTAGGAATACAAAAATAGAGGATAGGAATAACAGAAAGAAGTACTAACTGAAAGATGAGGGAAGTGTCACAAAAGGCACTCTTGTTAGCATCCTTAATGCTAAGGCATTCTTTTTAAAAAATACTTACCTTGTTTTTAATATGAATATGAAAAGAATACATGAATTGTATTCTACTATTTGCATGCAAAACCAGATACTTTTTATTTGAAATTAGTTCATAGTACTGATTGATATTTCACAGTTCATTGGTCTGAGACTGAAGCAAAGTATGACCTGTAAACCCAGCTGAAATTTTCTATTTAGAATCATTTATGCCCCAGATATTTAAAACAGAATTTAGATTGCAAATATGTCACACATAGACACATGACACAGCATGTTGCCCTACCTACACGGCAGTTCCTTCCCTGCCAAAGATAAGACTAACCCTTGCCAATTATCTGTAATAATCTGCACATATTCAAAACAGCTTACATTCAGAGAAATTAACCATCAAAAAACCCATACCGATAAACTACGTTTATACACCATTCAAAGAGACAATAAAATAGCTAAGAAGGAAGCAAAAGAAGCACAGCATATCCTCTCCAAAAGCCTAAACCGAGATAAGCAGACATTAACACCAGTGGTGGGATTCAAATTTTTTTTACTACTGGTTCTATGTGCGTTTCGTGGTTTGGTGGGTGTGGCTGGGGAATAATAATAGTGCAAAATCCCCATTCCCTCCCCACACAGGGCAAGGATGGTGTAAAATCTCAATTTCCACCCCACTCTAGGGCAAGATACTGTAAAATCCCCATTCCACCCCACCCCACTAACCTGCTTTCCAGCTTTGGTCTCCTGTGCAAGGCAACAGAAGAAGACCTAGCCGATCAGCTGGGTGTCTGATCAGCTGAAATTTGAGAGGCAGTGAATAGATGGGGCGGAGCCAGCCAGAGGTGTTATTTACCGGTTCTCTGAACTATTCAACATTTCTGCTGTCAGTTCGCCAGAACATGAGCTGAATACCACCTCTAGAAGAACAATCAACCAGGCAGGAAAAACTAATCAAGGCACTACCAAGGAAAAACTGCACCTCTGCCAAGACAAACTACTGTACATAAACACAAAGGAGTCCTCACACTTACCTGCACTGATGTTACCTAATCAAATAATGAAATATTCACAAACAAATAGTCAAGTTGAGAGAGCACCAAGGATTCCACTCAGATTTTGTTTTGTTTTTCATTTATTTTGCAATAATAATATCCAGGTAACTTTCTCATGTAGTAAATGTGAACTTTTAACAAGGAAGTTCTAGACAGAGTGTTTAGAATTCCCTTGAGTAAGGGATAAAATAAACATGAGTAAGTTGAATATAATTTCAAGGCTGATTTATATGCTGAGGAACCTTCCCATCTTTATTCCAGCCCATTATTTTAAAGCAATTCGAAGATAATGATTACATCTTTTATATAGGTAGTCCTCAACTTACAAAGACAACTGGGACTGGAGTGTCAGTTGTTGAGTGAAGCAGTTGTTTAGCAAGATGATACATAACCATTCATTCAATAGATGCATTTTGACTCTCTCACTTGGAGTTGGTTAAGCATTTGTATAGGTTGTTTGGCAGAGCACCAGTAACCACTCCACTATGCCTAGGAGGCCTGGATCCTCTCCCTGCCCCACCATGCCCAGATCCACTTACCTTTGCCTTTTTCCACAGGCTGGCCCCATCATTGAAAGGCTCCTTCTCCAAATCACACTCTTTGGAGAAGGGGCCTTGTAAACCATTGTGAGAATAAGAGGGTTTTCTAGCTTTCAAATGCTGTTCTATCTGCAGAAAAGAACATTCCCACCAGACTGCAGAATTGGGTCTCAGATCCCTCAGCCCAACCCTCAGGTAGAAGGGCTGAGCTCCACTTTGCAGGCAAATCTTTCACCCAGCTGCCAAAAGCTAAAGAGAATCCTCTCAGCAGATGGCAGCAATTTGCAACCTTTGCTGCTGGCTTCCCCATTGATTTACTGGGGAAGCCAGCAAAGAAGATTGCAAATGACAATCACAAGAACATGGGGCTTTGGCAAGTGGTAATAAGTGTGAACAGGTTGTCAAGCACCGAAAATGCAGTCATGTAATTGGGGCTAGGGCAACATTTCACAATGGGGAGAAGCGCTTTACAGGCCATTAAAGCATCCTTTCTGAGGCGGGCCATACCTTTGAATGGTCATTAAACAACTGGTTTTAAGTCGAGGATTACATGTGTGGCAAAATATCTATTCAGAAGAGAGAACAACTTTGCACCTTGAAAGAGTTTCAGGTATTGTAGAAGTGCAAAGTTTCAGAATAGTGGGAATATCCATAATTCAGTTTGAATCTTTATATGTAAGGGGAAAGAATGGAAAACTAGGAGTAAAAAGAAGTGGAAATGAACATTCTGCAAGGGGATTTAGTGGGTTGCTCAATATCCTCATGTTTGTGCTTTGCTTCCACAAGTAATAAACCAAGCTGCACGTTTTATGTATGCATACTAAAGCCTAAATTCAGTCTAACCTCTCCCAGATAATTAGAATCAGAGAGAGCAAAGCTGTATGAGTAGGATAAGAGGGAAAAGCAAGAAGAACTTATAGATTACCCATTAGAACGTGTTATTTGGGGACAAAAATGTTAGTTCCATTCATTTTTTACTTCTTTCCATTAGTAATGTCTGAAATTATATTTAAGCTGTCCTAGTTATGTGTGTCTCATTCCATGTTTTATATTTGTCCTTTCTGTCTTTATCAGAGAGATCTTTGTGCAACCATGCTGTTTTCTTCTTGGGTTTCTTGTTTTTCTTTTTCAGTGGTATTGCGATGGCCTGGGGTTTTATGATCATATTTTTCAAAGTTTCCCACACTTCTTGAGTTGTTTTCCCCTTTAGGATTTTCATTCATAGATTTTTTTTTAGGCTCTCTCTGAGTTTTTTAAAATCAGCTCTTTTAAAGTTTAAGACACTGGCTTTTCCTTTAGTTCCCTCCTTTACCTTTTGGGTGGAAAAGTTGTCAACTGGGTTGGTTTAGGAATGTTTGATCACACTGTTTGCTGCAGAGTTTGTCTACCAGTAGATAGCAGAGTAGTTAAAGTCTCCCATTACTACTGTGGTGTATCCAAATACATTTCTTAGTTGTTTAGCAAAAAGTTCACCTATGTCTTCTGCTTGGTTGGTTAGCCTGTAGTATATGCCTATAGCAATGTCATTCTTTTTTTCCTTTTATATTGGCCCATATGGATTCTAGGAGTTTTTCATCCTTGGTTTTGTGAATTTCTTTTATGAAAAATAGTGTAATGAAATAAAGAGGTGATAATTTTCAGTATAAAACAGCTGCCCTGTTGAGATTTCACTGTTATTTCTGGGTTGAACTGAATAGTTAACAAATGAATGTGTATCAACAGAGTCATTATTTAGTGCTAGAGCACAGTTGTGGTAACCTCAGGCTAAAGTGACATTCAGCAATAGATCTAATTGACGAGTTGGCTCTTTTCAGCTAATGGTTTGTTAAAATGGATGGTGTTCAGCCTGGCCTCAATTACAGACACTAGCATTTTCAGGAAACCAGATATGGCTATCAGCAAAATAAAGTAGTAATGCTGCTGCTGCTGCTGCTGATCTCATATCAAAACTTCTAAGAAAGCAGAGTGAAGGAATGAGAGGTAAAGACATGTGTAGAAAGCTACCATGATCTCAGTAGCTGGTTATCTTGGATACCTACAGGCTCACCTAATTAGCAGAACCAGATGTGGGAATAAAGGAAAGGTTACGCACAGACATACACATTGCAGCTATGGTCTCGAGTAGCCTGTTATCTTTTAGCCCACTATCTCACCAAGCAAAGACAGGCCGTATCAAGGAGTTAACCTTGGCCTGAATAGCATTCTGGATTCACTAGGGAAAAATGGGGGAGTAAACCAAAAACAATGCTGTTGCTACCCCTGCTTTGCTTTGCTTGTAAAAACTGTATAAAAGCCAAATAAACTCTGTGGAAGGCAGACAGACATTTTTGACACCACTGCTTGACGGATTTCTGAAAACCTACATCTGGTGCCGAAACTCGGGACCAAAGACACCCTTCGGGGGAGCAACAGCCAACATACTTGCCTCCCGTCTGGAACAGACCCCCAAAGTGCGCTTCGTCTTACGAGATCTCTCAGAGGTAAATATGGGTTGCAATTTGTCTCACCAGCAGCATAAACATGTTCAAGAACTTAAATTCTTGTTACAGAAGTCAGGTGTTATCACACCTGAGGCAGAAATAAGGAAGCTAGTTGATGAGATAGGGAAACATTGTTTTTGGTACCCCAAATGGGGAACACTTAATTTACGTAAATGGGAAAAAATAGGGCAAACTTTACATCTTGAACCCAGAGCCCCAGTAGAGATCTTACAACTATGGTTTCAGTGCCGTCATGCAGTGGAAAAATTTGGCTCTAAAGTTTTGGCAGAACAACAACAACCACCGAGCCTTCATCTGATTATGATCAAATAAAAATTCTTCCCCCAAAATCATCTTTAATTGGACTTTCAGCTCCTCACAGAGAGGTTAATTCTTCTGCTTCTCCAAGGTCGCAGGAACCTGCTTTGCTTTGCTTGTAAAAACTGTATAAAAGCCAAATAAACTCTGTGGGTTTATTATTCTTGCAGGTATCAACAATTGAAAGCTCTAAAATTATCTGGTTGGGTAAAAAACAGTTCCAAGGGTCCTCCACTCTTGCCTACCCCTGGTGGTTTTTCAATGTTGTTACAATGAAAAGCTTGTTTTCTACTTCTTTCGGTATTGTTCAAAGACAGTAAATCAATACATTACAATGCAACATGATTTAGCCCTTTGAATAACAGCCATCAAGAAAAGCAAATTTGATTTTTTTAAGACTGTGACATGACAGGGACAGAGATTGTCCAAGACAGAATAAAACATTATTCTATTCAGTTATGATTACCACCCACATGGATCTGCTTTTCCCCATGTTTCTAGTTTACTCTTAAAGATATAAGCTTTAATCCCTGGAGTGAAAAAAACAGATAGGAAGAAGAAGGATATGTAATAACAAACCTTAATGACCCCTATGATTCCCCTGAGCAAACTCCATCAATATATACCATGAAATGTTATTTTAGACCCCTAATTAAGGTTGTGACCAGCCTTTATAATTCATTAAATTCATCACTGAAGCCAAATCTTAATATCTTACCATCTAGTCTCCAAGGGAGGCATGCATTTGGCTTCACAACATTTTCAATTTAAGTGCATTTGCTGCTAAAGCTTTGGGTGCTTTATAAACTAGACTGTTTATATTAAATTAGCTTAACTTTAAAAAAAACTATTAAGGTATACATACAGAGGTGGTATTCAGCAGGTTCTGACCAGTTCTGGAGAATTGATAGCAGAAATTTTGAGTAGTTCAGAGAACCAATAAATTCCACCTCTGACTGGCCCTGCCTCCATCTATTCTCTGCCTCTTGAGTCCCAGCTGATCGGGAGGGGGAAATGAGGATTTTGCAGTAACCTTCCCCTGGAGTGGGGTGGGAATGGAGATTTTACAGTATCCTTTAATTTAATTTAATTTAATTTAATGCTTCTAGACCGCCCCCTCTCCCGAAAGGGACTCGGGGCGGTGTACAGTTCATACAAAATATATCAGATACAATAAAATTAAGTATGTACAGTTGACAGTTGACATGGAGGAGGTTAGAATGACATTAAAAGAACTGTACAAAGCAGATTAAAATAAGTTCAAACCCCTAAAAACAAATACAGTGAATTAAAAAACCCCTAAAATAACCAGATATAGTGCGTTTGCCAGGAGGGACAGTTGAATTATGCCAGGCCTGCTAATCGGAACAGGTGAGTCTTCAGTTTTTGCCGGAAGGAGCGGAGGTCAGAAGTGGTTCTAATGTCGGGGGGGAGGTCATTCCAGAGGGTTGGGCCCATCACAGAGAAGGCCCTACTCCTCGGTGTCGCCCGCCGGCATTGTCCAGTGGATGGCACCAGGAGAAGTCCCTCCCTGTGTGAGCGTATTGGCCGCAGGGATGTATGTGGGAGGATGCGATCCCGCAAGTAACTAGGTCCCGTGCCATGGAGCGCTTTAAAGATGGTAATCAGCACCTTGAAACGCACCCGGAAAACCACAGGTAGCCAATGCAGCTCGCGCAGGAGAGGTGTTATGTGGGAGTACCTCGTACTCCCCATCACAGCCCGCGCGGCTGCATTCTGAACTAACTGCAGTCTCCGGGCGCGTCCCAAGGGCAGCCCCATGTAGAGAGCGTTGCAGTAATCCAGGCGGGACGTCACCAGCGCATGAGTGACCGTGCGTAGGGCATCCCGGTCCAGTAGGGGGCGCAATTGGCGCACCAGGCGAACCTGGTGGAACGCCCCCCTTGCCACGGCCGCCACATGGTCATCCATTGACAGCCGGGCATCAAGGAGGACGCCCAAATTGCGCGCCCGTTCCACAGGGGGCAATTGCTCGCCCCCTATGGCCAGCGATGGAATCAGCTGGCTGAATCGAGGTGCCGGTAGCCACAGCCACTCAGTCTTGGAGGGGTTGAGTTTAAGTCTGTTGTCCCCCATCCAGACCCCGACGGCCTCCAAACACCGGGACATTACTTCGACAGCCTCGTTGGGGTGGTTAGGGTTAGGGTTAGGGTTAGGGTTCCTTCCCCTGCCATGCCCACCAAGCTACGTCACACTCACCAATCCTCACCCACAGAACCAGTAGTAAAAAAAAAAATTGAATCCCACCACTGTATACATTCAACTGTTAACATGGATGCTACAAGTGTTATGTTTCTTCATCTTAATGCAATACTACTGATTTGCAAACATTTAATTCTGTCACAACTTCCTGACATTTCTTATTCAGCCAGACTAAGGACAATCCCTAGGGAGTGATTCTTGAGAAAGTTTCTAATTTTTCAGTGCTGTGGAAAAGGCCCGTTAGTTTTAAGCTGTACTTATTAATATCCTTAACATGCAGACAGATCACTTCCGGTCCCCGAAGGCAATGGATGTTACCGTCCGCTGCTCGTCTCCCCGGTGGGCTCCTTTTAGGAGCACAAGCAGTCTTGGAAGGACCACCTGCCGTAGGGCGGCTTGCTGGAACCCCCAGAATCGGTGGCAGCCACGGGGGGCGGTTTCCAGCTTCATCTCAGGAGCCGGGGAGCATGGGGGGTGCATAGCACAGCTGTGTGCCTTTGCCGAATGGATTCCGGAAGGAAATAATCAATTAGAAGTTGCAGTAGAAGTGCTGGAGGTGAGAAGTTTGCTCTAATCTCATTTAACACCATTTAATTGATGAGCAACAGCTTTTTGCAAATTGTGGATTCAATCTATTTGAAGTTGCAAGATTGGAGGGGGGTTCTTTTAACCCCCCTCAGGTAAAGTGGCATTTGGACTATCTCTCAATCTTGGAATGGAGAGAGAGAGTAAAACATTGAATTACTCACTTGTACTAACTATGTGAGAAAGATTTACATCACAATTGCAAGAGGTGATTCCTGAGTTGTTTTAAAAACTTTATGGAAACTTTGGATGCTTTGCTTCCTGGTTCCCTGTGAAAGGGGGAGCCAAGATGGCCCGCTTCCGTCTTCTTCTTCACTCTTATAAATGAAACTAGCCTTTTGAAACTACCTTTGAAGAAATTTCTGGCTTTATATTATTATTACCCCCCGAAGGTCTCCTGGAGCCCCTCCTGTTATGTGGTCTTTCTGGATTTGGATTATTTGATTTTCTTCTTTTGGCTTGGAACTGTGATTGAGGATTAACTTTCACTTCTGGGCTTGTCTGCTTCCACGGTATCACCCAGCTGCGCATTCCACAGATGCCATTTCTTTTGTATAAGACTTACACTCATCTCTGAACTTAACAAATGGGGCCCAGAAAACCACCTCCTGGCAAGGCAGCCTCGGCGCCCACTTCCTCTACATCCACCCCAACGACCCAACAGACAAAAATTTCATCATTCTTACAACAAGAAGGGACTGGAGAGAGTTCAAAGGATTTATCTGTTACCCAAATGTTCCATTTATGAAGGGACAAGATGAATTGAAAAAAGAGGTGGCAGACTTTAAAGAACAGCTCAGAGATGTACAGCAGCAAACAACAGAAAATAAACAGAGAATTGGTGTGCTGGAGGAGGGCGCGGTTGGGCTGAGGGAGGAGGTGAAGGAATTCAGAAGGGGAATAGAGAATTGGAAAATTTCATGGTAAAGATGGAACTTGAAAGAATGTCCCTTTTTCTCAGATTCCAGAACCTACCGGAGACAGAAGATGAAGATCTTAAGGATACTATGTGTACAATCTTAGCAGAATATATTAAGAGAGATAAAGAACAGTTGCGGTGGGATATGGACCTGGTTTACAGGATCAATTCAGAATATGCCAGAACACATAATGTTCCAAGGGATGTACACGTTAAATTTCTTAGGAAGACTATGAGGGATGAGGTTTTGGGGGACCAAAGGGGGGACCACTAAAATATAAAGATAAAGAAATTGCCATTCTTAAACAAATTCCGAAAAAAATAAGAGATAAGAGGAGGAAGTATTCCTCCTTATCAAAGAAATTATATAACAAAGGAGTTTGGTTTAGATGGTTATTGCCAGAAGGAATGTTGATCTTCTGGGAGGGAAACAGAATTAGAATCAATACAGTTGTGGAGGCAGAGGCCTTCATGAAAAAACATAGTGCCCTACTAGAGGACGAAATCATAAGAGGTAGTGAAAAAGGTGACACTACACAAGATATGAGGGAGGGAGGGAGGGGCTGTGGCTTCGCCAGAGGACAGGGAAGAGGGAGCAATATTGAAAAGACACAGGTTACAAAAATAAATGTATTTAAAATATTATTGTAATTGTTGATATATTAGAAAGTGACAAAAGAGATGATTGAACATATGGTTGATACAATGTATAACAAGATGCTGTTTCTGCTTACCTTTTATCTTTTGCTCTTTTTTTCTTTGTAAAAATTGTGAGATTTGGAGAGATTTCTACCTTTAGCACAATGTAGCTGCCAATTTTTTTGTATATCCACCTACCCTTTCCTATAAATGTTTAAAAACCAATAATTTTTTTTAAAAAACAATATTCTTAACATGCAAAGAATGCTTGAATGGCAATGATTAAAAACACGAGGAAAACATTTCTTTTTTCAATAGGTCCTGGATCAACAAATTAATTTATCGCTGACCTATTCTCACTTATAACACAATTCTGTTTTATTTTCTCATGTGATATAAAATATTTTTGCCTAAAACTATAAAATTTAAATGTATAGACTTATATACTCTACCGAGATCTATCTTATAAAATGTCCAGAAGCTTCAGGTGCTGCAAAATACATTGCTAGTTCAACTAGTGTAATACATAGTACAAAATCCATTTTGCCCCAGTACTGAATGATATAAGTCCTGATTATTAGTTGCTTTT
Source organism: Natrix helvetica (assembly GCF_964273705.1). NCBI lineage: Eukaryota > Metazoa > Chordata > Lepidosauria > Squamata > Natricidae > Natrix > Natrix helvetica. The sequence goes on from NC_138548.1 coordinate 187,194,623, forward strand.
CTAGCTACAAACTGTACAATAACTTTCAGAAAAGGACAAAATCTAGCAGGCAGATAACTTCAGAACCACTCAACTGAAAAGACAAAATCAGATTTATCCATATAGAAAATATGTGGATGTCCAGATTAACCAATTAACCAGATTAACCATGCAATCATCCAGTGATCCTTTGCCACTTTAATAATAATAATAATAATAAATAATAATAAATTTAAATTTATTAGCCGCTCCCTTTCCAGATAAGACTCGGGGCGGCGTACAATGGAGCATATAAAACATATACAAACACAAAAACATACATATATACAGAACATACATGCACGGAGGAGGTAACAAATTACATCACATTGGACAATTAAAAGTCACCATTAAAATACCCCAATTGTAAAACACAATTTAAAATTTAAAATTTAAGATTTAAAAGGACTGTCAGGAGGAGTAAGAAAAATTTACGGTTGAGCCAGGCCAGATAATTGAAAGAGGTGGGTCTTCAGCTGTACACGGAAGGAGCGGAGATCGGAAGTAGTCGTGATGTCACGGGGGAGGTCATTCCACAGGGCTGGGCCCATCACAGAGAAGGCTCTGCTCCTGGGTGTCGCCCCCCGACACTGTTTGGCGGACAGCACCCGAAGAAGTCCCTCTCTGTGTGAGCGGATTGGTCGTAGGGATGTATGGGGCAGGATGCGATCCTGCATGTAACTAGGCCCTGTGCCATGAAGCGCTTTAAAGATCATAATCAAAACCTTGAAACGCACTCGGTAGACTACAGGAAGCCAGTGCAGCTCGCGCAGCAGAGGTGTTACAGGGGAGTATCTAGTCCTCCCCATAATCACCCGCGCGGCCGCGTTCTGGACCAACTGTAGTCTCCGAGTGCATCTCAAGGGAAGCCCCATGTAGAGAGCATTGCAGTAGTCCAGGCGAGACGTCACTAGCGCATGGGTGACTGTGCGTAGGGCATCCCGGTCCAATAAGGGGCGCAATTGGCGCATCAGGCGAACCTGATGGAACGCCCCCCTTGCCACGGCTGTTACATGGTCATCCATGGACAGCCGGGCATCTAGGAGGACGCCCAAATTGCGCACCTGTTCCATGGGGGCAGTTGCACGCCCCCAATGGCCAGAGATGGAAGCCACTGGTTGAACCGGGAGGCCGGAAGCCACAGCCACTCCGTCTTGGAAGGGTTGAGTTTTAGTCGGTTGTCATCCATCCAGACCCGTACGGCCTCCAAACACCGGGACATCATTTCGACGGCCTCATTGGGGTGGTTCGGGGTGGAAATGTATAGCTGAGTATCATCAGCATACAGATGATATCCCACCCCAAAACCACGGATGATCTCGCCCAGCGGTTTCATGTATGTGTTGAACAGGAGGGGCGAGAGCACCGACCCCTGAGGCACCCCACATGTGAGTGGCCTCCGGGTCGATCTCTGCTCCCCTGCCAACACACGTTGCGTCCGGTCAGAGAGGTAGGAGCCAAACCACCGTAGAATAGTGCCCCTGACTCCCAGCCCCTCTAGCCGGTGCAACAGGATACCATGGTCGATGGTATCGAACGCCGCCGAGAGATCTAATAGGACCAGGATAGAGGAACAGCCCCTATCTCTGGCCCTCCAGAGATCATCAACCAATGCGACCAAGGCCGTCTCCGTGCTGTGCCCGGGTCGGAAGCCGGACTGGCGCGGGTCTAGATAATCATTCTCCTCCAGGTGCCGTGGGAACTGTTGTGCTACCACACTCTCTACAACCTTTGCTAAAAAAGGAAGGTTGGAGACTGGACGATAATTGACTAGGTCCATTGGGTCCAGGGAAGGCTTCTTGAGCAGGGGCCTCACCACCGCCTCTTTCAAGGCGGTCGGTAGGAGCCCCTCACCCAACGAAGCGTTCACTAGGCCCAGGAGCCATTCGCGTGTAACCTCCCAGGATGCCAGTACAAGCCAGGAGGGACACGGGTCCAATAAACATGTGGTAGGTCACAGACGTCCACGCAACCTGTCCAAATCCTCGATGGCAACCGAGTCAAACTCCTCCCAAAGCGGTCCCTCAAGACTCGCCGCGGGCATCTCAGCTGGACCACTGAAAGGGGCCCATCCCATCTGGATTTGAGCGACTTTGTCCTGTAGATATTTCCCAAACTCCTCTGCTCTGCCCTGTAAAGGGGCTTCCCGCGATCTCTCAAACAAGAGGGAGCGAGTCACCCGAAACAGGGCGGCAGGGCGGTTATCTGCGGACGCAATAAGGGCGGCACAATATTGACGTTTGGCCGCTCTTAATGCCACAAGGTACGTCCTCAAATAGGCTCGTGCCTGTGCTCGGTCAAATTCAGAACGGGAGGATCTCCAACGACTCTCTAGGCGTCTCTTGTGGCGTTTCATCACCCTTAGCTCCTCGGTAAACCAAGGGGCCAGGGTGGTTCGTCGCCGCAGGAGAGGCCGCAAAGGCGCCATCCGGTCTAGGGCCCCGGTAGTCGCACTATTCCATGTGTCTACCAGGTCCTCCACTCGGTGGCGGGTCAGGTCCACAGGAGGTGGCCCAAGCTCCGTCTGGAACCTATCTGGTTCCATCAGGCGCTTGGGGCGGAACCATCTAATACCTTCTGGCTCCGCCTCCCCGCAGCGGGGGGTAGCACCGGGGAAGTCCAGCCGGAGAAGTGAGTGATCTGACCATGACAGGGGAATAATAGTTGGATCCCCTATTCCCAGATCACTCGTCCACTGGCCAGAGACAAAGACAAGGTCCAGCGTGTGGCCTCCCTCGTGAGTAGGGCCCTGAATTAATTGGGTCAGGTCCATGGCTGTCATGGAAGCCATGAACTCCCGAACCCCCTCAGACGCTTCTCCCATCGACGGCAGATTAAAATCCCCCATCACTAAGAGTTTGGGGGTTTCAACCGCCACCGATGAGATCAGCTCTTGGAGTTCAGGCAGGGCCGCTGATGTATAGCGAGGAGCCAGGTATACTATCAGCAGGCCCAACTGCCTCCCTGGGCCCCATCTCACGACAAGGGACTCACACCCGGATGTCTGTGGCACAGTGAACTCTCTCGGCTCCAAGTCTTCCCGGATAATCACTGCTACCCCTCCGCCCCTTCCCTGGGCCCGAGGCTGGTGAAATGCTCGATAACCTGGCGGGCACATTTCCACGAGGAGTAAGCCTCCCTCGTGGCCCAACCAGGTCTCGGTTATTCCTGCGAGGTCCGGCTCCCCCTCCAAAATTAGATCGTGGATGAGGGGGGCCTTATTGACAACGGACCTCGCGTTGCATAGCAGCAGTCTCAGGCCTTGGGTCTGTAGATCCTGACCACCTAGTATGCAGGGGTTGGTACAAACGACCGGGTATGACCAAGAACCCCGGTCTCCCAACCGACTACGCGCTCTTGATCTGTCCTCGCACCTGCCCCTCCCCACGACCGTTGGTATCAAAAAGCCCTGCACAGGAATGCTATCTCCCCTCACCTCCCCCGCTCCGCTCCCTCCTCCTTCAACCTCACCTAGATGCCTGGCTCTCCCATCCCTCCTGACCTGTTCCCCCCCCCCATCCCTGGAACCCCTTATAATTTTTAAAAAGCTATTAATTAAAAAAACCCTCAATGTGCGCTTCCTCCACCTCTCTGGGTTAATGAACCCGTCCTCAAGGTGGGCCCTCGAAAGGGCAGGAGGCCATACCTGCGAGAGGGGGGACTCTCGCAGTAGCAATAGGTCAGACCTTGTGTGCGTGAGAATCATACAAAAATCATACTAGCTTTCTGTGATTGAACTTTTCAATCTCCTGCTTTGTTATATAATAAACATGACAGAATTCCAAAAAACATTCAAGGCTTTTATGATTTAGTTTAAGACAGACAGAAATTATTGACACTGATTTTCTTATGGATCATTCTCATGTTAGGTTTATACATGGACTCTTGGCAGATGAGCTGCGTAATTAATAATTCCTATTTTAGAAAATAACCCTTTTCAGTGCAATTATGACAATGTGATGCAGAAAATGAGATCTGTCACTGAATAATCGAAGAAGAGCAATAATTAACTACGAGGTTCAAACACGATGTCAAATTAAAGATAAAGAGTCAATGTAGACCAGAACAGTAGCTGCCCTCCAGTTTTTCATAAGGAATAAAGATCTTTTTAAGTAAAATCCAAGAGGTTTTTTGTTTTCCTGAGTTTTCCAGTCTCACAGAATTTGACTATTTCTTAATATGGTAGATATCTGGAGCAGGAAAGACAGGGAATTGGGAGTACCTGACTGTGAATCTGAAGTAGACCTCCATTCTGTATCTTTCCTGTGTAGCCAATGTAGATTGTCCCCCATGTCTCATTCTCCCTCTCAAAACCCTGATTTTTGGAAGGATTGCCCTGGTTTGGATAAATTGCTTAGCCCAGGAATTAGACTGCCGAAGCATCTTATTTCTTGGTAGTTGCATTTCCTTTCTCTTCTGACTCTGTAGCAAGGAATGTTGTGGGGGGCATTTCTCATCAGCAGGTTGTCTCTGACTGAAGTGAGAAAGACAATGGGAAGATCCTGGAGGGGAAAGTGTTGTTAGTGTTAGAATTCATTATGAAATTAATTTTAAAAAAATAGAAGTTATCCAAATTATTAGCAGTCTCAATCTGTTCTATATTTCCCAGGTGCTAAGAGCAGGCATGGTCTGCTCTATCTCTTGCCCATTTTCTAGCCTTCTCCACTGTAAAAGCTTAAGAAAATCAATCATGAGAGTTCCCACAGACTATATGGTATACAGCATCTCTTATGATGCAATGGAAACATTATAAGAGATGCTATATACATACCAAGAAAGGATGGTGTATTATTAATCCGTAGCTAGAATGCAAATATTGAATGAACAATGTTTTATTATATTAATGCAAAAACACAGATTGACAGAGCTTTGAAAAAGCATTTTTGTTTCATGCCAATACTTGGTCAAGCAACATATATTCAGGATCTACACAAGGACCTCAATGGATGGACAACATGGAGAACAAAATAGGTTACAAAAAAAAAAAGGAAACAGAAGATAGAGGAATTTAATCCAGTCGGCAAATACAATTCCAGGTCTGAAAACAGACCATTAATATTGTCTGGAGGCTAGGGGATTGGAGGCTAAAATATATGAAGAATGGCTGCAGGAACTGGGTATGTCTAGTTTAATGAAAAGAAGGGGAGACATGATAGCAGTATTCCAATATCTCAGGGGTTGCCACAAAGGAGAGGGAGTCAAACTATTCTCCAAAGCACCTGAGAGTGGAACAAGAAACAATGGGTGGAAACTAATCAAGGAGAGAAGCACCTTAGAACTGAGGAGAATTTTCTTGACAGTTAGAACAATTAATCAGAGGAACAACTTGCCTCCAGAAGTTGTGAATGCTTCAACACTGGAAGTTTTTAAGATGTTGGATAACAATTTGTCTGACGTGGTATAGGGTTTCCTGCATAGGCAGGGGTTGGACTAGAAGACCTCCAAGGTCCCTTCCAACTGTCATTCTATTCCATTCCGTTCCGTTTCTGTTCCATTCCATTCCATTCTATTCTATTCTCCTGTGCGCTGCTTGGGGAATGCAAGCATGGGTTAACTTTGTCCATTAGCCTAGAGACTGAGTTATGTAATTGTTGACCACGCCTCCTTTGACTGGATGGTCCAGTTTTTTAACTCAGTCCAGCCTAAAGAGATGCAAGAAAAATTTCTTCTCTAGGATAATAGACAAAATTAACTCATTTGGATTGGATTTCTTCCTCGGACTGGGATTGCCTTGTAGAACATCGTCTTGTGATTCAGAAGTTGTTTATTGGTTCCTTGCGGCTCTAGCGGTCAGGGGAACGGGTGCCCTTTTTCGCTTTAAATCGATTGCTGTCTGTAGCTGCTTTTTGGTTCCCTGCGATTCTAGTGGCCGCAGAATCGCCAGGCAAGTGTCAGTCAGGCGCCGGGCCGCTTAAATCAGCTGAGGGTCGGTTCGCCGCTCTCCCTTCTAAAGACTGCCGTAGTGAGAGTCGGTTTGCCACTCTCGTGTCGGCGCGCGCGCATGTCGGGATAACCCGCTAATGGCATTCCCACTCATTTCCGCTGTTGTTAGCATCGCGTTGCCTGCTGCGGTAAACTAATGTAAGTCAAGCCCCGAGCCATTACAGCTGCTGAAGGCTTCTCCCTCCCCGGGCAAACATAGAACAGCGGCCATTTTATTTCAACCTTTGAATTTCACACCGAAACGGCTATTCGCACCGGCCATTTTGGGCGGTTATTTATTTTGCGCCAATTTAACTGGACAAAGGGCGGAGCCTGCTATTGCGCACCCAACGCCATTGCGCTCGGGTGACTCCTTGTGCTACAGAGGTCGGTTCGCCGCCAGCGACGGTCAATTTGGCTTGTATTTGCAGTGAATTTCCACAACTTTCAAGTGAGCTTGAGCCTTTCAATCTTCTGTCTAGATTATCATGGCTGATATTTCTACTTCGGGGGGCAGCGATGGGACTCCCGGTTCCCTCCCACCTCTGACAACCCAGGGCCTAGCACCAGGGCCAGTAGGTCCACTACTAGGTCCTCAAAGCATAAGGCACGCGTGCCTTCAGCAGCCCCAGACAGAGCTGCTAAGCGCAAGGAGCAGACCAGGCCTCCAGCCTCTACTGCTGGTTCGATCCCTAGATCTCCTCCTCATCTGGTGGCCAAGCGCCATTCTCCAGCTCCCTCGACTCCTCCAGTGGAAGTCCAGGGCTGGTCCCCTGATCTCCCCATCCCACAAGGTAGGGGTTTGGTGGAGCTAGATCTAGGGCCCCGTCCTACCCCGGATCTCTCTGCGGGTGGCCCAGCCAGGGGCCAGACCTCTCCGCATTCAGAGCCTACTGCCATGTTTACACCAACGGCTGCAAGCCTCAGGGAAAGGGATAGGCCAGAAATGACCCTACCCCCTGAGATTCATAGTATGATATCTGCTGCTATTTCCCAAGGGGTAGATGCAGAGTTACAGCGCATCACCATGCCCCTGCTGCCATTTCCAGAGACCTCTCTATTGACCAGGCTGACCCCCCTTCACCATCGCCCTCTGCTTACAGCAAGGGCTCTATTCTTGGTGAGGAAGACGATGCAGCAGTCCTGGAATAGTCTGATCATGATGGTCTGGGTCAAGAGGCCCCGGCCTTCTCTGGTTTATTCTGGCCTAACTTATTTAAATCAGTGTTATATAAGGCCAAGGCAACTACCAAGATGGGGGGGCAACCACACAGGCTAGTACAGCTGTAGGACTTGATTCCACTGACTGGTTCTTTGCAGAACAGGTGCAGGAGCAGGAGGTCATGCCTGTTCCCAAACTGTTCTTGGACATGGTCCAGAAGCAGTGGACCCAACCAACGGCCATTTCTCCTCCCAGTAATGAGGACAGAAAGCTCTATGCTTCCAAACCCGAACTGGACTGACTCCTCCAGTTCCCCACAGTGGACCCCCCAGTAGCGGCCCTGGCTTCTCCAGCCTTGATTCCTCCTGAGATCTTGGAGGGCCTTAAGGCCGAGGACCACAAGGCCGAACTGGTTATACAAAAGACGCACCAAGCGGCTGCCTGGGCGTTGCGGGCTGCTACAGCCACTTCCTTCATCAATAGAACATCCCTCGTCTGGCTGCAATAGCTGCAGGCCAGGCTCCCTCCCGAGGACCTGTGCCTTCACCAGGATGTAAATAAGCTGGTGGCAGCACTGGAGTTCTCTTCAGATGCTACTCTTAACGCGGCCAAGTTCGCATCACGCGCAGTCGTCTCCGACGTGGCGTCCCGCCAGCTCCTCTGGCTTCGCCACTGGCAGGCTGATCTCCGCTCTAAGTGGCACTTGGCCTCCACTCCCTTCAAGGGAGGGTATCTATTTGGAGCTGTGTTGGATCCCATTTTAATTGAGAATAGGGACAAGCGCAAGGTGCTTCCTTCCACCACTAGAAGTAGGGATCGAAGGCAGCAGCCATACCACAAGAGGCAGTCCTTTCGGGCTGGGGACTCTGGGTACTCGTCTACCCCATATGTCCCTCTCTATTCCAGACCATTTTTCCAGACACAGGACAGGAATCAGGACCGCCCGGCCAGCAGGGATAGGGGCCGCCAACAGGGCCAGCAACAACAACAGGCGCGGCGGCCATTTCACGGGAACAGTACCTGTTCCTTTCGCAGGTGACTCGCACAAGGGGGATCCCATTGGCGGACGTCTGGCATGTTCGCCCACCAGTGGGCAGAAACCTCCTCGGACGCGTGGGCTCTCCAGACTGTGAGCTGGGTCTCACACTAGAATTCCTCGCACTTCTCCCAAGACGCTTCATCAGGTGCCCCGTACCACGGTGCCAGGTAAAGAGCCACCTGATGAACTCGGAAATCAACCACCTGCTTTCTATAAATGTTATAGAACAGGTACCCAAGGAACAGGAGGGGTTAGGGTTTTACTCGATCCTTTTCCTGGTTCCCAAAAGTTTGGGGGGATGGCGGGCCATCTTAGACCTGAAAAGGCTCAACATCTACTTGAAATACCAGAGGTTCAAAATGCAGTTGCTCAAGAGCATTCTGGCATGTATCCGACAAGGCGACCTGATGACCTCCGTGGACATCAAGGAGGCATATCTCCACGTACCGATACATCTGGCACATCAAAGGTTCCTGCATTTCCAGTTTGCAGGGCATCATTACCAGTACCGCGCCGTGCCCTTCGGCCTCTCATCGGCCCCGTGGACCTTCACCAAGTTACTAGCGGTAGTAGCGGCCTCCCTCAGGGATGTCCCAATCTGGGTGAACTGTTATTTAGACGATATCTTAATTCTCTCGTCTTCCCCAGAAATGGCGATCCAGGACCTACAAACCACGATCGAGACATTACAACTCCACGGCTTCGTCTTGAACTTCCCAAAAAGTCACCTGATCCCAACCACATCCCTACTCCACCTCGGGACGATCATCGACTCTGCACGGTGTGTGGTATCACTCTCTTCGGAACGACGTCGGAACCTGCAGAACCTGGTGAGTCAGGTGCAATCTCACCAATCTCTTCCCCTCGCAGTGTTCTCCCAACTACTGGGGAAGATGATATCATGCATAGAGGTTGTACCGTGGTCGAGATTCCATGCCCGTCCCCTCCAGTGGTTCTTGCTTCCATTTCAAAGGGCCCACACCAGCCACACGCAGACCAGAGCCCGCTTACCTCCCAAGGTCCTGCGCTCGGTACAATGGTGGGCCTCCTCAAAGACCCTCAAAGGGTGCCTATTCAAGCAGCCGGAATGAGTCGTAGTCATGACAGGGCAGCACAGGGACGATGGACCGCCCAGGAGTTGCACAACAGCATCAATTGGCTGGAGCTCTGGGCCATCCGCCTCGCCCTTCTGGACTTTCGGGACCTGGTGACGGCCAACCACGTGTTGGTGCTCATGGACAATGTGGCCTCCAAAGTGCATGTCAACTGCCAGGGGGGCACCAGATCCCGGGCACTGAAGCTGGAGGCGGAACGTCTGCACTACTGGGTGGAGGCTCATCTACTATCACTACAGGCGGAGCACATTTCAGGCACGGCCAATGTGCAGGTGGACTGGCTGAGCAGAACCATGGTAGATCAGACAGAGTGGCAACTCCACACGACTCTGTTCCAGGAACTGGTACGCCGGTTCGGGCGACCCCAGGTGGACCTCTTTGCTAAGCCACACAACGCACAACTGTACAGATTCTTCACCAGGTACTATGTTCTGGGAGCGGAGGGCACAGATGCTCTGCACAGTCCCTGGCCAGAGGACCTGTTGTATGCCTTCCCGCCTCTTCCACTTGTACTGCTCGTCATACGTAAGATTCTGTTGGAGAGAGCGGAAGTGCTCCTGATAGTGCCAATGTGGCCCAGATGTCCATGGTATGCCGACCTGGTCCATCTCTTGGTATTCTGCCCGTGGAGAATACCAGACAGCCAGATAGCGCTCGTGCAGGAGTTTCTCACCCATTCAAATTAGCCGTGTGGCACGTGAGCGTTCAATCCTGAAACGCCAACGTTTTTCGGACAAAGTCATTGACACTATACAAGCGGCCCGCCGCCCGTCCATGACCCGTATTTATGAAGCCACCTGGCAGGCCTTCTGTCGATGGTGCCGGACGGTGTCCGTGGACCCATTTAAATCTTCCACACCACAGGTCTTAGATTTCTTACAATCGGGCCTGGACAAGGGACTAATGCCCAGCACCCTCCGCAGGCACATTGCGGCGCTAGCTACGGTGATAGGAGGTGCCCATGGACAATCCCTCACTCGCCATCCAAGGGCCCGTGCCTTTCTCAAGGGCGCTTCTAACCTCAAACCGCCGGTAGTCCACCACTACCCTACCTGGGAGTTACCCCTCGTATTCGCGGCTTTCACGGCGGAACCCTTCAAGCCCATTCGTACCATTGGACTCAGATTGTTGACCCTTAAAACCATCTTTCTGGTGGCGATTACATCGGCTTGTAGGGTCTCAGAACTGGCTGCACTTTCGGTGTGTGAAGACCTCTGTATATTTCATTCCGACTTGGTCATCTTACGATTGGATCCAGCCTTCCTGCCGAAAGTCAACTCCCTGTTCCACAGGGCCCAAGAACTCATCCTTCCGGACTTCTGCCCAAATCCGTCGCATCCCCAAGAACGGAGGTGGCATCATCTAGACGTCAGCAGAGCCCTCCACTGCTATGTGAAGCACACGGCGACCTTCAGGAGGTCAGACGCAACTTTCGTGTCCTTTCAACCATCATCTATGGTGCAGAAGGTATCCTCACACACCATTGGACGCTGGCTGAAGGCGTGCATTGCCCTTGCTTACGAGTCCCAAGCTCGACCACCGCCCAGGCGCATCACTCCCCATTCTACTAGGAGTGCAGCCACCACAGCGGCATGGGCAACTCAGGCCTCGGTGGAGGACATTTGCCGGGTGGTGACCTGGTCATCCCCATCGCCCTTCATTCGCCATTACAAAGTGGACAAATACGCTTCGGCGGAAGCATCCTTTGGGTGGCGTGTCTTATAGAGGGTTGTTGCATCCACGGCCCTCGACCAGCCGGTGCCACGCCCTTAAGACCTATTGCTTTGGCATGTCCCATGCTTGGATTCCCCAAGCAGCGCACAGGAGAACAACCGTTGACTTACCTGAACGGTCCTTCTATGTGCGCTGCGAGGGGAATCCAAACACGCCCTTGGCTTCGGCTGGTCCGGGCGTTGACACTGTCTCCATAATCTCGCACACATGCACGCAAGGCGTCTACTTACCTACCTACCTTTCACAAATCTTCATGGCATCTTTTGGACCGGCTGAGCCTTCGGACAAAACTGAACCATCCAGTCAAAGGAGGCGTGGTCAACAATTACATAACTCAGTCTCTAGGCTAATGGACAAAGTTAACCCATGCTTGGATTCCCCTCGCAGCGCACATAGAAGGACTGTTCAGGTAAGTCAACGGTTGTTCTATTCTAATATTGCTATCAAATATTTGGGTTAAATTTCAAAAATTAAAGAGAATTGCTTGTGACAGCACCAGAAAACATATAAGAACACATCATGAATGTAAGGAACAGATTTTATATGTTTAAATTATGCAAGAATGAACCAGAAGAACTATGGGGGGAAAGATGATGAAACTCAAAACAGAAAAATATTTCCTCAAATATAAAGAGGATATATGCAAGTGATTTTCAAAATAAACTGTTATGATAGCCAAGAAAAGACAGACGATGAAAGCCTTGAGCAATAAGAAAGATATGTAAGTACCAAATGCAGACTACCAAAGTCAGTCAAGAAAGAACAGGAAAAGAGTTCATTCAAGGAAATCAACAAGTAAAGGAATGTAACATAAAAAGGGAAATGAGAGGTATTTTGAGTACAATCCAAGACATAACAGAAAATGTACAGCTTACACAGGATGCTCAAGAATAATGATGGAAAATATATGTTGGGGGCAAATTAAATTAAATAAAGTTGGAAAGACTGTAGTAAAACTCTTTAAAAGATTATACAATGGCAATTGTAGAGAAGACAATACTGAATATTCAGAAACCAACTCTACAAGAGGTAAGAGAGGCATCAGCTCAGTTATCAAATAGGAAAGCACTAGGTATAAATGAAGTGAATTGTTTAAAGTTGCAGAAGAGGCAGTTAAAAGGCTAACAGTTCCATGTCAACTAATATGAAGTAAAAGTAGATGGCCTTAATGTGTGAGAAAAATTAATGGACACAACCATACTGTAGAAGTTAAATAAAATTTGACAGACTAATGACCTTCTTGACTAAATTCTCAGTTGCAACAAGGTGAATATTTTCCTCTCAGCTTCAAGAATATATTCTGTACTAACTGAAAATTCCATGACATTTCATGAGAAAGAACATTACAGCAGTTAATCAATAGAGTTACAAAATTTTAACAAAGACATTAAACAATTATATGACCTTTACAACTGAATATCGTTTAATTATTCTTTGTCATAAAATTGTCAGATATTTCTTTTTTTGGGGGGAAAACACTAATCTTGCTTCTTTTGCCTTCTAACCAGTATTTTCCAAGGGCACTTCACATTTTTTATATTTTAGATCAAATATACTATTTCCCAGAGTTGCTTTGGGAAATACTTCCATAGTATTCCATGCTGTTCCATGCTGGCTATGCAACAGACAATAACAGAGTTGGAAGGACCATTGAATGTCTTATACTCCAATTCCCAGGAGACCCTATACCATTCTGGACAAATGGCTCTCCAATCTCTTCTTAAAAACATTCAGTGATAGAGCACCCACAACTTAATATACCCTGTCCCCACCAACAAAGTTGAGTTCTTGAAGGTCTTGCATAGGATTTATGTTTTTAGTAACATAGGAACTGGAAGAAGGAAATAAGAAAAAAGTTAATTTGATGAAGATGCCGAGAAATGACTGAAAATGATCTATGGCAAATATGTCACTGTAATATTATTCTGGGAAACTCACTGATGGAAGTCCAGAAAAGTAGGAAGCAGTTGGAGGAGCTGACTTACTCTTAACCACCCTCAATGCAACTAGAAATACATCTATGGTTATAGAAGACTTTAGGAGCACTATGAGTGATCTCCATCTTTTTAGAAATCGGATGTGAGGCATTGGATTACACTGTTAATCCTAGTCCTTTACACTGTGTATCTATAATGCTTAGCCTGCAATTGTCAACAAATCAAAATATTTTAAAATGTCACAAAATTCCAGGAATTTTTTTCCAAAGAACTCAAATGAAGTAAGGGCCTCTCTTACAGAAATTCTTGCCATGTGGAAAATTTGGAAAGCAAATTAGAATATGAAAGATTTGGCAACATGTTGGTAGCCAATACAAGTTGACCATTCATCCCTACAACTCCATCTAGTATACCTAGATGAAACTCTGTTCCTCCATTCAAAACCTGGATGTTGGTTTTTTTTTTACAAAGCCTTTGATAAAGCCTTCATCCTCTACTGAATTGTTGAAATGAATGGAAAACATTCCCTCTTCTGTATTCTTCCTTCTATTTTATTGCCTTTTTATGTATAACAAGGCTTTGCAAAACTTTGAAGGGACACTTTCTTTTGAAAAAATAACAAGCTAAGCACCTTGTGAAGTACAGTATTTTGTGAAGAGGCCCATTTGCTTCTAAGAGAGAAAGTAAAACAACCAAGTTGCTTTCCCTTGCTGTTTTAGACCCTTCCCCTTGCTGTTTTAGATATTCTGTGAGAAGGCTGGGGAAAAACTTCTCTCATACATTACCTAAGAGTCTTGAGGTCAATCAAATTGCTCTGGTGAAGTGAATTAGTTTGTCTATTCATTCTGTGTAGCAAATCACATCATTTCTATAATACAAATCACTACAAAGAAATGACTTTGAATTGCTTAACATTCAGTTGCTCAGAGCAAATGTCTGTCCAGTGCTGCACTCTATAAAGCAGAGACTCATAAAGTATGGTCCAAGGACATTTGGGGGTCCTCCAAGATGCACTTGGGGGTCCTTAAAATGAAAATTACTTGTATTTATAAAAATTTAAAGCAGTGACACTCTTCTCATTGTTACGTTTGTTAAAAATATAGACATTTTAATAATCAATATTACATTAATAAAAAATGAGTTACCATTACTGTTATTTTTACACGTTTCAATAAATGTTCTACAATTGTGTCTGTTTTAATTTTTAATATGGTAAAAATCAATAAAAATAACTCATAGAAACAAAAGATCTTTTGGTGCCCTACAGAACTATTAAAAATGGGAAGGGGTTCTGAGAGCAAAGCATTTAAGAAGCACTGCTCTAATGCATTGCACACAGTTATGACTTTATATAGTTGTTACTGGAACCCATTTCATATCAGGTGAATAAGAAAGAATAAAATTAATTTTCCAAGTTTGAAGTAGAACAATTGGTTGGTATTTTTTTAATTGGGTCACTGAAGCATTTTTTTCAAACAGTGAAATAAGAAGCATCCTTAAACTAATGAATGTCAAAAGATTACCATAAACATGCTACTTGTATCTATTTTTCTCCTCCTTTCAAGAATGTATTTTGTTTTGTTGTTTTCTTTATATGCTAATAGCTATAATTTAAAACATTAACTGGAGATGCTATTCTTGCTGAGACATCTGTGAGGGGGCAATCTCAGGTAAAAATAAACAAAAACATGATTTTTTTAGGAACCACTAAAGAACAACAAAAAGAAGATAGTGAGAATCTGTAGATTTGCCACCTGCTGCTCTTGTTTCTTTACATTTATCAACCTCAAAATACACTTACCAATTTATATGTTATTGTTTCAAACTACTAAAACTACATAGATCAACTGAGGACACTATTTTTTAAAATAAATTCTCTCAAAGCCTGATACTGAGTGGAAAGATGTCTGGGAGCCATTCTATATATACAAACATAGATGTACAAGTTAGTCATCAATTCATTTTTCTGGAGGCTCTTTATGAGTTTGACAAGTAAGAGGTATAAGTAGTGGATCAACCCCCATTCTTTTACCACTGGCACCATCTTGTCTTACCCTTTGTGTTATGCTGTTTGAGACAGAATGATTGAACATTTCAAGTACTCATTTGTATGTGCATGTGCATGTGTATTATGTGTATAAATCAAATCTGGCCAAATCCCAAATTATAAAGAAAGTGATGCAATCTGAACCACATTGTCATGTGGCTGAGGTAGCGTATCTCTGGACCATGGAAAAAAAATTCTGGATCCACTGCATTCCTCTGGAGTTCCACTCTTCTACAAAAAACCAAAAACCTCTACAGTGTGACTTAATGACTCAGGAGGGGGGAAACCAGAAAATTTTACATTCTATGATTGCTAGGATAACTCTGAATTGTTATTTGAATCATGATCACCTATTGTAATATATAGCAGAATCTCAGTAGAAAAACATAAAATCATTATTGTAGAATTGATTCACAGAGCCACTTGACCCTGACCCTAATCCTATTTCTTATCCTAGGTGTTTTTTGCATTGATCAAGTTAGGGTTGAGGAAATATTCTTGAGTAACTTCAACATTCTTTTCCTTTCAAGGGCTTATGTTGCAATCACTCTCAATTGAGGCATGTTTTTTCTGTTCCATCTTGGACAATATTGGTGAAAATAATTACAGATGTCCGTATTATTGATTAACAAAGGCAGCTGCTGCTATAACTCTCAGATTTCTCTCTCTCACACACATTTTTTAAATTTTATTTTCTGGATCCAATTGAAGAACTGTTTTGCTTCCTCGGGGAATCTAATATAAAACTTATCTAGATTTTCATCAAATTGCATGGAAATGAGACCAGTTGATTGGTTTGGTTTTGATCTGCTTTGCATGCAGACATGATACTTTCTGTACTTTGTCCATAGCATATATAATCTTCTTGGGCATCATAATTTCACAGGCAGACTTCTTTGGGCATGGTAGTCTCGTGTTCTTCCACTACCTTGACAGTAGCATCAGATCCTTTAGCTCTTTTGTTGGTGATTAGCAAGGCTTTCTGGTGTTAACCTATGTTTGCCTAGATTGGTTTGTGAATTCTAATCATGGTCCAGACTTTTCTAGTGACTCCAGCTTGGCAGAAAAAAGGGGTAGATTGTTAATATTCCCTGCAGTGAAGGGGTGCGGACTTGGACTTAATGGGTCTGGAGATATTCTTGCCCATCCACATAAGGAACATTTTGAATCCTCAATAGAGCCATAATTGCTTTCTCATTCAACAGATTTGATACATTACCCATACCAACCAATTTCGTTGTATTTAAGTACAATGACAATAAAGATTATACTATACCTGAAAGTGTTCATTATTTGCAACTTGATGGCAAAGAATATACATACACTTTTTACTAATCCAAAGCTGAATTGGCACTCATCCCAGCTTCCAGGCCTGTAAAAACTGTTCTAACAGAGTGTCTCTGGGTGGCTTACCAGCACTTCCACACATTTTTCCTGAACTTCAGCCATCCATTTTGTACCCATGTTTCCACATAAAAAGCTCTTCATACAATCCCTATAGATATGACACTCTGGTATTCGTCCCTTGCTTTCCTGTCTCAATGTGTCAACAGCTTGTGCCTAGGTTAACAAAAAGGGTTGAAAAACAATCCAAACTCAACCCCATTTTATGACAGGAAAACACGAAGGCAAAATATTCACATTCTCTCTCAGAGGATAACACTTACATACAGTTTTACAGACATATTATCTACACTGGGATCTTATGGACTAATGTTCCAATTACTTTAACTGCTACACTGGGACCACTTTCCCAACCAACAGACTCAAATAGGTGATTTCAGCTTCATACTGGTAGGGTCTTTGAGGTTGTGCTCCTTGGCAGGAACTAGAGTATTGTCCCAGTCACCACAATTCTTGGGAAAGAACATGAAGCAACCTCAGCAGCCTGCTTAACTACCTAAGGGATGAGGTTTGGGATAGTCCTCTATTCAGTCAAGAAATGGTTTTAAAAGTTACCCAAAATCTTTATTATGAATCTGTGGAGTCCAGTCAATCACACAAGAACTCGTTATATTATACTTCTCTGAGGCAAAATGCCAAGCTTTTATAGTAAGGCATTATAGTACACAACAAAAGTGTATGTTAGAATAAGAACTTTACTGTATATCATTAATAGCTAACTGATTTTGTCTTTGCTTATCTGCTTAGACCGCACATGCAAATTTCTGGGCATGCATATTACTAGACTATACATCCTTCTTGACCACAATTCAGCTAAAGATTAAAAGTTTAAACTAGATAGTTTAACTTAATGGAATACTATTCCAATGGAAAACCATTCAGTTCATTTAGTCTTTAGCTTCCATCACAATTCCCAACAATAACTTTCATCACATCTTTTTTAAAAGGCATCGTAATTTTTATCAACACTTTTCTCAAAGCACATTCCCATCTCTTCAACGTAACTGAAATTTGACAAAACGATTCCATAAAGAAATGTGTGTTCATCATATTATGATCCAAAATAACAGAACTATACCAAATGTTTGAATAACATCACTAGTTCTTGCATTAATTCCTATACAATGCTGTACATTTCCTTCCTTGTAAATGGCCTTCCTAAAAGTTTCACCTTGTTCTGCTGAAACAAATGCAATTATTTCCCCTTACCAAGATTGTAGGAGAACAAAGCTCTTTTTTCTTCTCCAAACCATACTCCAGATCCATTCACTATGTCAAAATAGACAATTTCTGGAGTTTAGCTAAAGTAGTTTTGAATTGATAAAGCACCAGTGGCGTGCATAACTATCATGATCATTTACCAAATTCACTATATAATAAAATATTTTAAAATGGTACATATTTTTAAACTTTAAGGTGCCCTAATTTTGTATAGAAAACAAAATCATAAGCCTTATCTTCACTTTCATGTGGCATTTTCTCATTTCTTTATGCATACCTTGACCACCAGCAACAGAATATAACATATTGAGGAAGCAAACAATAATTTCTATATGTAAGATAGCTTCTTTTTTTAAAACCATGCAATGGTATTCTTTTTCATCTAGCCTCTGAAGTAAGCTAAGGAAACACAGGGAAACAGCCTGGAGCTTCACTTCATAGAGAAAGTATATTTATTCTGTTTCCTAACCAGAGACACGTGGTTGGTGATGAAATTACCCATAATTCCACAAGGCATATGTATGCATTTCTTTACAATATTGAGTGCCCAGCCCACTCTAAAGCAGTTGAGCAGTTTGCATTAAAAGTAGAAAATGTAAGATCAATCTAAGCAAAGACCATGATAGGACACAAGAAAAGGAACAAGAGCAACACTAGTAAGAGCATTTTATCACAGCATTCATAAATCTCTCTAAAGTCATAATCTCCACACTGACTCAGACCATCAATGCAATAGCAAATGTCTACTTACATGTGTTTCAAAGGAAGTGAGACATCACTTACCCGTAAAAAGGAGAGATCTCGGTTATGTTCAATGCTGGTGATTTCTAGATTACCCATTACTACTTCACAGTTCTCATAATATTTTCGCAAAGTACGATACTGTTGCTCGAGGTCAGACAGAGAGCTCAATTTGTTCTCAGTGCCAGCACAAACTGTAAAAAAATGGGAGAATGGGAATAATGAGTAAGAACTAATATAAATGTGTGCCCCAAAATTCATGTATTGTAATTTATATAAAGTTAAATGATTGTTGGTACTCATATAAAAGATATTCCAGTTAATTAATGTAGGTATATATAAATTATTTCATGTCTACAGTAATTTCCTCACTCTCCTAATTTTTTACTATTCACTGCTATATGCAACATTAAGAAAATTATTTGAAACTCCACCAGGATTACAAAAGTGAAGACCTCAGAATAGATGAAATGGAATTCTGAACAAAAATGAGAAAAGCATCCATGCTAATAACCACAATAAAAATTCAGAAATGTGCATATCCTGCAATGGGTTTGGAAGCAGTTAAAGCAGTTTGTTTAAATATTTTATACTAACATAAACTATTAAGAATAAGTAAAGATAGGGAAAATGGTATGGGGGAGAGGTGAGATGAAATAACAGTCATTTGCTCCCCCCCCCAAAAAAAGCCCAAAGAGTGTGGAATTTGGCTATTTACAAAATCAGCTACAGTATTTACTCTCCCCACCCTATTCAATAAGAAGTCTATCCTTATTAGATTGCAAGTATCACTTTTGAATGCTAAAAGCAAACAAGTATACAAAGAAGGCATTTAAAATGTTTTTTACATTACTGCAAAGTCTCAAACACATGTATTCTCACTTTAACTCAGAAATGTGATAAACCAAATATGAGGAGATTTGCAATCATGCAAGACTACAGATTTTTTTTAAAAAAATCACTTCCATAATAATGCCTGGATATCTTAAAATATAGAGATTATTTGCAGCTATGCAGAAGAGTTATTTATCAAAATTATAGTTCTCTCATTGTTCGAGTAAGGCCATCCAAATATTGTACTGTACATTTCTTTTCAGAAAAATAGTTAACTGTATCTCTTTTATTTTGTATGTAGTTTACTGTACACATATTATCCTATGCACAGAACATATAAAAAGAAAGGGGGCTGTTAGTTTCCAGACCAAAGGGTGTATATTTTGTTCAGGATGGACTCAGAACACTCTGCTATAGTCAGGTACGAGAGCAAGAAAAATGGGAAAACTGTGAATGAAGGTATGTGTCAGCAATGGAAGCTAAGCAGATGTAAGGGCTGCGAATAAGGGGGGATAGGTGATGATCCCATTGGATATATTCCTTGTGTCTTGTGTTTGTGCCTCATATGCATGGAAATATTTCTACCAAAAATAGCTATGTATGCTCATAAAGTATTAAATATATAATTAGTAAACATGATAAACAGTTTTATGACTATAGAAAATTTGCAGCTAAAAATCGCTAAAAAGAACCCACATTCATTTTGTTTGCTTCTTTGTTTCTTTACATTTCTAAAAGTTTTCTGCTAAATGATTGGGCATTCTAGTCACACCATATCCAGCCTCTGTAAGAGCTGTTGCTTAAGGAATCAGGTGTTCTACTGAAGATCTCCTACCTTCATAAGAGTGAATTATGCTTTAACAAATAACTGTAACAACTCCATATGTTTAAATCACAGATTAATTCAAGTTCCTTTTTATTATAATATTCTGTAAAGCAGAGGTGTATTTCTATTTGCCCCCTAAAATTACAAATGAAGTACCAAAACCCAGAGTGTTTGTTTGTTTCATCAAACACAAGAAAGTAGTTCATATATTACTGAAGAATCTTATTAACTCTATGAATTTAAATTGAATTGAAATGTGAAATCAAATCTAATTTTTAAAGACTAGTTTTTAGAAAGCGGAGCCAAATACACCCCTTGAAGGCTTGTAGTCTGAGAAAGTGTTGGTATCCCCATGACAGAACCTAAACGTTTGGGAATTATATTGGATTATAACCGTTTTATATTTCTACAGTAATCACTTTGGTAATCTTTAAGTTATTAGCAGTGTTCCTCCCTATGATTTCTCAGCCTTTTTTGCTAATGTCTTTGCATATGGCAATTTATTTATTTATTTTATCATGGCACTATGATGGCACATTCAGAGAAAACCTGAGAATAACATGGCTGTTAGAATGTTAGAGGGTATAGAGCATGGCTGTCAGATAAACATATATGAGACTTCATTGATGTAGTTGGGCCTGCAGGGGCTCTTGGCTTTGTTGCTTGTGTACAGTGGCATTTCCATCAGGATTACATAACCCAATTGCTGGTTATCTGTAGAGTTTCCATATTTAGTGGAGTTGGTTGACTTCAACTCCCTTCTCTCAGTAAGGGGTTTGGAGAGGTCAGAAACCCACAGCAATCACTGGACCAAGTAATGAAAGACCCAACATACATAAAAAGTCAAACACTAATCTGTGTTTGTTTGTTTTTGTCTTGGGGCAGACACAAAGGACCACCCCTTAAATATGAGCCAACAGTGTGCTGCAGCTGCCAAAAAGGCCAATACAGTCCTAGGAGGCATCAACAGAGGTATAGCATCAAGACAATGAGAAGCGATAGTATCATTTTATACTGCACAGGTGAGACCACATTTAAAGGCTTGTTATCTGACAAGGCTTCAAAAAACCAACAGAAATTTGAGTAGAAAACTCCAGTCTTTTGAAGTTTATTCTGGTAGAGACACAATCTGCTCTGTGACTCTTGAGCTTTAAGTTAATCGTGAAGACTACCTGTTCTGTTTTGCACAGGAGGAAGGAATGTTATAAATGAAGGTAGAATTTGTGGAGGCAGGACATTTCTATTTTATGCTTTTTAATCTTTTTATTTTTTGTAAGTACTTGGGATTTGGGGGATATTTTACATTATGTTGACATTGTTAGCAGGTCAGAGCCTCTGGATGTGGGTGGGCATACAAGCAGAGTAAACAAAATAAATTGTCAAGTATATGTCATAAAAGATTGTGAAGTTTGAATTGTGACATCATAAAGACTACCTATTTTACTTTATTTTAAGCCTTTGTGGATTACAGTTCACTATTGTTCACAAGTGTTTATGGTTTATTAAACTGGTTAGTCTTTGACACGGCTTGTTGTTTTTGCTTTGAAAGACTAACACCCTCAGGCAATCTTTATAGAAATGCAATTAACACACAGTTATCCCTCACTGAGTTTCACAAGTAATTGCAAAGGGTTTCCGGAACACAGTTTGACCAAGTCAAGATAGCTTTCCAACTCCACATACTTGGTTGAATTATCCTGAACACATTAAAAGTGCAATATTCTTTTTCAATCTCTGGAGCTGTGTTCTGGGTATCTTTGAGTGAGAGACTGTAACCCGGTTCAAAATTAAAAATTAAAAAAGAAGCCATAGTTAACAGGATTTAAGAAAATAATATATGTGTTTCTCTACATGATTTTGTATATCAGGACTTTTAGCTGAAGAATTGATTTGCCAATAAATAGTGCATACAAAGGCACTGCTCACAAAATCATTTTCAGAAATGTATCTATAAACACACACACACACACACACACACACACAAATTCCCTTTCTTGTGTCAATTGAATAATGCAGTTTTAACTCTTTTTTTAGTTACTGCAGGGGTGAGAATAAAAAATAAATAAAGATGACAGTGGTAGTGTCAACATATTCACATGGACCTAACCATTATCTTACCTTTTTTGAATGCCCGAGGGGTTTTATACAAAATGCCTAATCACGTTAACAGTGGGGAAAAAAGTGTTAAGCAGCCTAAATGGAAGAGAATCAACTACATGGTAGTCAGCTAATCAGCTAACTTCCAGCCAAAACTAAGGGTAGTTTGGGATTTGCTGCTTGATTCTGACATGCATAGTCAATGCCTTACAGTGGTCCTCCCAAAGCAAGAATAATAAAAATTAATACTAATATGTAAACTGCTAAGAAAAATAATCGAGGTGGGTTTGAGTTCACAATTATATGGGTTAATTTGGGACACCAATAGAGGACTTTGTTAAAAGATTGCTATCTCATTTGCCTTGGCAGTTTTAATAGCCATCTAGAGTCAAAACAGTGAGCCAGTTTGCTATAATGATAAATGTATACTGCTATAAACCAAAGACTATGAGTTGTAGTCCAGCCTTGGGCACAAAGCCAGCTGGGTGACCTTGGACCAGTCACTTTCTCTCAGCCCTAGGAGGAAACCAATGGCTATTGCAAAGTAGTTCTGAAAAAGCCTTACCAAGAAAACTGGAGGGATTTGTCCAGACTGCCTCCAAAGAATTGGACACAATTGAGCAGAAGGGGGGGAAAAGGCAAAACCGACTATTCTGGTCTAGTCCACATATATCTCATCAATGTAGAGAGGAAGAGTTGCTGTGGCCAAGATACTAAAATATTCGATAGGTAATTCCCAATATCCATGAAAGCTGCATAATACAATATTTCTTCCCATGCCTGCTTTTAAAAAGTTATATATTCAAGTATTGAGAGCAATTTAATTTTAGTCAATATTATAGAAATACTCTAGTTTTGAATATTTTGTTCAGTACATTATTTATGGTTATGGCACAAATCTATCATCTTGTAATAGGTTTCTTTCTCAGTCACCAAATTTTTTTCTGAATTACCAACCATCTCAAGCCTCCTGCTTTGTTCAAATGTTGCGAATTTATACTGCAGGGTCTACATCATGCGTGTAAGTAGCTACAACTGTTTTAGGCTTTTAGGGAACCATTTTTTTACTCTAGGCCGCAGATAAATTAGCTATTTCTCTCCACCTTCTCCATCTCTACCAAGCTTTTCTTTGTTTTGTTCTAATGTTGTTTTGCCTTGAGCTTAAGTCCTTAACTCTGACATAGGTACTGGACTTGACAAGCAATTAGAGCAAGCAATTTCCACCCGTCAAACCTTGCCAGATTTGTCATCTGCCATCTGTGCTATCATCTGGCTCTCCTTGAGGCCTTGCTGTGTATCCGGATCCACTTTTATGGCAGCAAAGGAAGGGTAAACCCCACCATGCTGTTGGTTAAAAATGACACATTGAAGAATGCTGATGTGAAGGGTATTTGTCTGGATTTCTATTTATGATCTTGGCTCAAGTTTTTATTTATATTCCTTTACCATGCGGGTAATATGGAGAGCTATTTTGTCAAGCTTTGCTGCTTACTTAGCTGTAGGTGCCAATATGCTCTCAGGGACTTAATCTCAACTGACTGCAATGAGCTCCAACATGATCTCATTCCAAATGGATAGAAACTAGCTAAGGCAAATGTGATAATTTTTGCTCTAGAAAATTATTATAGCCAAGGTGAATATCAAACTCCTAACTAAACCAGTCATATATGTTGAAGAGATTCAGCCTGTTTGGATCTATGTTGTCAACTCCCCCTCCCCCCCTTTTTTTTGGCTATACATATTTAGCAGGTTGATCATGCTGACTGCAAATGAAAATTCCTAAATATGCTAGTTTGTTTTTCCAAATAAGGAATGGAAAAAAGGATTTTAATATCGCATGTTTCTTGTCTTTTTTTCTCCCTTTTGAAGCAGTCTCAGTTCAAATTTTATATGTTATGTGTCACATATTCCTATCACATCACATTCCACTATGGAACTCACTGTCTTTCTGAATGCTGGCGTTGAATTCTGAATATTTAGTGTGCTACTCCTGGATTTAGCTTTAGGAACGTTGTTGCCAAATTATTCCAGTTTAACTATAGCAGCATTCTAAGCTGCCTGAAATGCCATTTACTGGAAAATTAGAGAGTAGTAGTTTTAGAATAAATCGATATAAGCCTAGAACAGTATTAGTTGAAATTTCATCTTACTCATCTTACAATATATAACCAGCCGCCTTTTTGTCCTGGTCTTTCAGAATTTAATCATTTATTATTTAAATGAGAATCCAGTCCTATCTCTTCTCAGACATAATCCAAGTTACCTTTAGGATTGTAATTTGAGAATCAAACTACATGAGAATATTAGCAAATTTTGGAAGCTATTACTGCACAGTAACTAAACCAAAGTCTTTTACACATTTTTTGCTTGAGAATTACAGTTTTGTATTTTGTATTTTAAGATGTAGGCATACTTATTCCCCCTGAAAAAGTGTATTTGTAAACTAAAGAAATATCTTACAGGATTTTTTTCATTTGTATTGCAAGAGAAATTGAATATGTTTTATTCACCTTGGATATATCTAAAAATCCTACTGGGTAGCTGCAGCTGAGAGTTCACAAAACTGCTACAAGCATGCTTGGATTCATCATTCTTCCATTTTATTATACTAATTCTTAGTTATATAGCAATAATGTATTAACAAACATTCAATAGTGTAGTCTCTGTGATTCTCTGCAATTACTATAACAACATAAAACTATTTCTGCAATTATTATTCTACCTAACTCTCCTAATTATATTTTTGAATGCAACTTTCCAATATTTTCATGATAAGAGCTGCTTTTTAAAATTATTCACTCATTTCTGCTGACAGGCCCTTTTGGTTGAAGAAAAATCAAAGATGAATTTCTCTCAATATCTTAACTGATTTAGAGCACTTCACAATCTAACCAATGCAATTTTAAACTTTTTGAAAACCTCAATATTGTATGCTTTTTATTTTTTAAAATGAAATTCAATTAAAATTTTTACTTTTCTCAAGTTAGAAAGGAACTAAAATCATTGTAAAACTACAATGTCAAATACAGTTAATATATTGAGAACTTACTATGTTGTTTGAGACGAGAAAGCAATGGAATCATGGACTTCAAAACAAACATCCCAGAAAGACTCTGGTCTAGCTTCTGTTTAAATATATCCCTTGAGAAGTAGGTCCTCTCCCAACCATTAGTTCTTTTGTCAAACTATTCTTAATATTAGGAAGTTTTTACAATTAACAGTTTTGTTTAAAGAAACATTTGTTTTTAATATTATAATATTATATATTATACTAAGCCTCATACTATAATACTATTATGTAAAAGTCCATATGACATAAAAATAAATCTAATTCTAACCTAATAACATAAAAGTTACTCAATCAAAAAAATAACAAAACAAAAATATATACCAATCTATCCTAAAGAATAAAAAAGGGATTAAGGACAAAAGCCTCTTGAAAACAACAACAGAAAACCTTAAATTGTTAAGAAATGCTTCCCACAAACTTTCCTATCTGTCAATAGAGTGGATTTATAGATAGATAGATAGATAGATAGATAGATAGATAGATAGATAGATAGATAGATAGATAGATAGATAGATAGATAGATAGACAGACAGACAGACAGACAGACAGACAGACAGACAGACAGACAGACAGACAGATATAGATATTAAAAATTACATTATTTTTGTTTAATTTTATTGTTATATCATTATGATTATTTTAAATGAGTTAAATCTCAACCATACAGAATTATATCATCTAAACCTGTCTCTTTTCTACTACAAACTAATTTGAATGCTTAAAGATGCTAAATTTCATTAAGCCAACTTTTAAAATTTGGGATGGAAGCTTTTTCCATGAGGATATAATTAGCTTTTTTATAACAGTCCAACTTCAATATATCCAAAGTTCTTCCTGGGCAGAAAGATTCCAGATTCCAGGATATAGTTTAACAAAACATTGGTACCTTTTAAGCTAAACTGCTTTCCAGAAATCTGGTTCACTACAGATTTTACTTTCTGGAAAATATTTGCATGTATATCTATTACCTTTTATTGTGTTTCACCCTATTTATTAACCTTTCATTTTTGTGTTACGTGCAATATTGATAAACTGCCAATTACCTCTAATGAAAGTTATTAATAACAATATTAAAATATATTAAGTGGGACTGACCATTCTTTGAGTCCAAATTTTGCAATAGTACTGTACTTTCTGAATTGTCATGGCACCCAGCCTATATTTAAATCTTTCCTTGGTCAGTATGATATAAGGGACTTTCTTGAATGTTCAGTTAAACATATACATTGCATCATTTTCACAATCTGTGAAGAAAATTACCCTGACAGTGCAATAAGATTTAGTCTTGATATTTTCTCGTAATTACCATACTATAGTTAAGATGTACACAAATCAATCAGTTTTATTTGTTCTAAGTTCTGTTGCTTGGTCTATAATTTCCCTTTTAGAAGATTGAGATAATACTTGCTCTGCTTTGATTATCTGATTACCTGATCTACTTTTTATATACGCTGAGAGCATATGCACCAAAGCCAAATTTCTTGTGTCCAATCACACTTGGCCAATAAAGAATGCTATTCTATTCTATTCTATTCTATTCTATTCTATTCTATTCTGATCTGGCACTTCAGAAATTTCTTCAGATTTTCTTTGAGAATATCAAAAAAACTGGACCCTTAGAATGCAATTTAACTCTTCCTTAAAGTCAACAATTCCAACACTCCATGAATTTCCCTTAATGTTCCTACCCCTTTCACTATATTAAGTTTTTCCTATTGATTGATATAAAGTCAAGGAGATCTTACTACTTCTTCTACCTGCTAAAGGAAAAGGTTTTGCAGAAGACATGAATTTTCTAGAAAAATCATTTTGGTTTTTCTCCCAAATGCCACTTCATGTCAGTACAGTTTTCCATCTCTTTGAAAGATCTACAATTTGCTCTAGGTATAGAGGCTCATCTACAACTCTTTGGCAGGCCAAGTAATGGTAGGAAGAACAAGAGTGCTGCTTTTAGTACTGTACTCCTCCACTTATTTTTAACCTAGCTGCTTTCCATATCACTGCCAAGATGTTTCATTTGGAATGCAGATATAGGAATTTTTAACATACATTACAATTCCGCCTCCCATTCTGTTCAGTCTAGATGAGAATGGGATCAGCTGCTTTTGTGGACAAATGTGCCAGGGGGAAAATAGCCTGTCTTAGTTATTCATTGATAACAAGCATTGCTTTTCAGAAAAGCAAAGGCAAGGCAATTTTCCATTCTTTCAACTATTTTTGTTAAAGCTTTCAGATCAGCTTCTGCCTCTATGGTTGCTCCAAATTGCTGAGCTCCTCTCTTGAAGCTGCCAAAAGAAAGAGTTGGACTCTGCGTGTAGGGTGACCACGTAGCAAGTAATATAACTAGATCTAAGAATAATAATGCATATCTGAATCTTTGTGCCAGAGATGGCATTTCAGGGTGCAGATTCTGTTTTTTCACTGATGATATACACACAATAATACTTTTTACAATATAGTAGAGAATAGCTCAGAGTTGAATTGTGGAGTACTTGGTGCTCTTTGAGCTTGGAGCACCAAGGATTTTACAACTATTTTTAAATTAACATTTTTATTGCTGGGAACCTTTTTCCAAGGTGCATCTTTTCTGCTTTCGGAAACCTACACAATGTCTAGTCACGGTCTCCAAAAAGCAATACCTATATATGGATATATGATGAGACATAAGGTTGACCAAAAAGATGTCAACAATGGTCAATCATTTGTCAGGCACAGGAGAAGGAAAGGTCCCATGTGCTTTCAATTCTGTACAAAGTACAATGTTTTATTCTCCTTTGAATATCACTCCCTTTGTGCTTATAATTCAAACTTTGCCAATGCTATCTTCTTTCCCTCACCTTTTTATTTATTATTGATAAGATTGTCTATAGTGTAGAATATCTTTTACCTGACCTGTGATAAAACCTGGGGGTCTAAAGGCAGAAGGAAAAGTGTGTGAGATGGAAGGGAAGCTGAGATTAGGTACAAAAAACCTGCTATATGAATAGTAGGAAAGAGAACATATCATTTGTCCATTTATGTATCTGCACAGAAGGGAAATTTAATTCACAAATGAACTTAGATAATATTTGTTGGGATGCTGGAACTAAATCACTTCCAGCCCTTATGGATTTATGCTTTTTAGTTTCAAAATATGAAGAATTTTTCTATCTTTGTTCCTGTGTTAAAACTGTCACTCTTGAAGAGAGTCAAATTTCTGGGGGACTTGCAAAAAATCTTACTTTCATAGATGAATAAAAATACCATAGCAACCCAACAATGTAAATTCTTTAGGGGCTGGCTTTGTGATAGTCTTTGAACTACAGTGAGATTGGAAGGAGGGATAATTGTCTAGAGAGTTGCTTGAATGCAATAATCATTTATTTGCCTTAATTGTAATTTAATTAAGAGTATACAAATATATTTAAATTACTACCCATCCAGTAAATTTGTGCATCTCCATAATTCTAAACAACGGTACTCCTGAGGTGAATCTCAGAAGGTCACAAGAATAGCCCTTCCCCCCAACTAAGATTTTCAAACTGCACTGATAATTACCCCCCCCCCCAAAAAAAATATCTCACAATTTTAGCTTGTGCAAAACAGATTATTGGGTGGTAGTAGTATGGGATGGTAGTGATCAGTGTTTAAGTTTACCAAGTACAGATCAATATAATTACGTGTAATTATTCACCATTTGATTGCACTACAATTACTATGTAGTTACAGGGTAACTCTGTGTAGTTAGTTGTGCTGTAAAATTAAAGTGTTACCCTGAGATCCACAAATTACATAATAATCCTCTTCAAGAGTCAATTAGTAATTGCCACATAATCCATAGGTCACATAATGAACAGGTACAAATATCTGTTGTGGATAATTAGGTTGAGTAATAGCCTAATTAAAGAGTACCACGCCCCCATATTCTACCCACACTGCACTGCAGAACTGAAAAGGATTAAAGGGTGTGTGTGTGGGGGGAGAAACCCTTAAAACCAAAAAAGGCATAGTACAGCCCGCATGAATCAAATGAACCAAGTACTCGAGCATAAAATAGTACCTATCCCTTTTGGGCTTGAGACCATTTTGTTTAACTTTGCAAAAGTAAGTTAAAATTGACTGACATTAATGTATTTCCAAAGCTCCTCCAATATTTTGGGAGAAAATGCTAAAATGATACTTTTCCAATCCCCATAGATTTAACTAAGATTAAATTAAAATGCTATACAGTGTACACATACCGATGAACTCCCACCTGTTCACAACTGAAGAAAAAATACATTTTAGCAGAATTTCCCAGTTTAATCAATGAGACAATAAATCTAAAAAACTGTCATTCATCCTAACAATGGGAGGCTAGGAAAGGAAGGATGAAAAGATGTTTCTAAACAAGATGGCTGGTATATGATAAGCCAAAAGCTATTAAGTCGGATTCTCTTCTGTGCCTACTGTAGTCAATCAGATGGAAAACTGTCTATAGCCATAAAAAAGTCTATAGGCATTAAATTGAAGTCTCATATTCAATGTTAATATTTCAAGGAATATCAACAGGGTGGTAAGCTAAATAAAAAACATTGAAAAAAGTGTTCTTTTGCTACCAGCTACTTTGAGTTCTCATAACTGAAACAACAACAACAAACAGAAGATCTGGTTACTATGCAGGTTAAATAGTATGTTGACAACTGTGAAGAATTTTGATTTCTCTGTTGTTTTTTGCTAGAACAGGAATAGCAATGCACAACTCCAGAACTTTTACCCTCTGACAACCTTTGTAGTTATAATAATAATTTTAATAGAACCATTGCCAAAACCATGGTTCAACCTGCCACCTCTTGGGGTAGGAAGCACAGAGGTAATAATGCCTAAAATAGTTTTGCCTATTTTTAAAAAGTGCTGGTTGGAAAGAACTGTAACTTTGCTGGAGGATCCTGGCTTCACCCACATATTCATTCTAGTTGAACCTCCTTAGTGAAAGCTGTTCTCCTAGGCCTAGAGAGACGGGTGTCTCCTTTGATATATATTAGATTAAGAGGTGTGCTAACCACTGGAATTCATAATTTCTAAGATTTCATTTAACATTAAAATTAAATGTTAAAAATGGAATAAGCATCAGAGCAAGTTTCTGTTTTTAAAATGCAAATTTATAATTTAAGTAGTAAAATGAAAAGTTTCCATGTCTGTAAGAGAAAAATCTTTAATCCCTGAATCCTGCAGCACTGTTAAAAAGAGAGGTACTGATAATGGTATTGTAGTAAAAATGGAAATTTCTACTACTCTCATTCTTAGAGAGATTTAATCCATAACCTCTATTTTGCACAACCTTGCTTTATCTTATAAAGTAACCTCATGGAGAACAAATAGTATTTGGCCTTACAGTCATTGACCATAATAAAAGGTTTTGATTTCATTTGTCTTGACTACTTCTTCAAAATCTGAATGCTAAGAATCAATATAACTCAAGCTCCGCCTACATTTTCTTCTAGTTTTCACTCAGTCCCTTCAGATTCTTCTACGTATGAACATTGATAGTATCTGGATTCTTTGGCCAATCACTTCTGATACAAATTTGTTTATTACATAGTCTGCTGAGAGATTATACCCAATAAACCCCAGACTCAGCAAAAATGATGAGGATGATGAAGGTGAAGATGACACCACTCTCTTCCAGAGCAATACATCATTTTGCATGCTCTTCCCTAAAAGAAAATGTCAAGGTATTATAAAAGTGATTAAAATGGGCAGAACAAATTAATCAAAGGCAAGTACAGTTAATACAATGAGAAGCAGAGAATAAAGTCAACCTGGACTGACTGGCAATATTGCTGCAAACTAATTTTGCTCTGTTTTAAACACAATCCCATAAATATTGACTACATATTAATAATTAAAATGAAATATATTATTAATTTGGAACACTCTAAAAGCTAACCTCAATACTGCAGATCTGGATTTTTTGTAAATATTTTTTAAAATCAATGTTTGATTTTTTTTTGCATTATTTATTTTAAAATATAAGGGACAAACAAATTATTTTATTGAAAAGTGAATAAACAGAAAATCTAAAATTATCCTAAAATTTAAAAAATATTTCATTGATTAAATAATTGAATATACAAAATTACTCTTATTATATTGTCTTAAATAATTGAAAATCACCATGCTGTCCGATACTACTCTAAATGCTACCTAATACTACTCTAAATGCTAATAATAATATATTAGACCTGTCTAACTAAATCTAAATTGATATTTTTATATTTATATCACTATAAACATTTATTTTTGTATTTAAATTAATACCTCTTGTTTGGATTGAGAGAAGGCTGAGAAGAACTCATTTATTACATTCAGTGGGAACAATTCTAGAACAGATTATTCCAAGAATATATATTTTATCTCAGCTTCTTTGCGGGAAGTGTTACAGACTACTACTTCATAGCAACATAGTTAGTTTCATTTTATCTTGATCTGCTCCATCAATCCTGATATCTCCATTATTCATTATTTTCATACATTATTTGTGTGAAATGGGGATAGGGATGCTTACCAGAGGTAGGTAACATAAACAGGGTTTGGGATAACTAATAGCCTAGAAAGCAGAAATGAAACCCAAATTGTGCTTGACAGAATGGATAAATGATATCAGAGTAACTGAAAGAAACGTAACAGAGACAAATGCAAATATATTTACTTACGACACCAAGAATCAGATAGGCAGGTAGAGGATAGAGAACGTTCACTGGATGTGTATAAGTGGAGACAAGATAA
This sequence comes from Natrix helvetica, assembly GCF_964273705.1. Classification (NCBI taxonomy): domain Eukaryota; kingdom Metazoa; phylum Chordata; class Lepidosauria; order Squamata; family Natricidae; genus Natrix; species Natrix helvetica. The sequence continues at coordinate 187,226,537 of NC_138548.1, forward strand.
CCAAGAGTCTGGAAAGCTTAAATTAGATTCTTGCACTGAACAGGGACTTGATGGCTTAAAGAACCCCTTTCTATTCTACAATTCTGTGAGATAATGACACTCCTTCATAAGAGAGTGTAGTATTACTGATTTCTTATTAATATATCAATGTTAATAGAAGATAGGTCTCACTTTCAAAAAGAGTAGCATAAAACTGATGTTTCATTACCTATTCCTGCCTATCTGAGAATAAGTCTCAATGTGTGGCTTTCTTCTGAAGAAACGTATGAGGTATCTTGTTTAAAACAAACACAGAACACTGCTAAATAACTGAAAGGTTTACAGTTGGAATCTCTGCTTTCTTAGAAGTTTTGATATGAGATCAGCAGCAGCAGCATTACTACTTTATTTTGCTGATAGCCATATCTGGTTTCCTGAAAATGCTAGTGTCTGTAATTGAGGCCAGGCTGAACACCATCCATTTTAACAAACCATTAGCTGAAAAGAGCCAACCCGTCAATTAGATCTATTGCTGAATGTCACTTTAGCCTGAGGTTACCACAACTGTGCTCTAGCACTAAATAATGACTCTGTTGATACACATTCATTTGTTAACTATTCAGTTCAACCCAGAAATAACAGTGAAATCTCAGCAGGGCAGCTGTTTTATCCTGAAAATTATCATCTCTTTATTTCATTACACTATTTTTCATAAAAAAAATTCACAAAACCAAGGATGAAAACCTCCTAGAATCCATATGGGCCAATATAAAAGGGAAAAAAGAATGATATTGCTATAGGCATATACTACAGGCTAACCAACCAAGCAGAAGACATAGGTGAACTTTTTGCTAAACAACTAAGAAATGTATTTGGATACACCACAGTAGTAATGGGAGTAATGGGAGTAATGGGAGTGCAGCGGTTCCTTTAAGAATCTTTGGCCTGCCACAAAAAATTCCTTTCTAGAAGCTCAAGGTTATTCTTTGTCTCTGCACCTCGACACTTGACCGGAACCAGCGGGATGGAGATGCCAGCGTGTAAGAAGAAGATTGGACCATGTGATGGATTGGTGGGTGGGGGACAAGATCATGAACTTTCAACTGGGTGGGAATCCCAGGTAACTTCCAGAATTGGGATTCCCACAGAATTCCCTTGGAGAATGTTCATTTCCACTTCTTTTTACTCCTAGTTTTCCATTCTTTCCCCTTACATATAAAGATTCAAACTGAATTATGGATATTCCCACTATTCTGAAACTTTGCACTTCTACAATACCTGAAACTCTTTCAAGGTGCAAAGTTGTTCTCTCTTCTGAATAGATATTTTGCCACACATGTAATCCTCGACTTAAAACCAGTTGTTTAATGACCATTCAAAGGTATGGCCCGCCTCAGAAAGGATGCTTTAATGGCCTGTAAAGCGCTTCTCCCCATTGTGAAATGTTGCCCTAGCCCCAATTACATGACTGCATTTTCGGTGCTTGACAACCTGTTCACACTTATTACCACTTGCCAAAGCCCCATGTTCTTGTGATTGTCATTTGCAATCTTCTTTGCTGGCTTCCCCAGTAAATCAATGGGGAAGCCAGCAGCAAAGGTTGCAAATTGCTGCCATCTGCTGAGAGGATTCTCTTTAGCTTTTGGCAGCTGGGTGAAAGATTTGCCTGCAAAGTGGAGCTCAGCCCTTCTACCTGAGGGTTGGGCTGAGGGATCTGAGACCCAATTCTGCAGTCTGGTGGGAATGTTCTTTTCTGCAGATAGAACAGCATTTGAAAGCTAGAAAACCCTCTTATTCTCACAATGGTTTACAAGGCCCCTTCTCCAAAGAGTGTGATTTGGAGAAGGAGCCTTTCAATGATGGGGCCAGCCTGTGGAAAAAGGCAAAGGTAAGTGGATCTGGGCATGGTGGGGCAGGGAGAGGATCCAGGCCTCCTAGGCATAGTGGAGTGGTTACTGGTGCTCTGCCAAACAACCTATACAAATGCTTAACCAACTCCAAGTGAGAGAGTCAAAATGCATCTATTGAATGAATGGTTATGTATCATCTTGCTAAACAACTGCTTCACTCAACAACTGACACTCCAGTCCCAGTTGTCTTTGTAAGTTGAGGACTACCTATATAAAAGATGTAATCATTATCTTCGAATTGCTTTAAAATAATGGGCTGGAATAAAGATGGGAAGGTTCCTCAGCATATAAATCAGCCTTGAAATTATATTCAACTTACTCATGTTTATTTTATCCCTTACTCAAGGGAATTCTAAACACTCTGTCTAGAACTTCCTTGTTAAAAGTTCACATTTACTACATGAGAAAGTTACCTGGATATTATTATTGCAAAATAAATGAAAAACAAAACAAAATCTGAGTGGAATCCTTGGTGCTCTCTCAACTTGACTATTTGTTTGTGAATATTTCATTATTTGATTAGGTAACATCAGTGCAGGTAAGTGTGAGGACTCCTTTGTGTTTATGTACAGTAGTTTGTCTTGGCAGAGGTGCAGTTTTTCCTTGGTAGTGCCTTGATTAGTTTTTCCTGCCTGGTTGATTGTTCTTCTAGAGGTGGTATTCAGCTCATGTTCTGGCGAACTGACAGCAGAAATGTTGAATAGTTCAGAGAACCGGTAAATAACACCTCTGGCTGGCTCCGCCCCATCTATTCACTGCCTCTCAAATTTCAGCTGATCAGACACCCAGCTGATCGGCTAGGTCTTCTTCTGTTGCCTTGCACAGGAGACCAAAGCTGGAAAGCAGGTTAGTGGGGTGGGGTGGAATGGGGATTTTACAGTATCTTGCCCTAGAGTGGGGTGGAAATTGAGATTTTACACCATCCTTGCCCTGTGTAGGGAGGGAATGGGGATTTTGCACTATTATTATTCCCCAGCCACACCCATCAAACCACGAAACGCACATAGAACCAGTAGTAAAAAAAAATTGAATCCCACCGCTGGTGTTAATCTCTGCTTATCTGGATTTAGGCTTTTGGAGAGGATATCCTGTGCTTCCTTTGCTTCCTTCTTAGCTATTTTATTGTCTCTTTGAATGGTGTATAAACGTAGTTTATCGGTATGGGTTTATTGATGGTTAATTTCTCTGAATGTAAGCTGTTTTGAATATATGCAGATTATTACAGATAACTGGCAAGGGTTAGTCTTATCTTTGGCAGGGAAGGAACTGCTGTGTAGGGCAACATGCTGTGTCATGTGTCTATGTGTTTGCTTGACATATTTGCAATCTAAATTCTGTTTTAAATATCTGGGGCATAAATGATTCTAAATAGAAAATTTCAGCTGTGTTTACAGGTCATACTTTGCTTCAGTCTTAGACCAATGAACTGTGAAATATCAATCAGTACTATGAACTAATTTCAAATAAAAAGTATCTGGTTTTGCATGCAAATAGTAGAATACAATTCATGTATTCTTTTCATATTCATATTAAAAACAAGGTAAGTATTTTTTAAAAAGAATGCCTTAGCATTAAGGATGCTAACAAGAGTGCCTTTTGTGACACTTCCCTCATCTTTCAGTTAGTACTTCTTTCTGTTATTCCTACCCTCTATTTTTGTATTCCTAGGTAAACGATCTCCCCTGCTTGAAGAGTGGAAGAAGTGAAAAATTGAGAAGGCTAATGTGATAATGTCTGCTTCTGTTTTTAGTAGATAAGCTTGTGAAAAATCCAAATAGTTGAATCTTTCTGAATGAATGGCAACTACCATTTTTATACAATAGCACAATTCAGTTCCATCTCTTGCAAGTACTTTGGCAAAAAATGAAGTGTAAATGTTTTCCCATCAAAAATATCACAGTCACAATACGATCTGACTGCAGTTCATATTACTGCAAGTGGTAAATGTTGCCTTCATAAAGAAATATTATTTGTTCTCTTCTTGTCTTCTAATCTATGCTACTCCTTTGCATAACATTTTGCATAGTTTGGTGACATTGTTTTGGCATTAAGCCCAATAAAAGAAAAAAATTTTCACGGTGTGAGAATTAGGAAAGTGCTCTGTAGCCAGTTGGAGCCTGAATTCCAAAGCAGATCATTGTAATTTGAAATAGATTTTACTTTGATTCAAAATTTGTTGCCCTTTGATGCAACATTTCACCCAGGTAAAGGTCAGATAATAAGAGTTTCATTGCTATATAGACATTCGGTTAGCTATTGCTTAATATCCATTTGACCTATTTCCTTAATATGTTTGTATTTATTTATAATTTATGTAAATTGTTTTCATGCTTCGAACTGCATTTTCTTAATGATGTAGTCAACAAATCTTTAAATGGTATAATATTGTAAGTTGCTCCACTGAATTTCATTAGCCAGGGTGGAGAGTTTGTGGTCCTCTATGTATTGTTGATAATACAACTCTCAGCATCTCTCATGATTGCCTATATATCTGGATAGCCACATTATCTGTTTTCTACTTTCTGCCTTTTCCCACATTTTATAATTAATAGTATTATTGTAATCTATTTTAGGGCATAAACAACATCATCTTCTACATACATTCTCTGAGATCTAGCTGCAGGACAAACTTGAGTGTCAGAGTGTCATTTTATGTCTTGGGGGAGTTTTTAGTATTATTGAAAATTTAAAGAGGAGAAAAGGTAGTTGAAAAGTAGAACAATAGAATGTAACCTTAATATGTTTATGAAGTCAAGCTTGACTTGAAGAAGATTTCTAGTAGCTGATGACTTCAAACATATCCAGAAAAGGGCAAGATAACTATAATTTTACACTTTCAAAGTAACATCACAAATAAGCTTAATAAAATAATAGGATTTCATTGCTGCATTTTTCTCTCTTCCCATCTCCCTTAGAGGAGATGGGAAGAAACTTGTTACTCACGTGAGAAATGTGAGTAACAAGTTCAGCAACCTTCACTGTACAGCTAGCAGAAGCCTAGATTCAAATAGTCTTTAACAGTCTAGCTCCCAGATTTCAAAAGTTCACACATAGCAAAGGGTTAGGGTTAGGGCATATTTCATATAGTTTTGGTTTATTACCTATGTGAACCCAACCTATTATGGCTTATTCAACAAATTACCCTATTTTTCAGGTATAAGATGCACCGGAGTATAAGACACACCAAGGTTTTGAAGAGGCAATTTTTTTAAAAAAGTAGGTAGGTAGATAAAGGAAGAGAAAAAGAAAAAAATACAGTAGGTAGGTAGGGAGAGAGAGAGTAGGTAGTTAGGTAGGTATCCATGCGCTGGAGAAAGAAATCTGCAGCATCTAAGACTTTGTTTCTGTTGGCACAACTCTTGATCAATATAATTCTCATCAATCTGTTAAAGAGCTTTCTGAAAGGAAAAAAAAAGTTTTTGCACTCTGCAAACCTCGCAAAAATGGGCCCTTTTTTCAAAAAAAAGGGCATGAAATAGCCTTGGGGGGGCTTGCAGAGTGCTCCTGGTGGTGGGGAGGGCCAAAAACGAGCAAAAAACAGCCTGTTTCTTTGTGAAAATGGGCCCATTTTTTGTCAAAATAATTGCATGCATAGCCTTATGGAGGTTTATATAGAGTGCTCCTCGGGGCTGGGGGGGGGGGCAAAAAAATGACCCATTTTTTTTGCTCATTTCTGCTCTCCCCAGCCCCCAGGAGCTCTCTGAAAGCCTCCATAAGGGTATGCACGACCGTTTTGGTGAAGGGGCAGGGCTTCAGGAGGCAAAAAATGCTGTATTCAGTGTATAAGACGCATCCAGATTTTCAGCCTCTTTTTTGAGGAAAAAAAGGTGCGTCTTATACTCCGAAAAATACAGTAATGTTAAACAACTGCGGCTTGTGTGACACAGCCTATTAATTAAGTTTGCTGAATCTAAGTTTGGGTTACCGCTAAGCAGTTTCCAATTATTAGTGGCAAAGCATTTCGGTCAATTGTCTATGTAAGGGTTATAGAGCATTTTGCTCTAGCAAGTCAGAAGTGCACAAACACTCCTGTCCTCTTTCAATAAATGTTGCTGCTTTAATATACTGAGATGTGCAAAAATCCTTATGATTTCAGTAGGAAAGCATTTATGTGAATGTGAATGGATCATTACTGCAGGCATGCACATACTGTACTTGAATGTGACCCATTTAGAGCACTGTTATATTAAAGCAAACCTTGTGACTAAACATTCCTGCATATATTAAAGAGATGTCAAGGCATGTACAAACTGATTGGTGGCAAGGGCCGTGGGACATGAATTTATTCATTCCAAAGGCCCCTTGAAGCTAGTCAGCTGTTCTTGGTAAATGATGGTGAAGGTCAGTGAATCTAATTTGGCAATAATGAACCTATGCAGCAATGTCTGTCCCACTGACCTCTGCTCTCCTTATATATATTCAGGTCATAAGAGACTGGCTACTCAATGAAATGATACAATGAAAATCTCACGAGGCCCCAATAAACTTTCAAGGAAGTGGGCTCAGTGGTTTTGCCCTTCGTCATAATGAAAAAGACACAGCGCCTGAGTGCGTTCACGTGCACTTTGTTATAGCCAAAACAGGGCTAATAGAAAGGGTTTAATTAATAACAATTATCCAAACCATCATTGTGATTTGGGCAGTGTCCCGAAGCATGAAGGAGAAACTTGACATTTCACTTCCATGTGCAAATGCAAGAAATTTTCTAGGCAAAGTTAATAGAAAATGAGCGGATGAGTGCCATCAAGATTCAAATGTACTATAAAATTATTGAAATGATGCCAATATCACAGGAATGCACTTGGAAGTACTACTATGGATATTAGCCCTGCTATGAGTGAATACTGTTGGTCAAATCTCCTGAAAGCATGTATTTCTCACAAATAGCCTTTTCCTTTCCTCATTACATGATAATAAATGTATATATACAGTATGCATATGTGTGTGTGAAAAATATTGGGGGAGGGAGGGGGACAAGATCACCCACCTGGCTTTCTTGCCTAAGGTGGGACTAGAACTCATGGTCTCTCACTTTCTAACATGGCACTTTAACCACTAGACACCACACCCCAGAAGTGGGAGGGAAATGCAAGGATTGCTCCCCAGGAATACTATAATGGCCAATCATGCTGTGTAACCCAAACCTAAGATGTCTATTCCAAATCCCTGCTGATCTTTGCAAAGTGATGTTCTGATTGTCATATGGTAATTTGGATTTAACATAATTGTGTCATTTTCTCTTCTCAACATTTGGCCTGGACAGGAGGAAGAGAAAAAGAGTTTCATGAAATTCCAGTTGTCTAAAATGGTAGAAACTCCCGTCAATCACAAAGGGTTTATTGGCTGAAGCTGCCAGCAGGGGGGATCTCAGCATGAACCCCTCTACTATAATTAGTGTCATTGCAGTCAAATGCAATTTGTCTTCTTAAAATATAGGTAGCAGGCATAATAACAGTGCCACCGACACTTCACAAATAAATTATCAAAAGGATATTCAAGCTTTTTGGCTACAAGGAAAAGGAAAACTACAATGCTGGTTGTAGGTAAATGTTACCTGTTGTAGGTAGATTTTACCTTTCAAAGACCTTAGATGCTTGTTTCCATTGCAGGAAAATTTCCTTCCAGATCTGTAGGCAAAATATTACATGCCTTTCTTATTAAATGATGATTTTGCACACATTACGACATATGACACTAAATGTAAGTAGCACTTTCAAAAGGGGAAGGAGGTCAAAGAGGATGGCTTGTTTCAAAACCAATCTCAGACAGATGGTCTATGGAGCCATTCTTACATTCAGAATAAGAAAATAACAGAGTTGGAAGGGACCTTGTAGCTCATCTAGTCCAACTTCCCCACCTGGCAGATGGCAGTCCAGTCTCTTCTTGAAAGCTCCCAGTGATGAAGCTCCCACAACTTCCGAAGGCAAGCTGTTCCATTGGTTGATTGTTTTCACTGACAGAAAATTCCTTTTTATTTCTAGGTTGACTATCTCTTTGATCAGTTTCCATCCATTATTCCTTGTCTGGCCTTCAGGTGCCTTGGAAAATAGCTTGACCCCTCCCTCTCTGTGGCAGCCCTCAAATATGGGAACACTGCTATCATGACATCCCTGGTCCTTCTCTTCACTAGACTAGGCATGCCCAGTTCCTTCAAACGTTCTTCGTATGTTTTAGCCTCTAGTCCCCTAACCATCTTGGTTGCTCTTCTCTGTACTCTTTCTACAGTCCCAACATCTTTTTTATAGTGTGATGACTGTCAGGCATGCCTCCTTCAATATCCAAGAAAGAAAAACCTGACCTCCATTTGAATAGAGATAAAGTACTTTTACTAGATATGAATTGAAAGCAGTGAAAAGGAAAGCAAGATCTGAGCCAAAAAAGGCACGAACATGTACATATCAAACATTTACCCAGCACCCTCCCCCCAGTTCCCCAACCTAATGTCCAATTTGCAACTCCCTAAGGTGTCATGTGGGATGCATCTTCAAAAAGCCTCATCAAGTTGGTATGCGAGATGGTTGGCCTTGACCAAGTCCAAACACAGGCCACCAGCATGCATAGAAGATGGTGAGAACAAAACTCCCTTCTTCATAACTCCTCCAGCACCAGTAATTCCTCCTCCCAAATATCTCAAGCCCCCTCGCTCCCCGTTTCTATGGCAGCCGATAGCAGGCAAGGAAAGTAGAGGCTGACAATGACCAAAATTGAATGTAGTATTCTAAGGCTTTATAGAGTGGTATTAGTACCTCACTTGATCTTGATATTATCCCTCTGTTAACGCAACTTTGGATTTGGTTGCCGCTGCACATTGTTGGCTCATATTTAATTGGTTGTCCACTAAGACTTCAAGATCCCTCTCACAATTACTGCTATTAAGCCTGGTTTCACCCAGTATATGTGTACCTTTGGTTTTTCTTGCCTAAGTATAAGACTTTACTTTTCTCTACATTGAATTTAATTTTGTTAGATAGGGCCCAGTGTTCAAGTCCATCTGAATCTTGAGCCTATCTTCTAATCTAAGGTATTGGCTATTCCTGCCAGCTTAGAATCATCTGAAAATTTGGTAAATTCTCCTTCTATTACCTCATCTAAGTCGTTTATAAATAAATTGAAGAGTACTGGGCCTAAGACAGTACTTTGTGCTATTATACTGCTTACTTCCCTCCATGTAGACTTAGTATCATTAAGGACTATTTCTTGAGCATGGTTTGTCAGCCAGTTACAAGTCCATATGATTGTGGTGCTATCTATCTTATTTTTTTTTCTAGCTTACCAAGAAGTAGGCTGGGGTCCACCTTGTCAAATGCCTTGCTGAAGTCTAAGTATATTATGTCCGCAGTATTTTTCTGGTCTACTAATTTAGGCACATGATCATACTTTATGCAAACTCATGGGGATTTCTTCTAAATGGGCCTTCATTGAGAATTGCTTGCATGGTTCTAGGACACTGCAGCAGAATGTTCTCACTAGCTCCATTCAAAGGTTTCAGCAGTCATTCAAGGACCCAAGTTCAGAAATGAATAGGAAAAGGGAGAAGAACTCTGAAAACAATTGCAGTTCCATATGCCTTTCCTGTGACCATTGTGTTTTCCTAATAACCTGTGCTAGATGGGTTTAATTTTCAGCTTTAACTGCCTGGAGGTAAACTGAATTGAAACCTGCACCCCCTTCTATCTCCTGAGTACAACCAAACACTAAAAGTAATTTGGTGCATGTATAACACCACATAATGGAACCTCTAGCAAGTCACAATAAGAATTTCTTAGGATTTTTGTAAGAGGGATTTACAGTGGAAAGTCCATTACTTCCTTATCGATACTATTTACGTATGTGATTAGAGTGTTACTCGGTAGTTAGCTCATGTAATTTTGTTTTAGGCAACCATTCAGACTATAGAACCAGAACCAGGGGACAAAGAAGTGATCACCTCAATGAGAAAAGAGCTGGAAGGGGCCTTGAAGGTCTTCTAGTCCAATCCCCTGCTCAAGCAGGAGACCCTATACCATTTCAGACAAGTGACTGTCCAGCCTTTAATCATCTTAGATGATATTCTTTGCACTTTTTCCAAAGTCTGAACATCTTTTTTGTAATGTGGTGATCAAAACTGCATGTGGTATTCCAGGTGTGGTCTTACTAAGGCTTTATAAAGTGGTACTAATTGGTCATATGTTTTTGATTCTATACCTCTGCTTATACAACCAAGAATTGTACTAGCTGTATGGCTGCTGCCACACACTGCTGGCTCATATTTAAATGATCATCCACTAGGACTCCAAGGTCCCTCTCACAACTTATTATTTTTAAGCCAGGTTTTGCCTACTTGCACCTTTGGTTTTTCAAGCCTAAGTATAAAACCTTGCTTTTGTCCACATTAAATTTCACGTTGTTGGATAGGACCCATTATTCAACTCTCTCAAGATCTTTTTGGATCCTGAGTTTGTCTTTTGTGGTGTTGGCTATTCCTGCCAGCTTAGTGTCATCTGCAAATTTGATGAGTTCTCCTTCTATTCCCTCATCTAAGGATATTTTAAGATATAGAAGAGTACTAGGGCTAAGATGGAATCCTGTGATACCACAGGGTTATTTACTTCCCTTCTTGTAGATGTAGTACCATTAAGGACAACTCATTGAGTAAAATTTGTCAGCTAGTTACAATTCCATCTGGTGGTGATACTGTCTGTCCTACATTTTTCTAGCTTATCAAGAAGTAGGTTGTGGTTTACTTTGTCAAATGCTTTGCTAAAGCCTAAGTATGCTATGACCACAGCATTTCGCTGGTCTACTAATTTAGCCACTTGGTCAAATAATGAAATAAGATTTGTTTGGCATGATCTGTTTTTAACAAACCTATGATGCTTTTTAGTTATAACTGTATTTGTTTCTAGATGTTCGCACGTGTGTTTTTTATTATCTTTTCCAGTATCTTCCCAGGTACTGATGTTAGGGTGATTGGTCTGTAGTTTTCTGGGTCTGGTTCCCCCACCCCTTTTGAAGATGGGAACCACATCAGCTCTTTTCCAATTATCAGGTCATTCCCCGGTGTTCCAGGATTTTAAAAATATATGGTACAATAGATAACATCTGCCAGCTTAAAACTCTGGGATGTAAACAATCAGGTCCTGGGGATTTATATTTGCCAATACCAGATAGATATTCTCTAACCATTTTCTTGCTTATTTTAATTTTTAATTGTAGTCTGTCTTTTACAGTTATGTTTTTGGTAGGTTGAGTTTTAGTTTCTTTTTGCGTGAAGATCAATCCAAAGAATGAGTTAAGGAGTTCTGCTTTCTTTCTACTGACTGTTACTTCCTTGCCATCTTCTCTCTTAAGTGGACCTACTATTTCCTTGGCTTTAGTATCAGGCTAATAGCTGCAGCCATTAGAAAAGACTTTTAAATGTGGCTGTTATATCCATGGTCTTTTTTGTTTGTTTGTTTATTTCCCCATCATACAGATGCAAATTAATGAATGGGTGGGAGTGGTGCTAGAAAATTATTTCTTTTCTCAAGAGAGATGTTTGATAGACCATGAGATCTTGGAGTCCTAGTGGACAATCACTTAAATGAGATCGAGCAGTGTGCAGCAGCTGCCAAAGAAGACAATGCAGTCCTAGGCTGCAGTAACAGCATGACGAAATCAAGAACACATGAAGTGTTAATATCACTTTATAATGCCTTGGTAAGACCACATTTGGAATATTGCATCTAGTTTGGGTGCCACAATATGAAAAAAGATGCTGCAACTCTAGAAAGAGTGCAGAGAAGAGCAACATGCATCACAGTGGGGTCTGAAGGCTAAAAGATACAAAGAAAGGCTGTAAGAATTGGATCTGTCTTGTCAAGTGAAATGAAGGACTATGGATGACATGATAGCAGTGTTCCAATATCTAAGGAGCTGCCACAAAGAAGATTATTATTCTCCAAAGCACCTGAAGGCAGGACAAAAAGAAATGGATGAAAACTAATCAAGAAGAGAACCAACTAGATCTAAGTTAGAACAATTAATCAGTGGAACAACTTGGAGGTTTTTAAGAAGACATTGGGCAACCATTTGTCTGAAATGGTATAGGGTCTCCTGCTTGAACAGGGATTAGATTAGAGATCCTTTCCAACTTTGTTTTTCTATTATTCTGCTACCTACCGAAATAGGATTCACTGGGCTAGGGATTTTTTGTCTTTCACTGTGAGTTGTTTTGTGTTGGGGGGATGCACGGAGTGAGGTTCAGCCAATCTCGTTGTATACATGTACTCTGACAATAAAGGTTTGAAGAGTAACAAGATTAATAGACAGGCAGGACTGGAGAATTCTGGGAGTTGAAGTCCATCCACCCACTCTTCCCCCCCCCCCCATCTCTCATCACTTACATTTTCCTCTCAGCAAATCTTCATTCCATTTATGTCTCTTACTTTTTGTTCTGAATATTTGTGTCTATACGATTGTATGTTCCTATATGTGGCTTTTATTTGAGAGAGAGAGTAATTGATACACGCAGGTGGCACATATTACAAACTGGGTACATTATTTTACATGCAATAAATGTTAACCGGCCTATATTGCAATACTTTATTTTAATTTGTCATGAGCTTGACCAGACGTATGACTTCTGGCAGTGGTAGGGGTATGTGTGTATGTACATGCACACATGTGTTTGTATGTGTATATGTAATTAATCTTTCTTCTGACCCTATCTTGGGTGTTCTGACATATAAATACACTGACATTTAAGAAACCTTCCATAAAATATAATTCTAAAGAGATTAAATTTTCTACCTCAGAAAACTGGCCAATGAAGAGCCTCATTGTATTATACTGTCAAAAATTATTTCATGAAACCAACAGTCCATTCCTGTCTTAAATTGTGAGTTTGCCACTTTCAGCAGTTAATTCTAATACTTTGTATCTCAGTTCATTCATTGCCCCTTCATGGAGTTACTAGTAGAGAAATAAAAAGCTTCCTGCATTTTTTTCAGCATTTCATAGAAATCTTTTTTTTTTTTTTGTAAATGTACCATAATATATAACTCTTTCTAGCTCAGCAATATTTCTGGGTCTACTTGCATATAGTGTATTTGACATATCTTCCCAAATCAATAATATTCAAGACTGGGGACTATGAATGCTATTATGAAACTTTTTCATTCCTCTAAGTATTTCATGCTTGATCTGCAGATACATTTGAACCATGGTCCTCCTGAAATAACCAGTAAAATATAAGATTCCTGCTATGCTTTGTAAACTGTAATCCATGGCTCAAACATAAGTAAAGGTTTTAGAGTTTGGATGTGGAGGCACGGATAGTAGAAAGCAGGTATCTATAGGGCATGGCACACAGCATCAAAGTCCAGAATGAAGAAACTATAGTCCCATGGATGTTATTCTTTATTCAATACAGTAGATGACTTCAAGCAGCATAAAATATTTCTGCAGAATACAATATATGCAGCGACTGTTAAAACTATATACATGATGCCCAAGTTCACTAGATTTTCCATTCTGTGGGGAAATAATGCACCATTACAGCTAAACTGCCTAACCATATTGGCTTTCATTCTGTTATTTGCTACATGTAAAGGGTTTTAATTTTTCTTTATGAAAACTACTTGTTAGCTTTACTGGTGTATGCTAATTATGGGCTTTGACACCTTGTTTTCTTCTCTGGGTTGGAATTGTGTGTTAATAAATTCACTTTAAATAAAACTGTATTATGGTGTGAGTGTGTTAAAACTATTAGAAGAAAAGGTCCACATAGCACATGTAATTGCAAATCATTGTGGTGCAGTGCCAACAAAGTCTTTCCAGAACCATTCAAGAAAGTGTAACAGTAAGGCACAGACCTGGCTCAAATCCCTTTTCAGGTCAGCCAGAGATATAAGGGGACAACTAAAAAGTCTGCAGTCTGTACAGTGAAGGTTAAATATGGGCTCCCATTGCCATTATTTATCCTCTGAAACAGCTGGGATATTTCTGAAGCAGTTAATATATCACCAGAGTAGAGGAAGCGAGACTGACTGTATAAACATACCTCAGGGCTTGCTACTGTTCCCATTAACTGCCTGTCTATGGAAAGTCCTACTATTAGATAGACTCCTGCTGTATTCATACTGATTGAACACTGCAGGTAGGGCAAAGAATTAAATTGAAACATGTCTAGAAAGTTGGCTCCGGAGAGATCTTGTGGGAAGGAAACTAGAATTTTGTTTAGAATCACAGAAGGTTATAGCAGATCGCATGTCCCACAGTGAATGTCAGCAACTGCACTGCCAAACAATTCTGTCGCTTCCTTTGTTCAGGTAGACACAAGGGTCATTTGAGATTCCTAGATATTTGTATTACACCAAAGTGTGCAAGAATATCTCTGCCTGCTTCATGTTGAACGCATAGAGGTCAACATAATACACATCAATTCCAAAGAAGTATTTTGCTTCTGAAAAGCAGCAACTGACCCCCAGCAAAATCTCCCAGAAGTAAAAACATAACAGCAAAGAGAATGAACAGCCACCATACAGTTTTGTAACAACTTCGACAGATTCCCTGCAGCCTGAATAAAGTGGCAGCTTTAAAGCCCTTTGGGCATACCGCCGAGGAATGTGTTCAATGGCAAAGATCCCTCATCATCTGAAATTACAGAACTGCCTATTTCATCATGGACCCAGCAAGTCTTTAATTTTTATGATCTAATATTTATTCATTTGTAAACATTAAAAAATAATACAAGCCTCCCTACCTCTGAAGCAATGCAGATTAACATACTGAGAAAGCCATTCATCACCTCGTCTGCCATCATGCTAAACAACTATTAGATCAGCCAAAAGGCAGTGTAAAAGGCATGTGACTCCTGTGATGATATGCAACGTTACCATTTCCCAGGCCAGTTTAATCAAGGTTGCTCAGGACTAGTCTTTTAAAGACTTCTAAAAATCCGTTTCAGCAGTTTTACCAAACAAAAAGGTTTGGTTTTTAGTTTGGTTTTTACCAAACAAAAACCAGGTTAGGTCTCCTGATGTCCAGCAAATCATAGTAGGAAAGGGCAAATGCATAAATGGTCATCTAATATGTGTCAATATAACATGGCATACTTGTTTCGGACAGAATGCTAAGCCACATATTTTTAATTGCATTATGTTAAATGATGTCACAGTGATTCCATACCAAGCCATAACGTAACAAATGATTTACAAACCACTATAATTGGGTTCAATACTCTAACCTCAAACCATACAACTCTCAAATACACACACACACACACACACACACACACACAAAGAAAAAATGCCTACAAAACAAATCCAATAGTTCAAGCAATTCAGTCAGTAATGGTTCACATTTAAAATATGACTTCTACATTGATTTGCACTCTTCATTTTACTGGATCAAATAATACAGACTTTTGCCCTCTCTTTTCTTAAAAAAGAGGGCATTTTTTTTAAAAAAGTGTGATAACTGGTAAATAAATATGTGAACTTTGAGTACCTTATGATTCATTTTCTGCAGTAATACTTAATTAGGGCATTAAATTCAGCTCACTTAGGACAGCCATCCAATCCTTATACATAAGTATCTTTTTTTTTAGAATTAACAACATAACTGATTAGCATTTGCTGTGACCAAAAGATTTTTAGCCCTATACACTGCAGGTATGTTACAGCTTTAAGAAAATTTCCAAAGTTTGCATAGGTTTGCAATTGGTATTTAAACAATTGTTTGCATAGATATACTACTCTGGTATACTAGTTGCAGCTAGGTATGTGGAGTGGTTAAAATAGAACTGTAAAAAAGCATTAAAAAAGAAAAAAAAACATTAGTAATGCTGAGCCTGGTACAGAAGCATAATGCTGTTGGTAACATTATTAGTGCAGCATGCTGTAGTCTAACTGAAATTTCTTGACTTCAACTAAGGTGACCAGCTTTTTTACAATGAAAAGGAGGACAAATAAATTGGAAAAAATATATCGTAAATAAAAGAAATATTTTATTCATTGCAACAATAATACACTAAAATATGATATATGCATAATAAAAACATTTGCAACATTTTATATTGTAATTATGCTTACATGCCTGTTAATTATTATTTAAATGAGTACTTTTCCATTGAATTAATATTTTTTGTCAATGTATCATCTTCTAACAATATGTTGGAAATATCTGAACAAGAAATATTCTTCATATTGAATTTTACGGCAAGTGCTGCAGCTAGAGTATCAACATTCAATCTCGATTTCTCACTTGTCGAAAAATCATTGGCAATTGAAAAAAAAACTCTTTCAACTGCTGCATTAGTTCCAGGGTAGCACAACGTAAATTGAACAAGTATAAATAAACGTTCACATGGAATATGTTCATTTTTGAAATGGCTGAAAATATCCACCCATCTTTTATCAATTTCAACATGTTGATTTTCCCATTGTATTAATTTTTCAGAATTTAAATATACATTCAGTCTTCTAATTTCTTCAAAGAGACAATTGTTGTCTATTTTAATGTCTAGCATTTCTTTAGATAAAAATTCAACACAAGATTCAATATCTGTTCAATATACTTGCGATGAAATAAAAAAAACACCATTAAAAACTGTTTAATAAAATACGTCACATAACACGCAACAGATTAGCCTTCAAATATTGAAAAGGAGGACATGTAGGAGGACACTTTTCGAGGGAGGACAGAACTTACAAAAGAAGGACTGTCCTCCCTAAAGGAGGACGGTTGGTCACCTTACTTCAACACATGGATCAGATATACATTAGATGTATGTTTGTCCTTGTTTATATAATTTGTATTCCATTTTTTTCAACTTCACAAACAAATCTGAAACAAGATTATTTCTGGAGGTGAAAGATAGCATCATAGAACATAGAATAATAGATCT
The DNA here is from genome assembly GCF_964273705.1 of Natrix helvetica. Lineage (NCBI taxonomy): Eukaryota > Metazoa > Chordata > Lepidosauria > Squamata > Natricidae > Natrix > Natrix helvetica. The sequence continues at coordinate 187,243,295 of NC_138548.1, forward strand.
GGATGATCTTCTAGTCCAACCCCCTGTTCAAACAGGAGACCTTATACCATTTCAGACAAATGGTTGTCAGTCTCTTTTTGAAAGTCTCCAGTGATGGAGTACCCATAACTTCGGAAGGTAAACTGTTCCATTGATTGATTTTTCTCACAGTTAGGAGATTCTTGTTAGTTTTAAGTTGCTTCTCTCCTTGGTTAGTTTCCATCCATTGTTTCTTTTCTTGCCTTTTGGTGCTTTGGAAAATAGTTTTACCTCTCTCGTTTTTGTAGAAGTCCCTCAAATATTGGAACACTGCAGCATCCATGTTTGTATACAAGACTACCCATGAAAAGCTGTTTCAGTTTTATATAATTGCTCTTTTTAACACTCTATCCAGCTGCAAGGATTTCCCCCCTCTCTTTTCCAGATAAAGCTGCACCTATTAAATGTCTTTGTCTATTGTAATTTTACATCTGAAAAACAAATTGATTTCTTTTGTGGGCTATTTTTCTATATAATCGTCTTTTTCATTCATTATTGCAACCAAACACAATAATTAAATTGTTCCATAGGATATATTTTGGGAGAGTGTTTTCCCACCATTTTAATACCACTAAGCAAGAATCCCTGAATTTCTATATATGGAAATATAGTTGCCTTTTCATGAGGAATAGAGAAACTAGCAATTGTTTAGAAAAAAATAGTGAAACATATCAACAATAGTTTCTTCCATATATGACTCTTTTTTATTACATGACATTTTTACTCAGAACATTTTACCTCAATGTCCAGTCTTCATTTGCTAAGTGACTGTATTAGTGATAATGTTTTAATGGAAGAACAGCTCATTTTAAATCTATAAATCTACGCAGCATGTCAAAATCCTAGAAATTTCTAAAAATTCTTGAACATAGCATATCTTTGGAACACCACATCTGGCAAGCAGCAAAGTAAATGTAAACAATATGGTCAGAATCAAAAGATTCATTACTATGTTGAAACTTTAAGGAACACTAAATATAAATACATTTTGCACTTAGGAAATGTTAAACAGATGCCTTTGAAATGAAGACAGTGATGATTACACAGTATAATAAAACATGGGGGGGGGGTGCTGTTCAGAGATCCTCTGTCCTAGAAGAAGAAATGCAACATCTGCAACTGAAATGATGTACCAATGATTGAATGTATCCTCTTGAGAACCATAAGATAGTTTTATGTATTACCAGACAACTGTGGAGATAAACAGACTTCACTAAGAGGTCCTTACAGAATTCCATCTACTTCCAAAACAGAGTTCTGTGAGTTATACTGTATATCATTGAAAATGGCTAAATCCTCCCTTTAAATGGCCTCTGAATACATTGAAAATATATTCTACTTGTAAGAACAATTCAAAATGCCAAAAGTCTACACACACCTGTTTAATATACAGAATTTAAGTTAACTCAGTCTTCTCCCACTTGCAGTTTTCTGAGTATGTTAGAATTTCTGGAACCTGTAACCCAATGAATCTGGAGGGCAATGAATTGGAAAACCTCAACTAGCTAATAAACAACTTTAAAATCATCACTAAAAAGATGCTTCATGAAGGAAATGAGAGGCATACTTAGTGGCAGTGGCTGACAGCAACAGCAAGGTACAAGAAAAGGAATTAAAGGCTTTCTCTCACCCAAATCATAACTCTTCCCTATACCTCTTTAAAGCATATTCCCAGTCTGAAAAATCAGTCTGCATCTAATAATTACCTTTTAATACTTAATACTGAAGATGACTTTTATCCACTATAACACTAATGGTAATAACATGATAATACTACATACAAAATAATTTTGAGAATACTATCATAGTATTATAAAAAATATCTGTCAGGAAGCTCTTCAAACTAGATTTTATTTTATTCTTGACATCTAGTTCATTGAAAGGAAGAATTGGAATCAAGGTTGAGGTGCATGATGTTACCTGAGCCAATATCCACAGCGAAGCACAAACTTGTTATTTTCAAATTCTAAACAAAAACCGTCTTTTAGGGATGTAAAATTTATTCACTTTGCATGTGAATATTTATCAAATATGGTGCATTTGAATCAATATGTGAATTGAAATTAAGTTATTCATTGAATTTCATATTTCTCTGAATTTTCTAATGCAGATAAAAGCATACAAGAGGTGTCATCAAATTAGCAATAATTCTGATGATAATTTATCATGGTAGCTCTTCAAAATGATAAATGTTTAAGTTGTTCATAATTGGGACATATAAACAAACTTTATAATGACATTGAATAAATTGCATTTGGCTGAGTTCACAGAAATACCAAGGTGTATTTGTGGGAACTGAAATCAAATAACTTCTATCTATAAAAGTCCTAAAAGCATAGATTAGACCATTCAGAGTGCTGTGCAAACTCTTTATTCTACAATCTATCTAGTATTGAATTTTCTACATCCAAATATTATGAGAGAGAGAGAGAAAGAGAGAGAGAGAGAGAGAGATTGAGAGATTGAGATTCTTTGTCAAAGTTTGGCATGCTTTTCAATAATTTCAATGACTAATATTGATTCTTAAATGAACAGTGTTAGGAATAATATATATTTCCAGGTTTTGATCATATTCTTCTAACTAACAAATGTATGTAAGAAATACAGCACCGTATTATTACAGTAGTAATAATGGTAGACTTTAATTGCCCTGATAATCAACAGAGAGACAAACTCTCCAGCAAGTGGGAAATCAAACAGATTGTTAACCAACTTATCTGACAATGTTGTTATCCAAAAGGTAGAGGAGGGAACTAGAAGGAAAGCTATACTAGATCTAATTCTTACTAATAGAGAAGAAGTGATAGAGGGAGTTTAACCTTAGGTGAGAGTGACCACATCATATTGGAATTCAATATAATGCAAACACAAACAATAGTAATAATCCAGCCAGTCTTAAACTTTAAAACAGCAGATTTTAGCAAACTCAGAGACAGCCTAAGAAAAATTCCATGGATAAAAATCCTAAAGGGGAAAACAACTCAAGAAATGTGGGAAACTCTGCAAAATATGATCATAAAAGCCCAGTCCAGCACAATACCACTAAAAAAAAAAGAAATCCAAAAAGAAATCAGCATGGTTGCACAAAGATCTCTCTGATAAACTGAAAGACCAAAGGGACAGGTACAAATCTGCAGACATGAAGTCAAGAAAGTTAAGGTTGAGAATGAATAAAGACTTCCAACAAAAGTCAAAGGTAGTAAAAAAAGTTTCTTCCAACATATAAATAACAAGAAAAAAGTCAAGGAAATAGTAGGTCCACTTAAGAGAGAAGATGGCGAGGAAGTAACAGTCAGTAGAAAGAAAGCAGAGCTGTTAACTCATTCTTTGTATCAGTCTTCACACAAAAAGAAACTAAAACCCAACCTATCAAAAACATAACTGTAAAAGACAGACTAGAAATAAAAATTAAAATAAGCAAGAAAATGGTTAGAGAATATCTATCTGGTCTTAGCAAATACAAATCCGTAGGACCTGATTGTTTACATCCCAGAGTTCTCAATCAGACCCAGGAAACTACAGACCAATCACTTTAACATCAGTACCTGGGAAGATACTGGAAAGTATAATAAAAAAACACATCCGCGAACATCTAGAATCAAATAAAGTTATAACTAAATGGCATGAGTTTGTTGAAAACAGATCATACCAAACCAATTTTATTTCATTCTCTGATAAAGTAACTAAATGAATAGACCAGTGAAATGCTGCGGACATAGTATACTTAGATTTCAGTAAGGCATTTGACAAAGTAGACCACAACCTAATTCTTGATAAGCTAGAAAAAAAGTGGGACAGACAGTATCACCACCAGAAGGAGTTGTAACTGGCTGACAAACCTTATTCAATGAGTTGTCCTTAATGGTACTACATCTACAAGAAGGGAAGTATGTAGTGGGGTGCCACAGGGTTCCATCTTAGGCCCAGTACTCTTCAATATGTTCATAAATGACATAATGAGGGAATAAAAAGTGAATTCATCAAATTTGCAGATGACACTAAACTGGCAGGAATAGCAGACATCGCAGAAGACAAGCTCAGGGTCCAAAAAGATCTTGAGAGACTTGAATAATAGACCTTTACAACAACATGAAATTTAATGTGGAGAAAAACATGGTTTTATGCTTAGGCAGGAAAAACCAAAAGTACAAGTACCGATTAGATGAAACCCGGCTCAAAGACAGTAACTGTAAGATTTACCTTGGAGTCCTAGTGGAAGATCACTTAAATATGAGCCAACAGTGTGTGACAGCTGCCAAAAAAGCTAGTACAATCCTTGGTTGTATAAGCAGAGGCATAGAATCAAAATCACGTGAAGTATTAGTATTGCTTTATAAAGCCGCACCTGGAATACTGCATCCAGTTTTGGTCATCGTAAAACAAAAAAGATGTTCAGGCTTTGGAAAAAGTGCAAAGAAGAGCAACCAATTATGATTAAAAGCCAGGAGACTGAAACATATGAAAAATGGTTGCAGGATTTGGTTTTGGTTAGTCTAGAGCGGGTGCCAGCAACTCGCAGCACTTTGACCCCTCTCCTGTGGCTCCCTGCTGACTCGGTTGTGTGGCCTGCTCTCTGCCTCTGGACACTGGCCCAACCTGTCTGTGGCCAATGCCAACCTTGCTAAACGAGGGATGGTGGGGTGGGAATGGGATCAGGGAGGAGGGTATGACAGAAAGGGCGACAGGCCCAGAGCTGAGGAGTGAGCAAAAGACACCATGGTTTCCCAAAAGACAACCCTTCTCCTCACGCAACCACCTGGCCAGCTGTTGAAGGGCCGGGACGGCACACACAAGCGGGAATACTCTCCTCAAGTGAAAGGCTGGGCTTGGCCAAAGCGCAGCAAAAGTGTGTTGAGCAGGTGGGTTGACCAGCTGACAGATGAGTTGGTTTTGGCAAGGGTGCTCCAGTTTTCTCCAAGCCTGCTCCACAGGGTGGGTGGGTGAGGTTCGGAAGGGCCAGCTCCCTTTCCCCAATGCCCTGAACTTCTTTACCCCATCCAGCTAAGCGGTACACCGGCGGTGTTGATTGAAAATTGTCCTCCGGGTGGTGAAAGTCCCCCATGAGAGATTTAAAACCGCCTGGAGGATGCTTTTCAATTAACACTGACAATGGCACTGCTCTGCTTGCTTGTGGAGGTTACTCCTCCTTGTGCATGCACACACGCACAAGAAAGAGAAAGATGAGAGAGAGAGAGAGAGAGAGAGAGAGAGAAGAGAAGAGAAGAGAAGAGAAGAGAAGAGAGAGAGAGAGAGAGAGAGAGAAATGAGAAAATGATGCAGGGAGAGAATGAGAGAAAAAGAGAGAGAAACAAATGAGAGAGAAAAGGGGGAGGAGAGGGAGAGAGAAATGAGAGCTGAAGGGAGAGAATGAGAGAAAGGAAAAACAGAGGGAAACAAATGAGGGGGAGAGAAAGAAAGAAAGAAAGAAAGAAAGAAAGAAAGAAAGAAAGAAAGAAAGAAAGAAAAGAAAGAAAGAAAAGAGAGGGAGAGGAAAAAGAGAGAAAAATAGAAATGAGGTGGAGGGAGAGAGAGACCCATTTCCCACAGAAAACATTGGGAGCCACAAAACCTAGGTAGGCGTGGCTGGGAGCGTCATGTAACTGGGTGGGAGTGATGTTGAGTTGGCCATGCCCATCCAGATTTTGTGGCTCCCTGTCTTTTCTTTTATCTGGGAAACAGGTCCAAATTGCTCTTTGAGTGTTTAAGGTTGCAGACCCCTGGTCTAGAGAAAAGAATGACTGGGGTAACATGATAGCAGTAGCCCAGTATTTGAGAGGCTGCCACAAAGAAGAGGGTGTCAATTTATTTATCAAAGAACCTGTAGGCAGGACAAGAAACAATGGATGGAAACTAATCAAGGAGAGAAGCAATCTGGAACTAAAGAGAAACTTCTTAACACTGAGAACAATTAATCAATGGAACAGCTTGTTGAAATTGTAGGTGCTTCATCACTGGACATTTTTAAGAAGAGTCTGGACAGTCACTTGTTTATAATGGTATAGGACCGTGATGGCGAACCTATGGAAAGTGGCATGCAGAGCCCTCTCTGTGGGCACATGAGTGTCGCCAAATGCAGCTCCACCGCACATGCATGAATGCCTCCCGCCGGCCAGCTGATTTTCGGGTCTCTGCCGTGCATGCAGGAAATGCATGTGCATGCACAGAGGGCCTCTGGAGCCTGGGGAATGCCATTTTCACCCTCCTGGAGGCTCGGGGAAAGCATCCGGAGCCTGAGGAGGACAAAAGCGGGCCTCCCGGAAATTCCAGAAGTCTGAAAATGGGCCTGGGGAGGGTGAAGCCTCCAGAGCCTGGGGAGGGTGAAAATGCCCTCCCCCGCCATGGTGCAGGAGGCCGAGAAGGCCATGGGAGGGTCATGCCCGCATGCACAGGGGGCAGGCGCATCGCATTTGGGTGTGGGCACGCATGCGCAATAGCATGCGTGCAATTTCGGCACGCCATCACTAACATGGTATAGGGTCCTTTGAGCAGGGAGTTTAACTAGAAGACTCCAAGGTCCCTTCCAGCTCTATTCTGATTGATTTGATTGTTTTGGCCGCAAAAGGAACTGGTGAGTTAACAGTTACAGAGAGGCAAGTTCTTTTCAAGGTGCATGTCACTTCAATATTCATTTAAAATATACAAATGTTTGTTTTTGTAAAGTTTATTTCTAGTTAATCCTCAATATCTTGATGCCAAATGTATAAGCAGTCTTTTATCACAAACTTAGATGGTGAGCCTAGCATTGCTAACAACAGAGAGAAAAATCTATTTGAAAAGCATTAATTCAGCATCAGCATAATTAATAAATCATAATTATGTTGTGGAAATGAAGAATAGTGAAAGGCAAACCTACATATGTACTTGCCTTTTATTGGAATTATAGGACAATCTTGTTTCAAATTTCTAGGATAGTTTTGCATATGCTGGCATGTCAATTAACTGCATTTTCATATATACATGAATTATAATTTTGTATAGATGGAAAACAAATCCAAGGAATGAGGCTAACATGTGCCAGCTGGTTTCTAAAATAATCAAATAATTATCTGACTTATATTACCTGGTGTTGCTCTGCCTGCTTTATAATAAACAGGTGAAATTCCCATGTCACTTTTTGGGGATATGAAAGAAAAGATTCACATTTGTTTCAAATCTCAAATGGAAGTTTCAAATTTCTGTTGAGATAGCCATGTCAGAGAATCCATTTCAAAATAAACTAAGGGTCAGTTTCCATTCAGTATAACAACAATGGTCATTCAGGGTGTAGAACATATTGCAAGCTCTGGTTATAAGTTGCTTAGGAACTGAAAAAAAAAACCTCCAAAGAAACACGTATCATATTCTGTGCTCTCTGTAGATTACTATTGCATGCTATTCTCAACCTTTCTTGTTCTGCTAAGGACACAGATAGGATTTTACCCACTATTCCTTCAGTTCAGTAGCCAAGCAAGTGAATATTACCAGCTTATTAAATTACTAGATGGTCCTTGTTTATTAAACTATTCTGCTTCCTTCCTTCAACTATAAAAAAGATCGCAGTGTGTCTGATACTAGGTCAGAAATGAATATATCTTTTCAGTCTGAGCACTTTTGAATACTGGATGCCCTTCAAAAAGCAAGTAAAATCAAATCAAAGGTAGATTTGAATTAATTCTAAGCAAATTTTGATTTAATTAAACAGCTAATATGAAATTATATATAGATCTATACTAGTCTAGATAGATCTAGTACTATAGATCTACTACAATAGATCTATACTAGTCTCCCTTTATTTATTTATTTATTTATCAGTACAAATAAAACACAAATATAAAAAGGCAACATTAAAAATAAAAATATGGTTTTCTGCCTGCATGGTCTTCTGTGATAAGCCGAAGGACAGAAAGAGGGAGTAGCGACCTTCCTCCCATATTTAGGCATACCAGGGGTTGTAACATAAATACATACCTATTTCCCTGGCTCAACTGATAAGGAAGAGAGCCCGTGGCTTAGTGGCTAAGATTCCTACCTAAGATATATACAGCCCGGGTTCAAATCCCAGTAAGGGTATGGCTAGCTGATGAGAGCTAATTAGCTTGAAATAGATCTATACTAGTCTCCCTTTATTTATTTATTTATCAGTACTAATACAACATATGTATGTATGTATGTATGTATGTATGTATGTATGTATGTTGTATTTGTGCTGATAAATAAATAAAGCGAGACTAGTATAGATCTATTTCAAGCTATTTAGCTCTCATCAGCTAACCATACCCTTACTGGGAATCGAACCAGGGCTGTATCGCATATTAGGCTGATATAGTTGCCACTAAGCCACAGGCTCTCTTCCTTATCAGCTAGGCCAGGGAAATAGGTATGTATTTGTGTTACAACCCCTGGTATGCCCAAATGTGGGAGGGAGCTCACTACTCCCCTTTTCTGTCCTTCGGCTCATTACCTATGTAAAACTTATTTCACAAAGGAGAAAAGCAAATGCTGTTGTTTTAAATTGGAACTGAGCATGCCTGGCTGTGGAATTCTGGGAGTTGACTTCCACAAGTCTAAAAATATTTGAAACCCACCACTGTGTCAGTTCCTCACCAGCCATAAACCTCACCACACATCACTGAATACTACAGAATAGTATTCTGCCTAGGTTCCAAATCTAAGCAACTGTGTATGTTTCCAATATAGGAAGCTCCCTCGGCTTCATGTGAGTGCTTGAACCTGATGCATTGCTTCAGTTATGCCATTTCAATTTGCAAAGTCAAAATAAACAGAAATTGTACTTGAAGACAAGATAACCAACCTGATCTGAATTCTAAAAAGGTTGTGGCAGAAATCCACCATGCTAGATTTAGCAGTTTCTTTTGTGTCTACCCCAGATGACCACAGGCATTCAGTTCTTGCTATAGGCTTCTCTGAACTGTTCCACCCAATATGCCTCATCCGAGCCCTTCATTTGCAGTTCCATCTGCTTTCCTGATCTATAGCCCATTTATATTAGAAACTTCTTCACGGTGAAATTGAAGTTTGTCTTTATGAGAGGCAATAAAAAGCATCTCAGTCAAGAATCAATGCAATGTGCTATTTTAGTCCTTTTGTCCAATAAATAACAGAAAAAGTACCAAGCAAGTAAAAATCATGCTAGTGATAATGACAGTATAATTTGCATTGGTGGTGAGGAGGAAAGGAGAAAACAGAGATGGGGATGGTTTTACAGGAGAAAGGAAAATGAGTTAAGTAACTTCTTTTCCATCCCCATTATTTTTCTCTCTCCTTTCTAAGGCTATTATTGCCCACATTATCCAGCATATTTTAGACTCATTCTAAAATCCTGCAACATGACTTAATGAGGCAAAGAATGCTAATTTCACCATCATACTCAAAAATAAGCCACCATCTCTCTTTCAAGAACTCTGTCCATTGGGGCATAGCCTCCAGGCCATGAGCCGCTTACCTATCTTATGAGATATTTTAGCATTGAATCACTAATATTGATTGATTCTGAAACCAGTTAGAAATGAACTCCAAAAGAAAGGAACGTTTTCCATCATTCATCACTCACAATCCAACCATGCTATTTCAGGTTAATAGCATACAATAACAAATATGTATGTATGTATGTATGTATGTATGTATGTATGTATGTATGTATGTATGTTGTATTTGTGCTGATAAATAAATAAAGGGAGACTAGTATAGATCCATTTCAAGCTATTTAGCTCTCATCAGCTAGCCATACCCTTACTGGGATTTGAACCTGGGCTGTATTACATATTAGGCAGGAGTCTTAGTCACTAAGCCACAGGCTCTCCTCCTTTTATCAGCTGAGCCAGGGAAATAGGTATGTATTTGTGTTACAACCCCTGGTATGCCCAAATATGGGAGGAAGCTCACTACTCCCTCTTTCTGTCCTTCGGCTCATCACAGAAAACCATCCAGGCAGAAAACCATATTTTTATTTTTAATGTTGCCTTTTTATATAAATAATTTTTATATAAATAATAAAAATATGGTTTTCTGCCTGGATGGTTTTCTGTGATGAGCCGAAGGACAGAAAGAGGGAGTAGTGAGCTTCCTCCCATATTTGGGCATACCAGGGGTTGTAACACACACACACACACACACACACACACACACACACACACATATATATATATAATTTTTTCACCTCTTATTCCCTGCACCTTTCTCCATCTAGGTTTAACGAAAATAATTGTGGGCAAAAAAGGTTACCCTTTTGAAATGTTTAAATATATGGTCCCCTGCTTGAGCAGAGGATTGGACCAGAAGACCTCCAAGGTCCTTCCAACTCTGTTATTTTGTATAACCAAACTGTATAAGAAGTTTCTGTTGGAACAACTGTTTTGCCCTTTTCTCTGCCTTCTTCTTGAAAACTTTGGCCACCAGTCAGATATGCAGCATTTATGTTTTGCAACTGACAATTATCTCATAATGAAAAACAAGTCACAATTAATGAAGCTCAAAACTAATACCTGCTAAATTCATTTACTGATTTAATGAACTAGGAAAGAGTATTATGGAAAATATATAATTTTTAAGAAGAAAGGGATTCAATTTCTAATTGAAACTTAAAATCATTATTAAATCTTGTTTGAGGCTCCAAAACCTATGAACATTTTTTAAAACCCTCTTTACTTACATTTACAAAACAATAAACACTTATGTTCCTCAAGGTCTAATTTACATGGAGGCAGAAAAGCTCAATCTGGAGCTAGGTTATGCCACTTCAGTCTTCAACTGGAGATATACAAGATGTATGCTCTCCCAGAAAAGAAAACATCGTAACCCCATAAGAAATCCAGGCTACTTACTCCAGCTATCCCAGCTGGGATTGTCACCATTTTGGGCAGAAGAACACACTGAAGCTTCCATACTGAAGTGCACTGTAGAATTTCCCTCAACAGTTTCTTCTCTACCAAGATTGTGGCCATTAAGCAGAACCCAAATAGAAGGACTTCCTCTCTTTCTACACATTATCTCTCTGTCAGACTGATATTTGCCTTACATGTAAAAAATCAGAACAATCAAGTTTGGGACTGACCTGTGGGAGGACATATTACAAAACTGCTGACTCCAAGATATAACAATGTTGTTTGAAAATAGTTTAAATAATGTGGTCTGAAGATAGTTTAAACAGAGTGAAGCTATAGCCTTTTCTACTTAAAACACATGAACCCAATTAAGTAGTTCTAATTAAGAATCTGTTGGAAAATCTTTAAGACCGACTTTCTTGAAAATCTGTCTTCCAGTCTCACAAGGGCATACAAGACAGTACTTGTTCCTATCATAGGACTATACATCTTAGAGAAATTTAAGCTTTGGATCTATTTTTTATTAAAAACATTTTCTAAATAATAATATGATTAACCCTCCCCTCCCTCTCAGGGATGGGAACAACTAGATGCCATTAAATAGTCACATTTATATTCTCCCTGCTAAATACACAACTTATGCTTTTATAAATGCCCTATGATTTCTGATTTTCAGAGAAAAACTGAAAGAAATATATAATTTGTCATCCCTGGAATACCTGAAGATATGCAGGTTAAAACTTTCAAGTCACAAAAATCAAAGCAAGTAAGTTAACCATCATCTTCTGTTTCTTGGATAGTCATTTAGGAGACCTCTAGCTCAGGAGGCCTTGAAGAAAAATTTCATTTACGTGAAGAAAATGTTCAGCTGTTTATATAAAGAAAATGTTACAGTATCAGATTCCACTTCACAGCTTAAGGCATCCATCTACAAGACAGGAGACAAATTTCACATGCTTCCAAATAATGATAGCTTATTTGCAGAAATGAACTTCAGATATCTCCAATCTTGAGGTATCCCTTTACATGCTGAGTTGCTTGAACCTACTTTAATATTTACGGTTACTTTACATGGAACATAGGCTGGTTAGTGGTGGGACCTCATTATCAGCACAATTAAGCTAAAAATATATCCTGAATAACAGCTAATATTACCTAATAGTTAAAAATTAAAAGGAAGGAACAGGACATGTTTTTAAAGTTTCTTTTTAAATAAGTTCCTCCCATATTGTAAGGTATTTATGAAACCCTTGTTCACTGAGACAATGGATTGCTGACCAGAAAATATCTTACGAAAGTAAAAAGAATCATGTGGGTTCAGGTGAAAAACTATATATTGTAAGTGGCGTTTCTGATTCTTGGCCTTCATAGACTAGCATGGCTCTCCTCTTACGTAACTTCATTGAAAAATAAATATGTGCAACTTAGGCTACACCAACAGATCTGAAATCAAAGGATGTAATACTCCTTTGTCCTGCCACTGTCTGCTTACCACCTAGGATTATTTTATCTAGTTCTCACTACCACACTTGAACTCAGATACATTCAAACAAACTCCCAGAAGAATCTGTTTTATACTTAGTAGAACAAAAACTATCCTACAAGAAGATACACTATATTGCCAAAAGTATTCGCTAACCCATCCACATAATCAGAATCAGTTGTGAGTGAATACCTTTGGCAATATAGTGTATTTTATGATTGGGAATGTTTAGCTTAGAGAAGAAAATGAGTATATGACAGCACTTTTTAAAATAACTGAAAGGATACCAAACAGTACCAATATTTTCTCTCCATCATTCTAGACAGAGTATAGGACACACAATAATAGATTTCAGTTGCAAAAAGGCAGATTCCTATTTTTCCAATGTAAAAAAATGCCCTAATAGTCAAAGTAGTTCAATAATGGATCCTATCATCTAGAGCAGACGATCTCCCTGTACTGGATGTGTCAAATAGACATCAAGCAGTCAACTGACCAGGGTACTTTAATTTGGATTCCTACAATGAACAGAGCATTGGACTTGATGGACTAAAATAGCCTCTTCCAATTTAATGATCCAATTAAAGACTTTCCCACAGACTCAATATCTTTTTGCTATAAATAAAATGCCAGCTGGGATCCATTTCCAGATGCGGAAGCAAACCAAAGTGATGGTTCTTCATATACAGAAACTCTGCCTATTTTATCTATTGAAGGACACTCATACTATAGCTGTCATTTTAAAAATGTACAATTAGAAGTGCCATGAGGGCACGATCCAGTTTTCGGGGTAAGGTAACAAACGGTCTGGGTTTGAAGGTAAAGAGCTTCCTTAGGCAGGAGTTCAGGGTACAAATGGACAGAGTTCCAGGTATCACAGTGGTAGTTCCCAATAAGGAATCATTTGCTAGTGATGGCCCACCAGGTGTAAGAATTCACCTGTGGGAACATCCTGCCTCCCAGGGAGCAACACAGACCTCCTTCTGCTCTCTCCTTTGCTCATCCCTATATGCCTCAGGGCCGGGAGGAAGCTCTGGATTGACCCTTCCTCCTCTGCAGTTCTATACATCATCTCAAATCATCCCCTATATGTCTCCCTATTGCAGCTGCCATCACAAAATATTGTTTGAAGCAGCTTCCTCAAGAATTGGAGCTGGCCTTCATATAAATGTATCTGCCTAAACAAAATATTTGATTATTCTCCTTATAAGAAAAAAAAACCCTTCCCACAATCAAATTAATATACCCATGAACCAAGCATAGGTCTCCCTGTTAAAAATAATAATAATATCTTATTTTCAAGTGAAACATTGAATCTGCCTAGAGTGAAATTGAGCAAAGCTACTAGTACAACAACAATAAAAAACTTGACTTTCCATCTGTATTATTTCAACAGATTTCATTTCATGGAGGCAAGTATCACAAATGAATGTATTTGATCCAGTATATGGACTTGGAGCCAAAGACTAATTCCCCATATGACTGTATCAATCTGGTACAGAAGGAGATCTGAGTGACCATCCCTGCACAGAGCATTTTGTTATTGACAGAACAGAGCAATGAAATCCCTACACATTATATTTCAAAAGTATATGGAATTGTTTGTGATAGCCAGACCTAGCCTTATTTCTATTTCAGCTGGAAAAAGTAGCCACTGATTGACTAGATGAAGAAAGCAGCTTCATCTTTATTACATTCCTATTAAGTGCAGTCAGTATTTCTAAGGTAAGAGTATAATCATTGGGATTAGCAGATAAAGTCCTGCCATTAATAAAAACAAAGCATTTCTCCAATGTACCCTTTCTTCTATTATTTAACTGAAGCCATGAAATTAGGAAGCATCTGCAATTATATATCCTGAATAATGTGTCAGTCACTTTTAGAACTAAGTGTAGAGAAAAATAAATGTCTAAAGAAGCAACATACTGTACATAGATGCAATTTTAGAGAGTAGCTGCTGCATCAGTATAAAGAACTAACATGAGTCACCAGATTCTACTTTAGATGCAAAGCTCATTTACTAAAAAGATTTTTTTAAACAAAGTATAATGTGAAAGAAACTATCTTTGAACACTTTCCCTCAGCAAGAAATGCATTCAAGATACAAAATCAAATCCTCACTAAGAAATGCATTTATCACAAAACTTGGAACAAGCTGACAATTTTGTCTTTGATACTTTAAGGCTAGCAAATGTGTTTGCATAAAACAACATTTCCCTGACAGTGGCCATTAAGTGAACATATTTCTTGGATCAGTTCCATACAAACTTAACTAAGATATAACATGTTATCTCAGGAAATAGTTCAGAAAACTTTTCTAATGTGTAAATCAGGGACAAATCTAAAGTCTAAAATTAAAATTGAAAACATGAAGGAATTTTTCATTTTTATGACATCTATTCCTAGGGATCAGCAAAATTTAACTCACGGTATATTTACATGTTCTCAATAGCAAATAAGAATTCTTGACAAGTGACAGATACTTGACTGGGAGTTGCAGATCCTTTTTAAAAATACAGTTGAGACAATTGAGGCATTACTGATATTGAATCAATGTGAAAACTGTACATCCCATTTCAGAAATAAGCATTCTGAAAATGCAATGGAGTGTTCTGAAAGAGAAAATTTCCATGGAAATATATATTGTTAATGATGTCATTATAATGACATAAGCACTATATTGAACAGTTTTATGATATGAATGTAATGATATTGTTTCTGACTATGTAATACAACTCCAAGTGCTAAACTTTTAAACAAGGAGAAAAATATGCCAAGATAACTTTAATGCAAGTAACTGTAGCTACTTCCAACCATAGTTGAGATCTTGATGTTTGCTAAATTAGGTTTTCTTTTTCCAAAAGTTTCATTGTCAAACTAATTAATATCATCAGTGCTTTGCCACAAAGGAGTGAGGGTTTGCCTGGCAGTTTATCCTACCTCTCTGGATCAGGATTATTATAGTTTATGTGCCCACTTCTAATCTGCCTTTCTGGTTTTGTTAGCTATATTGTTTTATCAGAAATTGTTTGTCTACTGGATTATGTTGGACCTCTCCTATTTTGGTGAAAATTGCTGGATGTATTATTAGTGAAAATGTTTCTAGGCTCTTTGTTCCTTCCTTAGATTCTTGTTTTTTGAATACTCTATACACCAGTTTTGTCTCTTTAGATAGTAGTTGATCTGTCAGAATGCCAGGCTTTTAAAATTCTCTTGCATTCTTTAGTTTGATTTCCCAGTTGAATTTGTGGCTACATTTGCCAATTTGCAATGAAACTAAAGAATTTTCATCCTGACTTTTCACTGCATATTCTTTTCCTTGTTTTTCCTACATAATGATTTTTTTAAATCTTTGCATATTGTAAATAGTTCTTGTACTGCCTTCTCTCATTGTTGGAACTCTTGAGTTTGACTCAAGATGCTTTGAAAATATTTTGTTGATCTGTTGATTGAAGTAATCTGTTGATAGTTACTGAACCATTTTGATGATGGGATAATGATTCTTTTCATGGGTTCTGATGGTTACATTCTGATTGGTTCTATTGAAAGGCACTTTTTAATGAAGTTGAGTAGATATTGATCAGAAATCTGGTGAGTTTGATGATTGGTTAAAAGGTACATATGTTGAAATGGCAAAACTAAAGTTCAGGTCACAGTAGGTCTTTGAGGCTGTGGAAAGTTCCACAAGAAACAACAAGCCTATGGTGTAAGCATGTGACCAAAACCACAGAAAGTGTATTTGAATATTATTATAACATCTATACCCTATCTCTTACGGTATGTAACTAAGTAAAATTAAGTAAAATTAAGTAAAATGTGTGTGTGTGTGTGTGTGTGGATGGATGGATGGATGGATGGATGGATGGATGGATAGATAGATAGATAGATAGATAGATAGATAGATAGATAGATAGATAGATAGATAGATAGATAGATAGATATCTGCCTTACATTGTGTTTGGGGTTCTTCCAATTTAATAATAATAATAATAATAATAATAATAATAATAATAATAATAATAATAATAATAATATTTTATTTGTTAGCCGCACCCTCTCCAGAAGGACTCGGGGCGGCGTACAATAAAAACACATAAAATACAAATATAGACAGTACATACACATAAATATAGACGTATACGTGGATGAGGTAGACAGATAAATGGAAATAGAATTAAGATTGCAATTTAAAATCCCCTAAGTTAAATTACAAGATTAAAAACCCGTCAGGAGCGATATGATCAAACTATGGTTGAGCCAGGCCAGCTACTTGGAAAAGGTGGGTCTTGAGCTTTGCACGGAAGGAGCGGAGGTCAGAGGTAGTCCTGATATCCGGGGGGAGGTCATTCCACAGGGTTGGGCCCGCCACAGAGAAGGCTCTGCTCCTAGGCGCCGCCCCCCGACACTGTCTGGTGGACAGCACCTGGAGAAGTCCCTCTCTGTGCGAGCGAATTGGTCGCAGGGATGTATGGGGCAGGATACGATCCCGCAAGTAGCTAATTTAAAGGAAGACACCTTTGTTCAGCTAAATAAACATGTTTGCCTTATCAAGAGACACCAGGATTCCATCTTTTATTTCTACCAAGTCACAACTCAATTCCTGCATAACATGGGTATCCATTGCATTCAAGCATGTCATAAAGTAATTTTCCCCCTTTTAAATTCTGTGTCACCACAGTGTGTTTTTGCTCATCTTATTCAGCTTTTCTCGTGGTCAGATGTGCTGATAGTGCAACACTTGTTTGTCTATATTGTTTTTCTAGGAATATGAGTTTGAAGTGTGTCACTTTTTTTCTCTGCTGATGAGGATATGAAGAAACAGTAGTCTGTTATTTTCTTTTTTTCTTGTGAATTTGATTCCATCAAAGATGTTATTATGTTCTATGTATCTTCTAATTGCTATTTTTCTCTTACAACAAAGGTGTTGTCAATATAATATAGCCACATTTTGGTTGTATGTTGAGAGAGCTATTGCTTCACATTTTATGACTATTCCTGCTATAAATACTAAGATGAATGATGTCATAGATTCCTGTGATTTGTTTGTATATCTATCCATCAAACTGGAAGTAAATGGTAAGGCAAAGATCTATAATTTCTATGATTCTAGGTATTACAATTTTTGTATGCTTGACTAAGTTTGATGGCTTATATAGTAGTATTTCAATGGATTCTGGAGTTTCATAAAGGAGCTACTTCACCTATAACTAATGCAAATCAATTGACGAAGCGAATCCTAGATGGCTAAAAAGGTATTATCCACTAAGCAACCTACTGATATTTCTCTTCCATCTGGGTCCTCCTACTATATGACCAGACCCCTTCCAAATGCTTCATGTCAGAATAAAAGTGGTTTTGTGTGTGTGTGTGTGTGTGTGTATATGAATGTATGTATCTATGTATGTATGTATGTATTTGTGTTACAACCCCTGGTATGCCCAAATATGGGAGGGAGCTCACTACTCCCCCTTTCTGTCCTTCGGCTCATTACAGAAGACCATCCAGGCAGAAAACCATATTTTTATTTTTAATAGCTTGAAATAGATCTATACTAGTCTCCCTTTCTTTATTTATCAGTACAAATACAACACAAATATAAAAAGGCAACATTAAAAAAAATATGGTTTTCTGCCTGGATGGTTTTCTGTAATGAGCCGAAGGACAGAAAGGGGGAGTAGTGAGCTCCCTCCCATATTTGGGTGTACCAGGGGTTGTAACACAAATACACACACACACACACACACACACACACGTGTCTCTGTGTGTGTGTGTGTTGTATTTGTGCTGATAAACAAATAAAGGGAGACTAGTATAGATCTATTTCAAGCTATTTAGCTCTCATCAGCTAGCCATACCCTTACTGGGATTAGAACCTGGGCTGAATTACATATTAGGCAGATATTAGGCAGATAGCTTGAAATAGATATATACTAGTCTCCCTTTATTTATTTATCAGCACGAATACAACACAAACATAGCAAAGGGAACATTAAAAATAAAAATATGGTTTTCTGCTTGGATGGTCTTCTGTAATGAGCCGAAGGACAGAAAGGGGGAGTAGTGAGCTCCCTCCCATATTTGGGCATACCAGGGGTTGTAACACAAATACATACATACATACGTACGTACGTACGTACGTACGTACATACTTAAGTTATAAGGCTCTCTGAAATCAATTGTCAATTATTCAACATATATTCAAGAATAGAGCAGTGATGGTGAACCTTTTTTTGGCTCATGTGCCAAAAGCGGTAGGAATGCAGGGGGGTCGTGCACGTGTGTACTACACCCATAATGCTATGTGCACGACTCCAGCGTGCATGCATGCACGACCAGTGCTCCCCCCATTTTTGGCCTGCTTTTATCACCCTCCCTAGGCTTCAGAGGCTTTATAGGAGCCTGGGGAGGGCGAAAAGAGCCTCCCCCATCCTCCCACCTTGGAGGCCCTCCGGAGGCTTCAGGAGCTTCCCTGAAGCCTCCGCAGCGCGAAAAACCAGCCCTATGGGCAAACCAGAAATTTGGAGACAACCTTCCGGTTTGTTCATAGGGCCAGTTTTAGCCCTCTTGAGCCTTCAGGGGGCTTCAGGAGGCTTCCCTAAATGCTTGAGGGCAAAAAACCCCGACCCTACGAGCAAACCGGATGTGACTTCCGGTTTGTCCATAGGGCTGTTTTTCGTCCTCCGGAGCATTCAGGGGCCTTCAGGAGGCTTCCCTGAAGGCTCCGGAGGTCAAAAAAACAATCCTATGAGCAAATGGAAGTCACTTCCTATAAGCAAATGGATGTCACTTCCTATTCTATCTGAATAGGGCTGTTTTTCGTCCTCTGGAGCCTTCAGGAGGCTTCCCTGAAGGGTCTGGAGGGCTAAAACTGGCCCTACAAGCAAACTGGAAGTTTGTTCCCGAACTTCTGATTTGCACTTAGGGCCGGTTTTTCGTGCTATGGCCTCAAAAGAAGGCCAAGGTCAACTGGCCAGCACGCTTGTAGGCCACATTGAATTGTGGTCATCTGGAAAATGGCAGGTAATGGGGTTATACCTGTTTATGGCACTGAAGTGACTTCTACACTCTACAAAATGGCATATGTATATCACATCTATTACTTAATACATGTATTAAGTAATTTTAGTATAGAGTCCTCAGTTCTAGCCTATATGAATGGCAACACTCTGGTTCTTTTTTTCCTCTTGCTCTCTGTATTTTTAATTTGTGTATGCTATAAAAATAGAGAAATCTCACAAAGCTCAATAAGAGACAAGATCATTCAACAAATGGCTTGAACAGTGAATACAGCATTCCACGGACAATCTCATATGCAGCCATAGTATTAGTACCGTCTGTCCTCTACCCGGTAGGACAGGCATGTGTTTTTATTGCTTTTTTTTTTTTTTGCACATAGCATGAGTTTGACATCAGGTTTGTGCAATACAATAGATTTCAAGCATTTTAGATATAGATAATTGTAATTTTCCAAGGCATTCTATCCACAGGAAATCACAAAGAACACGTTTATGCAGCCTATCATTAGCCTTCTGAATCAATACCATTTAAGAAATAAAAACAACTTTCATTGTTTAATGACAAGAAGTACCAGGAGATCTTCCCTTCTTTTGTTGACAGCAAATCCCAGTATTGAATTTCTCGCAATGTAACTGTGCAAAATTTGCAGAAAGCAGGTGAACCTGCTGGGAATATAAATGGAGCCTCTCTAGCAGCTGGGTCTATGAATGGTTCTTGCAAGCCGCTTGGACAAAGTAGATGATATCCAAATTAAATGATACTTTTATCTCAAGTAAAAAATATAAAGAATCCAGACCAACCAGCGTAAATTTTTCAAAATATTTTTTTCTATAATTCCCCCCTCCCCTTGTTTTCAGCAGAATCCCTAGAGGAATGACAATTCCTTTATTTCTCTGTTCTCCTGCTCATGGCCTTTGCTGCCTCTACTGTGCACTGATGCCCAAAGTAAGAGAATATGGGAAAGGCCTAATAAAGGACTGAGTCTGATGGCTGAAATATTGCAATTGAATGAGGAGTTGTATTCTGCATAAACATTATCTCAAAACTGCAGTCTCAGACCTCTGTTAATGTTTAAAAGACCTGGAGGTTGGGGTGAGCAGTGCTGGAAAAGGAATAGAATAGAATACAGATATAAACAATCAAGAAATACTAGCAGATGAATCAGTTGACAACTTATCCTATAAATGGCAACTTAGCCCAAGTGGCAAGAAATATGGAAAGAAGTGTTTCAAGTGTTTCAAAATATTCACAATTAATGAACTCACAATAAATGAGGTTGGGAAACTCCTATTACTTCAAAAATGCTGCACTTGTCCTATACTAGCATCCTAAAATCTGTGCTTCTGGATTTTTTTTGGTCTTGCCCAGCTACATGAGGCTTGAAATTTTGATACCTGAAGGCCCACTGCAGGACCCTCAAGATGGAGATCTGGATCTGGCAACTTATTTCCATAGCTAAAAAATTAACCAAGCTCCAGAGATGGGATGATATCTCCAATTACAAAAGATAGTTTCCAATCTTCTTGATAGATGTACACTATATAATAAGTAAGATGCAACTAATTTGTTGGTCTCGAGTTCCAGTTAATTTTGAATTTGGATAAAACCAAGGAAATATTTAGGCAACAGACAGGAGACATAGATCCCCTGATGGATGAGGGAAATCCAGATTCATGCCTATAAAATATTTTTATTCTCTTACACCAATTATACGTCTTTTCTGTGGCTCTTGTCAATGTTTTCCCTTCAGCCAAAATTTCCAGTACAGCAAAAGTACAGCAAAAGCAATGCCTACAAACTCAAGGAGCATGTTTTTTTTAGATTGCATCATTTATTCTAATTTGAGGCAATGGCTGCTCCAGACATTATTTTAAAATCCTTCCCAGTCATACTGAAGATACTTAGGTAATTTACTTTATATCTGATGGAAATCTTAAAGTCACCTGTTCTATGTAAAAGTTTTTACTATTTAGCAAAAGTGGATATGCTACGAGAAGGTAACTATCACAAAACAAAAATGTTCATTTACGTATTAACCTTTCTTAATATGAAAATTGTTAAGTGTTTTATTGGCTTTTACTTATTTCACTTGATTTTTCAGACATTGACCATAATAAAATTGTAATGTAGTAACAAATCAGTTTAGGAAGTATTTCTAAGAGAAACAATATTCTTCCCTTCACTGGACATATTCAAGCTGAGGCTTTTATCTGGTTTTTTGCACTTTGAGTAGGACTTAAGCAACCTAAATGGTGCCTTTCATCCAGTGGTGGGATTCAAATAATTTAACAACCAATTCTCGGCCCTAATGCCTGGCTGGGTGGGCACAACCAGGGGGAATCACAGCACTCAGAATCCTGCAGCAATCTGCCAGTCAAAACTGGCCATGGGGGTTAATCACAAAATGTGGGGTTTGCTTTGTGACATCCAGATCCAGCGAGCAAGGGGTGTGAACTGCACAGAAAATACACTTTTGTTTGATTATGATGAAATATCCCCAAAGTCAGACATACACTAAATGTAGACTGACTTTTAGCTATACATCTTCCCAGCAAACAGCAAATTTTGAAGCTCCAGGTAAAAGAGGATTCATTTTAGGATGAGTAACCATAGTTTGCATGTTGAAGGTTCCTAAAGGAATGCTGAGAACATTTGAGGGAGGGGTACAGAACATTTTAAAGAACATTTGAGGGAGGGGTACAGAATAGCCCTTCTCTGCCTGAGGCTGTAGCGACCTGACACCAATCAAAACAGAGTTTGTGAAGCAACTGATCAACACTAACAGGGTAAGCCATTAGTATATGAAAATAAGAGCAAACTGCACCCTCTTCTAGTACTGATGATATTACCTAGTTTGGTAATGAAACATCTGCAAGAAAATCATCAAGCTCAGAGAGCACCAAGGACCCTACAGTTCAACCCTGAGCTACAAATATTCTCTTCTATCGATAAATACTTTTCGGTTAGAGGGACTCAGAGCCTGCCTTATATGAGATGGCTCCCAGTGGATTTCATTCTAAATTTTGATATGATTTCTGTAAATAAGGAATGTAGAATTATAATGGCTGACCATTTGATCCTTCATACATCAAAAATATACAAAACTAAGGAATAAACAAAAACAGATTTGAAAAAAGAAAACACTCAGGAAAGAAAAAGAGTGAAAGTGTAAGAAAGTAGAAAAGAAAGAAAACCAAAAAAGAATGACTTCCAACTTTTTTAGGTACAGATATTAGTAAAAAATATATTAAACTCTTACTCTAAGATTAACATTTGTCTACATTATTTCCATAATCCGATATCTAATCATCAAAGCCCAGATCAACTTTTAATTTCAGTTTCTCACAAAAAGTCTAGTAATAGTTCATATCGCTTTAATCATGTTAAGGAAACCACAACTGATTTATTTAATTGCATCAAACTCTAAATAAAACAGGAATGGAAAATCCTAAACTTTAGTGTAGACCCATGCTTCACAACTTTGGCCACTTTAAGGTGCATGGACTTCAATTCCCAGAATTCCCAAGGCAGCATGAAGTTTGCCCATCTTAAACTTGCCAAAACTGAAAAACGCTGATCTACAGATAGGGATTTTTCCATTCCTCTTTTACTGGGTTTTACTTACTTATAAGCAATCATAATGCAAAATCCTCACTTCCACCCCATTCCAGAACCATCATAATGCAGAATCCTTACTTCCACCCCATTCCAGAACAACCACCATTCCCTTACTAACCTGCCTTCCAGCTCCATTCTCCTGCATGAAGGGCAACAACTACCAGTTTAAAAAATGTTCAGTCATACCTTCCAACTTCTCAGGGGGGGGGGGGAGATCTGGCAAAGTTGGAAGGTCTGACTGAACTGACTGATCATCCTCCCAGCTGATCGGCGCAGCCAGTCCATTGATGCCTCCCAGCTGATCAGCACGGCTCCCCACTCTGAATGTCAACCCCGGTGGGCAGGGTGGGGCCAGCCATTGGTGGAAACAACCAGTTCATCAAACTACGCAAAAAATTAACAACAGGTTCAGCCAAACTGATGCGAACCAGCTGAATCCCACCACTGCTTTCAACTATATGATTCAATAAGTTCAAAGATTAGCTATATAATATTTTATAGTGATCATCTTAATAAGAAATGCAATTACATATAGAAGCAGATTAACAGATTAACAGAGTTGGAAGAGACTTTTAGGTCACCTAGTTCAACCACCCACCCCCACCCAAGCAGGAGATCCTACACCATTTTTGACAAATGGCAGTCCAGTCTCTTCTTGAAAGCTTTCAGTGATGAAGCTCCCATAACGTCTGAAAGACTGCATGTCTTTAGGATTATTCTACAAAGAGTGCCAACCCTTGTTCCAATATCAAGCATGCAGGTAAGAAAGAGGAAGAAGAAACACCTATAGAAAAGTCTCAAACTCATGGAGGCAGAGGACTCTGTAAAGAAATATTTGGCATTTCTTGAATAGGTCATGTAGAAAACTGCATTGTCTATTGTTAGTGTATTTCATATTTTGTTGAAACAAAATGTATATAGCAATGAAAATGAGACTGGTATAGAAACTGAAATGAAAAATACCCTAGACATTTGTATCCCATTCAGGACTATACAATATTTGTCCAGATTAAGCACTAATTCAAATGTTAATAAACAACATGTATCAGCAGTCCACTGCTGCAAATTAGGTTGTGTTCCCCAAATTATATAATATTCTAAGTTATATAATAACTTAGATATAATAATTCTGAATTTATATATAATAATTCTAAGTTATATAATAATTTTAAGTTATATAACTTGCTCCCCAAGTTATATAATAATTCCTTTAGCCAATTTTACCCCTCTATATGCAAAGAGTTCATAATTCTTATTACATTGATAAATTCTATGTACTGTGGATGCTAGCTAGTGTTATATCAGACATAATTCCAATTAAATACTAATCATAATTCTTTGTTCTTTTCATGTCTCAAGTACTGTTATGTTTATCTAACCTTTATCAGTCTGCTTCCCTGAGACAGTTTGAGCTTAATTTTTCCTTCAGTAAGAATTCAACCTCAGTGATTCTCAAATGAGAGGGTAAGACTACAGGCTACCTGGAGGTCAGCTAACATAATAGTAATCAGTGTTTAAATCGTATCTTCTAAGGTGGCATCTGAAATACCTTTTAACACTATGAACAAACATCAGAGCTGTCTCAATGCTGTCTGAATCCTGACAAGTATATTAAGGATGTGTCCACAGATACCAAAGGATGTTTAAACTGCATTTGCTACTTCAACTATCATGGCTTATGAGCATAAGCAGCACATATAGTTAGGAGACTGATGAGGAATGAAATGTTCTCAGCTGCCACACATTGCTCCTTAGCAATATAAAATTCCTTTGGCAAAGACTGAAATTGCTCCCCAAAGTCTTGAGTATTCTAGACATCAGTATTTCCAAAACAGCCCTGGCTAAGACAATGTCCAGCTTAGTGCTCCCAGTGATGATCAGCTGGAGGTACTGGAGAAACCTATCTTTTAAAAAGTCATTGAGTAAATAAAATCTGATGAGCACAAGGGAAAAACACCTACTGAACAATATGGTATAAATCTAACGAATAAAGGAACTTGCAAGTGGGAATGAAGACATTGCTGTCCCAAATCCAGAAGTCACAGTCCTGGATAGAACATGGTGAAATATACTGGCTCCAAATTGGCAAAGGAGTAAGAAAAGTTTGTATACCCTCCCAGATTTATTCAACCCAGGATGGTATCTACTGAGACTGAATTGAAAGATTATGAGCACAGTTTAAAATTAGAGGTAGAAACTTCAACAAACTGCACTATGCTGATGACACTATTCTGGTATCTGAAAATGCAAATTCTGTAAACTCCAGTAATAAAAATCAAGGAACACAGTGGGGGGAAAGGATGTAAAACTGGAGAAAAAAAGAGAAAAATCTAATGATACAAGGTAAAGCCTTATAAACAACCACAACGACATTAAACTGATGGATAGCTTCTGTCTTTTAGGATTGACTATCAACAGCAAGACAGCCAGTTCAATGTAATGATTAAGGCACCAAGCTAGAAACTGGGAGTGACTTCAGGCTTGCTTTAGGCACAAAGCCAGCTAGGATTTAAATGAATGGAGAAGTCTCTTGGGAATACTTTGAGCAGCCAAGAAGACAATAAATGAATAATTGAACAAATCAGCCCAGACACAAATCACCTATTATGGCATGATGCCAACTTCTGATATCAATGCAGTATGTGTTAGCACACTACTATAGATGGTGTCACAATAAAGACTGGAGATGGGAGTGGGGTGTCCTTGTGTATCAAATTTTGATGGCAACAGAGAATTGGGACTGTTGAGAACAGCAAAGGAGGAGCAAATGTGTGCTATGTTCAAAATACTGTGTCATTCAAACCCCCAGCATCAATTTCTACAGTTTGTTATGCTTTGTCTTTTCATAAGGTTCTGAAATGTAATGTTCTGTTTTTTTTAAGAATGTTCACATGAAATAAGGATAGAATGCATAGCCTGATTCTTGCATCTCTCTCCTTAGTCCAAGGTCAATCATTATTTTCAGTGTCATAAGTTCCATAGGATTTATGTAAATTTACAGTAGAAAAGAAATAACTATATACATTGTGGTGTATTTTAACATGTACTGAATTGCAAAATTGAGGAATACATTAAGGGGGAGGTTGTGCAGGGGTTCAGAGTAGTCTGGGAAGATGAGCAAGTAAGAGCAGGTATGTGACAGTACACAACAGGTGCCAGACAG
Organism: Natrix helvetica; assembly: GCF_964273705.1. Classification (NCBI taxonomy): domain Eukaryota; kingdom Metazoa; phylum Chordata; class Lepidosauria; order Squamata; family Natricidae; genus Natrix; species Natrix helvetica. The sequence goes on from NC_138548.1 coordinate 187,269,414, forward strand.
GTCTGGGAGATTGAGATTCCCATCTCCTAAAGGCAACTCCTATCTGAAATGTTAAGATCCAGAGGAAGAACTCTGGCTCCCAATGATATTTTGGTACTGATAAAGTGCCCATGGCTCCCATGTAGCCAGGTGTTGGGCAAAGCAAACTATGGAGGTACAGGACCCAGCAGACAAGAGAAACTAGGACAAGAAAAGCAGTCTAGTAGGCAAACACCAGGGGACATCATCTTGGATAGTATAGCTCTGCTTTTCTAATACTAGAGAGAAATAACTAATCACATATAAATTGAAATCCTGCATAACTTTCTGGAAGCCACTAGAGCTGTGATGGTGAACCTAAGGCGTGTGTGCCACAGGTGATACGTGGAGCCATTTATCAGGGCACGCAAGGCATTGCCCTGTAAGCTGGCCAGAGGGCATGTGCGCTGGCCAGCTGACTTTGGCCTTCTCTTGAGGCCATTTTTTGCCCTCTGGAAGCTGAAGCCGCTGGAGCGCGAAAAACTGGCCCTATGAGCAAACCGGAACTGAATTCCAGTTTGTCTGTAGGGCCATTTTTCGTCCTCTGGAGCATTCAGGGACCTTCAGGTTTTTCGCGCTCCAGAGGATTCAGGGAAGCTCCTGAAGCCTTTGGAGGGACTCTGGGGGGGAGACTGTTTTTGCCCTCCCCAGGCTCCTATAAAGCCTCTGGAGCCCGGGGAGGGCGAAAAAAGCACGCCAAAAATGTGGGGAGCACTGGGCGTGCGTGCATGCACACTGGGGTCATGTGCATAATGATATGGGTGTGGCAGGGGGGGCAGCGCTCCCCCCGCTTTTGGCATGCCATCACTGCACTAGAGCTTTGCCAATTATTTTCTAAAAAAGAAAGGAATTAAAAAAATTGTAATGGCTCAGTGTTGAGCTGATTATTGAATCATTCACATTTAAGTGTTTTGATTCCAATTTTTTCATATAAACGCTCTAGCAGTGATTTGATATTTACCGATCTGTACTTCAGATTAAAGATTGTTGGTAACTCTAGGTTATTACATATTTAGTTGTGCTGCTGGGACTATTTTTTTCTCTTCATTAATATCTGCATAAAGGGAATGAGAAATGAAAGACAATTTGTTGCAGAAATAGACAAGACTAATAGAGAAAATGAAGCCCTGATATTTACATTCACATATTATAGAAAATGTACTCCATTTTTCAATAAGCACTCACTGCACTGTACTGATCGATCAAACGTGCTCATAAAAACAGATTTAAGGGTGCATTAAAGTTGTATCTGGAATTATTTTTGTATTGGCAGCATTATATGCTAATACATAATAAATCTGCTATTAATGTTATAGCCTTACCAAGTGATCAAGATTTGTAAAACAAATATTTAAAAAAATGATAGCCTACAGAATAAAAGGACATTAGTGTAATAATCTATATAAGCATATTTCTTGTTGTGATTTTTCAAATGACTTTCACTAGGAACAAAAAATAATCTACTGACTCTTTTGTTTTTCTCCATTATTTTTCCCATTGAAAGTCTTTGCTGTTGTGCTTTTAAAACTTTAGGGCTTTAGGACGTCTTAAGTTCTTTTCCTATTAGTTTCTCCAACCAAGGGCTCCTAGTAATCATTTTTTTAATTGATTAGAATCTAAATTCAAATTCAAATTTTTAATTTGTTAGCCGCTCCCTCTCCGCAAGGGACTCGGGGCGGCGTACAATAAAAATATACATACATACATATAGACATACAAATACACACATATACATACATATACATACATGGAGGAGGTAGTAATCAAACATACATCACATTAATAATAAAATAGAAAATTAAAATTAGCCATTAAAATATCCCATGATAAAATACAATTTAAAAAGGACTGTCAGGAGGAGGATAAACTACGGTTGAGACAGGCCAGATAACTGAAAGAGGTGGGTCTTGAGCTTTACACGGAAGGAGCAGAGATCGGAAGTAATCCTGATGTCAAGGGGGAGGTCATTCCACAGGGCTGGGCCCATCACAGAGAAGGCCCTGCTCCTGGGTGTCGCCCCCCGACACTGTTTAGCGGACGGCACCCAGAGAAGTCCCTCTCTGTGTGAGCGGATTGGTCGTAGGGATGTATGGGGCAGGATGCGATTCCGCAAATAACTAGGTCCTATGCCATGGAGCGCTTTAAAGATCGTAATCAAAACCTTGAAACGCACCCGATAGACCACAGGAAGCCAGTGCAGCTCGCGCAGGAGAGGTGTTACATGGGAGAACCTAGTCCTCCCCATAATCACCCGCGCGGCCGCATTCTGAACCAACTGTAGTCTCTGAGTGCATCTCAAGGGGAGCCCCATGTAGAGAGCATTGCAGTAGTCCAGGCTTTCTTGAAGCCAAAAGTCCATTTTTAACTCATTTGGGACATAATGACTCTCACTAAGTGGCACAGTCATTAAACATGATATCATACGACACATCAATTTATGGGTCAGTTGATGTTGCGGTAGTTAAGTGAATCACTGTGGGTCATTAGGTATGATGTCATATGACCATGAGTTACAATATCCTTCTGGTTTCCCCACTGACTTTGCTTGCCAGAAGCCTGCTATGAAGGTCACTGCAACCATTGTAAATGTGTACCAGTTGCCAACCACCTGAATTTTGATCACGTGGTCACAATTGTAATCATAGGGAAGATGCGATGGTTGCAACTGTGAGGACTGGTCGTAAGTCTTGTTTTTCAGCACCATCGTAATTTCAAATGGTCACTCAGCAAATAGTCACTAAGTGAGGACTTCCTGACCTACATGTCCAAAGTAAGTGTTTTCCCTGAGTCTTTCTCCTTCCTCTGAAAGAGAAAGCTGTCAGCAAGAGAAGTCAAGCAAGAGAAGATTTTCTAGAAAGACACACCTGGCAGACTTTATCTTTCAGCAGATGTTGTAGAAATGAAACCTCCCCTTCATAATGGGTTAATGCCTCTTCAAGAGGTCTGTGGTTCGATTTTGGAAGTCCTTATACAAATAGTATTAGACATAAACAATAATCTTACTAATTATTTGTTCTACTTCTTTTAACCTAATAAGCTCAAGATTGTTGGTTTCTTCTGCTTTTATTGTAATTGGGTATAGTTTTGACTTATGCACTTCTATGAGTCATTCTGAGTTAACAGCCTTATAAATAAATAAATCCTGTGCTAACAATTATTATCTAGAAAACTCAGCCCACAATTTCAAAGCAATTTTTTTTGTTATTCTATAACTACCTGTTATGAACTTGCATTTTTTTGCAAATATAAGCCAAGCAGGAGCACTAACTTGTGACAATTCATAATTGCAGACTCCTGGATTCAGATTTGCTTTCTTAGGACACCACCCACATTTGACTATTTCTCAGGTTACTAAGCAGAAATTTTATCCCAGGAAAAATTGTTATTAATTCCCCCTTAAATTCTCCCAGCAATGTCTACTAAGAAACTCTTGTTAGTTCCCCCTATTTGCTGATATGTGATGCCAGTCTGTAACTACATGTGTTTAGATCTGTGAAGACACTTCAGTTTAGTTTAGGAGTGCTTTGTTACTTATTTGCTTACTTATCTTATAGCTTCAGTTTCAAAATATTAAAAGTTACTCATGATTTGCCTACAGCTTAGCAATAAGAGTTATGGTATTTGCTATACATGTATATTCACCTGCTATAATGTCAAATGTTTAATTCTAGGGCACATTTTTAGTTCTGTATAATTTTTCCTCTCAACCAAGAGTTTTAAATTTTAATTTATTATTATTATATATACAAACATGTGAAATCACAGCCATCAATTCTTTAGCTGGTGTTGGCCTTCATACACCTCAAGTTCTGATTTATTATTATTATTATTATTATTATGATGATGATGATGATGATGATGATGATGATGATGATGATGATGTTAATCTTTGGTGAGATTCACAGCCTTTGCGGCTGGTTGGTAGCTCAACAGCTCGAGTCCTAACCAATTTGGAACCTAGGAACTGTTAAGGTAACAGGACATAAGTTGTTCCAAGTAGGATGTTTTTTTTTACCATTATCAACTATTTATTTAAGCAAGCAATCTAAAAATTACTAAATTCCTACTTGCTAATCATCAAACTTAGCTATTATTATTTTTTATTATCAATTTTCATATATCAATCTGTGTCCTTCCAGAAGGCATGTAGTCTTATTTCTTTTGCCATTTGTGGAATTAATTTTCTGTTTATTTCCTTGGTAAAGTTTTTATGGACATCTCTCTGCACCTTGTTGTCTGTTGGATCTCTCAGGTAATCTCGGCACCCTTTCACTGCTTTAATTGATTTATCTTTGATTGTCAATCCTGTTTCTGATAAAAATTTTCTCTTTAAAACCATCATTTTTTCCTCTTTTTTCTTCTTTTGTGCCTTGAAATTTGGGGTAGAGCTCCGGACCATTGAATTCCCCCCTCCAAACTCCTGTTTTTTTGCTTTCAACTACTATCATTTCAGAAATCAATTCGTTAGTTTTCTTATCTTTGTGTTCATTTTTCTTCTCAGTTTTTGGAGCTTCATCTCCCTCATTTTTCCTGATATAGACTCTATCTTCTTATCAATTCTCAAAATTACCTCCAATAACTTTTGAACTGCATCCCAAATCTTTTGCAAATTAAAGTTTCCTCTTCTGAAAATTGCTCCATGTTCCAAATTATAAATTACTGCCACTGTCTTAATCTTCACAAGAGAGAGGTTCCATTTTTCCCCCTCTCCCAGTGCTGATAAGGCTCTCAAGGGACAGCTGTGGTAAACAGTTTGTACCTTTGACTCTTATCACTTTTAGTTACTGAGCTTTGAAGCACGAAGACAGTGAGATCAAAGGAGAAACAGGAACAAATGCGTAGTTTCAAAAGAAAAAAAAACTCTAGCCTGTAGCCTTCGAGCAACAGACTTCAAGTATTTTTTCACTTTCTTGTGTTGTCTCAGATTTAGGAGGGACAAAGTTCTTAAATGGAGTTTAATAGCAAATAATAGACGATTTTTGTTAGAGTAGAGAGGGACGTTTTAGTCCTTGAGTTAAAAAATAAAACAGGAAAGAGCCGAAGAAGAAAAACCGTTCCGTTCACTTTTAGAAGAGGGGAGGAAGACAGGAAAAAAATGTGAAGAGCATTTCAAAACAAGAAGACTAACCAAAACAAACCAAAGAAGATCAGTTCCACCGCTAGCTTCTGCTTAAGGATTTAATTTAGCATGAAAAAAGGTTTTCTTTTTAGGACAAAACAAAAAGGATTCCTCACCAGATGGACACACTTTCTCTTTCTGTTTCTTCCGTTCCTTAGCCGTCACCACTTCATCAGCCTAGGCTGTCTTTAGTCGCCAGCTTGAAGTCCTTCTCTTGTATCAATCAGAGACTTGCGTTGTCCCTGATATCAGAAAGATGTGGTCTTCCTGTTCATCGTCTCTTCGGGACGGTTTAGGTTCAATTAGATCCCCCACTGACAAAAGTATCGGCTGCAGTCTCAGAGCATCAAGACCACACGTCTGTACCGTAGGGACATTGGCTCCTCCTCTCCCAAGTAGGGTGGTTTTTTGTAGAGTCAGAATGTTCAAGTCAGGTAAATTTAGAATTTTCAAATAGCGAGGTAGCCCTTTAGGTATTGCTCCAAGGGCTCCAATTACAATCGGGACAACACATGATTTCTTTTTCCACAGTCGCTCAACCTCAATTTGCAAGTTCCGGTATTTTGTGATTTTTTCTTGCTGTTTATCTTCAATTCATGCATCACCAGGTATTACAATGAACCATACTTTTTTCTTTTCAATTATTGTTATGTCAGGTGTTTTGTAGGCCAAGTGCCTGTCAGTCTGGATTCTGAAGTCCCACAAGATCTAGACTTTCTCATTCTCTAAAACTTTCTCAACCTGATGTTCCCAGTGGTTTTGCTGTACTCAAATCCAAACTTCTGGCATAGTTTCCAGTGAATGATTTTAGCAACATGGTCATGGCGTTGTAGGTAGTCAGTTTGTGACCCGCTGATCAAGTAGTCGACTGTCTCATCTTTCTCATTACAGAGGCGACATTTGCTGTTGGTGGTAACGTTGAATTTTTGCCTTCATGCAGTTTGTGGCTAAGGCTTGTTCTTGAGCTGCCAAAATAAAGCCTTCTGTTCCTTTTTTCAGTACTCCTGATCTTAACCAGTTCCAAGTTAGTTTTTCGTCAGCTTTGCCTTCAATACTTTTCAAGTATTGGCCATGCATAGCTTTGCTTTTCCAATTTTCAGCTCGCTTCTCAATTACTTCTTGCTTATATTCAGCTTTTAACTTAGTTGTCTTCAAAAAGCCTCCTTTATTTACTTCCTTAATCATTGGTTCTTCACTTTTCTGGATGTAATCATTCAAGCTGTGTCTTTCTTCTTCCACAGTCTGCTTTACTTGTAGGAGTCCTCTACCACCCTCTGCTCTTGGTAGATACAATCGGTCAACATCACTTTTAGGGTGCAAAGCATGATTCATTGTCATAAGCTTCCTTGTTTTTCTGTCCAAATTGTCCAACTCCATCTGGGTCCAGTCAATTATTCCTGCAGAGTATCGAATTACAGGTATAGCCCAGGTATTTATGGCTTTTATGATGTTTCCTCCACTCAGTTTGGACTTTAGTATCTTGCGAATTTGTTGAATGTACTTGGCTGAGGTTAATTCCTTGACTTTATTATGCATTAAGTCAGAGGCTTCTAAAATCCCCAAGTATTGTTGTTGTTGTTGTTATTGTTGTTATTGTTATTATTCACACTTACTATAAATTATTGTTATGTTTCCTATGTGGACAAGCTAATCACTCTCAGTAATAGGCAGTCTCAATTTCTATAATATTCCCCTAAAAGTGTACTGATTATTAAGTTCATTATTTTATTCCACAGTTGCACCATAACTGAAATAATAACATTATTTATTGAAAACACAATACAAAGAAGTTACCTTATAAAACCATGTTCATTTGTCATAATAGTTAATTATGACAAATCTGTTGACTAAAAAAGACATTAGTGAAAATGCAGCTTTTCTTGTATTACCCTAAAATCTATAAAAAATCAACGAGGTATGGGAGGGGGATGTTTCCCTCAGTAGAATATTAAAATGTAAAATATATCCAAGAAATTAATTGGCACACCAGTATTGTATTTATGTATTCCTACAACTTCCAAATGCTTCATAATCAGTTTGAGAAACCTCAGAACCACCAGCTACTTTTCACTATAATTTGCATATTGAAGACAAACTTCAGCCAAAGTTATCTAATTACTATTCAGATCAAATCTACAAATATAGAAAAATGAGATGGAAATTAGGCAATTGGGTCCTTAGGGGGGAAGTTCTTCAGGCAGTAATCCTGCATCAAAATTTTGTAATAGTCAATATAAAACAAAACAAAAAACAAATACTCCTCCAAGGAGAAAACATTTTTTGGGATGTGCTTATTTTCTTACTTGCACTATTATTTGTTTTCTTCACATGGAGGCCATGTGAAGAGTGATATCTTCCATTTGCAACCTCAGAACATAAAACCACCTCCTTTTCTCTCCTGCCATGAGCAACATGCAGAACCTTCTTGGCCTGCCAGAAAGCAAAAATAAAGAAAGTATAGCAACAGTTAAAAACAAGGCTGGATTGGTAGATTGATTGGTGTGCATAAAGTAAATTAAGCCAAGTGTACAGTAAGACTTATGGGTATAGAATACAGAGAATAATAGGAAGGAAGTAGGAAGATCTTCTAGTCCAAATCCCTGCTCCAGCAGGAGAATCTATACCATTTCAGACAAGTGGCTGTCCAATCTCTTCTTAAAAGCCTCTAGTGATGGGGTACCGACAACTTCTGAACGCAAGCTGTTCAACTGGTTAATTTTTCTCATTGTTGGGGAATTTCTCTTTATTTCTACATTGGATCTCTCCTTGGTTAATTTTCTTTTCTTGCCTTCTGGTTCTTTGGAAAATAGTTTGACCCCCTCACTTTGTAGCAGCCCCACAAATATTGGAACACTGCTATCATGTCTCCCCTAGCCCTTCTTTTCACTAGACTAGACATTACCCAATTCTTGCAATCTTCATATGTTTTAGCCTCCAACCCCCTAATCATCCTTGTTACTCTTCTCTGCACTCTTTCCAGAGTCACATCTTTTTTATATTGTAATGACCAGAACTAGCAATCGCATTTAGACTTAGCAATAACACTACTTGTAATACATGCTGTCATCAGCTTGTAAAGAAATTACAGTATTTTTCAGAGATGCTCCAGAGTATAAGACACACTTTAGTTTTTGCAGAGGAAAATAGGGGGGGGGGGGGGGAATCTGCCTACCAGGTATTCATCTGGCTAGCCTCCTTCAGCACAGCTTCAACTTCATTAGTTCGCTGATTGTGAGCAAGTGAGCAAGCTTACTTTGAATTGCAGATCTCCTCTGACCTTCCTATTTATATTTTATTTTGCTCCAAATATGTTTATTGAAAGTTTATATTTTGTCATTAGTTATTACTCCTATATTCACTAATATATTGCTCAGTGGATTGTTTCGTTTGTTTTTGGTTTTCATAAATCACTCTGCATCATTATTTTGAAAAAATGGTATTAAACTTCAAAGTAAAAATGATTTAATTTCAGTCACTTACAATCCCACCAAACATTTTTCCAAGCTGGTTTGTGTGTGTGTGTGTGTGTGTACACAATGTGTGACTCTCCCCCCTGTCTTTTTCTGACTCTTTCTGTGTGTGTGTGATTGTGTGTGTATAAAGATGTTTATATTGGTCAATAAACATTTTACTTAACAGCACTTCACACTGTAAAACTGTAAAAACATTATAATCCTAATTTTAAACTGTGTCCATATATCTTTCAGTATTATGGTACATTTACCTTACACTAATTTATGAATTTAATTAATTTAAAAGAACAAACGGAATAACAATTCAACAGGAGGAATTATTCACAGTAACTTCCATTAAAATGAAGTGGAATATAGCAAAGTTCACTTTAATGAGCTTTTATAAGATATGTATACCTCATATAAAGGAATCTTGCTGAAAATCAAAATTCAAAACTTTAGCTTTTATTATTCCAGTTAACAGGTAAAAGAAACAAAACCAGATACTTAAACCTTTAAAATGCAATGTTGTACTTTATTGCTTGTTTTCAGATCATTAGCAACATCTATAGGTTAAAAACTTTCACAATTGGGGTTGAATGGTTAAACTGATAATTAATGCCATGAGAATCTCTCAGACTAAAGATATTTTCCTGAGACAGTTGAGTAACATCCTAATGACATAAAAGTTCATCTCCCATTCTCTTCTTCTTTTTACCTTCCACTTTAGCCAATGTACCTAAAAATATCATATTTTCATGCATATTTCCTCAAGGTTTCTGAAATTATGTTAAACATTGCATATAGTTAACGTTTTAATGAAATCAGAAATAAATACACGACTCAACCATTATTACCATACCACAGTTAAAATTCTTGATCAAGATGACTAGATTAATTTATTTTTCTGTTATTCAGTGATACATGTAAAAAACAACAAGAAAAGAAAAGAAAATATACACTTCCCTGTCTGGAAACAGATCAGGTTTTCAAGGCTATGTAGGCCAAACAGGATATAATTATTTGTTAGATTTTGAAGATTGAAAATAAAAATCATAATCACTGGTTTTGACAATAGAATTCCTGTTGATGAGTCTGATTCTTTTTGTAGCAATTCCTAGCAGTTATAACTCATTGTGTGTCAACTGTTATGCCAAATCCTTATTTGATTCATTAGGGTTCTACTTTGGAGTGTTATACAAAACCAACCTATTGTAATTCTGTTTCACAAACTGTAGTTAAAGAATTCATGGTATAGTGACATGTACAAATTAGTGGCTATCTCTAAAATTAACCTATTACTCAACAACATGAAGAACCCACACAAATGAGAATAGTGAGTTGAAAAAGAAAGAAGACACATTTAATAAAAGGAGCCAAAATAAAAACCAACATTATGGCGTGTGTTCTCAATAGATCTTATGCATTTTGGAAGCAGAAGGTCCCATCTTCCAAATAAGATTTGTTCTTACTTTATTTATTATAGTACGTCACAGTGGCCACTAACATGTGACTGAATGAAAATGCATTAGCCATTAAAAGCTAGAGGACGGTTTAGCTTACATTACGTTATAGAATTGCACAACAGTTAAAATCCACAAATGGAATTTGTTATCCCTTGGCGATCTACCTCTTTCCTCCCTTCCCTTCTTTAAATTGATTTATTAATGTCCAGTATTGCTTTGCAGTTTTATCCTTTTAGCAATAATGGATGTAATATATCACAAAAACAAATTTTTAAGAGTACATCATTAGGGTGATGTAGCACTAGTAATAAACCCCCTTCACACTTGGATGAACTTAAATCAGTTTCTCTTTATTGATTTTTGGTCATAACATAATTTTTAAAGTTCAACTCAGTTAATAAAAAGGCTTTCTCTAGTGTTGTGTGTAGTGAAGTTTTCGTGTCACCTTTTCAGGCAAAAGGCTGTTATAATAATATTGTATATGGATTTAGAATTATATTTTCCAATACACGTTCATGATGAATCCTCATTATGCCATATATCTTCTTGATCTCTGTGTCTTGGTCAATCTTTATTATCACTGAACTTGGCAACAATAGATTTATATGACTGACTTTCTATTCTGGTAGAGTAATAATTCTCTTTAGGAAAAGTGTCAGCCTGTTGAGCAGCACTCCTTCTTATAAATGTACTGTTAACCCTGGGTAGGCATCTCAATACAAGCAGTCTACAAATACCAATCTTCCATCGGCTACTTGGACACATAAGGGATTTTGCAAATGTTTTTCTCCTTCATCTGCCAGTTGGTCTCCCTTATAGAAATAGTTCCAGGTTTGATGCTGAGGATGATCGTTGTCTAGGGAGGCAAAGCCACAATAGGCTACCCTAACATGCCATCACAGTGGTTAGCCATAAAGTATTCCGAATATATTTTCTCAACTGGTCATGCAGATTCTAATTTTCAAAAATAGGTTTTTAAATAGCTGCTATTTATATCTTTAGATTATTTCTTCCAAAGGGTTAGATTTTTAGCAGGATAGAAGGAACTATTTGAAATATCTACACCTAAAAGGAAATGAATTTTCTGTGGATTCCAAAAGGGTATTTCTCTCTTTCAATGCACTGTTCATTTTGTGGTATCAAGTGATTTGCTTATGCTTCTTTCTCAGAAGAGTTAACCTCTTGATATATAACAATGCTGAGGACAAAGATGCAAATGAATCACTAAGTACATTGCAAGTATACTACAAATATCATATAAAACAGTTGACACTCCATTATGAAGCCTCTTCAGTGGCACTGAGAGGAAGAGAGCAAATCCTATCTGCCATCTGCATAGCATCACCACAATACCTATTAAAGGTCTACTTTTGAATATTCTCTGATTCAAAAGCTTTTTAAAAGATGTGGAGATCAGGCCTTCTTAACAAAAATCTAAGCAGAAGCCAAATAATGATGCTACCTGTAGCTCTAACATCATTTCTAGGCAAGCTGTAGAAGAAGAAGGTACAGCACTGTCAAGCTCACCTTTGAGCAACATGTTGGGCCTGCACTGCACAAACTGGTAGGTCAACTTTAATAGAGTAAAAATGAAGAGGAATGAAGATCAATTATTGAAAGAAACTTTCATTTTATTTTTTATTATTTCACTGTTAATTTTAACATACCACAAGCTGCCACACATTTCAGCTAAAAGTGAAGAAATATGTGAGCAAAAACTTTTAAGAAAATAATTACAGACATACACCGAGAGAAGACTCTCTAATATACACAAGATGGATGGATGAGACTGAAAAGTGGTGGAGAAAAGTGGGAGGGTTGCTGCTGGAGCTGTTACACCTAATTCGCTGGGAAATGGCTGCCAACCACTTCCAGACACTTTTTCTTGAAACTGTTTTCCTGGATCCATTTCAATCTATAGAGTCATTTCAATTTGGGATTTTTCCCGCCTTGGAATCGAGGGATGATCTTTACCAAGAGAGGGACAGGAATCTTATATCATGCATGATATGATCTTATATCATGCAATCTGTAATCTGTGCTCTCCAAGCAGAAACTAGGTGTCTACGTCAGCCATTCCACTCTATGGTGAAGCCACACTATCAGCCCCCTCTGCCACAAAGATCTTGCAGGAGAAGAGCTGTCTGGACAACTGTGGGATCTGGCAGGTTGAGAGCTGTGAACCATAAACCCAAAGCTTTTGCTGTGACCCAGCAAAACAGATATAGTGCCCTTGCTGACCTTAATGGGGACACTAAAGAGATAGGTCAAGGCAGTTGTGATAATGATGACTCAAATAAGCAGGGGATCGTGGTCCAAAACGAAGAACTTTCTTCGGAAAGGCGAAAAGGGGAACCAGGTATCACACATCAGTCGCAGAAGAAGATCAAGGTATGTAAAAAGAGAAGTCACCTTCTGGTTGGTGATTCAATCGTAAGAGATGTTAATTTAGGAGAGGATAAGGAGGTTTTAAAAGAGGTCAGGTGTCTGCCAGGTGCTACTGCCAGCAGAGACAAGAGGCGTATTCTTAAGATAGTCAAGAATGCAAGTAAGGACTGTGACGTTGATGCTATTATACATCTTGGCACTAATGATCTATCCCAGAAAGATGTACTTTCTGTGCAGAATGATTTCCAGAACTTGGGGTATGAACTTAATAGTATAGGTTGTAGGCTTATCTTTTCAGAGGTTTTACCTGTATATAAGGAACAAAAAGGGAAGGGCCAGCGTGTAGCAGAGTTTAATGTTTGGCTAAAGGAGTGGTGTAAAAGGGAAGGCTTTGGTTTTATTAGTCATGAAGCCTGTAGCTGGTCCAATGAAAAACTGTACAAAAGAGATGGGTTGCACCCATCCAAGAAAGGAACTGAGTTACTTGGCATTAAATTCACAGATTTTCTTGATAAACATTTAAACTGAAGAGCGGGGACAGAGAATTAATAGATACAGAACATCTCTGTCCCCAGCAAACTAAAATTCATAGGGTTATAAATGCATGTAACATAGATGTGTGTGTGGGTAAGATTATCACTCCTGCTGTCAAGCAAAACCAAGCATGTAATAGTGATTGTCATACCATGTGCATGAATCACACAAGTGGCAAGAAAATAGGGGCAGTCAGGCATAATACAGGTTATGTAGACAGTAAACACAAGGTCAATCAAAATGGACTCAAATGTCTATATACCAATGCACAGAGTATGAGGAATAAACAGGGAGAATTAGAAATTCAAGTAAAAGAGGGCAGATATGATATTATTGCCATTACAGAAACTTGGTGGGATGAAACTGACAAATGGAACATACAGCTAGAAGGATTTAAATTATTTAAAAGAAATAGACCAAATAAAAGAGGAGGTGGAGTTGCACTATATATAAGAAATAACTATGTCTCTACAGAAATAGAGCACAACAATAATGAGAACTATCTTGAATGCATTTGGGTCAATATTAAAGGTTGTGGGGGAAATGACATTGCCATAGGTCTATACTACAGGCCACCCAACCAAGCAGAGGAAGAAGATGAACTTTTTGCTAGTCAGCTAACTAAGGTATGTAGGAAGCACACCACAATAGTAATGGGAGATTTTAACTACCCTGACATCAACTGGGAAACAAACTCTGCACCAAGTGGAAGATCCAACAGGTTCCTAACAAACCTAGCAGACAACTTTGTTTTCCAAAAAGTAGAGAAGGAAACAAGGGGATCAGCCATACTGGACTTAATTCTCACTAACAGAGAGGAAATGATAGAAGGTGTTGAAGCCATAGGAACCCTGGGGGCAAGTGACCATGCAATATTGGAATTCAACATTATCCAAACACAAGTAGTAGAACAAAGTCAAACTAGAGTCTTGGACTTTAAGAAAGCTAATTTCAATAAACTTAGAGAGAGCTTGGGAAAAATTCCATGGATGAGAATCCTCGAGGGGAAAACAACTCAAGAAGCTTGGGAAATTTTGAAAAATGAGATTAGAAAAGCCCAGTCTAACACAATACCAATGAAGAAGAAAAACAACAGCTCCCAAAAGAAACCAGCATGGCTGCATAAACAACTATCTGACAAACTGAAAGACAAAAAAAGTAAGTATAAAAAGTGGAAGGAGGGGGACATAACTAAGGCAGAATATCAGCAAATAGCCTGAGCCTGTAAAGATGAAGTGAGGAAAGCTAAGGCTCACAATGAAGAAAGGCTTGCCACAAAAGTAAAAATTAACAAAAAAAGCTTCTTCCAACATGTTAAAAACAAGAAAAAAGTTAAGGAAACAATTGGTCCATTGCTAGGAGAAAGTGGCAAGAAGGTGACAAGCAACAGGGAGAAAGCAGAACTATTTAACTCATGTTTTGCATCTGTCTTTACACAAAGGGATAAAACAGTCCAACCTATCAAAAGCAGCACCACAAAATTAGGAACACAAATTGAAATAGGGAAGAAAATGGTAAGTGAGCACCTGTCTACCCTAGATGAGTTCAAATCACCAGGACCGGATGGATTACACCCCAGAGTTCTGAAGGAACTAGCAGACGAGATCTCAGAACCACTGAATTATATCTTTCAGAGATCCTGGAACACCGGGGAACTACCAGAGGACTGGAAAAGAGCTGATGTGGTTCCCATCTTCAAAAAAGGGAAAAAATTAGATCCAGGAAACTACAGACCTATCAGCCTAACCTCAATACCAGGAAAGATTCTGGAAAAAATAATCAAGCAACGAATTTGCGAACACCTAGAAGCAAACAAAGTAATAGCCAAAAGCCAACATGGATTTGTCAAAAACAGATCATGCCAGACTAATCTTATTGCATTCTTTGATAATGTGACAAAATTAGTGGACCAGAGGAATGCCGTTGATATAGTTTACTTGGACTTCAGTAAGGCTTTTGATAAGGTAGACCATAACCTACTACTAGATAAAGTAGAAGAATGTGGGTTAGACAGCATCACCACCAGATGGATTGGTAACTGGCTGACCAACCGCACTCAACGTGTAGTTCTCAATGGAACTGCATCTACATGGAGGGAAGTATGCAGTGGAGTACCCCAAGGCTCTGTTTTAGGCCCAGTACTCTTCAACATCTTCATCAATGATTTGGATGAGGGAATAAATGGGGAACTCATCAAATTTGCAGATGATACCAAGCTGGCAGGAATAGCCAACACTCCAGAAGATAGGCTTAAGATACAGAAGGATCTTGACAAACTTGAACATTGGGCACTATCTAATAAAATGAAATTCAATGGTGAAAAGAGTAAGGTTCTACATTTAGGCAACAAAAACGGAATGCACAGGTACAGTATAGGTGATACCATACTCAGTAGTAGTAACTGTGAAAGGGATCTTGGAGTCCTAGTGGACAACCATTTAAATATGAGCCAGCAGTGTGCAGCAGCTGCCAAAAAAGCCAACACAGTTCTAGGCTGCATCAACAGAGGGATAGAATCAAGATCACGTGAAGTGTTAATACCACTTTATAATGCCTTGGTAAGGCCACACTTGGAATACTGCATTCAGTTCTGGTCGCCACGATGTAAAAAAGATGTGGAGACTCTAGAAAGAGTGCAGAGAAGAGCAACAAAGATGATTAGGGGACTGGAGACTAAAACATACGAAGAACGGTTGCAGGAACTGGGTATGTTTAGCTTAAGAGAAAGAAGGACTAGGGGAGACATGATAGCATTATTCCAATATCTCAGAGGTTGCCACAAAGAAGAGGGAGTGAAACTATTCTCCAAAGCACCTGAGGGTAGAACAAGAAGCAATGGGTGGAAACTAATCAAGGAGAGAAGCAATTTAGAACTGAGGAGGAATTTCCTGACAGTGAGAACAATTAATCAGTGGAACAGCTTGCCTCCAGAAGTTGTGAATGCCCCAACACTGGAAGTCTTTAAGAAGATGTTGGATAGCTATTTGTCTGAAACGGTATAGGGTTTCCTGCCTAGGCAGGGGGTTGGACTAGAAGACCTCCAAGGTCCCTTCCAACTCTACTATTGTATTGTATTGTATTATGAGTTTAACAGCAAACTTTAAGATAGAAATACTACTCCCATGTAAATGGCTGTTTCTATTGGGGAACATCTCTTTTTTAGAGATGTTATTTCTTGGCCAGTTAGTCTGGAGTATGTAGGTCCAGGGAATCCTCCTGCATTCCTCCCTGTTTTTCAACCTCTGAAAAAAGTCACTGCTGTCACAATGCTGCCACTCTCTCAAACCACACTGGCTTTCTGTATGCAAATACATAACAAAAGAATGGTAGACAGCACACACATTGCCAACATAACCTCCCAGCTGAATTCCTCAGCATTTAAAGGAATCCCGGTTGTCAAAACACGTTCTTTCTTCTTCCTGAAGGCCTGCAGCTCTTTGGAGCTTAACTGATTCCAGAATAGAAGGACTGCTGTACGGTCTGTTGACTTGTTTATAAATAATATCCCTGAATTTTTATTTTAAAAAGCCAAGCCTGCCATATTCTATCATTTTTTAAATAGGAGAGTATTTATTTTTCAGTGACAGGTATGTGTTCATCTTTTGAATACACATGTAACAATAATCTTCTGGGTGCTTGCTCTCCTTGTTCAAGTAGGACGGTTGATAAAGTCAATGTTGTAACTGCATTCCAATGAATGTCCTTACAGTTCTACAACAGCCCTTTCTTATCTACATAGAAAGGTTGAAGGTAGGAGAGCAGGCCTGGAATATACTTCTTCATCCACTCTCCTTTTTGACAGTAGTTTATTTCATTTTTATTGATAAGGCCACTTGACGTCATAACAATTCTGTATAACTTACAAAAATAAAAAATATAAAAACCATAAATGAGGCATGAAAAAAGACAAAAGTTGCCTGGAAAAACTAACCATCCAACTCAATAGAGAAAATACTATGAAAAGTTCATCACCTACCCTAATTCAAGGCCTGCAGGGAAAGCCAGATAATGACCTCTTCAGTAAAGACAGGGTATAAGTCCTACAGGTCTCTGATGGAATATTGTTCAAGAGGACAGGGAGATAAGGCCCGCTTCCAAGATCCCATAAGATGTCATTGTTTGATCAATAGGACCCAGACCATATTGCTATATTTTAGACCAGGTGAGTAGTCCTTAAGAGTAGCCCAAGTAGTGTATGTTGCAAAAATCCCTATGGTGGTGCAACTAACATGCAAGATAAACCTGTGTGAAGGCCTTCTTCCCACAGCTGCCATCTGCTCTTTAAGCAGGAATTGTAAGTCCAGGAAAAAAGGTCAGATTTCACACCAATCCCTAATGGAGAATGCTTCCCTTCCAGAACTAAATGGAAATTATTTGGGATCAGGTGGCCTAAATACCCAAAGCCTTTTTGGGTATTTGGAGAATTAGAGCTGTAGTGCTGCTGTCACCTGTGTCAATGATTCATAGAGAGAGCAGTTTCATGTAGGAGTGAAGATGCTGAACTAGAAACCAAGAGAAGGTGAGTTCTAGCCCTGCCTTAGGCAGGAAAGCCTGCTGGGTGACTTTGGACCAGTCACTCTCTCTCAGTCCAACTGACCTCACACAGGATTATTGTTTTAGGGAAAACAGGAGACAGGAACATTTGATATATTCACCTCTTTGAATTGATCAAAATATATATTAAAAGGTGGGATAAAAATATAATACTTGGCATAGCTGTAAAGTGCTTGGTGCCAGGCAGACTAAATAAACTCATACATACAAATCCAGGTACATACGAAAAAGATATATATGAAAAAGATATATATATACAAAAAAGTTCCATATCCAGCAAGCCACAGAAACCTGATATGGATATATGTCAGGTCCAAGGATGAAGTTGTGGGCTACTTCCCTTTTCAATTATTTGAGTTAATGGATTTTAAGGGCTTTTCTCCTACTCTTGGAGGTCTCTGCCATTAAATCCTTGTTTTCACAACAGTTATATATGGAGTGAGAATCAGGGGCTCTTGCTTCATCAGTTTCAGCCTTTACATCCTGAATGGTAGAACCTGCTAATACTGTACATACTATAGGCAATATTCATTAGTTACAGCAGGCATATGGACACTTACAGATGTAGATGTTTGAACTGTTCTGCAATGATTGTTTCTGTCACATTTACCAACATGAAGTGTTTTCTGATTTGGCATCCAAACTGATAGCTGCAGAGAATGACTTAATAAGGACTTGGATTTTTAAATAAAAATTAAAATAAATAGTAAAAAAAGTTTTACCAAAACATAAGCTAATAACTCTAAAGTTATAATCATTCCAAATGTTAGATACTTGCTTTAACTACAGTGGTTTCCACCAAGGTCCTCTGTTCCAGCGGGATCAGATGTTTAATCCTATTGGTCGAAGGGTCTGACAGCTCCCTATAAAAGGGCTGCTGTCAGACTCAACCTTCGCTGGATTGTTCTCACTTGTTGTACTTAATAAAGAGCTGTTGTTACCATTAAGCCTGTGTGTTCCTATCCATTACCCAATCTAACACCAAGGGTTGTATTTTCTTGGACAATCTGCCTCCATTGGGAAAAAAAAATCTGTATCTCCCATATAAGGCTGCTGGACATGTTTTTTTTTTCATTAGCTTCTCTGTGGACATTTTCTTTAATTGTGCAAAAAAGAAGAAGAAAGAAAATTTGGTATGCAACTCTCATTATTCTTCATAAAATTATGCTGAAATCACTATGAATGTCTAAGCCCTCCTTGCATTTGGCTCACAACCTCAGGGATTATGGGGCTCAACAATGGGCTACAGCACTTTTGGTAAGATGGTCTGTTATACTTTCCCATTTGATGCTCTGGAGGAGCAGCACTTCTGTATGAGGATTGTATGGCCTGTAGAGTAACCAAAGAAAGCTACCAGGAGATAAAGAGGAACAGAAGATTTTTGACTCACAATTTGTGCACCTCCAAAGATTGTATCTGAATTGTTCCTAGTAACACACATTCCCATACCATAATTGATGTTTGTTAGATGACTAAGACTTCACCAAAGCTAATTTAAAAATGCATTACAGACCCTGGACTGTGACGTCTGCTAATCTACACATGGGCCAAGATCCAAACACTATTTTTGGCTTATTTCAGTGAATGACATGATGGAATGACTAACTTCTTAAGCCATGTTAGAAACTGCCCACTGTTTTAAAAGCAGTATGTCATGGATGGCTAAACTGACTTCTTTGATCAGAGAAAAGGCAATATCTACATTCATAGCGGACTAGAAAGGTCTTACAGACTTTTTGTATGAAACAGAAAAAAGGAACTTATGATTTATGGTTTTGATGATTAGACAGGATAGATTATAGAAAGAACAGAGTTATGTTGTAACCATAGAGTAAGAGATAAATTTATAATTGTACTTATAACTGCTGTGAAGAAAATCATAAGCTACTTCTTTATATCTTTTCTTTTTTCATTTTTCTTTTCTTTCACTTTTAGCTTTTTCTTACTTTATATTACTTTGTATTTCTTTTTGTATGTATTGCATCTCTGAGAATACCTCGGTTAAACCACTGAAGTTTGTAGATGATACCACAGTCAGTGGTCTCATATGAGATGGTGATGAGTCTGCATATAGATGGGAGATTGAACAACTCACCCTGTGGTGCAGCAGAACAATCTGGAGCTGAACATGGTTAAAACTGTAAAGATAATAGTGGATTTTAGGAGGAGCCCTCCTACCACCTCTTACTATATTTATAGCACAGTATCAGCAGTTGAGACCTTCAAGTTTTAGGTTCTATAATCTCCCAGGACATCCAGCATTAAAACCATTATTAAAAAGGCACAACAAAGAATGTTCTTCCTGCGTCAACTCAGAAAGTTGAGACTGAACTAGGAGTTGTTGATACAGTTCTATAGATGAATTATTGAGTGTGTCATTTGTACTTTTATAACTGTCTGGTTTGGTAGAACATCCAAAAAGGATAGGTACAGAAACCAATGAATAGTTAGAACTGCAGAAAAAAACATTGCAATCAGCCTTCCTTCCTTTGAGGACCTGAAACTGCACAGCTGATCTACAAAATCAGCATCTATCCTAAAGAATTACAAAATACCCAACGTATATCGGTTTTTTAAACAGGGTCAAGGAAGATTGTTCTAGATAAATTGAAAAGCAGTATCTAAAGAGAAAATCATGAAGCATACAAAACAAAAATAAATTATGTAGTTACTCTATATCAGGTGTGTCAAACTCAAGGCTCCCAGGCCATATCCGGCCCATAGGGTGCTTAGATCTGGCCCACAGGGACACCCTGGAAACAACAAACGACTGGTCCATGATGCCCCTGCCAAAAACAGAGCCCGGGAGGACCGCACTGGCAGAGGGCTGCAGGAGGCTATTGGAGCTGAAAACGGAGCCTGGGAGGGCTGCACATGACACTCCCAGGCTCCATTTTCGCTGGCAGAGGGCTGCAGGATGTTGAGCTGGCCACGCCCACACCAGCCATGTCACTTGGCCCCCTGAGGTCGAACACAATCCTGATATGGCCCTCAACGAAATCAAGTTTGACACCTCTGCTTTTTATGTACATGTGTGAGAGACACACAGATATATTGCCCGACCACCCTATCCTGCCCCCAAATCAAACTTAAACTTTATATTTAAAGTTCCCAATGTGCTTCCGTATTTCCCAAAGTGCTAAAAATACAGCCTCTGTTAACATAAATTCTATTTCATGAAGTTTCTAGACTTTTTGGAATATGCATATTTAAAAGAGTTGTGAAGACTTGGTTCTTTACCTAGGTCTTTGGCACAAAAGAATGAGACCCTTCACATTTTTTTTATTGATTTGATTACTATTTCTTTTATTCTTGTGAACAGCCTAGATCTATTGAGAATTGGGTGGCATATGCATTTAATAAATTAGTATATTAATATTGATCTAACAGATAACAATTATTAATACTTTGGTAAAACTCATATATTTCTCACAGATGTAGTTTGAATTAGCAATTGCTTCATTTAACAGCCAAGTTGCAGGTCCGTATTGTGTTAAGTACAAGAGGTCTATCTAATATGATTAGGGAAGCAAAACCAGCTCCCAGTGGAATAAAAATTACAGAGGCTAGGTCTTTTCAGCTGAGAAAAGGTGGTTAAGAGGAACATGATAGAGATGTGTAAAATTTGCAAGGCATAGATGATAATTGGTAAGTAAATTATTTTCTCTTCTCCATATAGCATCAAATTAAAGGATGAAATTCACTGTTGTGCTGCTACCAATTTAGACAAATTCATGGCAGATAAGGCTACTCCGGCTATCAGAGCTTTGGGAGCTCTGTTCTCTCTCTTGACAACAGCCTGGCTGAAATTACAGCTGCTGGAGAGTAACAGCTAGCAACTTTTTGCTCATATTTATGACCTTCTAAATGTCACTGTGGGAAAACATTCTCATTTAGATTGATTAAGGCCACTTCACAGATGAAATGTGGATACACAAATGTTGAATTCTTCTGTAGATCCTACAAAGTTAGACTAATGGAAATATCAAAGATGGCAATTGAAAACTTCTTACTATTCCTTTTAAACATATAATTGGTATTTTGGAGGCTTCTTTAAATGAACACATATTGTTTTGCTTATTCTAAAGAATAAGAGTGTAAACAATTAAAATATATGTGTTAAAAATACAGACTGGGTCATTTTACTATTTATTTTCTTCATCTTATCTCATATGTTACCTAGTAATGCTGATATGATATCTAGAAAGGTTGGGAAGAGAAATGTGACTCTTGACAGAAAAGTACTTTTAAAATATCCACATAAATTTTGTGGCAGCCTGATTCAAACTAATCAAGGCTATAAAATGTTGACTCTAAGAGCTTTCAGGTTTCCCAGGCATTACAATAAATGTCTCCCTGGGCTATCATTTATTGGTGACAGAAGCAGAAAAGTATACTCAGCACTGGATAACTTAAATCTTATAAGGGTCAAGAGACTATCTGACTCTCAATGACTGGTATACGTTACTAGCAATAGAAACAACAAATCTAGTAAAACTGAAAATTAGCATAAATTGTTCAAGCTACACAAAACAACAGGAAGAAAGATGGGTAAAAGATTTAAAATGTTTGTGTTTATATGTATGTGTGTATGAATATGTATGCACACACACAGAGACATACATGTACCATTAAATCATGATGCACTGCTTGGGGAATTGACAATTGGTTATAAGCAAAAAATGAAACCCCAACGGCTGTGAGATAGAAAAACAACCTCTGTGGGAGGAAAACTGCTGTTAACGAAGGGTAATGAGCAGTGACATTAATGAATTGCTGAGCTGCTGATTGCGTCAATGAGATACAAAGGCATAGCCTTTCCCTCCCACACATACACACACACACAGAGGATGGTGATTGTGGAATAGGAAGACCAGTGACTGCATTAAGCCAGGATCCCATTTTATAATTTGGAGTTACTCTTTTTTCATAGTTAAATATTTGTAGAAAAATAGCTGAACTGGGAGAAAATACAGATTATGCAGTAATTCCAAGTATCATGTTCCATACACCATCTTTGCTGAATGAAATAATTAAATGTCAAAGGTAACATCTGCACAGCCTCTGGAAATGTACCTTTTATTTTTGTATTTTCCAAGTGTTTGAAGAGGCAGAACGTTGTTCCTACAATGGATCTTGCATCTTGAAGAACTAAAAATAATAGCAAGGTTCTACTGAGTCTTTGTCCAGAAAACTCATTTATGAATTTCATCTCAGATTATTTGTTACTTTAGTCTGAAAACAGAGCACAGGAACATTATTGCTGGCTATTTTGCTGTGCGGAGCTTGGTTAAATTATATAAACAAATGGTGACATATTTCAGAGAACCAGACTGAAGGTCAGAAGAGGAGATAGCCAGCTGGCTGGAAAACTCCTTTTCTTGACCAGGATTACTGAAAAATGTAGCTGTCTGGGAGGTTTTATTCTTTGTTGCTTTTGCACACAATATTTCGTTATTTAAACTTCTTATGCAAGCTACTGAGACTACTTTTACTTTATTAGCTTGCATATTTGGGAGGCTACTCCCAATAAGTTGCACAGATAATCTTTCCAAGATGCCTCACTTTAGTTCTGAAAAAGGATCCTGAGCTTTTCTCAGCAAGGGCAGTGAGAAATCCCCAGCCATTTCCAGATGATCTGAGGTAAATGACCAAAGGACCATCCATCTCTTTGTCACATTCCTGTGTCCCGCACTCTATTTTTTGCAGGCGCTGCATTTACACAATTAATGCTTTAGCGCCAGTTCCATCATATATCTGCTTTTACAGTGGAACAGAAGTAATTTTAATCCCCACAATAGATAATTTCTGCTCGGTTGTCAGACTGAAGGCCTGTAAGATATTGTAGAGGTCCAAAAGATTAAGCTTTCTAACATTTGGGCTGACCTGCTTCTCTGAAAAATAGCAACAGACAAGTATGTGTGCTATTGAAGTCTGCAGAATCCCTTACATTTAAAATTGAAGATGTGCTGATGATTGGATTATAATGTAACTGAGAAATCTGAGGTATTGATGAAAAACTATATTACTTTGTGAATGTGTGGTCACAGAGGTACATTAGTTACTAATTTTCCAATGGGAATAATTTTTTGTAATGGGTAAGAAAAAGTAATCCCGTGGGACAGTTTTGCTTCAGTTTTAATACTTCTATCTGACAGCTATCTATATGCTATTAAGCTGACGTTCTGTGAGGTATTACAGTTTCTAGTGTATTCTTGGTGAATAACACACATTATTTTGTCTCATTCAGAAAAGAAAAAGGGAAAAAATCCTTGCCATACTTTATATAGTGAATCTAAAAGGAAAACTCTCCCCTCCCAAATTAAAGTTTAACCAATCAGAGCAACAATGAAATTAGAGGCACAAATTCATTATTCAAATGAATAATGTGATAAGTGCATTTCATTTTTGCCAATCATATATGTAGGTAAATCTATTTCTAAGTAGGTAGATGTGAACATGGTAAAACAACAGGATACAGTATTTGATAGTGAAGAGAACCGCATTCATAATGTGGTAAGGACTGAAAGAAGATATTTCATAAGCCTCTAAAATAAACCAATAAGTAGACTTTTAATCAAGATATACATAGACAGCCATTTACATTTTATTATGAATTATTCTTTGCCTTGAAAATTTTTGAAAAGTATGATTTCATACTGTAAGTTGAAAATCCTAAGTATGTTTAGAGCCATTCTATTTCATGATATTCAGAATATAGACAACCAAGTTGGAAGGGACTTTAGAAGTTTTCTAGTTCAACACTCTGCTTGAGCAGGAGACCCCATTCCATTTCAGACAAATGGTACCCAGTCTTTTCTTAAAAGCCTCTAGTGAAGTTATTCTTTGTAGAATTGTATTTTAATTAATCAAGGAAAAAACCCTCTCCATCTGAATGAACCAATTCATTTTTAATGAAATAACTATTCTGCTATTTGATTGGCAATATATATCATTAGGTACCATGGTAAGGTCACCTTTGTGTCTGAATACTCTCTTTCTAACATGTTAATTACAATTAAATGTCAACCCAATTATCAGTGTGAGATAGAGTGAAACATCCCAAATAGCTTAAAATACAATCCTTTGATTTATTTTAGGTGGTTCATTCAAGTCAAATAGCTTTTCCACAAAGACAATTTAAGGAGTAATCCAAAAAAGTATGCATAACCACCTCAATAAAAATGAAAAATTGTTGGCTTTAAAGTCATGGTATAGAAATATTCATTGTTATAGTTAATAAAGAAACTGGTAATCTGTACAGCATCAATAATTTTACTGATTTCTGAAAAATGGCTTTCATCCTAAACATTTGTAGAACCCTATAATGGTTGTGGGGAAACACGATAACTGTCATAATGAAGTAAGTCCCTGAAGAACTCTCATATAAAAGACTGGGCTGAAGTGGGACCATAAGACAGAACAAGAAAGAATGGGTTTATATTTGTTTTATGTATATAAGAATGGGTTTATATTTAGTCCGAAGTCCGAGGTTTACCAGTTCCATCCGAAAGTGGCTGAACATGAGAAGAAGCTCTATAGCATGGGCAGGAGCCTGTATTCCACCAACCAACTCAAAGAGAACATGTGGAGGGTCATCATAGATCGGTTGGCGTTAGCGCACAAAGTTTTAAAAGCCAGAGGAAACCTTGAAGTTCAGCCATCAAACAACAAAGCCACCCCTTCCAGCCTCATCAAAAAGAGGGTTTAAGAGAAGGCGCCAGAGCCTGGAAGAAACAACATCCCTGCTCCACAGGGATGCCAAGAAAACAACATAGTTGTGATGATATGAATGAAATCCCTAGCAGTCAAAACTGACTGAATGGAGACTTTATACATATATATTAACCTTCTTCCAAATGAAGCATGGCAGAGATGGGTTGCTCCTGGTTCAGCCCGGATCAGGCAAACTGGTAGTGGTGGCGGAAGGCTCCGCCTACCTGCCTGGATGCTTCTGCACATGCGCGTGCACAAGTAAACCTGTAGTAAAAAAAATGGCAACCCACCACTGAAGTATGGATTACATTTAAAGGATGGGAATGGTCTATTTGCTGCAGTAAACTACTATTAGATTGTAATTCAGCACTATTACAGGTATAGAGTTACTGTAGTAAGTGCAGTATTTATTTGTTGCAATGGCAGGCATTAATTTCATTAATCTCAACCAGATATTCCAGCATTTTCTTTTTTATTTCCCTGAAATAACAAGTGAAGACCATATCAAATAAGTTGACTTGGAACTTTATAATCAACTGCGCCCAAACTGAAGTAATAATCATGATTCCCTATTTAGCAATAAAGTAAGTAATCATCATGATTCCCTATTTAGGAAGTAATAATCAAGAAATAATCATGATTCCCTATTTAGAATAGCCATGGGGGGATCACAAAGTTCCACAAGCAGTTGTCACTCTGCTGCCTAAAGAATGATGGTATTTGTAGTTCACCACTTCTGCAAGGTTGGCAACAATTGATGTAAAATCACTAATTTGCTTGCCATATTGCATAATTAATATTCTGATCCCAGTGAGAAGTACTGTATGCTATTGTCAGCACCTGTATAAGAACCTTTCAAATATATTAGTATAGGAGAAAATTAAAGAACAACATTATTTGAAAATACTGGTCTGGCTCTCCACAATGGAGATGCTGATTTACCCAAATGTTATTGATATAGAGAATGTTACCAGCCATAAAGATGCTTTAAATGAAAAGGGGGAACTTAAAACTAAGCAGGAACTGAGTGAGCAAGGGATTGAGATAATATGGTGGTCATCTGTGCAGATACAATCTGATACGAGAAGGATGTTAAAATATATGCTTTGTATAAAGAATTAACAGAACTAGATCAGATATTAACAGGGACAGATGAAAAATTAATAAACAAAAGATATAGCTATTTGTTTAGTACTAAGATGGAAAAAGAGACAATGATAGTATGGGCTTAAAATTTTTGCTATTCGATTGAGTTAGAAAAATGGCAGAAATTATGCGATAGAAATTATAAATTAACAATGTCTACTGCAAACAAAGAAAATCTTTATAAAATGTTTTATAGATGGCATTTTCCGCCCTCAGTGTTAGCAAAGATGTTTAAGGATAAATCTGCAAAATGTTGGAAATGTCATCAGACACGTGGTTCATACTATCAGATGTGGTGGACATGTCAAAAAGCGAAAAAATATTGGACAAAAATACATACATGGCTGGAAAAAAATGATAAAACAACATATAGATTTGAAACCAGACACATTTTTGTTGGGCATTTTACCAGACAAGTATAACAAAGGAAATGTGTATTTGATTTTACATATATGGACTGCAGTGAGAATAGTATTTGCAGAACAATGGAAAAGTTAAGAGATCCCAACAGATGACGATGTGATTAAAAAATATCAGAATGTGCAGAAATGGATAAAGCTAAAGGTAAAAGTTCCCCTCGCACATAAGTGCTAGTTGTTCCCTACTCTAGGGGGCTCATCTCCGTTTCAAAGCTGAAGAACCAGCGCTGTCCGAAGACGTCTCTGTGGTCATGTGGTTGGCATGATTAAACACCAAAGGCTTACAGAATATTGTTACCTTCCCACCAAAGGTGGTCCCTATTTTTCTACTTGCATTTTTACATGCTTTCGAACTGCTAGGTTGGCAGAAGCTGGGACACTCCGTTACACTGCGCTAGGGATTCGAACCACAGAATTGTCAACCTTTCTGATCAACAAGCTCAGTGTCTTAGCCACTGAGCCACTTTGTAGAAATGGATAAGCTAACACAATTAAGGAAAAGAAAGAAACTGAATACTTTTTGACTTAGGACATTTTATCAATGGCTAGCTGACAAAAACAGGAGCTAGGGTTAGGGTTAGGGTTAACTTGGTAAAACTATTATTATTATAATTATTAATTATTAATTAATAATTAATAATTTATTATTAATAATTAATAATTTATTATTAGTAATTTATTATTAATAATTTATTATTATTTATTATTATGTGGTTAATCTTTGGTGAGATTCACAGCCTTTGGGGCTGGTTGGTAGCCTAACAGCTTGAGTCCTAACCAAGGACCTAGGAACTGTTAAGGTAATGTCGGAGGATTTAAGTTGTTCCAAGTAGGGTGGTTTTTTGTAGAATCAGAATGTTCAAATCAGGTAAATTTAGAATTTTCAAATAGCAAGGTAGCCCTTTAGGCATTGCTCCAAGGGCTCAATTACAATTGGGACAACACATGATTTCTTTTTCCACAGTCGCTCAACCTCAATTTGCAAGTTCCGGTATTTTGTGATTTTTTCTTGCTGTTTATCTTCAATTCATGCATCACCAGGTATTACAATGAACCATACTTTTTTCTTTTCAATTATTGTTATGTCAGGTGTGTTGTAGGCCAAATGCCTGTCAGTCTGGATTCTGAAGTCCCACAAGATCTTGACTTTCTCATTCTCTAAAACCTTCTCAACCTGATGGTCCCAGTGGTTTTTGCTGTACTCAAATCCAAGCTTTTGGCACAATTTCCAGTGAATAATCTTAGCAACCCGGTTATGGCATTGTAGGTAGTCAGTTTGTGAAATTTTGCTGCACCTGCTGATCAAGTGGTCTACTGTCTCATCTTTCCCATTACAGAGATGACATTTGATATTGGTGGTAACATGTTGAATTTTTTGCCTTCATGCAGTTTGTGGCTAAGGCTTGTTCTTGAGCTGCCAAAATAAAGCCTTCTGTTTCTTTTTTCAGTACTCCTGATCTTAACCAGTTCCAAGTTAGTTTTTCATCAGCTTTGCCTTCAATACTTTTCAAGTATTGGCCATGCGTAGCTTTGCTTTTCCAATTTTCAGCTCACTTCTCAATTACTTCTTGCTTATATTCAGCTTTTAACTTAGTTGTCTTCAAAAGGCCTCCTTTATTTACTTCCTTAATCATTGGTTCTTCACTTTTCTGGATGTAATCATTCAAGCTGTGTCTATCTTATTCCACAGTCTGCTTTACTTGTAGGAGTCCTCGACCACCCTCTGCTCTTGGTAGATACAATCGGTCAACATCACTTTTAGGGTGCAAAGCATGATTCATTGTCATAAGCTTCCTTGTTTTTCTGTCCTAATTGTCCAACTCCATCTGGGTCCAGTCAATTATTCCTGCAGAGTATCGAATTACAGGTATAGCCCAGGTATTTATGGCTTTTATGATGTTTCCTCCACTCAGTTTGGACTTTAATATCTTGCAAATTCGTCGAATGTACTTGGCTGGGGTTAATTCCTTGACTTTATTATGCATTAAGTCAGAGGCCTCTAAAATCCCCAAGTACTTGTAGCCTTCTTCTGGTTTTACTCCCTTTAACATTTCTTCATTCTCAAGTTGTATTCCATTATCTTCTAGGACCCTGCCTGCCTTGGTTGCCATTGTTGCACATTTGTCAATTCCAAACTGCATACCAATGTCTTGGCAAAATTCTTTTGTGCTTTCAATTAATAAATTCAGTTCAGTTTTTGTTTTACCAAACAGCTTCAAATCATCCATGTACACCATGTGTGAAATTTTTAGTCCTTTCTTTGCAAGTTCATATCCACAGTTCACTTTCTTCAAAATGGTTGTCAGTGGTAGCACTGAGAGTATAAAAAGTAGGGGTGAAAGAGAATCACCCTGGAAAATGCCTCGTTTAATTTCAACTTCACCCAGTTCTTCTCCATTAGCCATAAGCTTCGTTTTCCAAAGGTTCATTGAAATTTCCATGAATTTTTGTATGTTGCTGCTAATGCCAAAGATTTTCAGGCATTTCTTGATCCAGCTGTGGGGAACTGAATCAAACACTTTCTTATAGTCTCTCCAAACCATGAACAGCTTGGTTCATCTTTTCTTTGAATTCTTTAGGATTAACTTGTCAATCAGCAGTTGGTCCTTTGTTCCTCTTGAATTTTTGCAGCATCCTTTCTGTTCTACATGAAGCAAGTCATTTCTTTCCAAGTATCCGTAAATTTGGTTTGCAATGATACCAGTAAGGAGCTTGTATGTTGTTGGCAAACAGGTGATTGGCCTATAGTTTCCAGGGTCATTTCCTTTTTCTTTATCTTTTTGGATCAAAAATGTCCTTCCAGTTGTCATCCATTCATCATTGTTAGGTGTTTTTAATATCTGGTTCATTTGGGCTGCCAATCTTTCATGCATACTTATACGTACCTTTAGCCAGAAACCATGTAGCTCATCTGGTCCAGGTGCACTCCAGTTCTTCACTTTTCTTGACTGTCTTTGCACCATTTCTTTTGTTATTTTCACATCTTCCATTTTATGCACTTTAATAAAACCCTCAATCTGTTTGATCCATTTTGCATTTCTGTTGTTGTTCTTGTTGTTTTCTCACACATTCTTCCAGAATTTCAGAGCTTTCTCTTTATCAGGCTTTTCATTTGTTGTTACTCTATCTCCACTTTCTAAACTCGTATAAAACTGGTGCTGATTTGCTCTGAACTGTGAGTTTTCCTTGAATTGACTTACTCGATTTTCATACTGTTTAATCCTTTCAGCAATGGCAACAACCCGCTGCTTCAGCTCTTCAATTACTATCACAATCTCCTTATTCTCCAAATCATATGTTGCTTCCAGGCTGCTTTTGACCTGTTTGTTCTTTAGCTGACCTTGCCTTAAGTTTTTCAAGTTGCTCAAGTCTCCATGAAATTTTTTGATCTTCAATTCCAACCGAATTTTCCACTTAGGCTTCCCCTTCTTGCCTCTTTGGTTCCTTTCTATTTTCAAACCCAATTCTTTGGTGGTTATGAAGGCTGCTGCATACATCAGCTGGTTTGTTTCAGCTAATGTAGTGGTTTGAATGGTTTGCACAGCCTCATTGACCTTTTTTAGTACATTTCTCAATACTTTCCGGTTCACTTGGTTCAGCTCTGGCAAACGTGTTCTTTTAGCATCTTCCATTTGATGCTTTATTTTCTCAGCTAATTGAGCAATATCTGTTGGTGTTTGTTCTTTAGTGTTTCCTTGTTCTTTATCTTCATCCATTTCGGCATCCTCTTCCTCCCTTTCTTCCTCAGTTTGCTTTTCAGTTTGCAGATCATTCTTGATGTTACTCTTCTTTGTTGGTATACTCAGACCATTAGTTGCTTTCTCTTCAGATTCCTGTTAATTCTGCTGTAGTGAAAAATTTGTGGCTCAGACTTACACGTCGTTGGTCCATTACCCTTTGTTCACTGATATCACAGTCCGTGTGGTTCACCTTCCAAATCTGATACATTTGTTTTTGAAATCCACATTTTTCTGGCTCAGACTGATAGTAAGCTTCCATAATAGAGATGTTTTCTTCCCTAGTCCAGATTTTTCGCTTTTTTGCTTTTTCTTCCAGTAGCTTGTCAGCTCCATGCCCTGGTTGCCTAGCAGAGGGAGCTGAGCCCTGTAGCTCATTTGCGCAGAATGCCCAGGAGCCATAGCATCCAACGGAACCCTTGTTAATCAGGGCGATAGTTCAGCTGGCATAAATTTCATTTTTCTCGTATTCACCATGTTTGAATGAGTTGTGGAGCAAATTTTGTCTGGCTCTTCACCTAAGACCTGTCTGATATCGATGAACCTGTTCCGCATAGCCCTTAGGATCACTAGAGTGTGCAAGCCCCTCCACCACAACAAGATAAAGCTCCTCAGAGGGATTATTATTATTATTATTATTATTATTATTATTATTATTATTATTATTATTATTATTATTATTATTATTATTATTATTATATGATTGTATCACAGCGGCCAGGTGTTTCGCCGGATTTGGCATTGATTACTAGTCGTAACATATTTTCGTAATACACGTGCAGATCCAAGCAGTGCAGCTTTTTGCATTTGACTGATGGTGATTTTGTCAAGTTTTAACTGTTTTAAATGTAATTCCAGTGCTTTTGGAATAGCACCCAGTGTGCCGATTACCACTGGAATTACCACTGCTGGTTTGTGCCATAATCGTTGAATTTCAAATTTTAAGTCCTGGTATTTTGCGACTTTTTCATGTTCCTTCTCCTCGACCCAGCTATCACCTGGTATTGCGATGTCTATGATTGTAACCTTACTTTTCTCAATCAGTGTGATGTCTGGTGTGTTATGCGCTAGTATTTTGTCTGTTTGTATACGAAAATCCCATAGGATCTTGACCATCTGATTTTCGGTGACTTTTTCAGGCTTATGTTCCCACCAGTTTGTTGTTGTTTTAATATTATAATTTTTGCACAAATTCCAGTGGATCATTTGTGCTACTGAATTGTGCCGCAATTTATAATCAGTCTGCGCGATTTTTTTTACAGAAGCTGAGTATGTGGTCAACAGTTTCATCAACTTCTTTGCAGAGTCTGCATTTGGCATCATCAGAGGATTTTTCGATTTTGGCCTTAATGGCATTTATTCGGATAGCTTGTTCTTGCGCAGCCAGGATTAGTGACTCTGTTTCTTTCTTTAATGTACCTGTTGTTAACCTTAACCAAGTTTTTTCACTGTCCACTTTATATTATTATTATTATTATTATTATTATTATTATTATTATTATTATTATTATTATTATTATTATTATTATTATTATTATTATTATTATTATTATTATTATATTGTATCACAGCGGCCAGTTGTTTCACCGGATTTGGCATTGATTACTAGTCGGGCCCTACCCAGGGGCCTAGGACGTCATAATGTATTTTCGTAATATATGTGCAGATCTAAGCAGTGCAGCTTTTTGCATTTGACTGATGGTGATTTTGTCAAGTTTTAACTGTTTAAATGTAATTCCAGTGCTTTTGGAATAGCACCCAGTGTGCCGTTTACCACTGGAATTACCACTGCTGGTTTGCACCAATTCCAGTGGTAATCAGATTATTATTATTATTATTATTATTATTATTATTATTATTATTATTATTATTATTATTATTATTATTATTATTGCTGTTGTTGTTGTTGTTGTTGTTGTTATTATTATTATTATTATTATTATTATTATTATTATTATTATTATTATTATTATTATTATTATTATTATTATTATTATTATTATTATTATTATTATTTAGAAGTGATATAAATGCAAGGAATATTGTTGTGAACATATTGATTACTATTTCCTAAAATGATTTGTACCCAGAACAACACACTGTTCAACTGAAATTGGATTTTTTGTATGTTATAAAATAAAATAAAAACTTAACACCAAAAAAAGGGGTGGGGGAATAACTTTTCAAATATTTCAGTATGAAGTCAAATTATTCCCTCATCATAAACGAAGTTTCATTTAAGTGGCAGAGCTAGGATCTTTTTCCTTTTCAAGTTACATAATAGTAAGACAACAGTCACACTACAACTATCAAACAATCCAGAGGGATAGCATAAGTCTATTTATACTATTATTATAATGTATAATTATATTACAATAATTTATTTTATTAGTTTTCCTTCAATTCCAAAAAATTATAAACTGGATAGAGATAAAACCCAAGAGCTTCTTTAGCACTGGTGAAATCGTGAGCCACAATAAAATAAAAATCAACCAATCTTTATTATGGTGACAAACCAGCAAAATAAAACTAAAATAAAATAAAATACAGTCTGGAAGAATTTCATAGCATTGTCCAACTTTGAACGTGGGTATATTAGCCCCTGTTACTATATTCTCTAAAGCTCTTTTTGTTCTTCTTTACAATGTAGAACAGGAGCTGCTGCAAGAGGGTTCCAGTTTGTGTTGGAAAGGTAACCTTAGAAGTAATAAACTGTGGGGGAAGAAGCATTACATTAAAACTGGGTAAAAAAGGATTAATAATCCACTCTTGAAAACAAGGTTCAATTTATACAGTTTTGATATTGGCAAACACTGGGCCAATTCTCTTGTTCATCAAGCTGTATGCTTCCAGTTTGTTAAATAGGCCTTGTTCATTTCAACTGAAGAGGGGGGAGGAGTATATGTTAATGCTACCTGCAGAGCTCTATTTCCATCTGTGCCTTGATGGTACAGTGGTTAGAATGCAGTATTTCAGGCTAATTCTGCTCATCAGCAGGAGTTTGATCCTGATGGGGCTCAAGATTGACTCAGCCTTCCATCCCTTCCGAGGTTAGTAAAATGAGGACCTAGGTTGTTGGGGGCAATATGCTGATTCTGTAAACTGCTCAGAGAGCTGATATGTAAACCTAAATGCCGTTGCTCTCTGGATCTCTGCCTAGGCATCATATGGGACCTGGTTGGAGAACATGGCTAGTGCTACATTCTGTGAGTTCTAAATCTCCTTTTCTTGATTTTGTTATTTTTTCCAAACCCCATAAAATCTTGGAAAGGGGCTTAAGATGGAAAAGTCACCAAAGGGGAGAACACAAGGGGACCAAGTTTTATGAAAGCAGAAGGCTTCAAAGAAAATATCAAGTTAAGAAAAGGTCAGTTCAGACCGGGGGCCTCAGAGAAAAACATTTTTAAAAATATCCCATACATTTCTATGTGAGATGTAGTTGGGCAATCTAAGACCTCCTACTTCTTGATCAAGAGCACAGTATATTCAGCCCATCATACATTTTTAATGTTCATATACACTGGAAGTCTTTAAGAAGATGTTGGATAGCCATTTGTCTGAAACGGTATAGGGTTTCCTGCCTAGGCAGGGGGTTGGACTAGAAGACCGCCAAGGTCACTTCCAACTCTGCTATTGTATTGTATATAGACACACATGCAGGCAGAGCAGAAGCAAACAGGAGAGAGTGTCAGGTCCCTGTTGGAATTCTACCATGAGTGGGGTGGGGAAGCATCAGACATAAGTTTACATGCTTTCCCTTTTGCTGTAACTGCTTGGGAGTTTGAGGAAGGAGAGGTTCATATCATTTCCATCAGCTCCTCCCAACCTGTTCATGTGGGTTGTTCAAGGTCGCAGTGCCCAGAGATGGCACCTTTCCACCATGCTACAGAAAAGAAAGACATGTCCTGTGGCTATTCTTGTGAGACCCCCTCCAGCACCATGTTGCTTTTATTTAGCAGAGTGGCAGAGTGACCAAACATCCAGCTCATGTACAATGGGGGGGGGGGGATTCTAGCTGCAAAATAGTAGTAAATAACAAGAAAGGTCAGTGGGAGGGTGAAAAAGACAAGCAAACCCCTAAATACTGGTAGCAAGAAACAAAGGCTCCTACCATAGTCACGGCATTGGAAAGTGGCTTCATTTGAAGAGCTCCCTCTAGCACACTGTCAGACTGAGTTACAATATGATCTGCTTTGTTAGCATTGCTGCCTGACTGCCTGAAGGAAGAGTTCAGTCAGTATTGATAATTATCTAGTAAGATTTACAAATATGCTTATCTTCAGGCATGCTACATATTGAATGTTATTTTCCCCAGAAATTTCAGCTCAGAAATTAAAAACAAGATTCAGTAAATTTCTGTGTAATCAGTCTTCAGCCAATCAAGTTTTGCAAAGCAGTTGTTTTGCAGATGCAAGTGCAGAAATTGTTGAATGATAACCTCATACCTCACTAAAAGTAGATGATTGCTGCAACATTACAGGAATTTGCAAAGCAATGCATATTATATGAATGCATATAATCTGCATTTGTCACAGTTTCAAGTGCACATATACTGTGATTATAAACATGAACAATTCTTAGAATTTCATGTTTCAGTTTCTTGTTAAGACAACTTTTCAGAAAAAAAATTATTTACAAGGAGGCAGCACAAGGAGCTGTCTTACATGGACCACCCATGCCAGTGACATCTGTTTCTTGGGTTTTCCCATGAAAGTCTGTCCTTACTGGAGAAACAGGTTTGAATAGGAAATCATCAACATGTAACTTAAGACGCTTCTTTTGTTGAGCAGTTGGGAGGCCAATATTTAATTGTACACACAAAAGAAATAGCATGTTTGCAGACTTTTACTTATCCCTGCATATTTGTATAAGCACTTATTATAATGTGCTTCAACTTGTTATATTAATGAGGTCATCATTTTGATTGCATTTTATAGTTTGTTTAGAAGAAAGGGTTTATGTTTCCAAATGTAAATGGGACATTTTCACCAGCCACATCTGTAGCTGGCATATAGAATAAATTCATTAGAACAAAATTATATTTAACTGGCATAATGATCAGTAGGACTTTATTTTTGTCTGAGACGCATTGGAGAATTGCAGTAACTTATCCACAATTGCAGATAAAAGAATTATTTGATCTGAGGAGAACTCAGAATATAATGCCAAGTGTTCCATGATATTATTGAATGCCATTGTCCATACTTCCTAAAGATATAAACTCACTGAGGCTCTCTGATTGAAAACTACTCCCACACTGAAAAAAAAATATTTAAACAGCTTAACACAAAATTGTTTTCCTTAAAATTCCAAAATCAAGGTGACAGAAATGAATTAAATATGCTGTGAGGTGTTACAAAATTAAAGTCTAAATTTACATAATCTACAGCTTCTCATGATTTCCAAGTAAATCTATCAAGATTTTACATGACGCCTCAAAATAATTTTCAGTTTTCAGGATACTTATTTTAAAACCAGACCACATCTGCCATCTCTGGTTTAATATTTACCATATCTAAGCAAATGTTATGTAAATAATGTTAATCAAATACAATTAAAACATCAAAATTAGCCAGTAGCAGCATTTTAGCATGTCATCTGTTTCCTTAGTGACTCTAAGCAAATTGCAAACACTTGTTGTAACAAAAGTTGTGCTCACATGTCCCCCTTACTACATGGAAGATAATCCCACTGAAGTCCTACAGTTTGCTACCATGGGATGTGGACCTAGAAAGATATAAAAACATTCCATTCTAACAATTAGATTTTATTACAGAAGCAGATATTGAGAAAAGGAAAATGATACTTAACTAAGTGTCCTCATCTTCTTTCTTCTCATCTAAAACGCTCTTCCTCTCTCCTTGAACTCCCTTCTGAACTTCCCCATATTTCTTTAAAAGGTTAAACCTGATCACCCACAGTATTTTATGTCTTCTTCTCTGTTTCATTGATCAGTGCCAATAAGACTATCACAAAGTTTGCTCTTATTTCCTCAAGTATTGTATGTAGTACTAAATAAGAGTTTTGTTACTGCATCCTAAGTGTAAATCTTTTTACACTTATAGTAATACATACATACGCACACACACAAAAATACATACACACATATAATCAACAAACACTCCCAGAGCACATTCCTATGTACAAAAAGTTGACCACTACTCATTTGGCTCTTGGTTCAGTCAATAATCAAACAAATATGCTTTAATGAAGCCATGACACCACTCTTATAATTAGCGTGAGTTCTTCTGAAGCAGTTATTTCCTTCATCTATTGCTGTGCTATCTTTTTCCTCTAGAAGCTGAAGGGAACAGGGAAGACTCCCATCATTCCATCTTTCTAATACTTCCCCCCTGTGAAGATAGCTGGACTTATAGAGCGTGTTGTACACTGTATTCCTAAGCTGTTCCTGTGCTGTATTCAGACTAATTCAATTCTAAAGAAAATCCTATCTAGACTGAAACACTTGGACAACATTTTGCAAGTCTAGTGAGGCTACCATGGCCAATTCTTGCTACTATTCCCTCCCACTGTCCTGTTCCAGGAAAGCAATGGGAAGATATAAATGGACATGTACATTTTTATGTCTGCATGTACAAAGTTTAATTTAATTTATATATACAAAGTTAAAATATCAAAATGCAGGCACAGCACCTAGCTTTAAAAGAAACATTACATGTGTCTAAAGTCTTCCAAAACTACTTAGAAATGGTAGCTCCAACATAAGACTATTTTTAAACCCATGATCCTCAAGTGATGGGAAAAAAATGAAAAGATTCACCATTGGCCTTAGTTTACAACAAAAGTCCAGGGGAAAATCAAGCATAGAAAGACAGCATTTTTTTAAAAAAAGCTCACATTTTTGGCAAAATTTGAACTAGTGACCTCCTATTTTTAATAGGCACCTGTACGTTATGACACGGTATCTATTATAGCAGCGATGGCGAACCTTCTTTGGCTCGCGTGCCCACAAGTGGGGGGAGCGCAGGGGGGTCATGTGTGGGCGTGCCGCACCCATAATGCAATGCGCAACCCCCCCAGTGTGCATGCGCGCACAACGCGTGACACCCCACCCATTTTTACATGCTTTTTTCTCCCTCCCCAGGCTCCAGAGGCTTTAAAGGAGCCTGGGGAGGGCGAAAAGAGCCCCCCCGCCGCCCCGGAGGCCCTCCGGAGGCTTCAGGGACCTTCCGGATGGTCCCTGAAGCCTTCGGAACGCTTAAAACCACCCTCCGAGCAAACCGGAAGTGACTTCCGGTTTGCTCGGAGGGTTGTTTTAAGCGCTCCAAAGGCGTCAGGGAAGCTTCCGGATGGTCCCTGAAGCCTCCGGTGGGCCTTCGGGGGGGGGCGCGGGGGAAGCTCTTTTCGCCCTCCCCAGGCTGCTATAAAGCCTCTGGAGCCTGGGGAGGGCGAAAAATGGCTTTTAAAAAGGTAAACACAACTGCTGACAGGGCAGCGCCTCGCGTGCCCTGACAAATGGTTCCTCGTGCCACCTTTGGCACGCGTGCCATAGGTTCGCCATCACTGTATTATAGCATTCCTAGTAAAAGTGGCTGTAGAAGACATTAGATACCATGGTAGCCATGGTATCTTAAGCCTTTCGTTAAGGAGGGCATACTGTATGTATGAAGTAATCAATGGATTTCTGAAGTTGTCCTGTAAGCTCAGGTGGGATTCAACTGGTTCTTACCGGTTTGCCTGAACCGTTAGTTAACTGCTTATACAATTAAGCAATTCAGAGAACGGGTTAAAAATAAAGTGCAAGAGAGGGTTTTTTTCTTCCTCTCTCCCCCTTCAGTTAATAGCTCCACTTAACAGTTGTAGCTGGAATGCTGAATCAAGTCAATAAACAACAGAAACTGACAGGATTCGGGTAGGGAAACCCATCAATCACCTATCTAGAGATGGATTAACCTCTTCCCTTCAGGACAAGATTACAAACATTTTCATTATAAAGAGTATTAAGTAACACTTCTGTGATCAGCTGATACTCCCTGGAGTTTCCCAAGACCATTTATAGCTGCTGCAATGTTGGCTACTTCTTGTTTCTTCCTGGGGAGAAAAGCTACAGGAGGGGACAATGATGCAGCTTGATCATACAGGCTGTGAATTTAGTGCATGTGCAGTCCAGCCAGCTGTATTCAGTGGGGATTCCTATCAGTTTCAACAGGTTCAGCCAAACCGGTAGTGGTTTGGCATCCTGGATCACTGGAGCCAGTAGCGACCCAGGCCTGCCACGCCCCCGAACCAGTTCTCTGGGTGGTGCCATAGGCACCGCCATCTTGTTTTTTGCTTCTGCACATGTGCAGTAAAATAAAATTGTTCTTATTTATATATCTCTTTTTTTTGTACTGCGCATGTATCCACAGCGCACATCAAGTGTGTGTGTGGCATGTCCACGAGTGAACTGGCAGTAGTGACTGCCAGAACCCACCCCTAGCTGTATTGCTTCTGCTGTGAAGTATCCAATTTAGAACATAGAATAATAGAATTGGAAGGGTTAATGGCTTTTGGCAGCACACCTAGGCTTTCAATTAGCTTGAGCAGCTGCTCTTAGTTTCCCTCTCAGCTGCTCAGTTTGCTTTGGGGTTGACTTTTTTTAAAAGGGGGAATGGCTGTTTTAAGTTTTCTGCATTGTTTTAGTGGTGCCTGGCACTGTTCTTTTGGGGTGTACTCTTTTTGAAAGCCTCTAGTGATGGAGCACCCACAACTTCTAAAGGCAAGCTATTCCATTGGCTGGTTGATCTCACCCTTAGGAAGTTTCTCTTTAGTCCTAGGTTGCTTTTCTCTTTGGTTAGTTTCCATCTATTGTTTCTTGTTGTGCCTTTTGGTACTTTGCAAAATAGATTGACTCCCTCTTTTTTGTAGGAGCCCCTCAAATTTCCTGACAGAACAATTACTCAGTGGAATAACTTATCTCCAGAAGTTGTAAATGCTCCAACACTGGAAATTTTAAAGAAGAGATTGGACAATCATTTGTCTGAAGTGGTGTAGGGTTTCCTACTTAAGCAGGGGGTTGGACTAGAAGTCCTCCAAGGTCCTTTCCAACTCTGTTATTCTATTCTAAGTATTCAGTGCTATTTTATTGTGAATTGGACTAAGGAGAAATTTTCTAAGGGTGAGCCATGCTCACCTAGTCATATGACCCATTTCCCACAGAAAACACATGGAGCCACAAAACCTGGGAAGGTGTAGCTGGAGGGGGATGTCATGTGACTGGTGTGAGTGACATTGAGTTGACCATGCCCACCCACTCACATGACCATCCAGCCACACCCACCCACTCACATGACCACCAAGCCACACCCACAGAACCAGTAGTAAAAAAAAAATGAATCCGACCACTGTCTATAAGTAAAATGCACCAGGAAAAAAGGGACAGGAACATTCAAGTCAAAACTTTAAAAAAGAATTTTTAAAACTGCAGCAATTTGCCCAGAGGGTGTATTTGCAGCAGGAGGTGTATGAATACAGAGTTGTGCCATCTGTTCCCACTCTTCTAAAATGATAGTTAGTCTATTCTAGTGACAAGCCCAGGCAACTAGACAATCCCACAATGACAAGCCCTAATTTAAAAGGAGATCTAAGTCTGCTTTCCAGTTGACTCCAACATCTTAAATACTTGAAAACCTGGTCACAGTCAACTTTTTGCTATACTCTGGTTTCTTTTCAGATCATATCTGATTATATTCACTAATATAATTATTAGTGTCCCTTCGGGGAGAGGGGGCGGTCTATAAATTTAATAAAATAAATAAATAAATAAAGGTAAACTGTCATTCACAACTGATACCTGATTCTCTAACTTAAATTAGCAAAGGACATCTCACTGATTTTTCTCTAAAGAAGGTTAAAAAATAATACCCTTGGTAAAGTTATCAGAATAGACCTTTCAAAATAATTGTTGGCTTAGTTATAGTGACTGAAGCAACTGCAGCAAAGAAAAAAGAAAAAAAAGAAAACTTTTAAAAAATAGCTGTGAAATGAACTTTTTTATAGTTAAAGGAATTTAAGGAAAATGGGAGCTGACCCCAGAAATAATTACCTATGAGGAGAATAGGAACTTGAGAAGCATTGAGTTCACCAAGTTGGAAGACCAAAATATGAGCCAGCATTCTTTT
Organism: Natrix helvetica; assembly: GCF_964273705.1. Classification (NCBI taxonomy): domain Eukaryota; kingdom Metazoa; phylum Chordata; class Lepidosauria; order Squamata; family Natricidae; genus Natrix; species Natrix helvetica. The sequence goes on from NC_138548.1 coordinate 187,310,084, forward strand.
AAAAATTATATTGATTGTTATCAAAACACACAAGCTGTAACATAATTAATTTTGGAAATCAAATTGCAAACATTCCAAATTACATTGTATACATTCTATATGTTCAGTCTCAGCATTTCTGTTAAAAAAACTTCACAACTCAGGTGGAAAAAGACAAAGATTTCTCCAAATTTTAGACAGTAATGTCAATTAAGATAAACAGTAAGGTAGTCATCACTTAACCCCAAGTGGAACCTGTAATTCCCTCGGTAAGCAAACTGTTGTAAAGAGAAGCATCATTTGACCATTCTACTTAGCGATGGCAGTTCTGATTGTAGCCATTGAGTAAATCACCCATGCTTGTTAAGTAAAACATCAAGTGACCATAACTTGTGACTTCTTGCCATTGACTCTGCTTGTTGGAGACAGCAGATTAGGTGGCAAATAACATGATTGCAGGACACTGCGACTGTCATTAATGTGTGTCAATTGCCACGTGGCTGAATTGTGGTCATGGGACAGTCATAAATGTTAGTACCAGTAAGTCTCTTTTTTTAATCACTGTTGTAATCTCGAACAGTTGATAAATAAATAGAATAGGGGCTTCAGATGTAGATACTATACCTGTCTTACTCATAGATAAACCATAGGAGTTCTCTCCATTTCTGACAATGCCAGTTTGCCATAATGGTTAAAGTGTTGCCTTAGAAACCAGGAGAAGGTGAGTTCTAATCCTGCCTTAGGCAATAGGCATGAAAGCCAACTTGATGATTTGGGGCCAGTCATTCTCTGTGGCATCCTTGGTGTTGTCTGAGGTTGGTTGTTTTCTGGCAAATGTTTCATTACCCAGGTAGGAAACATCACCAGTGCTAATGTTCCTACTTGGGTAATGAAACATCTGCAAGAAAAAAACACATTCAGAGAGCACCAAAAGCCCCACAATTCAAACTTGAATTACAAATATTATCTTCTATTAGTTGTTATTCTCTCAGCCCAACTTACCTCACAGTTGTGGGGGAAAATAGGAGGAGGAGGAGGGAGTATTAGGTATGTTTGCCACCTTGAATTATTTATAAAAATAATTTAAGAAGAATAAAAATCTAAAAAACTAATAAAGAAAGAAACGTAGTTATTTTACATTATGGTTTGGATTGCTAGTTATTTCATGGATCTGGTCTCAATAGACTCAGTTATTGACAGGTTTGCTCCATAAACTTTACCTCAAATTATTGTGATGGTCAAACTATCCAAAATGAATTGGACCACCCCTCCATTGACAACAAGATTTCTACAGCCATCTTCCTTGTCAACACAAGAATGTTAATTGTGTCTACCTTAGAAGCTATAGAATGGATCATAGCTTTTCCAGAATTTAATTTCTCAGGAACGATAGGACTAAGAGCAGTCACAGATCAAGCACATTCCAAATATCTATGCACACTGGTGAGATCACAGCTACCTTTGTCAGAGCAAGCTCCAATCTTCTGTCATTTCTTTACTTAAGATTCTGACAGCCTCTCTCAAGGGGGCTTTGCCCGAAATGTTTCTGCTTAATATAACATGACTTAGGCCTAATGAATAAGCACCTCTTCTGTAGTCTATTTTCTCTGAGCCTTGAGCCTGAAAGGAATAGATTCATGGGCATGTTGGAAGAATTCAAGAAATATCCACAAAGAAATCTGTCACTTGCACAATAAGTGCATATGTAGCCCTAAAATAGGACCATTTAAGAAGAGAAAGGATTCGTATTTTTATTGTATAGATACCATGATTCTGTTATGATTATTTTGCTTGGTGAGCCTCTGGATTCATCTTCCTCTATTTTGTAATTGCTGTGAAAGTTCTACATGAATTTCTGTGCTGCATGAAAAGGACAAATGCTATTACTAAGCATGCTTTCTTGTCAATTCCAAGCTGCTGCAGAGCTGTATTGGATCATAGACTTGGTGACACTATAGATTCACTTCTGTGCTTATTGACTTATTTACAAAACTGCCAGCTTCTTTATTTATGAGAGCCATTTATTTTCTAATCAACCTATGATATAAACACAGATAGAATGGATCCATTGAAATTGAACTGCAGAGAGTAGATTTACTGAAAAAGACGTTAACATCAAAGTAAAAGAGTAATTTATGTTAATAAGATCACAATGGCAAAGAACAGAGTCGGAAATTGCTTTTTATATAAGAAGTCCAATTAATTGGATTAATTTCTCATTTAAAAACAGCTTGTGCGCAGCTATAATGACTGACCCAGTCTTTTGCAAAAGCTAAAATTGTTCCATCTCTATGTACAAGACAGAGGAAGAACTGAATATGTCTTCCCCCCTCATGTCTCATGTCTCTTGCTGTTCTGACAAGAAAAAGTGCAAATCTTCCTGTCTATTAGGAATTTTTTTTATTAGAATGGGATTTTGCATTGGAAACTTGCTTTGAAGCAATTTTATGAATATGGTAAACTGCTAGCTCTTAGATCAGTGATGGTGAACTTACAACACATGTGAAAGGTGACACATCACAATGTTTCAGCATTCATCAATACCCAACACCCATCTATTCTTGAAAACACAATCCAGTCTCACAGAATTTTCCGTGAGAACAGGGCATGCTTTCAAGTGGTTTTTGCCAGATGCAGAAGAGCATTCTCTAAGCTGCTTCCACATATAGAGAATCCTACCTGAAGATAAGTAATGCACGGCAGATCCTGGGAAGTGCTGAGCCATGGGGGCAATCACACTGTTCCTCAAGGCCTTGGGGAACGATGTGAGGAGCCTTTCTGAGTGGCAGCATTGATGTTAGGGCTAAAGTCGAGTTGCCACTTCAAGCCCAGATTCGCATGATGACAAATATCTCCTTCAGTGAGCAGAGGAAGGCACCAAAGTTTCAGTCATCTTGATTTAATGCTAATCAGCCAGAAAGACTAAATTGAGGAAGTGAAAATAGTAGAACACTAGTGAAAATAACTATGGGATGCTAGGTTTCTTTATTTTAAGAGAAATTAAACTTGAGCTTACAGTAATTAAGCATGCAACTTAGATTTCAGAATAGTGTGTTTTAATAATCTGAAAGGAATGCTGAGTAACATTGAATGGCAGGAGAAGTTAATAGGAAAAGGAGCTCAGGACAAATGGGAGTCCTTAAAGAATAAAATACTACAGTAGAAGCATAAGTGCAAACAATTACAAAGGAGGCAGAACAGCAGAAGTCAGTGAAGCTACTGAAAAGGACTAATAAATTGGCAGGGGGAGAAGAGGCAAATTGAACATATGAAATAAAAGCAAAGCCAGGTCATGAAATAAAAGTCTAGACTGATTTCTTCAGAATGATCCAGTTGATGTTGGGAAAGTTAAAATTTAAAATGAGATTTTTTTTAAAAGGGGGGGCATGAATAGCCTTTAGGAGGCTTGTAGAGTGCTCCTCGGGGGTGGGGGGCCAAAAACAAGAAAAAAATGGCCCTGTTTTTTGCAAAAATGGACTCGGTTTTTGTCAAAGAAGAGCATGCATAGCCTTTAGGAAGCTTATAGAGTGCTTCCTGGGGGCTGGGGGTCAAAATTGAGCCACAAACAGGCCATTTTTTGCTCATTTCTGCCCTCCCCAGGCCCCAGGAGCACTCTGGAAGCCTCCTAAAGGCTATGCATGGCCATTTTGGTGATGGGGGTGGGGTTTTGGGAGGCAAAAATGCTTTATTCAGTGTATAAGACGCACCCAGATTCTCACCCTCTTTTTTAAGGGAAAAAGTTGTGTCTTATACTCTGAAAAATACGGGTAGTGAAATCCTATTTTATTCAATTTTCCCTAAGAAAAAAAATGTATTATATCTGGAATGGTACAGAGCAGGATGAAAGAGAAACATTCAACTATGAAAGTGTTAAACATGGTTAGAAATTACCTCTTTATTTTGAATGAGTTTGAAACAGATGAATTGCATCCTATTTTATTCAATTTTCCCTAAGAAAAAAAATGTATTATATCTGGAATGGTACAGAGCAGGATGAAAGAGAAACATTCAACTATGAAAGTGTTAAACATGGTTAGAAATTACCTCTTTATTTTGAATGAGTTTGAAACAGATGAATTTCATCCTAGGAATGGTGAAGGAATTAGCTAATATGGCCAAACCCTTAATATTATTTTTGAGAAATCATGGAGAACCAATTAAATAAATGACTAGGGCAGAGCAAATATTTTCCTTATCTTCAGAAAAGAGAGGAAGATCCAAAATATTGCAGAGTAGACAGCCGGCATCAATCTAAGGCACATAACAAAAAACTGAGAAGAATGAGATAATTATCAGGAATCAACTTGAAGTTCTTAAGAACAAATATTTCTACACAATCCTTAACCCCCCCCCTTTTTTTTTTTTGCTCTGGTTACTTCCTTACATGATATATTTCAAGAATGCTATATCCATGTGCTGCCTTGACTTCAACACAATATTTGACAGAAGGTATAATTAGCAAGCTAGTTAAATGTGGGTTGGATGGCATGACAATTAAGTGACTAAGGGTGGCCTGAAATTTTTACTCAAAGATTGTTCATCAGTGGCTCCTCAACAAACTGGACAGCAATTTTAAGAATGGTCTAAACTTGGTTCTTTAATCCTTCAATATTTTTAGTGATAAGATGGATGAAATGGTGGAAGTTAGTATCAGTAGCACAAAATTGGATTGGATGACTAATATTCTAGAAGAAATAAATAAAATACAAAATCTAAGGACATTAGAGATATGGCCTAAAAGCCACATAAGGGAATTTAACAGAGGCAAGCGCAAAGTTTTCAGTTACAAACAAAAATCAATTCTCCATGTATAGAATGAGTGATGTTTGATGACGATATTTGTGAAAATGTTTTTGGAACAGTAGTTGTTTGCAAGTTGAATATGAATCAACTCTGTGATACGACTACCAAAATGACAAATGCAATTTAGAGCTATGTCAAGAGAAGTATATTTTCAAATCATAAATAGTAACAATTCTCTTCATCACCTTGCCATATTTCTCTGCACCATAGTTTAAAAATGGTTCAGAGAAATCGAAACTGGGAAACTAAGAATAACAAAGATGTTTAGATGCCTTATTAAGGAGGAGCTGATATCTTTATTTTAAGGAATGATGGGTAGATATGCTAGTACTCTTTGATTAACTGAAAAGATGCCAGCCAGCCACCCAACTATTTTCTCTTATTCACAGTGCAAGAGAATAATGGATTTATGTTACAAGAATGTAGATTCTAACTAAATGTCAGAAGTTGTTTTTAACAGTAAGATGATATCACATTGAAAACTGGTAGATATGCCTTCATTAAATATATTCAAGCAGTAGCTGTATAGTCATTTTTCTGAGATGCTTTAATTTGAATTCCTGCATTGAGCAAAGTTTTATACTCTGTAGCCTAAATGGCTTCTTCCATCTCAGTGATTCTGTGATACTGTTCTCTCCCATTATTCTTGAAAGGCTGCAGTAATTTAAATAGTTCTTTTTACTGTATAATTATCTATCAAAACCTGAGCAACTTGTGGCCTGTTTCATATGGACCTCATGACTGTTTATACACAAAGTGATGAATTTCATCTTAAGTAGAGAGTATCAGAAGCTGACACTTAATATGAAAAAGGTGGCAGAAATTTTTTAAAATTGATTAGGTGGAAAGGCCACAGGATGTGAAGAGCATCCACTTCATGAAAAATTATCTGCAGTGAATGAGACTGAAAAGTATTCTGATTATTCAAATGGGATGGTGTGGAACTAGAACATAAATGTAGTTGTTTCAGAAAATTGCAGAATCACAAGAGCAAAAGCATATGCCAAGTTTAAAAAAATCAAGAAGGTGGTTTAATGTTTAAATTCAACTGGGCACCTCCCAGTCAAAATCAGAATTAGAATGCTTGATCTTAGATTTATCAAGCATTGTCGAAAGGTGGAGGAATGGTGGTAACCTACTTGGATACAGTTACTCTGGAATCCACGTTCTCCATTTCAAATGAGGCATAATCCCTTCAATTAGAATCAACACTAAAGCAATTTTTCCCATAAAATCATTGTATTATGATGGGCAATTTGGTGCTGAGAGTATACTCTCTCATTCCTTTCCAATACAGTCAGGAATTTCAACTGATCTGATGAAACCAAAGAGGCATCTGAAAAATAAAACTAATATTGTATCGGATGAATTCAATCCCTCTCACATAAACTGAAAAAATACATGTTCTGAATATAACAAAAAGACCCTATTCCCAGCTACCTTAAATATTTGCCACTTAGTGCATTTAACTACAGGCAAACTGTAAGCATGGATATAATTTTAAATAGTGCCCAGGACTTTGTCACTAATATAAATGTTTGATAAAATGGATTGTAGGACTACTGCATTCAACATGCAAGTACAAGCAGAGGCAGCAACACAATAACTGTTCACATGCTGTGAGTGTTGTTATGGCAATTAGTTCTACTGCATCACATATACTAGATCAGAAATAAATATGGAAAGCTATTTAATCTATAGTTTAAATGTACTAGTACCAGATACAATACATGCATTTAAATGGAATATTTTGATATGCCACAAGAAAATGAAAGACAGTTTCCTTGTAATTCTGCTTCCCATCCCATTTCATCAAACTGTATGAAGCCACACTGGGGCTGGCCATTTCTATGACGCTCTTGCCCATTTTGGTGTGTGGCGTGCTTCTCCACATAACATATGAGCTTACTACACATAGATTTTCAATTAAATTTTTATGACTTCTGGATAAACCACATGTGCTCATTTTGCAGATTTTACACCCCCGACAGAATTAAGAGCATTTGTTCAAATGCCTTGTTGACCGTTAATATTGCAAGATCTAATTTCTAAATGTTATGGTCTGTTACCCAATTTTAATCGTGGCCAGTGCCTAGTACGTAGTTTTGCTTGTTTATAGCAGTAGATTATTGTTATGTTGCAAAGAGAAGCAGAGAAGGGAGAATGGGTCATCTCTCTGCAGGAAGTAGGTTCCATGGACAATAATCACTCTCATGTTCAGATTGATATTGTTCAGATATGTTCATTGAAACCACTTTTGTAATTATACAACAAACACCAGATTGATGTTTACCATTAAGCAGCATATTGTTACTTATAGTTTAAAAGTAGAATACCATAGTGCCTGTAAGTCATATTAATTTCATTTGTTAACAAATTGCTTTTTTCTTGTTTCTTGTTAAGTTGTGGACTAAAAGAGGGAGCAAATTGCCAGGATAGAAAACTGCAGGAAATTGTCCAGGTAGTCTCTGAGAATAATTGGATGCAACTAAACAGAAAAGGATAGGTGATATTGTATTTCCTTGGCATACATCTTGTTCTATATTGATTTCCACTTTAATGATCTTTAAGTGGAAATCAACATAGAATGAAGTGTATAAGAAAGCAAAACAATATCACCCATCCTTTTCTCAGCCTACCTTGAAGAAGTATTTCGCAAACTAGAGTGGGCAAAAAATGGAATAAAAATCAACAGTGCCTATTGAAATCACTTAAGATTTGTAGTTGGTGTTATTCTCATCTCACAAGGCCCAGAAGTGCTACAAAGCCACATACAAGAACTGCACGAAGCAGGAGAACCGTTCAGTTTAAAAATAAGCCTGAAAAAGAGTCAAGTTATGCTTAATAAATTCACAAAATAAAGATTATTTTAAAAATATCTGGATCAGAACTAGACAAAGTAGACCACTACTTGGTCAATGGATCTCAATGGAAGGCAACACAATAAAGGAAATTGAATGATGTGTTAAATATGGTTGGCAGGCCTTCAGCAAGCTAAGCATAATTTTCAAGAACAACCTCCCCCTATGCCTGAAGAGAAAAGTTTTTGATCAGTGTGTGCTACCTGCTTTAACATATGTTGGCGAACCTCACAATTGATACAAAAGCTAAGAGTGGCACAAAAAGCCATGGAAAGATACATTCTCAGTATTACAAGACAAGACATGCACATGGATTAGAAAACAAACGAAAGTATACAATATCATTAAGAGACTAAAATAATTGAAATGGAAATGTGGTGGTTACATAGCAAGAAAAGCTGATGGCAGGTGAACCAAGACAGTTATAGAATGGATCCCATTTGATAAAAAGCATCCACGAAAGAGACCTAAAACAAGATGGATCAACGACATCAGCAAGTACTGCGGGGCCAATTGGCAAAAGAAAGTTCAGGACCGTATAGGTTGGAAATATGTAGAAGAGGCCTTCATCTATGGCACAATGGGAGACTATTGTCTCCCATTGTGCCATAGATCTTTGCACAAAGCTGCTGTTCATAGTTTCTACTGATTCCTGTTATTTCTAGGCACTTGGTCATCCAATCATGAGGTATCAAATGCCTCCTTGAAGTTATATTCAAGTCAGTCTTCTTTCTCTTGCAGTTTTCCAAAATCATCTTGTCAAATTAGAAGCAAATCTTTTGTTCCTTTGCTGTTTGGGTTGTTCCCTTTCCCCTCAGGTGGAAAGAGCTTGTTTTCAACTACAACTTGTTCTCAACTAGATGCTGGTGGACTGCATCAGCTACTATACCAGTTAGCAATTTGAAAGTTGTTGGTAAGCAGGTAATTGGCCTGCTGTTTCACCTTTTGTTAGATTTTTCATTATCAGGTAGATTTTGCTAGATTTTAGCCACTCTTCAATTGCACATCATTGCTATATGTTGTTAAACTGTTTTGCACTGAGTAGGTATAAACCGGTCAGATGTTTCAACCAAACACTATGTAGCTCATCTTCACCTGGTGTTGACCAATTCTTGATCTTCATTGATTTTTTCTCTATAATTTCTGCTGTTATTACATATTCTTTCTTTTCATCTATTGTTTTATTCTCATTGACTTCCTTTGACAAAGTAACCACAACCTACTTCTTAGTAAGTTAAAAAATGTGGGCTAGACAGCATCACCACTGATGGATTCATAACTGGCTGATAAACCACACTCAATATGTTCTTTGGGTTGTCCCATACTGTAGCTGTGCCCAGAACTGCATTGTTTCTTCTTTGTCAGGTGTTGACAGCTTCAATGCATTTTTTCCAAGGATAGATTGGTAGAAACATTCCTTGTTTGACTAAAATTGAAGATTCTGCCTATAGTATGGAATTCAAGCTTTGTATTTACTGATCTACTTGGCTACCATTGTTATTTGCTGCTTCATTATTTCCAGTGCTTCCTTAATCTTCCTTGTTCCTAGATGATATTTCTTGATCAGGTGTCAGGCCTTCAGCCATCTTTTCTTTTGGATCTTTGTCCTGCCACACTTTCTATTATTCTACTATGTATTTTCTATTGTGGGAAAATGGGAGGGGGGATTGTACCGAGTTAGATGCTATGTAGCCATAACAAAATATTTTCTAGAAAACTAAGGTCATCCTTTGTCTTTGCACCTCTGCACCTGACTGGAACTGGAAGGGTGGAACTGCCAGCATGGCAATGGGAGATTGAATCATGTGATGGACTTGTGGGTGTGGAGGCAGGATCTTGAACTTTTAACTGGGTGGGGAAAACTGGGACACTTTCAGATTTGGGTTTTCCCAGATGTGCCAACATGGCTCTCTTAATAAATGGGAACTTTGAGGAATGCTTTGCCTCAGACTCTGATTTAATTTTGGATGCTATTTGGAACCCTAACATCAGGTTTCCTTTGGTATTTTCTTTTCTTCAGCTTCTTTTATCTGTTTTGGCTTGTAAATGCAGATAGTAGAGAGCTCAGTCTTGTAAGATTTTCTCTATCAATGTGGAAACAGAAAGAACTCAGCTTGAAAAAATAATTATGTGTCATGGGCCTGGCAATTTTATAGTATTGCCATCTTTTATTACTTGTGTTTGGAAGAAGCTTCAATGTAGGAAACCTTATTTTATTGTTTTTGTATTGTTCTAGATGCTCGGTTACTCTTTGTTTAAATTCTTCCTCTTCTTTAAATAGAGTATTCTTTCTGAGGAGAAGGCAAAGGAGAATGTGTTGGTTTGGGAATGAAAATGATTTATGCTGGTTTCCTCTACTGCCGATTCCTCCTAGTTTGACTCTACAGTCTACTCAGAAGCTACTTGTGAAAAGGCTTTGATTTCTTTACCCTGGTAGAACTTTGCTGTTCTTCCAGTTCCATATCTGTGAATTCTTTATTTCATATTATAAATTGACATTGATCTACTAGTCTCTGTTTGTTATTTCTAACTCTGGATGTTCTGTTCAGAACTGATGCAATCCTTTAAGATATCCTCTTCTTATTGGACTTGATTTGTAATAATAGATCATTATTTCTGTGTTTTCAATCTTCCTATATTTCTAATGGGTAAACATTTTTTTCCAGTCTTACAGCTGCTGGCCCTGGTTGCTCAACCAACAGCTTTTAGTCTTGTAGTCCATTTATCAACAGATATCCAGGAACTCCAATTCCTTGTTGTTATTGTTGTTGTTGTTAGTTGCGGAGTCATGTCCGAACCATTGCAACCACATGGACCCATTCCTCCAGGCCTTCCTGTCCACTAACATCCTCTGGAGTCCATTTAAGCTCACACCGACTGCTTTGGTGACTTCATCCAACTATCTCATTCTCTGGGTCCCCTTCATCTTTTGCCCTCAATCTTTCCCAGCTTTAGGCTCTTCACCAGTGAGTCCTTACTTCTCATTTGGTGGCCAAAGTATTTTAGTTTCATCTTCAGGATCTGGCCTTCTAAAGAGCAGTCAGGTTTGATCTTCTCTAGGACTGATCGGTTTGATCGCCTTGCAGTCCAAGGGACTCGCAGTAGTCTTCTCCAGCATCATTGTTCAAAGGCGTCAATTCTTTGGCACTCAGCCTTCCTTATGGTCCAACTTTCACAGCTATACATTGCAACTGGGAAAGCCACAGCCTTGACTATACGCACTTTTGTTGGTGGGGTGATGTCTCTGCTTTTTAGTATGCTGTCTAGGTTCGCCATAGCTTTCCTCCCCAGGAGCAAGCATCTTTTAATTTCTTGGCTGCAGTCCCCATCTGCAGTGATCTTGGAGCCCAGGAAAATAAAATCTGTCACTACCTCCATTTCTTCCCCAACTATTTGCCAGGAATTGAAAGGGCCAGATGCCATGATCTTAGTTTTTTTAATGTTGAGTTTCAAGCCAACTTTCGGACTCTCCTTCTTCACCAGCATCATGAGGCTCTTTAGTTCCTCTTCACTTTCTGCCATTAGAGTGGTATCATGCAATCCCTAATGTAATCCTTGTTGATCTGGGCATTGGGTAATAAGCAATCCAATATGAGATTTTGCAAATTACAGAATTCTGTAAGCAATCACTATATTGTTTATAGGGAGACACTCTTCGTCAACCTCTTGATGAGTCCTGTCCAGTATGGTTGAGCCTCTGGCATAACTCTTATTTCCCTAGAGCACACAAGACCCACAATCACATCAAGGTATTATTATTTATTATATTTATAACTCATCTGATCAAGATGGTGTATGCAGAGAGCTACTCTGATTTTATCTCCAGAACAATAAATGAGCAATGTAGATTTAGCTGAAAAATAGCCATATCCAGAAAGTTATGTTGAGTGTTAAATTACATCTGGCTATCACCTGCTTCAGCACTCATCCAACACCTGAATGCAACATTACCTGGCTCCCTTTAATGCAAATGTGAGCAAAAAGAGGGATAGAGTTAACCATCATTAAAGGAAAATAAAAACTCTGAAAATTTCAAAAGAATGAAAAAGCAAACAAAAGTAAGAGTTCTGCTCACACTAACACCTTTATTAATCTTGAAAGTATACTTCCTTCAACCTTTCCCTCATCAATAACATAGAACACCGATCTTTTCTTGTGAGAATGGCAGGCACCAGGAATGAGCAGCTGTGTGTTTTGAGTGTCTTTAGGCTCACTTTTCCTTGCATTCCCTTCTGTCTGCATTCCAATTCCAACTGAGAGAATCTCTAAAGTTAACTCCAGAATTTGCAGATACATATTCTGACAGTTTGTGGGTGTTTGCTTAGATGTTAAGAAATAAAGATTACACATACACAATGCATGTTATCAAATGAGGAGCATACTTTAAGTGCTGCTTTTCAGTAAAAAATGTACATATGTTCTGTCAATTGATAACCTGTAAGAAAAACATCACAAATGGAAGACTACAGATACACAGACTACAACTCTAAGAACTTATTCATGCTTAGGCAAAAGGCAGAAAGGAATCCAAGGCACCAAATAAGCTTGAAAAGGCCTCAGCGGTGATGGGTTAAAGCAGTGGTGGGCAACCTTTTTTTTCAACTGAGCCAAATCTCGCCAAAACCATGATTGAAATTTATTTTGAGAGCCACATTTTTAAAACCGAAAATACATAGGATGGTACACTGTTATTTATCTGTGGATGACGCACTGTTATTTATCTGTGGAAGACGCACTGGTATTTATCTGTGGATGACGCACTGTTATGGGGGATCTGTGGATGACGCACTGGTATTTATCTGTGGATGACGCATATATGGCATCTTATGTGTGTGTAAATAGTATTATAAAATTAGTGGGGCTCATCATGGATATTTTAAGCAGGGTTCTCCACCTTGATGGATACACCCAAACAGTAGGCAAGAAGTAAAAGTAATAAAACAGGCATGCACACATTGCACTGGCTCTGCAGTCAAGTTGAATAAAAGTAAAAAATGACAACATAAAATGAAATAAAAATCAAGATACAACTAAAAAAGTACATATAAAAGTATGTGAAAACACACTCAAATAGTCCTCACTGGTACTGTTATATATTGACCTCAGAACCTGGCCACTAACTTATTTTGCTGGCTCCTAGATTACGATATTCTGCAATTTTATGTCCACACACCCCTTTTCACATCAACCCTTTTTATGTCAATCCCACAATGTCACATTTCTCCCCTCATGTCACATTTCTGCCCCTCCATGTCACATTTCACCCCTCATGTCACATTTCACCCCCTCATGTCACATTTCTGCCCCTCATGTCACATTTCTGCCCCTCGTGTCACATTTCACCCCCTCATGTCACATTTCTCCCCCCTCATGTCACATTTTCCCCCCCTCCATGATGGCCATGGAAATGGAAAAGAAGGAAAGGAAAAAGGAAAGGAAATGGGAAAGTAGAAAGGAAAGGATGAAGAAGGGAGGGAAAGGGAAGGGAAAAGAAAAAAGAAGGGAAAAGAGAAACAAAAGGAAAAGAGAAAGGAAAGGAGAAAGGAAAGGAAATGGCAAAGAAGGAAAGGAAAGGAAAGGAAAAAGGAAAGGAAATGGGAAAGAAGAAAGGAAAGTAAAAGAGAAAGGAGAAAGGAAGAAAATGGAAAAGAAGGAAAGGAAAAAGGAAAGGAAATGGAAAAGAAGGAAAGGAAAAAGGAAAGGAGAAATGAAAGGAAAAAAATGAAAAGGAAAGGAAGATAGAAGAAGGACAGAAAGGGAAAAGAAAGAGTGGAAAGAATTGGTACTGCTCAAAAGTCCAGTCTCAAGATCGCGTGGACCCCTTTGGCTCAGACAGTCCAATTCCATGCTGGTTCCCTCTCTCCCCAAAATGAAGGGATCGCAGAAAGATTAAAGTGTGTAAAGAGCTGCATGTGGCTCATGAGCCGCGGCTTGCCGACCACTGGGTTAAAGGATATATGCCAAGATACACTGGGTTGGTTATTCTAGAAGACTGATTATAAATTTGCTCATGATCCCCCAATTATTTTTGTCCCGATAATCTCAATCTGCAGACCTGGTGGCCAGATGGTTTGTGCTCTTAGACTCAAACTACTGATAGCTATAAAGAGGCCCTAGCCATTTATGATCTTGTGGATAATTTAAATCATTTATGAGTCTGCTATCAAGACTAGGAAAGTGCTGTTGACCTTAAAGGACATCTTGTCAGTGACTAGGGCTCTTTTCCTGAAATGCATATATAATAAATTGAGTTATATGAAAAGCTAATGATCTGTTGGTACAATCCTGTCCAACAAAGCCCATAACTGAAATCCTAGACTTGCTCTCTGAACTGATGCTGGGGGGTCTTGTTTTTTAAGTGTCCAGAGACTTTAATCCCCATGCCATGAGGACCAAGTCTTGCTAAGATAAATTGGAGGCCTCCCTGGGCTTGTAAACAAGTAATCTCTGGCCTGACACATTTAGCATCAGATATTAGACCTCATCTTTCCCTCAGAGCAGTTCCTATGTCAACTACATATGGGAAGCATAATATTTATCATACTGAATCATTTTCTCAAAGAGAAGAGACCTCTGCAGGGGGAGGGAACATTCCAGTAGCTTGTTCCAAGCATTTGATGGATTCTGACAGGTACTGGGAGAGTTGGCAATTGAAGGGGAAGAGAGGTTTATCTGGCTGGCACTTCTTTCTGGGTGCCTCAGGTAATGATTAGAAGGGCATAATGCATAATGCACAGCTGGGTACTCTAGTATTGCAAGAGGATTAGAAGAGAACCTCCCTAGTTTCTTGGGCTGTGAAGGAGATGGCAAGAGAACTGTACTTTCAGACTTGCAAGATTATGTTAATATAGCTTTTAAGTAAAGTACAATTAGCTCATCCAGTCATGCTTCCTGTCTGGGCTACCTAGTAAGGCTGACATAGCTTGATACAGTAACTCATGCCCTTATCACTATTTGGACTAGTGAGTTTATCTGGAACCTACAGTTTATGCCTTATAAGCAGTCTCTTTACTGGGTAGCACAAGCCACCAGGAATATATTATGTCTTCCCTACATCAATTTCCTGCATTGACTTCCAATAGACTTCCAGCTCAATTCAGTGTAATGGCTTTAATCTATAATGCCCTATGCAGTTTGGCATTTAGGACTGACTTCTTCAGCTAGAATTGACTTTCCAATTTGCTTGCTGGCAATACTCCACTTCCATGAGAAGTGGGGAGGGGGTGGGAATTGATGTGCAGAGGTGTTGCTTTTCCTTTGTGGCACTTTTCCCATAAAACAGCTTTCCTGAGGAATTAGAGGGCGCTTTTTGGCAATTGCTGAAAACTGGCTTCCACCAGGCATTCTTTCCTATCTGTAACTGAGCACTGATTATTGGGATATTATTATTGTCTATTTAGTAGATTTTTCATTGAATAATTTATTTGCTTACTAATTTATTTTCTTATCATGAATTATTTAAATTATATACACCCCCAATGTTAACCACTTGTGGTCCAAGTAATTTACTTGGATAAACAAGCATAATTAATAATAACAAAGAGACTAGCTGACAGTTACTCATTTTATGTTTGCCGCTTAGTATTATTGGATCATCTTAAAAATAAAAGGTGGATGTGATTATTTCAAATGACAAATTTCCATTTTGTTAGGATTTGGAATGAATTTTATTATTACCATATACACACCATGTAATATTACTATTATTATTGAATGAAGTTCAGATATCAAAGCTAAAACTAGTAGAAGAAATCAAAATTGTGGAAGAAATGCATAAGTCTCTCTAGTTATTAATAGCATTTATACATCAAATAGCATTCGAACACCAAAGCTTTAAGCAGCATATGCTATATACCATAACACAGAGCTCATGTTTTACTCTAGACCATAAAAATGCCTACAGTTGTAATGCTTACTCAGAACAGGATACATCTCTATTAGGCTACTTATTAGGCTACTTATTCAGTTTTTTATTTCTGGACACAGAAATTGATTGAGGGAGCCGCCCTGTAATTTTACAAAACTGTGTTCCTATTCCCTACTTGTCTCCCTCTCCCTCTTCTTGGCTCTCCCCAATCAGATAACCATTTATCTGATGTGATGTCACTTGTAAGAAATGTGCAGGTCTGTCCATCACAGCCAATGCCAGCTGGCCTTCCTGATGGAATGTGTCTTGCTCAATTGTGCATCCTGAAGGCAAAAGCTTGCTCATATAAAGAATATTGCTGTGTTGCCCTAGAAAACCTGTTGAAATGAGTATCAGTTATTTACAAGTATTTAAAGAACAAGGCAAAAACAGAAAAGCCCTGCGGGGCTGGCATTAGAAAGCCAGCAATGATTAGAAAATCAGTAATAAAAAAATCATAAATAACCTTCTAGGCTAGAAGTACTGCTATTTATTGTATTTACTGAGTGGCTCCTTGGGAGCCTGGAGGCTGAAATTCAAACTAAACCACTCCTAAAATAAACCAGAGCTGCGCTGTACAGATTAATGCACAAAGCACACAGCAACAGAGACTGCCTGCACAGATCACAGCATAAAGACAACCTGCTCAGCTATCCGTGTATGTGTATCTTTAATGCAATTTCTTAAACGGAAATAAATTCTTTATTTTTTCTTGCTGTGCTGTTTACTTTCTCCCACCTGTTCTTCTCTGGCAAATTTTGCTGTTTCAATCTGTTCTTCAGAGGAATCAACAATTTGAGCTAAACCCTCAGGGTAGCAATATTCTAAAGTAAACAGTAGTTTCTCAAAATGTCTTGTGGCGCTGATTCTTGATAATGTCACAATTTTCTTTATTATAATGCACCTAATATGCTGTTTCCATTTCTCCCAAGTGATGCAGAATTTGGCAGAGGGTGAGTGAAGATATGGGCAGCTGGAGAAAATGAATACATATAGTAGTATCTGCCAATCTCTTGGCAATTAGATCAATTTGAACTACTGGCTAGAGCAGGGAAAACATCAATACTGATGTAACAATTCTTAGTATTGTTGGATCTCCCCAGGGCCAGTCCAATACTTTAACCATTACATCACCCCTTTCTTTTGGGCAATTCATACTTTCATCTTCAAAAGGATTATAATTAGCCTGTGTAAGCTGAGAACTTGAATATTATAGATATTTCCACTAAACTGTTACAATATTAGTCCAACCTGATATAATCCCGAGGTTATCTAAGAAGGTGAAATATAGATAAAGCCTCAAGGAAATCCAGTGAAAACAGCTATGGAAAAGATACAAATTCTGCTTTTGTTGCTAACCTGTGTAACCCCCCTACCTTGTAATTTCAGATTCTTGATTAAATTTATTTTATCTTTCTTTTAAGGTTTTAACTAAACTATTTTAGATATGCCACAGGTAGTCATTT
This sequence comes from Natrix helvetica, assembly GCF_964273705.1. Taxonomy (NCBI): domain Eukaryota; kingdom Metazoa; phylum Chordata; class Lepidosauria; order Squamata; family Natricidae; genus Natrix; species Natrix helvetica. Next base: position 187,327,099 of record NC_138548.1, read on the forward strand.
AGTGACAACAGTTGGGACGAACAACTCAATCATTAAGCAAAGTGGTCACTAAGTGATATTATGTGCTTACAATCTTATTTCAGTTTTCCTTTTTTTACAAAACCTGAGAAAGTTGTAAAAGTGAGAATTGGTCGCAAAGTTACTTTTTCATCATCATTATAATTGTGAATGATTGAATTATTGTTCTATGAGGAGTCACTAAATGAGGATGATTTGTAATTTGTTACATGTCAGATGATTATATTTTTTCAAATACAAGAGAACACTCTATTCCCTACTTTGAAATGGTACAGTCCCAAGGGAGAAGTTGGCACCGAAGATTGCATGAGATGACTTCAGTCTCTCCAACCATAATTGATGGAAAGAAATACAAAGGCATCTAGGAGGGGAAGGATGGGCTGTGAAAAATGTCAGGGTGCTGCCTACAATTGTACATGCAATGCACATACAAAGGGAAAGGACTGCTATTCTGCAAGAAGAATCTAGATTTTTTAAATTTCCCCCTGGACAAAAAGCTGCTGCAGACAGCCTAATATTCCACCCTTGGATAGGAAGGAAAGTGGCAGAGTGAGTTCTATTCTACTGAGCCCCCATTGGTTTTGGATCTCAGACATCCCACGCCTGGTGTTGATATGACATGAGAACATTCCCATTAAAATGAATTGTAATTGAAATTGCATACCAAACAGACACTTGTAAGTATTTATTTCTTAATGAAAAATACACACAGGAGAGTGGAAAGAAATTAAGGACCACTTTATTTATTTATTTTTACTTACTTAAAGTTCTTTCTACTAAAAATGGCCCTCCAATGACTCAAGCTGCTTTGCCATTAACAATAAACTGTTTATTTGCAGCATGGAGCTGCAGCCATTAACAATACAATTTCTAACTAAATTTGAATGAATGATTTTAGGGGGGAAATCTATCACAATCCCACTAAACTGCAGAATTAGTAAAAGTTTTGCCACTGTCTTAGTTATTATACCTTCGTGCACGCACGTACGCACACATCAATGCAAGAAAATCTATGATTATTTTATTTATTTGCTGAAAATAAACAAAACAATATGCAGAAATTTAGCTTACATTGGATAAAGGCAAATCAATTACTATCTATTACTAACAGGTAGAGAAAACATTAAATGCTAAAGCTAACACAGTAAATAGAATTTTTTTTAATGTTTGCTTGCAGTTTTGGATGTAAAATAAAGGATACTACTTGCATCAGGCAGCATTATTTAATACATAGCCAATATATACTTTCAGATTCTAAAAACAGATATCTGAGATAGAGTTTCTGATGGATACCCTGTTTCCCTGAAAATCAGGCCTCCCTGGATAATAAGGCAAAGCGCATGCACTACAATAAGCCCTCCCCAAAAATATTGCAACACAACAGCAGCCATGAGGTGATCATGCTCGCTGCCTCCTGCAACTCAAAAATACTAAGACCTCCCCAAAATAAGGCCAAGCACTTATTTTGGGGTCAAAAGAAAATACCCTGTCTTATTTTCAGCGAAATATGGTATTTGAGACAAGGACTTTGAAAAAAAATCTATGGGATTTGATATTTTTTTAAATTCTGGAATAAACAATCCTGTTCTGGGCATGCTAGACTGTTGTGTAGATTACATCTTTGTTGTCCCACTTCCTAAATACTTCAATATAGATTTCAAGTAAAAAAGATACCCTAATATTTTATGTATATTTTGAAACAAAATATATTTTAGCAAAGTATAGTTTGGAAGAAAGATTTTTTTAAAAATATGTAATTAAATTATTTTTTTAAAAAAATAGTTTCAGTCTGCTAGGAAAAGCAGAGATACAGGACAATAGAAGTCACACTGATATAGAGTAGAAATAGATGTGCCCTAATAGGCATTTATTAGACTTTGTTCAGTCTGACTGGGCAATATAGCATAAAAACCAGATATCTGAATAATCACACTAAGAGTCATCACATCTTCCTTAGATAAGATACAATAACCAAAAAAATTGTTTTAGCTTTTGTTCTTCTCTCTCCTAGTGAAAAGCAGAAATAAACTTTTTTCCTGTAAATTTAAAATGAAACTAAATTAAAAAGAACTAAGAAAAAATATATTCAATCTTTAAGGTACCCCAATCTATTAATTACTGGAAGGTGCACTACATTGGTATATTGTGCGTCTTTGGTTAGCCACAATATAACTTTGTTTTACAATTTTGTCTTAGATCTAGAATTGTAGAATCATAAAGCTGGAAGGGACCTTTGACTTGGAGGTCTTCTAGACCAACCCCTTGTCCATGGCAAGTGACCTTATTCTATCCATGATACTGACCTTCATTCACTGCACTAATTCTCAAAGTTTGAAGTCTAAGCAAATGAATTAGCCCTGTCCATAGTTTAAACTGAAAACTAATAAAGTGCTTATTCTGTGATTGATAAATCACTACAAAATATGAATATAAACTATTGAAATTGCATTGGTTTCCAGTTCAATTGGAAAACAGGAACTGATTAATTCCAGGATATATTACATGGATCTATGTCTCCTACTATAATCGAAGGCATCATGGTTGAGTCATACGCAAATACACTCACTTAAAAATCTAGCATATGTTTTAAAACGTAGCTGGTATGTAACAACTTCTTACCGTATTTACAAAACCACAATTCACAAACCACAGTTGCAGGCTTCACTCAAACCACCAAGCCACAAACAGACTATAACACTTTAACATGAAAGAGAGAAAAGGAGTTTATTGAGAAAGCTTTCCACAATCACGACAGTTCAAATAATTTTTTTAAAAAACAACAGCTTTTGTCTAATTTTATATGGATAGAGCAGAGCCAGAAATTGATTAATTTTGTTTTCCAAATTGATATTGTACAATATGGGGACAATTCTGGAGCTGATTCTGGTGTGAACCTCTTGTACACGGATGCTCTATATATAATGGAAAGAACAAATTTCCAGTTATAGAATCATAGAGCTGCAAAGAACTGTTTAATTCATCAACCACCTTCTATTGTGCTGATATTGGTAAAAACACTAGGAACGGATACATGTAGTCCAGCAGTTTAATGGTTTGCATTTGTATAACCTAAGGCCATGATGCCTATGGAACCTATGGCACGCATGCCCTAAGTGGCATGCGGAGCCATGTTGGCTGGCATGCACGGCATGGCCTGTTCCTCTTCTGGGTTTCTGGCATGTGTGCACATGTGCACACGTGATGATCTGCTGTTTTTTGCATCTGTTGAAGTGCCAGAAACCGGAATAGCTGGTGTTTTGGTTTCCGTTGTGCACATGCACACCAGCCAGTTGATCATCGCATGTGCATGCACACCAGTAACCAGAAGACAAGTTGGCCAGTACGTCTGCGCACACTGGAAACCAGAAGTTCATGTCTCGCTGCGTGCATGCCCACTTGGCAGCTTCTGTTTTGGGGCATGTCTCCGACAAGTGCACATGTGGTGCCGAAAAGGTTCGCCATGACTGATCTACGGCAAGAGACGAAAGAAACCTTAGAGACATTTTGCTGGCATATGCTTTGGCTAAGAGAGGGAACTACCATATTACAACTACAACATAAATCTTGGATTTTACATTTGATATCAAATCAACAGGTAACTTTATTCCAGCCAAATTCTTTCCACAACATCTGTATATATAGAAATTTATACTGAGCTACCCTACAGGACTGCTGTAATAAATACAATTACATAATACAGTGTTTTCCCCATAAATAAGACATGTCCTGATATTAAGCCCAATTGGGCTTTTCAGCGCATGCGCTAAAGTAACCCCCCAAATTAGCCCCCCCAAACTATTTAAACGCATGCACAGCCAATCTCCGCCATTTCCTCTAGTTGCTTTCTGCGCAAACAACATGAAGTGAGGAAGTGAGGCCAGAGGGGGAAAGGGGGGACATGCTCCACACCCCCACACCCCATTAATGTACCTAAAGGTAACGCTGATGGCTGTGCAAAAAGAGAGGTCACATCAAAAAGAGCAGCCACAGAAGAAAGAGCGCCCCTTTCTTTAAGATGGAAGCAAAATAAATAACCCATTAATTTTGCTTCCATCTTAAAGTAACAAATCACTGGAAAGTCAAGAGGCTAATCAGTTGTAGCAGACTTCTAGTGTGCTTTTGCTGCCATAGCAATTTTCATTTTTAAATGCAGTCTTTACCTTCTTTAGAAACAGTAATCTCCTTCTGAAAACTCAGCTGCTGTTCTTTTCCCCAATTTCCCATGATTTGCCTTTTAACTCCTAGGCTTCACATTCCTTTCATTTTGAAAGAAAGAAGACACAGAGGTACAGGATTTAATAACAGGAGGTAGCTTTGATTCTCCTGCAACTTTCCTTTTCCAAGTAGAAGTGGCAAAATATGCAGTGGAAACCAAAGAGTTTAACATTATATTAGATATTGCTGAGTTGTAGAAGAAAGGTACTGGTTGAGAAATAAACATACTTTCTTTTTAAAAATTAAATCTAGACACAGAAATAAATGGCTAATGGAGCCATATCACCAGTTTATTTAGTTGCAATTCCAAAAATCATAGAAAAAATCAATTTAAAAGGAAGCTAATTCATCCCCATTCTCAATTATAGTATAGTATTATGTGGGAAAATAATGGGTAGAAAGAATGACTTTGAAGAATAGGAAGAAGAGCCACTACCAAGACAGAGGTCAGATAAAATAAACTTGAGTCTGGGACCGAACTGCAATCTGAAAAAGTGTCTCAGAAAATACCCTCCCTAGTTCTCAAGAAAAAGGCAGGGAGGTGAGAAGCACATCCAAACTTGCAACATTCTATTACTATAACCTTATAATAAAAGTAGTATTAGACTACTGATGAAAACAAATTTGAAAGCTAGTTTAATACATCTGTCTACAATGAATTTGAGCACATTACACTTCTAAGCATTCCAAATCTCTTAATTTATAATGCTACAAGTATTCCAACCTCACCCTACATATTACCTTGGTTCCAAAATTTAACAGCTGCATGGGACTGCTTTAAAAGTGCAACTGGAATCAAGTATAGTTGGTCAGCCAGTAGATTTGATAGAATTCATCTGATCTCCAAAAAGATTAGTTGTCAGGGTTCCAAATAACATCCAAAATTAAATCAGAGTCCAAGGCAAAGTATTGCTCAAAGTTCCAATTTATTAAGAGAGTCATGTTAGCACATCTGTGTCTGCACAGAGAAGCGACCGTTATCTGCTACCATTCCCATGGGCTCTATCTTCATCTTCACTGATATTTTACTCTGACCCAGGTGTGACCCGGGTCAGGTCAGTGATGGGAGTCAGCACCCCTCCCAGCACCCCCTGCAGGGGTAGCTGGTGAAGTATTTTAAGGTAGATTCGGGTCAATTCCGATTAGCTGGCCTGGCATAATTATAACTGTTATAACTGTTACCTCCTGGAAATATATTTTTAAATGGTATTTTAAGGGTATTGTTTTAAATTTAATTGATTTTAGGGGTTTTAAAGCCATATTTATATTCTTGCTGTACAGTTCTTTTAATTCTTTTAACCCTCCTCCATATTTATTTATTTATTCATCTGTTTGTCTATTTAATGAATTTTACTGTGGATGATGTATTTGCTGTGTGGACTGTACACCGCCCCGAGTCCCTTTTGGGAGAGGGGGTGGTCTAGAAGTGCAAATAAATAAATAAATAAATAAATAAATAAATAATGTCAGGGTTCCAAATAACATTCAAAATTAAATCAGAGTCCAAGGCAAAGTATTGCTCAAAGTTCCAATTTATTAAGAGAGCCATGTTGGCACATCTGGGTAAACCCAGATTTGAAAGCTTCCTGGTTTTCCACACCCAGTTGAAAGTTCAAGATCCTACCCCCACATCCACAAGTCCATTACATGGCCCAATCTTTCACTGCTATACTGGCAGTTCCACCCATCCAGTTCCTGTCAGGTGCAGAGGTGTAGAGACAAAGGATGACCTTGGATTCTGGAAAGGAATTTTATTTTGACAATATCACATTCTACTCCTTATTATTCCCCCTCCCAATTCCCCACTAATGGAACAGCATAGTAGAATAGAATATTAGTGTAGCAGGCCAAAGATCCCAAAAGGAACCAGCTACAGGCCTCACATTAGTATCACCAAATCTGCATGTCATTGTTATAGTGCACATATGCCTTTTCATATGCAACAAACCTCAAGAGATTAGATCTTTGGCCCCACATCTCTGTGGATCTGTGGACTTCCACTATTGGAATTGAACTTCCACTACTCACATTTCAGTTTTTGGCCTTTCCAAGGCCTGTCTATCTGTCTCCTGATTTACTTTAAATATATTGATTTAAAGCAGTTAATACATCACAACCAAAACTAAAATCCAGAACACCTAAAACATAGCAAAGCCAGTGTCATATTAGGGAAGGACATTCAATAACTCCAACACTCGTTATGAAGAGTTTTGTCATTGGAGCCCCCTATTTAACTTCCCATGGAAGAAGGTCTTGAATACAATAGAATACTTCAGGCAATTTGGCTTTACACACCATAGGCTACAATAAAAAAAATCTTATAAAAATAGCAGTAGGAGAAGAAGAAAGTTATCTGATGCAATCTAACAGTTCACAATGGTGCATTTATCTAAGTATATAATAACTCAAAGTACCAAATTTTCAGAAATATGGCTCTTTGAGTTCCAGTTGCTAAACTTAAATTACTTTAATGCTGTTTAAAAATTCAAATACCTTTGATAATAAGAAAAGACAAATACATTTTAAAACTGGCATTTTCAATGGGGAATATATATTGAGATTTGGGCAATGTCACTCATTGTTTTAATTATTTACATGCCCCTCTCCTCCCATAGGCTTCTCAAGGCAGATAATAACAAAAATCACACTGAAATATCATGAGATAGTTATTCATTGTAAATAAACTCAAACTGAAAGGCTTGGCTAAAGAGAGTGGGCTACTTTTCTAAAAGATTTGGGAGTAGCATAGAAGAAAGACTACTGCCATTTGCTCACCACATGGAATTGGGAAAGTGATGGATTCCTAGATGCAAACGCATTCATATGAGTGAAGCAGCCCCTGAGATCATAAGGCCTGTAAATTGCACACAGAAAAATTATTGTCTGGCAATAATCACCAGTTTAGCTGCTATATTGTGCAGCTAAAGTTTGAGGCAGTCCCATGTAAATCACAGTGAAATAGAGAAGTCAGCTGCTGGGTCCAGAATAATCATGTTTCATAGAATCCTAAACTCCTAGGGTTGGAAGAGATTTCTGAAGTCATCTTAAGCAATCCCCTGCTTGGGTAGAGGATCTAAAAGAGCATTTCTGAGAGGATTATCTAGCCTCTCTCTGAAGACCTCCAGGAAAGAAGCCTTCAACCCTTCGTGTGGCATTTTGTTCCACTCCACTGGCTGCCTGCTCATATACTCAGGAAGTTTCTCCTGGTTTCTGGGCTGAACTTTCTTCCTTATAATTTTAACCCTTTCCTTCAGCCTGGGGAAATGTGTGAGTCCACTCTTTCTTCTGTGTGATGAACCTTCAGATATTTGAACATTGTTTCATATCTCTGCCTGGTCATCTCTTCTTTAGTCTAAATTTACCAATCTATAGTAACTGATCCATGATGAGCCATGGTGGTGCAGTGGTTAGAGTGCAGTACTGCAGGCTACTTCTGCTGACTGCTGGCTGGCTGCAATTTGGCAGTTCAAATCTCACCAGGCTCAAAGTTGACTCAGCCTTCCATCCTTCCAAGGTAAATAAAATGGGGGCCCAAATTGTTGGGGGTAATATGCTGACTCTGTAAACTGATAAAGAGAGGGCTGTAAAAAGGGTGGGTTTCAAAATATTTTACTACCGGTTTCGTGGGTTTGGCTAAGTGGGGGGGGGGGCATGTGACTGAGTGGGCAGGTCAACTTGACATCACTCATGCCTACACAGTCTCATGCCCCCCCCCACTTAGCCACGCCCACCGAACCAATGAATATATACCTTTTTTTCCAAATTCAAGCGAAAACCAGCCATTTCTCAGAACATTGCAATTTCCTCCCCAGGAAGGAATGTGGTTTGCAGCTCATGGATCCACCCTATGCACCCTGTGGCTCAGCTTTAGACCCAAGTGGCAGATTTGGTTTATCTTCCCACTCCCACTCCTCTGTGGGCCGAGGAGACCCCCTGGAGTCCCTCAACACAAGCAGCAGCCAAAATTCACCCCTTCTCCAAGATTTGAAGGGAACTTCCCCTCTATTTCAAGGCCCTTTTTGAACGAGGGTGGCAAATTAAGATGCCAACCAGAGAAAAATATTCTGTCCCTTTGAATGCAACACGGGCTCTTCTAGCAAGGGGCCAAAGAAAAAAATGCCACTTTCCTCCTTAGCGGTCAGAGGAAGAGGTGAACTGCTGTTGAATATGGAGGTTCGAATTTGCACTTTCTCCAAATAGCTGAAGAAAAAACAGGCAAGCACACGAGGCCAAGCAGGACTTTGGAGGAAAAAACATGCCAGGAATTTGCATAGCTGATGGAACCAGAGTGGAGGAAGATGAGGATCTGAGTCATCTGGGTCATCATTCTCTGGGCAGGGGTTGGCAGAAGCTCCTAGGAAAAGCCAGTGGCTCTGCACTCAGGGCGCAGCAGCAGCAGGAGAAGGAGCAGACAGAGAACTGAGGGGGAAGAGACAGGGAGCGACTGTGTCTGGGTGGCGTTTTGTTCACGTGTTCCAGTGGGGTGGGTGGGTGCGAGTTGTTATGCACGCATGCGTGCAAGAAAGTCTTGAGGAGGGGAGGAGGTGGAGCTGTTGCCCGAGGGCAAGAGCAACCCTCGGCCACCTCTGAGTTAGGTTGGAGAGCCGCCTTGAGCCTCCCTCTCTTGATCTCCTTGTGCCTGGAAAATCCTTCTCCAGGCAGGGGTGAAGAAGAGTCGCCATCCTCCTCCTCCTGTGGTTCCTACCCAGCACTCTCTCTTCTCTCTCCCTTTCGCCTCCCCACACTAGTTTACCCATCCCAGATAGTTCGGGCTACGCCTCCCTCTGACCAGGCCACCTTCCTCGCCAGCGTCGCTCTGGAGTGAATTCTTCCATTCTTGGCTATTGCGAAGAAGTGGCAGCTCTGTTTGCACCATGCCTGCTTCATTCTCTTTCACAGCCGCTTTGCACCTTGTTTGCAAAGTGGCTCTCAAAGAGAATGAAGTGAGTGTAGTGCACTGTATCTTTGCAACAGCCGAGGACCTCTTCCGCTTGAAGCTCCAAGCTATGGGGAGGGGGGTGGCTGCAACACTGGCAGTTTCAGGGGACTCTCTCCTTCAGTGGTTCATCTTCTTAAACTATAGGTGGCTACATTGGCTTTGTCCTTAAAGGCTGCTGCTCTGTGCTTTTTTATCTTTCTCGGACACGGAGAAAAGCAACCCTCTGAAGGGACCCAGCCTGCTGCTGAACTTGGAAGCTGAGAGGCTTCTTTTCCACCCAACTGCTGATGCAGAGCGCCAAAAAGATCTCCGATCACTGCCACCATCTTGACGCATGCACAGCTTTCTTCTCACTGGCTGGAGGACTTTTTGGCACCCTGCTGCCAGTGGCTGGGTGGAAAAGAAGGCTCCAATCCTCTGGCATTCAAAGAGGAGGCTGAGAGGCTTCTTTGCCAGCCAGCCACTTCCCAGCTCCAGTCAGCTTGCTGTCCGACAGACATGAGCAGCGACCAGGGGACCGGTTCGGGGGTGTGGCCAGCCTGCCAGTACTACCGCTTCGGAGCGCCAGCCCCAATTTTTACTACCAGTTCTATCGAACCGATCCAAATGGGTAGGAACCCACCTCTGGCTGTAAAGCGCTGTAAAGCCTTATATAAGTCTGTTGCTATTGCCATCCTCAGTTCAGTAACTCCATCTGAACAGAATACCAAATCTACAATAAGCATTATTGCATGTGTGGGACTAGATATTCATTTGGACAGATCATTGATTGCTATGGTGCACATGCATTACACAGCTCTGCTTTATGTAGCTACATTATGAATATTAAAATCCCCCATGACAAATAGTCTAAGAGTATTCCACTTCCAAGAGAACTCTGGCTTGCTCAGAAAAGGAATTTGGCTAGACAACATGATGGGACCCCTTCATTGTCCTGGCTATCCCATCACAGCTATAGGCACTCTGTATCAAGAGAGTGTTAGATGAAATATTTGGCCAGAGTGATGGAGTTATTAATCATCACTTACCCTCCAGATCTAACTGGCATAACCATGGAGTAACCCAACAAACAGAATAGTTCTCTTCTTTTCCTCCAGATACATAGCTGACTGACTCCTCATCTAAGAATAAATGCTGTTTTATAAGCAACTGGCCTGCCATTAAACAGCAGGACCTCTGGGCTAATGGGGACTTCCCTGTCACATGACATTCTTAGTCAGATTGCAGCCTGAAAGGTGGTGAACCCAACGAGTGGTCTTTTTTCCTTCCCTGCAATCACCCTCAGTTGTTGAACCCATTCTATCTCATTTCAAGACCTATTGTCCCAGTGGAAGCAACCATATAGCCCAGTGATGGCGAATCTATGGCACGCGTGCCACAGGTGGCATGCGGAGCCATTTGTCAGGCACTGCTCTGTTAGCTGGCCAGTGTGCATGCGCGCACTGGCCAGCTGAGTTCACCATTTTAAAAAGCCATTTTTCGCCCTCCCCAGGCTCCAGAGGCTTTATAGGAGCCTGGGGATGGTGAAAAAAGCCTCCCCCGCCCCCCGGAGGCTTCAGGGACCATCTGGAGGCTTCCCTGAAGCCTTCGGAGCACTTAAAATGACCCTCCAAGCAAACCGGAAAAGTCACTTCCGGTTTGCTCGGAGGGTAGTTTTAAGCGCTCCGAAGGCTTCAGGGAAGCCTCCGGACGGTCCCTGAAGCCTTCGGAGCGCTTAAAACGACCCTCCGAGCAAACCAGAAGTGACTTCCGGTTTGCACGGAGGGTCATTTTAAGCGTTCCGAAGGCTTCAGGGAAGCCTCCGGACGGTCCCTGAAGCCTTCGGAGCGCTTAAAGCGACCCTCCGAGCAAACCAGAAGTGACTTCTGGATTGCACGGAGGGTCATTTTAAGCGTTCCAAAGGCTTCAGGGAAGCCTCCGGACGATCCCTGAAGCCTCCAGAGGGCCTCCGGGGAGGGGAGGCTCTTTTCACCCTCCCCAGGCTCCTATAAAGCTTTTGGAGCCTGGGGAGGGTGAAAAAAGCATGTAAAAATGGGGGTCGCGCCTTTTGTGCGTGCATGCGCACTGGGGGGTTGCACATTGCCTTATGGTGCAGCACACTCGCACCCGACCCCCCTGCGATCCCCCCAGTTGTGGCACGCGAGCCTTTTAGCTTAGACTACAATTTCTATCTCAACCAGTATAATATAGAAGCTGGACTCCAAAATGCTAGGAGGTCATTGGGTTGTTTATCAGGGAAGAAGTTACTCTTGGGATACCAGGGCTACCTAAGAGTATGTTTTTCAAGTCAAGATCCACACTTTTCCTTTAAAAGCCCTGCCAGGTAGTCCATTTCAAAAAGTGGATAGGGAGCAGGATGAAGAACTCGACAAAGCTACGATGAAAGTAAATTAATTTAATTTTCATTGAACATCATAGAATGAATATGCTCGTTTCCTATTTAATGACTTCCCTGTTACATAAAACAGCTACTGGTTTTGGAGCAATTGCATTGGCTAGACCCAAAGCTTTGGTAGCTGGTTGTTCATTCTAATTTAGAAAGATTAATCTGCCTAAATGTAGTCCATAGGGAATTATTACAGGGAATTAATGGTAAAAGCTCCACAATGAAAAAGAAAGGATGCACAGATTCTTTTGCATACCAGTTCTTCTAGCAGATGTTGTAGGATTTCAGCTGTAGAAGCCTGTAGCTGTCACCATTATAAAATACCTTAAATGCCCTCAACTTTGTGAGAGGTAATATTTAGAGCATCTCTTTCTGATTAAGTCAAATGATCAGCCCAAGATCAGCAATTATTATACTTTAAAAGTAAATGAAAATAAACTTGGCAGATATCCAGTAAAGCAAGTCATATCATGTCTAAAGACCGTAAAAGTTTTCCACATCTCCAAAGTCAATTCCTATTTTTACAATCAAATTGTCAAACTAAATATGTTTAACAGTCTTGACTCAAAGAACTGAATGACAACCTCTACAAGATCAGTGAAGCCTGTATTTCTCAATTGCTGTAGATGAAACGACTTTGGAAATAAAAAGAAAGGAACAAGCTATAAAGGCTACACGAGTTGAAATCAAGCAATTTGGTATGAATCAGATTGTGGGTATGCCTAAAGTTGGATTTTTGAGGTCAATGGCTGTCTAGCTGGATACGGGAGATTCTAATCCAATTCATTATTAATTGATTAATGAAATACAAACTTCATAAAAGAATGTTACCAATTGAATGACTACACTTTATATAAAGTATTTCTACTCCATTTATCAAAAGGCTCTCAAAACTACCAGCAAAATAATATTTACAAATATAATTTATTACAATTGTATACAAAATAATATAATTGATTGAAATAAGAACCATAGAAAACTGTATTAATCATTACTACCAATCAACAGAAAAGAGCAAAGTTTCATGTTAATGCAAACAACAGACTCAGGCAGGTTGGTAGTGAAGAGACAACATGGGTAAAATAGACTCACTCTTATGTGATTGCAGAAAATGAGAGCTCTGATGTTCTCTGCACTACTAGGGCAATAATACTTGGGCAGGTGGTTGGACCAGAATATATCCAATGTCCCTTCTATGGAACTCTATGACTCCATGAATATCACCATCCATATTCTATCATCCACTGTCAGGAAGCTTGTCTCTAGTCGAAAGTTTGTGTTAGAGATACAATTAGGGACTTCAAGGGCTAATTATAAAAATGTGGGTTATACAAGGTTTAATGATACAAAATTGGGCTCAGTTTCAAATTATTTGAGAGTTGCAGATATGAACTGGGGTGGGGCTTCTAAGAGAGCAGACAACAACTACCATATTTTTGAGTATAAGACGCACCTTTTTCCCACCTAAAAGAGGGTGAAAATTTGGATGCGTCTTATACACTGAATGTAGCCCCACCCACCCACCAGCCCCCACCCTTTGGCCTCTGTCTCCCAGCAATTTACCTCCTTGCAGCAAATGGGGAAAATGGGACTTGCAGAGGTGGCAATAGGCTATGGCAATCCCTGCAGCCTGAAACAACTGATGACCGGGAAGCCCATGCTGAAATTGAAAGTGAAACTTGCTAATTGTTCCATGAGGCAAATTGCTGGGAAGCAGAGACAGATTTTTTTTCTTGTGCTAATCAGGCTGTTTGCTGTTTACTGCAAGGAGGTAAGTCAATAACTATAAATGCCTATAGAATGTTCAAAATATTAGACTTATTTTTTAAAGACTGCTTTATTATTGTTCTAGACAACTCAACAAAATGAAGAAGCTTTTTAAAATAAATGCTTGATCTGAAGAGGCCCAGTGCTATTGTATCTTCTTTTAAATAGCAGATAATAACTATACTTCCAGAAAGCCACATCAATTTTAACAGCATATGTACAAATATAGTCTGAAATGTAACACCACAAACAGTGTATATCTCCTGTACTGTTTGCTGTTTGTTGCAAGGAGGCAAATTGCTGGGAGGCAGAGGCAGATTTTCCCCCCTTGTTTTCCTCCCTCAGAGCTAGGCACGTCTTATACTTTGGAGCGTCTTATACTCCGAAAAATATGGTAACTAACACTTGGCTCACCATGCAATATTGAAACAGGATACTTTTATGTTCTAAAACAAATAGTTGCAAAATAGCTGCCCACTACAGGAAAACTGTACAGGTTAGAAAAAATGTAGAGCAGCCCCTCTGCTCCCATTTTATTTTATTTAAATTTTAAACTTCATTTAACTTGCATAGTTGAAAACAGCTCATAAGATGATTAGGCTGCAGGAAAACTTCAGCATGCAGCTTTTTCAGCTCCATCTATGGAATAAAACGTGCAGTGTTATTATTGCTATGGCATAATACTGACTGTATCTGTATATGGCTCTTCCTCTCTGGGAAGCTCAGAGCTAAGCACACAATGCTACAGTATAAGAAAATAAAACTTTTTAAAAAGAATATCATATTATACTGCACGTATGTGTAGCTGATGTTTGTATTAATATAATTAACACAAATTAATGCAATTAATTTGAAAGCGGTTTTGTTCTGAGTTCAGCTTTTAAGGTGTCATTCTGAGATTAGATGATGGGAGGAAAGGGCAGTCATATTTCCATACAGTACTACAAATCCCTCACAATGGTCAATGTGCTAAAATTGACACATCGGGTGACAAGTACAAGGTTAGGGCACATTGAAAGATGTGAGGTCTCCTAATTTTCTCCCTGATTCTCTATAGTTGCCCAGATGGGGAAAAGATAAAACTAGCTATATGGTAACTTGATGCAAGTGAAACATTTTAAAAAGAGTTCTCTAATGCTAAAATACTGCAATAAAGGGTTTTTTTCCCCCCTCTACATTAAAATGTATTTAAAAATTAATTCTGGAATTTCACCATTAATGTGTTATTGTTTTCTCCCCTTTTCCCATTTGGTATACCAACATAAAGGAATTTCGGCTGGGATCCAAAGTATAAGGATCTTGTGACAAATCAGCAGCTATCTGTAGAATACTAACAACAATTCAATTATTCTGGTTACCTCTTCATCAGACCATTTGTCTTTGTTAGCAAACTTTGAAAAGACTGAGACCTCTTGCATTTTTCAAGAGCATGTCTGTCTGGCAGGCAGTAGCTGCCATTCTGCCATTCTTCATGAAGCAACTTTAAACAGATTGAAGGGCTGAGAAAGGCAGCATGATAATAGTATTGTTGGCTCTTCTCATTTGGTCCAAGGCAAATCCAAGCAAATCCAAGGCAAATCCAGTGGAAAGACTGATTTACTTCTCAAAGATTTTGCACATATGGTATGCTATCCCTGCCCTGAATAAAAATGCTTTCTGTCCTTCCCCTACCTCTTAGTAATAATGTATTGGATTGCAGTTAGACCATGGGAGCCTGGCCTAGCTAGATATTGTTGAGATGTAGTATTTGCGGCTGTATCAGATGTCTTTGTACAAAATAAAGCCTAGCAGTATGACATGCCCTGCATACAAGAGAATAGTGACTGTGATGCAGAGGTATTGGTTATATAGACAAATCTGTCAGCTGATACATTTTTCTGGTAATGTGAATAATTATTTGAAAACATGGTTCAAAACAGAATTTCTGTAACTGCTTTGTTTCCCTGAAAATATGACCTACTTAGAAAGTAGAAAGTAAGTCTTAACTTGATTTTTACATATGTGCCCAATATAAGCCCTACCCCCAAAATAAACCCTAATTAAGACCCTACCCACTCCAGGGTGCATGGTAAAAATTAAGCTAGGGTGGGGATGGGGAGGGTAGAGCTGTTCTACTACTTACTGTATTTTTCGGAGTATAAGATGCACCTTTTTCCCTCAAAAAAGAGGCTGGAAAATCTGGGTGCGTCTTATACACTGAATACAGCATTTTTCTGCCTCCCAAAACCCCACCCCCCATCACCAAAATGGCCGTGAATAGTTTGTAGGAGGCTTTCAGACAGCTCCTGTGGGCTGGGGAGGGCAGAAATGAGCAAAAAATGGGCCGTTTTAGATATGTGGTCAACTCAGGTACAAAAGAAGCCACGGAATATTTTGAAGGATAGTTTTAATTTCTTTCCATCTTGAAAAGATGGTTTTATTTTGTTTTAAATGGATAGTTTCATGATATGCAAACTGAAAGTTTGCATATCATGAAACTATCCATTTAAAACAAAATAAAACCAACCAGACAAGTCTCAGCCATCCCTCTTTTTCTAGTATGTCTAGATTTTTAAGAACATTATCTGCCCATTTATCCATTTCAATATCACTGCATCCATTGATGTTCAACTAAGCACATTCTTGTAAAGTGAAACTTCATATTATGTTACAAATTGAGCTAACCTCCCTATAAAATGTTGCATCTGTCTTCACTCTGTATATGATTTCTTAATTTTCCAGAGAGATATCACAAGAAAGGATTGAAGATGGTCAGTCAATTCTCAATGAAAAACAAAACCAATATGAAATCATTATTGTATAACTTTTAGGAAAAACCTGGAAATGATACAGAAAGATTTGCTGGGGGGGAAAAACCCCATTATACCTTCAAGTGTTTTTCTTTGGATCAAGCAAGATTTAAATCTCATGAACTGCTGTATGTCTCTCTTTTTCACCAGACCCAATTCATTTTGATTTTTTTCCCTATTTATTTAATTTCTTAGAAAAGCTAGATCATAAGCTAGCTGATGACTTTGTAAATGCAAATGGCCAATGTTGTGGAACCGACAATCTAATGACAGAGTGTTTAGTGTTCCCTAAAGCAAAAGACAGATGAAGAGAAACAGTGAACCGGCAACCTTAGCATAATTAAGACAAGCCTGAGCGCTTGCTGAGCTGCCATTACATTAATCTCACATCAGTGGCACCTGGCTCAAATTTATGAGATATGTAAAAAGACCCTTTCTGACTGACCTTGATAAGACAGTGTTATCTATCACTTGAGGGGGAAGGGGTGGCAGAAATGACATCCAAGAGGGGGAAGGGCCAGATGAAAAGTTATCCTTGGTGTGGCGAGGGGCTACAAGACCAAGTGTGTTGCTTACAAGATCAGAGATACACAGAGCTCTTTCACAAGCTGAGTTAAAACTGTCACCCCTAATTTCTTATCCATATGAATCTTTGCAGGAGTCATTTTCTGGGCACCCACTGAGGGTATGATGTTTGTCATGATATTTCTTAACATGTTCTGCTTTTAAAAAATATTCTCTAGGACAGCGATGGCGAACCTTTTTTGGCTCGCGTGCCATAAGTGGGGAGAGCGCAGGGGGGTCGTGTGCAGGCATGCTGCACCCATAATGCAATGCGCGACCCCCCTAGTGTGCATGCGCGCACTACAGGTGCTCCCCCCATTTTTACATGCTTTTTTCGCCCTCCCCAGGTTACAGAGGCTTTATAGGAGCCTGGGGAGGGTGAAAACAGCCTCCCCCGCACCCCCGGACACCCTCCGGAGGCATCAGGGAAGCCTCCGGACAGTCCCTGAAGCCTTCGGAACGCTCAAAACGACCCTCCGAGCAAACCGGAAGTCACACATGACCCTTTGTTAGACAATTTAAAAATATAAGAAATCCCATGCTGCAGTTTATCAAAATGATTTGCACTGTGCTTTTAATTATGAGAGAGCCAGTCTGATGAAGTGGTTAAGTTGTCAGGCTCAAAATTGGGAGGCTGTGAATTCTTGCCTTAAGCAAAAGCCAGCTGGGTGATCTTGGGCCAATCACTTTTTCTCATGCCTAAGAAGAAGGTACTGGCACACCACTTCTGAAAATTCTTGCCAAGAAAACTGCATGGACTTGTCCAGTCCTCAAGAATTAGACACAACTGAATGGAAGAAAATAATAATAATTATGAACTTGGTTTCTAAGTTGATCTGCAACTAGATGAAACTAAGCAAATCTGGATTTATATTTCTATGTATAAATAAAAGATATCTGTTGTTTTCAAGTTGTTCCTGTAGTCTTCTGTTAAATGCTTTCTCCCCTTTAACTGTGTTTTTCTTCTTATTTTGAATGTTAAAGTATCACATTATTAATGGCTCTATTACATTTGATGAATGTTCCAATGTGCTTTAGGGACTGTGGTCAGACAGTAGGATATTTTAAACAAAATTAATACTTTTATCAAGGTGACTTTGCATTACTTAAGTTAACTTGCTATTATCAAAGTTCTAAATCAGTAATGGGAACCTACTGACTAGGCTTCATGTGACCCCTCCATTCTCCTTTTTGTACCCCTAAAAAGTCTTCTGGCAATGACTGATGAAAACTCACAGCAGTTTTCTGTCACCTTAAGGTAGGGAATACATGAAAAGTATAAACTCAAAATAATCATTAATATGGTAAACAATGAAAAAATAATTCAATTCCCCTTCCAAACGTAATCCACATGTACAGCATGGCATCTACTTTCAAAATGTGTTAAATGTACTTTTGGCCACTAAAGTTGAATCAAAGAGGAAAAGTACAAAAATGTTTATAATTTGAAAGTTAAAAAAGCAAGCTATTTTTGTGTTGCTCTTAAATTCTAAAATAATCCAATATTGTTCTGAATCTAAAGATTAAGTGACACAATTTTTATATCTTAATATAAAGTCCACAATTTAATTCAGTCTGGCTCCCTATACTCCACATATGTAGGAATGATGAATTAATATAGATTGTAAGAATATTAAATATTAGGAAAAACTAAAGTAAAACCTCTTCACCTTTTGAGCATCATAAGCAAATATCATAATCTCATTAGTTTATTTTTTTAAAACATCATTACAATAAAAATACAAGGGAGAAAATATTCTCTATACTCAGATAAATACTGTAAAGCTAATATGTCCTTCTCCTGTGGATAGCCAGACCTTTCTGATAAATTTATGAAAGTTTTTCAAAAAAATGAATTTATCGGAAATATATATTCTGAGATTGATGTGTTCAGTCTTTACCAGCAACATCTGCTGGTAAATGGTACAACAGTATGTATCTTCAAATTATCACTGAAGCAAACGAAAAAGCCTGCTTGGCTTGTGCAAATTCATAATATTCTGAAACTACCAACTAGAAGACTTTCTCAGATCTACAATTACTTCTCTGGTCACTGTAAGTCATTTTGAGGAGATAAGAGTTCAAGTCATATGTTTCATTTCTAAGTGTCTCAAGAATTATACTGAGGAAGTCTTGTAACTTCCTTCTACCCAAGATCTGAGAAGGAGGTATCCCATTACTTTTTTTTTTAGTTTTAACCAGTACACAATTATTATTTAGCTTATGTGTCATACACCAGGGATCCTGTTCCATTTTTATTCAACAACTATAAACAGCAGATAAACAATACATTTAAACTAAAAAAGTACAATTTGGAAAGTTAGAATAAAAAAGATTTCTCCACAATGTCTGACAGGACATTGATACAATGTTTCCAAATTAAGTTCTATTGTTCAACAAATTTGGACCATCTTGTTCCAATTGATCAGGCTCTGATCTACAGTATATCTTGCACGGTATAATGCAGCTTTCTGTTATACTTTTTAAAATACAATTTTATTAAAGAATTTTAAACAAGTAAATTATAAAAATAACAAAATACAGATGAATCTGAAAGAAAAGGAAGACGGAAAGTACAGAAAATAAGGGGAAAAATATATTTATAGAAACAACTTCCATTTTTGTTTACAGCAGCTACAAACTTAGTATTACTAACCCCTTTAAAATAAAGCCAACCTACTCTTTTCTTTTAGCAAATCTAAATAGAGCTATGTATTATTTATTTTAATTACTTCCAAATTTAAAATAAATAATTCCAAATTCCACCTGAACACCAGTCTCTGCCTCAGCACTATTTCTGTTGTTTGGAGACATGCCAGTCCTCCATTTTTCCCAATCCAAAATGCCTGCACATGCACAATATTATTAGTGGATAATGCAGGAACATTTTTGTAAAATAGCCGAAGGATGAGACAGGACTCGGTCTGAGGCAACTTTAACAGTGTTTATTAGGTTAACTGTAACTACAAAACAGACGAGGTTCCGCACCTTCCCTGCTTGACAGCTATTTATACGGAGCTGTCAAGCAGGGCAGCCAATGGAAACAGCCTGAACAGCCCGCGCTCAGCCAAGCCGCGTCTTAGCCAATCAGGTGGGAACGGGGCTCACCTGGAAATGAGGCTGCCGCCGGTGGAATGCAGGAGGTCGGCTGCGGAATGGCGGTGGCTGGCCTCGACGGATTGGTTTGAGAGGATGTCTCCAGCGGAGCTAAATGGAGCGAAGGGTGGCATGGATGCCATGGTAGCGGTCGCCGTGACGATGAGGCGATAGCATGCAGAATAGAACGCAGCCTCGGTGTCGGCTGAGGGAACTTCGTTTGCTCCCTATGGAACGCTGTTAGATGGCCTTCGGAGATCCCACCCTCGTCACCAGTGTAAAATAGCCAAAGGATGAGGCAGGACTCGGTCTGAGCCAACTTTAACAGCGTTTATTAGAACAGATTAACTGTAACTACAAAACAGACGTGGTTCTGCACCTTCCCTGCTTGACAGCTATTTATACGGAGCTGTCAAGCAGGGCAGCCAATGGAAACAGCCTGAACAGCCCACACTCAGCCAAGCTGCGTCTTAGCCAATCAGGCGCGACTTGGCTGTTGCTAGCTGTCAGGCAAGAATAGAACACTTTTTTTTCAGAATTTTAATCTGAAATGTCCTGTGATCTCCTTTTTAAGCCTGCTGCTGAAGTTTACCTACCATGGCAAACCACTTGTAGGTTGTGATAGTTTCTTACTATTTTGCAAGATTTTTTTTAGCTTATTTCCTTCTGCATGTGCTTACTTCATCTTCCATTCATTCATATGCCATGAATCACATTCTAGAACTGAAACTTTTGTTGAACTATATAACTTTGTTCAACCAACAATGTGAATACTAAGATTTTCCCATAAAATTAGAAGCAAGCAATGATAATTTCAATATCCTGATAACAGAGTTGTTCATGTTCTGTTTCCAAGTACTCTTAAGCATGCATATCATTTCAACTTTCCTGATTAAAGTCAAGACTAGCTCTGACCTTTGTAATGCTTTTCCATTAAGTCTTTTTGATATATGCATTTTTACTTCTAAATCTTCCTGAAACAGAATTATGTATTTGCCTTCTGATAACTAGGAAAATAGAGCAAAAACTTTACTAAGACTAAGATGAAATTAAAATTAAACTTAATTTCTCAACAGATAACTTCCTCCCCCAATAAAGGAAATAGTTCTTTTATGGATTCAACAAATAATGTGTCAACATCTTCATAGTAACTTACTAATGCTTAATTGATGAAGATAATAAATACTGATTGATTTATAATAGTTGCCATTATTAGTACCCTCTGTAAATTATAGTAATCCTATCAAACTATTATCTCCATTATTCCATTAAGAATTTTAGAAACTGATTAAATCACAAATATTTTAGCATGTCATGATTATCTTACTAATTGCAAAGTACTCTGCAGTAAAAATACTTTCTAACTGTTGTCAGTTGAAAACGAAAAGCCGAGATTTTAAAATTGTTGTTCAATAGCTTCTGACTCTTTGTCACCCAACAGATATAATTTATCCTATATTTTGTCAGCAGCTGCTTTGATTCTTAGAAGGCCCTGCTTGTATCATCAGTGATAGTAACTAGTCACTTTGTCAGCCTCCTTTTGAATTAGCTTCTATTTTTTCAAGCATCACAGTCTTCTCCAGAGAACTTTGCCCTGTATCTAAAATATTTAAACTTTGCTTTCACTAATGATGCTTTCAGTGAGCAGTTTGATTTTAAATTAATTTAAACTAAATAAAGAGCAAATATGTTTATTTTTCATGCCTGAGATCAGGGGCATGTAAAGGAGGTCAACATTCAGAATATGATACCAAATTATTAGTATTTATACATATTTATTATATAGCAAATAAATAGCCTTAGATATGCATCAAGGATCAACAGGCTGGATTACTATGTTGCTTTCATCAGTACTGTCAGTCCAGGAGTCAGTCAATGGTAAGGTGACCAGATTTTAACATTGATAAAGCGGGACACCATTGACCGGGGGGGGGGGTGTCTTGATTAAAAATTTGGTCTATATGGAGCAACAAAATTTTCATAGAACGCAAAAATAGTATTGTAATATATATTTTTAAATTTCAACATAAGTACAATTTACAAATATAATAAATTAAAAAAAATATGTATAGTACTATTTTATTCTTTGGCATATTTCTCATTTGAGTGAATTTTTTTTAGTAGATTGCTGTCGTTGTTTAAAAGGTCATGAAATTTTTCATAAGAATTTGTTAAATTATATTTCACACATAAAATGGCTTTCAAAACCTCAACACTTAATTGTGATTTTTCTGATGTCCACACTTTATTTACCGTAGAAAAAACGTGTTCAGTCACAGCATTAGTTCCTGGTAAGGACAGCGTGTATTCCACAATTTTTAGTGCACTATTGTATGGAACATGGTTTGTTTCAAAATGATGAAATATTTCTAACCATTTGTTCTCTATTGTGATTTTTGCTGATGCCCAAGATTTAACCTTTTCCTTATCAATATATTTTTTTAATAATGATACCTTGTTAAAAAGATCATTTTCGGAAATATTACTATATGGGAAATTTTGAGTAATATGATCGAATGATTTTTCCACATCATTCCAATTAAGTTCTTGTTTTAATGTAACCCAATGAAAATGTTCAATATCATTGTAATGTACCATACACTCTTCTAAATAATCTATGCAGTTACTATAAAACTTTTTGACATGATTCATGATATCTGCACGATTTATTGCACCTTGTTCTTCTAGCTGGCTTATACTATTTCGGATAGTTAATAGAAGAAAATTATTTTCTAACCGCTTTTGACACTGAAATTTTAAATTATTAACTTCATTTGCTACTTCGATTACCGAAATTTTGTCACCTTCAATAAGCTTTATAGCATTTTGAAAAAGAGCTGCTTGATTGTGTACAAACTCTAGCCAAATTTTTGAAGATTCTTTTTCAAAAAACTCTTCTAAAATTCTAGGACATTTATCCTGTGATAGAAAGTAGGATTTCAAAGGATCGTATATTTTCAAAATTCTTTCGACAGCTGACAAAAGAGCTAACCAGTGCGTTTTATTGTATCCAAGTATTTTCTGATATTCAACTTCCGCAGTTTCACAAAATTCTTTAAGCATTTCAACGCGCACAGTGTATATATAGAAATAAGAATATATTAACAATATTTTCCACATCTACGGGCAACAAATCAGCAGCTGTTTGAATGGCGTTATGTATTATGTGCGCTGCACAACCAACACCAATAATGTTTTGATTAAGGTTTTTGTTTAATTTATAAAAAATATTATTTATACCTCTTCTCGCTTTTCCTCCAAAATTTGCGTTCGTGTTGTCTGCACAATAAGCAATCATTTTATGTTTTAAATTGTTTTTTTCCAAAATATTAATAATGGAACTGAAAATTATTTCAGAAGTTTCACTGGTCAAAGAAACGAAATCTAAAATTCTAATTTTTATTCCAGTTTCCGAATCAAAAAATCTAATAATGGTTGGAAATAACTTTATATCCTTATGATTAGATGCGTCAGAATATATGGATATAAAATTATTTTTTTCTAGATTTTTGTTTAATTCTGAAAATGCATATGGGGAAAGCACATTACACACAATTGCCTCAGATTTTGTTCTAGCAGAGGCAAATTTTTTGTTGAATAACTTTTTGACAACTTGTGATGTAGTCCATAGATCTGAAGGAATGATTGTGATTAATAGCATGAAAAGACGTAAGTCCTTCTGCTAATGCTAATTTCTTTTCTTCGTCTCCATAAGTTGTTTTCCGAAAAAAATCCTGTATTTTGGAGGAAGATGCAGCAGTATTTAAATATCTTTTATGTTTCTGTGTCTCCAAGTGCTTTGAAATATCATTCTTCCCGCCGTGCGAAATAGAAAATTCACCATTACATTTCTCACATTTTACCATGTAATCGCTTTTGGTTTTTTTTAATAAAAGGAAATTCACTTCTTAGATCATCGTTGAATTTGCATCCTCTTTTCTTACTCATTATGTTAAAAATCTAAAAAAATAATTTAAAATTATATTATAAATTAGTATATACATATTGTTTAAAAACACAGTAAGTAGGTACATAATTACATGAACATATTTTATTGTTGGTTTATAAATTAAATTAATTTGATTGTTATAAAGTTACTATATTTTAAAAATTATTTTAATTTTAATCCTATATTTCTTTCTAAATAATAATACTAACTTGTATTATTTTTCCTCTGAATTTGCCGTAACATAAGTCATAAGTGTCACTTTCAAGGCCGGTGCTAGACTTTTTGCTGCCACTATAAAATATAAATAATACGAGTACTGTCTGCTAAATTCAAGAAAATTTATGTATTTATGAAATAAATAAATAAATTACTTACCTAAATTATCTGAATAGCTGATTTGTAATGACATCACTTGTTTAACTAGCTTACTAGCAAGCAGTATGATGTGTATCATCTGAGAGACAGTTACAAAATGTTTTCGTCGGTGCCAATCCCAAAAAATGCCATTGTTCATTAAGTCCAAACAATGGTGGTCGAATTCTAACAACTGATCAACAATGCGAACTTTGATAAGCAGTTCTCGATAATCAGTTCTCAGCAATTATTTGTTATTATTAAAGTTTAACATTATAAAATTAGCAAAAATAATATAAAACTCATGTTCTGGTTAAATAGCCACATGGCCGCCGAAAACTGTATATTCCCTTCCCGTTCTCCCACCGTTCCCTAGCTTGTCGTGCATTCTTTCCAAAAATCGGGACTTTTTAAAAACGTCGTGGGACGCGGGACAAATTGTTAAAAATCGGAACTGTCTTGCCAAAAGCAGGACGTCTGGTCACTCTAGTCAATGGGCCTAGAAAAACATGCTTTTCTGACCAGGTTCAGTTTTTAAAAAGCGTATCTTGAATGAAATAAGAAAAAAAGTAAATTCTTACTGCTTTCTGATAAACTTTATAAGATTACAATATAAAAGGAGCAGAAACCAAATCAAAGATCTGATAATGAAAGTATAAGATAACAGATAGGGAAAAACAACATGCAGGCACAAACTCAAACTTAAATAGAGTCTATTCCAATTCAGCATTGAAGCTACAACTTTTTCAAAGTATGTACGAATATTTGAGAAAATCTTCTTATGCATATTTTCTAATATTGATGTTTTGTACTTTTTAATTTAATGTATATATTTTGTAAACACATTTTCTTTCAGTAATATATTCAGCTTTGGGCCACCTTTTGTTGTGTTGTTTGTTTTACTATTATTGTTATGCTGATTATTCAAAGACGTGCACCAGAACATTCTGGGAAGGGGACACTGAACAATATTTCTTGTTGTGTACTGATCTGGAAACAACATATTTGAAAAACTTATTTTTAATACATTGCGAACAAGTTTCCTAGCCACACTAAGGCAACTGAATCAGTTGGCAGATAACTATGTCCCAGCATAAAAGTCTTGTGGCAGATGCTACAGTACTTTTCTGTAATTATATTGAATCAATTCACACACATGTTGCTATGATCGGATAACCTGCAAGAAAAAATCTGCAATCCAGAAGCATCTGTTTAGGAATCTATAAATCTCTCACACAAAAATGGCAGTGCCCTGCCCTGGCACATAAGCATTGCTCAAGAAATAGGTTCAGATGAAAAGGCGCACCAATAGTGCTATCCCAATATGTTCTGGACCAGACGTTGCATTCAAGAAGTTTGGCTCCTTTCTAAAGGGGACATTACAACATCAATTCCTGCCCTGCATCTGATGGACTACTTTTCAGCAGCTGAATCACAGCTCTCATTTGGAAAAATCTTTCTCTTTTAAGATATGAAAATCTGGTTTTAGTACTACCTCTAAATCCAGATTCTAGGATTATGTATGTTTTATGCTAAGAAGTTTCCCAATCTCTGTAAAAATTCCCTTTAAATGAACTACCCTGCAGAGAAAAGTTAAGAAGGAAAATGCTCCTAACCAGCAAACTGTTATTTGCATTTAAAAGTAAGGATTCAAATTTGCCACTCAACTTATCTTAATCAACAGATTCAGATAAGATTAGAAGACTCTCTCATGGGATAGGCCTGCCAAGACCTTCTAATTTAAATATCTATCTTCATGGCTCCTTTCCAGTAAGATACCCTTCTTCTCTGTCTTGCTAGTTTTTCCCACTTAACTCACAGGCCTGCCTCACAACTCTCAGTCTAATTAGCTCTTGATAGATCAACTGCCCTGTTTCCACAAACATTTAATTCTGCCGTCAATCCTATTTACATTAGAACATGTTGCATTGTCTTTTACCAGGCTAATTTTATTTGAGCGAATGTAAATCTCATTAAACAGGGAGTGTGTACCTATTAGATTGTGACATATAAACACAAACCCTCTTTATTTAAAGAAGTTAACATAAAGCCCACTTTACAACAGCTACTTGGACCAATCCAGTTTGAAGGTTAGTGAAAAGTATAGAAAAGTAAACTTGAATGGATTGAATGCATCAAAGAAAAGAGCACAGATGTTTAATAAATTTAGGAAACTGAAGGCAGACATAACCTGCATACAGGAAGTGCATATTAAAAGGGAACATATTAATTTACTGGAAAACAAAAAATTAGGGAAACTATATACAGCACTGGCAGGTTAAAAAAAAAAGAGGGATAGCAACCTATATAAAGGAAAAAATAAACTCCAAAGAAGCCTACTCTGATGAAGGCAGGATTCTAATGATTGAATTAGAGACAACAGAAAAACCGATATTATTAATACCGATATATGCACCAAATCAGAAACAAGAGGAATTCTACAAGAAATTACACAACAAAATAAATGAACTAGAATATGAAAATATTTGCTTAATTGGGGATTATAACGCAATAGTGGATAAAAAGATGGACTATGAAAGTAAAAGAAATAATAAGACAAAAAAAATACGTTACCTAAATCCTTTTTTGAGATGGCAATGGAATATTAACTACATGATATTTGGAGAGAAAGGCACAAAACAAGAAAGCAATATACCTTTTATTCGAACCTCCACCAGTCCTTATCGAGAATTGACATGGCCTGGATATCAACTGGACTATGTAATCAATTAGAGGAAATTGAAATT
Organism: Natrix helvetica; assembly: GCF_964273705.1. Taxonomy (NCBI): domain Eukaryota; kingdom Metazoa; phylum Chordata; class Lepidosauria; order Squamata; family Natricidae; genus Natrix; species Natrix helvetica. Next base: position 187,353,923 of record NC_138548.1, read on the forward strand.
GAAATAAATGAGTGGGCAGATCATAACCCAATAAAATTAAAATGGAAAAGGCAAAAAAGGAGAAAAAGATGGATGATGAACCCAAATATTGTAAACAAAATAGAATACACTCAAATGCTACAGAAAGAATTACAACTATTTTTTAGAATAAATAAAAAAAGAAGACACCTCAATTCAAAAACTCTGAGATACCATAAAAGCATACATAAGAGGCCTCACGATCGTCTACATTGCGAGAAAAATCAGAAAACAAAAGGAGCAACAAGAACGTATGCAAAAAACACTTAGGAAAGCCAAATTACAGAAAGACCCGAAGAATAAAATTAAAAAAGAAAAAAGAGAGATGATAAAACGTAAGATTAACTTAATAACTCAAAAAGAATTAGCACAGAAAATTAAAATGGCCAAACAAAATTACTTTAACAAGCCAACAAACCTGGATGATGGCTGGCATACAGATTGAAAACTGAAAGGGGAAAAAGGATGATATATCAATTAAAAGATAATGAGGAAAATATTCAACATAAATTGGAAGAAAAGAAGCATATTATTCAAAAATACTTCACAAAACTATACATGCAAGATAGTATGGAGGAAACTAAGATAAAACAATATTTAAACCCAGAAAAGATAATTCCAATCTCAAAAGAACAAAGGGAGGCCAATAAACAGGCCAATAACGATACCCAAAGTAGAATTAGTCCTTAAAAACCAGAAAACTAACAAAACCCCAGGACCAGACCGAATGCCGGTGGAGCTATACAAATATAGTCAAATAATATTGGAAGAATTAGGAGTTGAAATGTTTAATGAAGTCTTAGGAAAAGCCAAGATGCCTGAATTATGGATGGAAGCAATACTATCGCTAATCCCAAAAGAAGAAGCCAATTTACAAGAAATTCAAACCTACAGACCAATTTCACTATTGAATTCCTATTATAAAATATTTGCAGCGATTATGGCAGGAAGAATTAAACAAGTTCTAAATGAATGAATACATCCAGACCAAAATGGATTTTTACCTCACAGACACATTAAAAATAATACGAGAGTCATCCTAGATATAATAGAATATTATGAGGCGATCCAGAAAAGCAATTGGTACTGGTTTTCCTTGATTCACAAAAACCATTCTACAACGTAATTTGGAAATTTATAACAACGCAATGAGATAGGAAGAAATTCAGAGAAAAAATTACAAAAATGATAGTAAAACTATATAACACCCAGATAGCCAAAGTGCTGATGAACGGAGAACTAACAGAGAAGATAGAAATAAAAAAGGGAGTTAGACAGGGATGCTGTTTATACTAACTCTGGAAATATTGTTAAATGAAATTAGGAAGGACCAGGGAATAAAAGGTTTAAGACTTAAAAATGAAGAATATAAGACCCAAGCCTATGCCGATGACTTAGTATATGTTTTAGAAGATCCACTGTAATCCAGTCCAAATTTAATTCAAAAATTAGAAGAATATGGTGAAGTGGAAGGATTAAAAATTAATAAAAGCAAAACAAAAATGATAACTAAGAATATGACAAAAAAGCAAGAAGAGGAATTGAAATTAGTGACTAAAATGCAAATACTGTAACTAAGAAAGTGAAATACTTGGGGATTTGGGTCAGCAAAATGCTCTACAATTAAAGACAATAATTATAATAAACTAGTGACACAAATAAAGAAAGATTTAGAAAGTTGGAAAAATATTCAGCTATCACTAATGGGATGTATAGCCACAGTTAAAATGAATATTTTATCAAGAATTTTATTTTTGTTGGAAGCCGCACCTATTAATCCAGGTAAAACTTTCTTTCAGGAATTAAATAAACTAACTGCTAGGTTCATCTGGCAAGGACGAAAAGCGAGGATTAAACTAAAGTCAATGCAAGATAGCAAGGATAGAGGAGGCTTAGCATTATCAAACTGGGAGCTACACGCATTAGCAGTAACAACAACATGGGTGAAGGACTGGATAGAATAAAAGAATCTTAACCTTAGAAGGGCATGTTCTGCAAGCAGGTTGGCATACGTTCCTATGGGATGATAAAAATAAAACGCACAAATACTTTCAAAAACATTTAATTAGAAATGTGTTATTGCAAAACTGGCTCAAAATTTAAAAAAAACACTATGTGAAAATCCTGAATTAGTTATCCCCGACAGAAAGGATGATGCACCCAAATTATACAGATATGAATAAAATGTTAAGATACAGAGACTTAATTAACGGACAGAGAAATTGAAAAACAATTGAAGAATTGGCAGAACAAAACATGAAATTGACTGTCTAACCTACTTGCAAATCAAAACTAAACACAATAACAATACAAAATTATACGGCATTCAAATGGAACCACACGAATTAGATAAAATAATCCAAAGCACAGAAAGAAAGATGATAAGGAGAATATATAAATTTCTTCTGAAGTATAAAATGGAAGAAGAAATTGTGAAACAAATGGTAAAATGGGCACAGAACTTTGGCTACAATATTTAATTAGATAAATGGGGAAAATTTTGGGGGACAAATTTAAAAATGACACTATCAGTTGCATACAAGGAAAACCAGTACAGATGACACAAGTAAGTTTAGCAAAAATCTCAGCAAATATGTCACCAAAATGTTGGAAATGTGAATTAACACACGGAACATATTATCACGTATGGTGGATGTGTGAGGAGGCTAAAAAGTATTGGAAAAGGATTAAAAATTGGCTAGAGTCAATAACAGGAGTCAAAATGGATTGGAAACCAGAAGTTTTTTTTTACTAGGAATAAATGACTGCGAAATTTAAAAAAGAAATCCAGTATTTAATTTTACACATAATTACAGCGGTGAGGATTGCCTTAGCTCAGAAATGGGAAAAAAAATTGATACCAAGCGAAGATGAAATAATAAGAAAGGAAATGGACTGTCTGAAATGGACAAATTAACAAAAGAAATCCAGAGAAAAAAAGAAACAGAATATTACAAGATATGGGGAAAATGGTATAGGTAGATGGAGGAAAGAAACAAGGATCAATTAAAGAAGTCACTAAAACCCAAAAATAGAAGTTAAGGAGAATTAACATTATATATCTCTATCTCTATCTCTATCTCTATCTATCTATCTATCATCTATCTATCTATCTATCTATCTATCTATCTATCTATCTATCTATCATCTATCTATCTAACTATATGCACTCAGGAGAGTTTAAATTTATTAGAGGTAATCACTCAATATAGCAGATAGATGAATAAAATAAGAGAGTTAAAAATGGTGAAACGCAAATGAAATATATTAGAAGGAGAAATAACATAAGGAGAATTGTATTGATTTGAAATTGTTATTAGAAAGAACAGGAAGTTCTTGTTTGTACTGTATTGTGTAAATGTAGTGTACGTCTAAGTTTTATGTGTATATTTTTTGTATGTTTGTAAATAAAAAAAATATTTTTAAAAAATAAAAGTATAAAATAATTTCAGTAGAGAATGAGCTGTTCAAGTCTACTAAGCCTTCCAAATATTACTGTGTTTCCCTGAAAATAAGATCCAGTTTTATATATTTTGGGGCTCCAAAATAACCACTGGGGCTTATTTTCAGGGAAACACAATTACAAGGTGATCAGCCCAGCTGGGTACCTTGCCCCCCCCCCAGCACATACACAAAGAGCAGTAAGTGCGTGGGGACCAACAGTATCCAGCAGCAACTGCAACCCGCTAGTCCCTTGGTCAGCACGCTCTAGGGCAGCCCAGCCCGAGTAGCACAGGTGACTTGATTCCTTGTCCAAGCAGAGACGGAGGCAGAGGGACAAGGGGAGGAGGCAAACAATCTGGACACACCACACAGGCTACAGAAAAGCTGAGAGCCAGAGTGGGGAGGTGACTGAGGGAGGATCATCTTCATGCCGTGGCACCAGGAGCAGACAGGCAGAGGTGTGGGGAGGAAGGCAGGCAATCCCAATGTGCTGCATGGGCCGCAGGCAAGCCAAGAGATGAGAAGACAAGCCTCATGCAGCCGCCTGCCTACTTTGGCCCACCAACTCTTGGCTTTCCCATGGCCTACGCAGTGTGTCCAGATCACGCACTTACATCCTGCCTCTGCCTATTACTTGGAGGGGGAATCAACTCTCTGCGTGGGCTGCGACTGCTCAACCTGCTCAACCATCAACCTGTGCATGCTTGCTGCCTCCTGTGCTGACCATGCCCACCCCATTCAATGGGGCTTATTTTTGGGTAGGGCTTATTTTTGGAAAAATATGTTATATATGCGGCATATATGCTGTTTTATACATCTGTATTAATCATAGTTCCAGTAAAAGAGAGTATCTTGTCCTACTATATTTATAACAAATAATTTTGTATTAATTTCTCAATTTTCCTTTATTTAGTTTAGTAGCTTGTTATTATTTTAATTATTATTTCAATTTGAATGGCCACAAACGTGCCATGTAATTCTGGTGACACTTTTTAAATTGGTTTACCTTTCTGTGGCTAATAAAAAATTACTAGCCCTAAAAATCCAGTTGGCATTCATGCCAAGGCAATCTACAATTCAGTCTTCCCCACTCTTAGTACAGCACTTTAACATCTAGACCAGTAGTGTCAAATGGGCAGTCCTGCGGCTGGATCTTGGCTATGGGGTTCTTAAATCTGGCCCACAGGGCCAGCCTGAAAATAGCAAACGACTGCCCCGTGGTGCCTCTGGCAGCCAAAATGGGGTATGTGGGGATGCCTCCTGCAGGAGGCCAAAACAGAGAACAGGGGACTGTGTGAGCCCCCCCATGCCTGTTTTGGCCTGCAAAGTGCTGCAGGAGGCAGTCCAGGCTGAAAATGGGGCATGGGGATATGTCGCAAGACTTCCAGGTGCCCCAATTGGCTGGCGAAGTGCTGCAGGAGGCTATCCAGGCCAAAAATGGGGCACGTGGGTGCCTTGCACTGCCCTCTTGTGCTCCATTTTGTCTGGCAAAGTACTGCAGGAGGCTGTCCAGGCCAACAACAGGACACGGGGGGGGGCTCACACAGCCCCCGCACCCTGTTTTGGCTGGCAGGAGGCATCTGTTCTGTCTCCCCCCATTCCTCTTCCCCCTCCACCAGCCCGTGGAGGAAAATTACAATGCTGATTCGGTCCTCGAGGAAATCCAGTTTGACCCCCCTGATCTAGATCTAACTGCTTCTCACAAAAAAATTTTTTAAAAGTGCAACAGAAATAATAAAAAAATACATTGCACCAGAAAGAAGTTACATTCAATATATTAAAAAAGACAGCTATTATGATTTAGACAAAATTCTGGGAACCCCTCTACTTGGCACTCTCCTATTGACAAAAATCATTACTTGTAAACTATACACTAAAGCAACATAAATGTAAAATGTAAAATAAACACCATGTAAAATGACAAACACAGGGTCAAGAAAAGACAGGCATTAAATGTTGAAAGAAGATCTTTAGACCTTTATCCACATTCAGCTTTAAAATTGGAAAAATTGAATGTGCTCTCACCTGTTCCGATTAGCAGGCCTGGCATAATTACAACTGTCCCTCCTGGCAAATGTATTAACTGGTTATTTTAGGGGTATTGTTTTTAATTCATTGTGTGTGTTTTAGGGGTTTAAAAACTTATATTTATATATACTGGCTTTGTACAGTTCTTTTAATTCCATTTTTACCCTCCTCCATTCCAATTGTACATATTCAACTTTTTATTGTATTTTGATATATTTTGCATGGACTGTACACCGCCCCGAGTCCCTTTTGGGAGAGGGGGCAGTCTAGAAGCTCGATAAAATAAATAAAATAAATAATAAATAATATGATACATAAGTAACATTCTTCCAGAACACGTTCAATCAATATAAACCATTTCCAATCTCTGAGGTTTCCTTTACATTAAAAACTTCAGAATGGGAGAAAGGATGAAAAGCTACCTATACAGAATCACAGTAATGCATGCCCAAAAATAAATCAACTTTAGACATTGTATTCAGGTAAGGAAAAGTGTGTGTGCGCGCGCAGGCGTGCGGGCATGCACACAAGTATGCACATATATTTGTATACAGATAGTGTCACATTACTGGAAAATTCCTATTTCCTTATTGTTAGCTTTCTTGGGCATAAATCCTTAACAATTCATAATTCATATGCATTTTAAAGGGAAGTCCAATTTCACCAACAATTCTTAGCCTAGAATATCTCACTTTGCAAAATGCTTACCTAGTTAAATTATAGTTGCCAAGTAAAAATTATAACTTGAGAGAAATATGAATGCTGTATGTGATCTTGCTTTGTAATAATGATAAAAACCACATCATGTGTCCTCTCAACTCCTAAAGACTATGATTTTAAAACTGCCTAGCATAAAACATATGTTTCAAATGTTCTTTTCTATTGATTTGTTTGAAATTAAATCAGAGATCTGGCAAAAGCAAGATAAAATTATAGCCTTGCAGACATGTGAGTAATACAGAACAGATATTTTATTTTAATTAGGCTCATCCTTTGACTACTCTATTTAAGACATGAAAAAATATGAATTTGCAAATGTAGTTTCTTTTTCCACCTTAGTTGATGTACATGCTCTAAACAGTGGTGGGATTCAACCCACTTAACAGCCAGTTCACCAAAAATGTGAACACACATGCATGCATGCACATACGGCTTCTGCGCATGCACGGCTTCTGCCACACGGCGAGAGTTGATCAAACAGCCTTTTGGGTCCTGCATTGCCCCATCTCTGCTCTCTGGGACAGTAGGTGCTTCTCTTGCTGGAAGAGAGAGCGCCTCTTGTGCAATTTAGTAGCTGTGAACCACCGCTTTCCTCTAAGTCCCATCCGGAAAGGGCGCAGCACAGAGAAGGAGAGCCATGTTGGATCTGTGCCACAGCACTTTCCAGATGGGACTTAGAGGAAAGTGGCAGCTCCCAGCTGCTAAATTGCACAAGAGACGTGCTCTCTCCCAGCAAAAGAAGCAGCTGCTGACCTGGAGAGCACATGGAGCATCTCTGCGAGTGACCGAGGCTCAGCAAGGAACAGAAGAAGCAGCTGCAAGATCTCCACTGCAGCACATTCCGGATGGAATTTCTTACAGGTAAGAAGAACTATCTGGTTCATTCCCAAACTGCTTCAGCACTCCTGTGCCCACACTGCCCCCCCCCAGCAGCCCTTCAGCTTACTGCGGCAGGCCAAGTAAATTGCTTTGGCCCCGGGGGAGATAGTTTGAGGTCAGAGGGGGTGGTAACATGTGGGCGGAGGCCAGGGGCAAGGCTGGAGCCAGGGAATGGCACATTCCCCAACCTAGCAGAGGCAAGGGGCAAGCAGGAGGTGACTCTAGGGCAAGGCTGAAGCTTGGGAATGGTGAAGGGCGAGCGGGCAGCATGCTTACCTTTGGTGAGCAGAGCAGATGAGGCACAAACATTAGCGGGATGGTCTGGACCATGTGTCAAAGGGAAAATAATATATAGGGCAGGGCGGGATGGGGTGGGTGGGGTGGGGCTAGCTGGTGGTTGATTTTACCGGTTCTCCAAACTGCGCAAAATTGGAACAACCAGTTCACCCAAAATGGCTGAATCCCACCCCTGGCTCTAAAGTGTTGTAAAATAATATTTATTTTCAGGAGAGATCTGCTATGCAACTCTTCACTATTTACTGTAATACTTTATGGAAAGAGAAAAGGAAATTATTTTGAAAAAGAGATTCTATATTAACAGATAATGTGACCATCAAAAACCATTTTATCAATATTACTTTAATTTGTGTTACAGGCATGATATTCTTTTGGAGAAAATAGATGAATATCTTAGAAAACAAAATTTACTAAGAATTATAAAAGAACAAAGACAAGTTATGAGTTGACCTATAGTGATAAGGGAAATCAGGAAAGGTCTCTGGACCAGATGGGCAATCAAAGTTATAAGTGCTCTTAGGATGAACTTTATAACTTTTAGAAAATACTATGAACTCTATTCTACAGGAAGGAAAGATGCCAGAGACTTAAAAGAGGCTAAAATAACATGTATGTACTACTAAAACTTGTTTTGTAATCATAGAGTAGGAGATAATTTTGCAATTGTACTTGTATTTGCTGCAATAGGAAATCAAAAGCTTTTTTTCTTTCCACTCTATATTAGTTTATGTTAGTTTTTATGTTCTCTGTAAAACTTTTAATAAAATGTATACAAAAATTATGTAAAACTTTTAATAAAATGTATGTGTGACTCTTAGCTTAATAGGAACTCATATAGTTCTTTATTTTAAAATAGTGTGTTCCCATTTCTTTCTTAGGACGCCCATCCTAGTCCCAGGCAACTCGAATGGGTGATATGACCAGGATTGGTTTGGCTTACTTATAACCATAGTTATAAACTTTCTTATCAATAATAAGTGTGTACCTTCCAATCCCTTAATAATAGCACATTAAAGTTGGGGGAGGGGTGTTAGAATGAAAGCGTCACCAGCATTCCAAGCCTCTGTCCAACTGCCTCTCCCACGTAAGGAGATTTTATTTCTGGATATTTATTTCTCTACCATCTCTGCCTGAATCCCGTGCATTTGCAAGCTGGATCTTTGTACGAAGGAGACACCCTCAAGGTTGAACCAGTTTCTCCCTCTGAGGTAAAATATGCCTGGAGACAAATAACAACTAGAAAATAGGTCTCTACAATGCTCCACTCCTTCATTACAAGTTCATCCCTTCCACATCAGGGAATGGGACAATTCACTGGAGCCAAGTTGCCAGGGGGCAATTCGCCACAGGACAATTCCACAAATATAAAAGTTAAATTAATTTCAACGGAAGCGTGGCCAATAAAGCAAGTCAATTCAGAAATACAAGAGAAATACAATTTTGACAAAAAAAATGAGGTCGCAAGTAATAAACGTAACTGAATGAAACAATTAATACAATGTTGAATTGTCCCACAGTGAGTTGACCATGGCAAGTTGTCCAGCAACCCTTCACATTAGCCCACTGGTATACCAGGACTAACGGAGAAATCCTCATTTCACCCTGGATCTGGCTAAACTAAGGGAAGGGAAATAAAAAAAAAACTCTGGATAGACAATAGCTCAGCCGAGGTATCAACCGAGCTGAAGCAGGTACTAAAAGGACAATCCCAGAATTAAAAAAAAAGATCAGCTTCACTAAAGGGTCCCAATACATGTTACCTAGCTCGGTAATGAAACATCTACAAGCAAACAACCAGCTAGTAGGACACCAAGGATTTCACTGTTCTTTAAAAGGTACCAAAAGTTGATAATTTCCCTCATACAACATGCTATTAAAAAGAGCTAAAATAGAGAATAAAAGTCCTAATGCAGTTGAAGTTATAGCCAAACAATACAATTTCCACACTTGCCTGAGATAAACTTTTCATCCAGGATACTGGCCAACTTTCCCTCTTTCCCAAAATTCCCTCTTATTCTCCCAAACATGTCAACCCCCTCTTCTTCTTTTTCCCTTTATTGGTTCTCAAGTGCCTGTATAACCCCTCTCAGCATGCAAAGCTTGTGATTTAAAGGGCCAACTGTTCCACACTACAATTTCTTATGTCACCTTCTCCCACATGAGCTTTGTGGGAGATTCCATTTTGTTTTTAGCACTAGCCTGATGACAGACAGATGAACAGAGAGAATGCTTTACATAACTACATTATTTGATAGTCATTTGCCACAGATTATCCTTTTAGTGTTTAAGCAGCAGCCATTATCATCAGTGAAAACATACTGGAGTTAAAACTTTACTCAGAGACATAATGTCACAATTGATCTTCTGAAGAGTGCTCTACAGATCTCACAATTATAACAAATTGCTGTGAACTTTTCCTACAAGGACTATAATCCCATGTGTTAAAAGAGATCTTATTATCTGTTTTTCTCTTCCAACAGCCACAATGGATATTATCCATGAACACATGGTTTGGGAATGGGGTAGTAGCAATAACAAGAATAACAACACACTATGTGTGATACTACATTGCAATGCATTTTTCCACAAGGGAGCCTAAACAGACATAGGAAGCCCAGACTAAATATTGCAACATTTGAAGAAAGTAAAAGCATTGCATGTTGTCATCTCTTGAAAACCGTTATGGTTCCTTCCTCATTTTTACATGCCTGGGGGTTTAGTTGGACCAAATTAATACTATATATTTTTTCTTTATTATCCAATGAATTGGGTCACCGCTGGTGTCAAGTGGATGGTTTGGGAATGCAGCAGGATAGAGGCAGCCATCTGTCCAGGCTAATGTACCATCTGTGGATTGAAGATTCAGCCAGCTTTGTTGGCAGAGTATGAACATGTGTCCCCTAATCAAGCTATAAATCACAAACAGATCTTCTGGATTGCCAATTAAAATTCTGATACATTAAATGTCCTGTATGCCTACTTGATTTCAAGCCTCTTGAGGGTGAGGTTGGTTAGTACGAGGTTATATGACCATCTTAAAGGTTATCTATTAGTATTATTAAGCATCATAGGAGTCATAGCATATATAAATAACCTCAGAGCATCCATAAAAGCCATTAAAAAGGCAGTGGAATTGAAATACTACCCCACTGGGTAACTACACTGATAGATGATATGAGAATAATGGAGTTAATTGTACGTGCTTTTCATTTTTATTATCAGTTATTCTTTTAAAGAAGTATTTCAGTGCTTTGTGTATTAATTACCAGATTAAAATATGTTTCAATCCTTAATGGCCAAGGATTGTTTTGTACTATGAGACACATGGCAGAAGATCCAAGGAAGCTTTCTCACCTTGGGAAGTTACTTATTTCTCAATGATTTTAACAGGGTTGCTTATGCTGGTGAATCTGGATGCAACTGTGGGACACTGCAACTGGTCATAAATGTGAGTCAATTTCCAAGTTTCCAAAAGGTGATCATATAATCATAGGGGCAGGGACAGCAGTTGTAACTTTGAGGACTGATTGTAAGTAGCTCTTTACAAATCTGGTGTAAGTTCAAGTGCTCATTAAACAAGCACTGATAAGCTGAGGAATAACCAAATTGTTAAAATAAATTAAATATGTCCAATTTTCCATGCCACATCACTGGCATCAACCTGGATTATGAAAAGTTTTTCTTGATCAGGGTGCTTTGACACTGGCTTTGCTGCAAATAAACACTTTAGCTTTTTGAAAGCAGCTTGGCACTCTATGATCCACTTAAGGAGTTGACTGGCTTGCTGGTTGGAGCCCCCTTTTGTTTTAAACAGGTTCATAATTGGCAATGCAAAGCATGGATGAATTGCCATAGAAGTTAATGAATTCAAGGAAGCTTTGTAGTTGCTTCCTCGTGTGGGGAGCCTCCCACTCCAGGACTGCACATACTTTTTTCTGGGTCTATTTCTATGCCTTTCTGGGAGATCCAATATCCCAAATTTAATTTTGTGCAATTCGATAGTTTGGCATATATCTGGGCCTTCTGAAGTTTTTCAAGCACTGTTTGCACTAACTTCACTTGTTCCTCCATAGTTTCGGTGTAGCACACAATGTCATCTAAGTACACTAACAACTCTTTATAAAGATGCTCATGCAACACTGCATTTATTAACTGCATGAATACTGCAGGGGCTCCTTATAGGCCTAAAGGGAGCATCCGGAATTGGAAACAGCCCAGTGGACATTTATCCATTCATCTCCTTTCTTAATTTGCACTCTATAGTAGGTTTCCTTTAAGTCCAATTTTGTGAAAATTTTCCTTTTTGTAAAGTGGCTCAATACACATTCTACACCCAAATTCCACTGAGTCCCTGGTAATCTATGTACAATCTAAGTGAGTCATCCCCTTTTCTCCCGGAATAAGACAGGAGTGGCTATTTGTGACTTGCTGGTTGAATGAATGAAGCCCCTGATCAGATTTTTGTCCACAAACTCCCTAAGTTCCTCTACTCTCAGGGCATCATCAAGTACAGTTTGGGCTTCAGTAGCTTAGCCCACAGGATTTCAATTGCACAGTGTGTGAGGTGGTGGGGCAAAAGTATGTCTGGGTTCTCTTCTCTGAGCACACCAGTTAAGTCACTGTATTCTCTGGGGGAAAATCCCTCCCCCACCTGGGTAGTCCTTGCACCCCCCCACTTTCACTTTCCTAATTACAGGCTCTTGTTGGCTTTTCACTACTTTCACTACTGCCTCTGGGTCAGAGAGTTTCTTTTGCACATTTAGCTGGTCACTAGATGGTTTTCATTTTTTCAGCTAAGTGAGACCCAAGACCATATTTTTGGTCAGGCCTGGGGTTATGATGAATCGAATGTCTTCTGTATGGGTCCCTATCTTCAGTTTCACCCTCTCAGTCAGGAATGTGACTGGTACTCCCCCTGCTATGCATCTGTCCAACTAGGAACAAGCTATGGGGATCTTCACTTCTCTTAACCTCATCCCTCATTTCACTACCATGCCACGACTGATTAGGCATTGGGTACACCCAGAGTCTAGTAGGGCCATTAGGAAGCCACCATTTGACTTGAGGAAACCACCATTATTTCAATCCTGGCAGTTACAAGAATGATGACACCACTTATCATTGGGTTGTCTTCTCCCTCACTATAATTTTCGAGGGGAGCCAATGGTTTCTGGGTCAGTGTCCTTGTTTGCCACAGCAGAAACATGCAGTTGAGCTCCCTTGGGGTTTGGAGCTCTTCAGGGGAGATGCACTCCCCACTTTTGGGATTGGGGTGCCTACAGCTGTCTCTACCTGTCTGTTTGTGGAATTTGATTAGGGCAATTTCCGCCTCATTGGCCAGTAGGTATCATACATGGAGGTTTTGTGGACCACCTCAGGAAAAGCAAGTGTGGTACAACTCTTTGTTCAATCCCTCTCAAAAGTGGATTATCAGCAGGTGTTGGGACTACTCTCCCAACCAGAACTCCTAGATTCACTCTGCCAGGAACCACTTCCCTTGCCTGATGTTTCAAATGTGGGTCTCAGTTCACTGGATGTGTAGGGATCTACAAACTGTCTCTGTAGAAGGCATTAAACCAATTCAGGTGTGCCATCATCATCGAGGGCCACCAGCCATTCTGCCACATCTCCATCTAGTGTTAGGACTGCAGAGTCAATGTGGGTGGCATCATCAGGGCATGTGGTCCCATAGCACTGCATGTAGTGCCAGACTTGAGTTAGGAAATGGGCCAGTGTCCCATCAAACTCAATGGTCAAGGGCAGTGGATGGCAATCCCCCAGACCCAGGGGTGGGGCCTGTGCTAGCAGGGCAGCCACTGGTGGGGCAGCCACAGAGGTGGTGGCTTTGCAGCAGCTGGGGGAGCCAGGGGAGCCATTGGTAGGGTTGCAGGCACAGTAGAGCGCTGCAGCTGGTGCAGTTGCAGGACTCGGTGGTATGGCAGTGGCTCCCTGCACAGCCCCTGGAATGTCTCTCTTAACTGCCCCAGTGCTGAGCTGGAAATAGAACTTGGGGTTCTCCAGTTGGCTGGATCCTCCCCCATCCAATTGGGGGTCTGGCCTTTCAGTGGTCTCTTCTCACCATGTTCACCTCTGGGGGAGGACCTTCTACTTCTCCCAGACATCCAACTCATCAGGATCATCAACCCTTTGGGCCGCATGGTGTTTATCCTGGCTGCTCTTCCAGAATGGCTGTTGCACCACAGGCCATTCTCCTACAACCTTGGATGGGTGCTGGTCACTAGGGCTGTCTAGGTCCCCTGTATTGTCCCCCGAATTTCAGTCTCCAGTCTTCTTCCTCTGCTCTGGCTCTTTCCCTGGTGGTCCACAAGAAAATTTTGGTGGTCTGCAGAGAAATCTTTGCATTTCTCTAGAGGAGCCCAGCCAAGGTTTCCCACTTCAGCGCTTTGACTCCCAGGGATAGGATGTGATCCTTCAGGCAGTTGGCTTGGCCACCTGTTAGTGGAGAGAAGTGACTGGAGTCAACCCTACCTTTGCTGTCCATTGCGGACACTAGATCAGTCCCCTGCAAACTCTCGTCTCTGGAGGAGCGCTCACTGAAATGACATGGGAAACTTCGGCCAAACTCCTCAAGAGACAAGAGTTTGCAAGGGGTCGATTTAGAGTCCGCAATGGATAGCAAAGGTAGGGTTGACTCCGGGTGCTTCTCTCTGATGTAGTGCTTCCTGGATGGGGTTTACCACTCCAAGCCTCAAGCAGCAGGAGACAAGGGCTGCCTTGGTGCCACCAGCTGGCACAAATTTACCACAGTGAAGGTAGGATGCTGATGCCGTGCAAATGTAAGAAGCACTTCGCTCTCACACCTTCCAACCATTGCCACCGCCACTTCGGGCTGCTTGGGTCACCCTCCCCCCCTGCTGTAACAGCACCATTGTCTTGTTCTGGTTAGTGAGGGCTGCACTCCTTTTTGCATGTTGCTCCACCTGCAAAGTTGCACATTACATGTGCCATCCCCTGTGACAGAGATTTCCAGCCCCACCACAACCAGTCCCATATTCCAGAGCTGTAGTAGTCACAGCTCCTCCACCCAGGTGCATTGGCCTGCCGAGGAGCAGACAGCTCCCTGCAGGCCAGTGCATCCAGGTGGTGGAGCTGCTCCGGGATGACCACTACAGCCCTGGAATATGGGACCAACTTTCCCACCAACGTCAGCAACCTCCATCAGTCCACCCGCCTTCATTTTCCTTTACTCAGATTGACTAAGCTTCTTGAGAGAAGGAACACAAAAGAGGTTTCCAGGCTGTGTGCCTGGATCAGGCACTTTCTCTCGGGCCGCCCAGCCAGAGGCCTCGCAGAAGCAGACAGGTAGGCCCAAAAGGTGGCTGAGCCTCCCCTCCCAGTAGTCCATGGGATTTAAAATTATGGATTTGTGGTCCCTGAGGTCCAAAAGGTTGGAGACCCCTGATCTATCCCACTTAAACTGCTTAGCAAAGAAAGATTCCTGCTTAATCTCTTTTTCCAAAGTATGCAATAAAGCGGTTACAGAATAGAGCAAACAAAATCTGTTGATTAGGTGCAAAAAATGCTGCAATTAAGTTTCCTTTTCTCCTGGCCACCCCCTCCATAATCAGTCACTATCCAATTGAAAGTTCTCAGGTTGTTTTGGAAATGGACCCTCTGTGTGCCTTTCTCATAACCACATTCCTTTTGTTGACCTTGTGCTTGATTGGTGTTTCTCACATCAGGGTCAGTTCTGCTTCAAACCCAATCCCTCCCAAATCACCCACATTCCAATCCCTCCCTCCTCCCACCTTTCCACATCAGGATGGCAAAATGCAAAGCAAAGCAGCAGCAGAATGACAGCTATGACATACAGCCTTTTTCTGAATTGATTCAAAAACCTGAATTGAATCCACCTAGTCCACTTCAACAATCTCATTTGAAAATTCGAAGCTAAGGATTGCATTTTAGTTCCCACCATATTTTGCATGATTCTTCTTCAAATCTACCCACCCACTTAGAGCAAGTCCACCACTTAATTCCATTTTTAGTAATGCCACTGTAGAATATGATTCTTCTCACTATGGCCTATGAGAGGAGTGCCTACATCCTCAAATTAAGTTATTTCAATCAATAAGCTGAAAGCACAGATTTGTTAACTCTGTTCAAGTATAATTATTTTGAAAAGGAAAAGAAGTATTACTTCTGTCAAGTTTGCTGGGTTGTTAGAGGATCTCCGGATAGTTTGCTGATAAACAAATCACATCTAACATGTGACCTTCTGTTCAACATCTCTCTTGTAACTTTATCTTATTGGTTATACATTATACCAGCAAACAAATATACAATACAATACAATAGTAGAGTTGGAAGGGACCTTGGAGGTCTTCTAGTCCAACCCCCTGCCTAGGCAGGAAACCCTATACCGTTCCAGACAAATGGCTATCCAACATCTTCTTAAAGACTTCCAGTGTTGGGGCATTCACAACTTCTGGAGGCAAGCTGTTCCACTGATTAATTGTTCTAACTGTCAGGAAGTTTCTCCTCAGTTCTAAGTTGCTTCTCTCCTTGATTAGTTTCCACCCATTGCTTCTTGTTCTGTCCACAGGTGCCTTGGAGAATAGCTTGACTCCCTCTTTTTTGTGGCAACCCCTGAGATATTGGAACAATGCTATCATGTCTCCCCTAGTCCTTCTTTCTCTTAAGCTAGACATACCTAGTTCCTGCAACCGTTCTTCATATGTTTTAGTCTCCAGTCCCCTAATCATCTTTGTTGCTCTTCTCTGCACTCTTTCTAGAGTCTCCACATCTTTTTTACATCGTGGTGACCAGAACTGAATGCAGTATTCCAAGTGTGGCCTTACCAAGGCATTATAAAGTGGTATTAACACTTCACGTGATCTTGATTCTATCCCTCTGTTGATGCAGCCTAGATATATACATCTATTTTCTGAAAAGCTAGTTTCCTTCTGTGTTTCCCATTTAAACTAATTCACTTCCAAAATTGCTCTAGAATTGAATAGCAATTGAATTCATACATACCTATGCACACACAAATACACATCACTTCAATTATCTATTCATTCCTGGGAAACAAATACAAAACAATCCATGTCACTTAAACAAGAAGAAACAAGTTACTATATTTTTCTGTTCCTCAAGAAATGTACAAATATGCACCCTGAAACACACATACGTTACTAGTTAACAGATTGTGATGTAACAGAGACAAATAACAAAATTATAAACTTAGAAAACATAATTAAAATGAATATATATGAATTAAAAACAGTACTTAGTACTTGTAAAAAGAAGAATTGAATATGTCTCCAGTACTGTGTGGATTAAAAAAAAAAACAAATTCAATTTTATGCTTGATCATAGACTATAAAGAATTATGGAGAAAGATTAAAGGATCTAGGAATCTTTAGCTTTGAGGGGAAAAATTGAGGGATGATTTGATAGTATGACAAAGAAAGTCACAGAGAAGGTCAATCCCTATTCTGTATCATTCCAGAGAGTGAAATGAAGAAAATAGATTTAAGATTCTTGTTGAATTTAAGGGGGAAATCTTAGCAAAAGGAGTAGTAGTATGATTTAAGTTGTTCAGTTATTGAGCAACATGATGGATTTCTCTTCTCTAGGAGTGTTGAACTGGAGCGGGACAATCAAGGATACTTCAATATGGATTCCTGCGTTAAACAAGAACTTTTTCATTTTTACTATTCTAAAATAACAGACTTTCAAATCACTATATTTTATACCAATTAGAAAAATCATTGTTTTGCCAAACAACTTTAGACACAACGTATGCTTATAGCAGCTACTTGACCAAATAGTATCCTAACTGGAAAAGTCATCAATTGTTAAAGGCATCTAGATCCTAACCAATAACCTTACTCTTCCTTACAATTTGATGCTAATGTTATTAAGGGATACGTGTACTGTTCATTTTATTCATTGTATTTTTATGGGTCAATAACTGAAATAAAATTCTTATGCTTCCTAACTAGAAGGTTTTTTAAAAAATATTAGGTTGCTACAAAACCATTGTCATAATGGCTGAGTCACCCCATAAAGGTTGATATGTACATTCTCTCATTGCCATTCGGAACTGTTGGAGGCATTGTAGCTGTGCTAAAGATGTTACTACAAACACAATGGGATTTTATTAAGATGAAGAAGTAACACAATTTGTCTCAGTTAGCTGTTCATCACAACCTTTTTTAGCACTTGCAATTGCTGGAAGAGACCACAGAGGAAACTTGGAGAAGGTTGAAACAAAGGGGTTGAATTGCTTGGCAAGGGTGCTTTGATGGATAGCTTTGCATAATTTGTTACCAAATTACCAAAGATCAGCACATGCCTATTAAAGAATTTTAACAGCTGTAGGTAGAGATATATTTCAGGTACTATTCACACTCAACTTTTCTTATCCTTATGGCATAATCTTGTCATTAGACACCACAGCCAAATTCTTTGCTTTGCTGACAAATAGATTTTAAAAAGGAAAAGCTGCAGCAAAAAGCCCAAATAGTGAAGTTGATTAATATGATCAGGGCTGTGAAACTCATGGCCACAGGCCAGTTGCATCACGTGCTGGCCACACCGGCGCCCAGTTTAGCAAGGGGGGGGGGGAAGTCCCAATACGTCAAGTGATGATACCATGATGATGCAAGTTTGACACCCCTGAATGGAGCCCTTTGGCAGTTTTCAAATGACCAAGTGGATACTTAGTTTTTAGTAAAGCATTTGATAAAGTAGAACACAACCTACTTTTTGGCAAGCTAGTAAAATGTGAAATAGACAGCACCACGATCAGGTGGGTTTGTAACTTGCTGACAAATTGTACTCAACTTGTAGTCCTCAACAGAACTATGTTCACATGGAGGAAATAAGCAGTGGGGTACCCCAAGATTCCATTTTAGACCCAGTACTCCTCAATATCATCCTAAATGATCTAGACCCGTGATGGCGAACCTATGGCACGCGTGCCACAGGCGGCACGCGGAGCCATTTCTGAGGGCACGCGAGGCATTGCCCTGTCAGCTCCAGTGCGCATGCACCCGCTGGCCAGCTGATTTTTGATAGTTTTTTTTAATCTCCGGAGGATTTCCTGAAGCCTCCAAAGGGCAAAAAACAGCCCAATGCAAAGAGAGCTGCCAGAACGGGGAAAGACAAGCGGCAAGGAAAGAGGCTTCTTTCACTCCTGCTGGCTGTTCTGTTTCCCCCTCCCCCCTGCTACTAAAAAGGATCCTGCCCGATCGCTGAGAGAGCTGCCAGCACGGGGGAGACAAGCGGCAAGGAAAGAGGCTTCTTTCCCCCGTGCTGCCTGCTGTGTTCCCCCCTCCCCCCTGCTACTAAAAAGGATCCTGCCCGATCGCTTGAATCCACAGGGAGAGAGCTGCCAGCACGAGTGAAAGAAGCCTCTTTTCTTGCCGCTTGTCTTTGCCCCGTGCTGCCTGCTGTGTTCCCCCCTCCCCCCTGCTACTAAAAAGGATCCTGCCCGATCGCTTGAATCCACAGGGAGAGAGCTGCCAGCACGAGTGAAAGAAGCCTCTTTTCTTGCCGCTTGTCTTTCCCCCGTGCTGCCTGCTGTGTTCCCCCCTCCCCCCTGCTACTAAAAAGGATCCTGCCCGATCGCTGAGAGAGCTGCCAGCACGGGGGAGACAAGCGGCAAGGAAAGAGGCTTCTTTCCCCCGTGCTGCCTGCTGTGTTCCCCCCTCCCCCCTGCTAGTAAGGAAAGAAGAAAAGAGGCTTCTTTCATTCAACGTGGCTGCTGTTGCCCTTTTCTCCATTTCAGTGCTAGGGCATCGAGGTTGCCCCACCCACCATCGCCCAGGTCCTCGCTTCTCCCAAACATTTCTTTGCCTACCTGATTTCCAGCTCCATCGCGTTTCTTGCCATCGTGTGCAGAGAAACAAAGTTTGTGGGACTAAAAAAAACTTCAATCAATTACAACTTGGGGAGGGGGAAGAGATCTCGCAAAGTTGGAATTGATTGATTGAAAGGAGTTTTTTTTAGTCCCACAAACTTTGTTTTCCTGTCCAAAACGGCAAGAAACACGATGGAAAAATGCTACGGAGGAGAAATTAAATAGGCAAAGAAATGCTTGGGAGAAGCGAGGACCTGGGCGATGGGGGGTGGGTCAGGCTCCATGGAGTGGTGCTGAAATGGAGAAAAGGGCAACAGAGGAGCCACCTTGAGGGGGGGAAAGCTGCTTTTCCTTATTTCCTTGCTACTTGTCTTTCCCTCATGCAGATTTGTCTCTTCCTCATTTCCCTTTGGATTGCAGGGACCAGGCAGGATCCTCTGTGCTAGCACGGGGGAGGGGGGGGAACAGAGCAGCCACCTTGAGGGGAAAAAGCTGCTTTTTCTTCTTTTCTTGCTGCTTTTCTTTCCCCTGTGCCAGCAGCTCCCTTCCTCATTTGTCTATTGACTGTAGTGCCCAGGATCCTCTTTAATAGAAGGGGAGAATTTAGCAACTGGACTCACACCTGCCATAGTAAAAAGGGCCCAATCTTTACACAGGAGAATGATAAGGGAAGGTTTTTTGACACAGGAGCACACTTGAGCATCCCCCCACCCCCACCCCAATCTCTGCCCGTTAGTGGCAGAGCAACTTCTCCCCTCACTGGGTGTTAGCCAAGGGGAAGCAGCCAGAGCAGGGAGTGGCGAGGAAGCCTTGCGCAAAAATGCACGGTCCACACAGGTGAGCGGGGACATTACGTTATGTGGGTCGGCACTCGAGTTCGTGTGATAGCGCGCACGTATGTGCTTTTGGCACCCGAGGCGAAAAAGGTTCGCCATCACTGATCTAGACAAGAGAATTGAATAGGAATTCATCAAATTTGCAGACAACACTATGCTGGAAGGAATAGCCAACACCCCAGAAGGCAAGCTCAAGATCCAAAAAGTTTTTGACAGACTTGAACACTGGGCCCTATCTAACAAAATGAAATTCAATGTATATAAAAGTAATGTTCTACAGTTAAGTAAGAAAAACCAACTGTATAAATATAAACATGGTGAAGTTTAGCTTAATGCCAGTAACTATGAGAGATTTTGGAGTCCTAGTGGACAATCACTTAAATATGAGCCAACAATGTGTGGCAGCAGCCACAGGTGGCCAGTGCATGTGGGTACTGGAAAGCAAAATATCATCCTTCCTGGCACACACATGTTCACCGGGTGGTTGTTCTTTCGGTTTTCAGCACTCAGTGCTGAAAAGTTTCGTCAACACTGATATAGGGTCTCCTGCTCAAACAGGGGGGTTGACTAGAATACCTCCAAGTTCCCTTCCAACTCTATTATTCTATGTTCTATTTGGTATTATCCAAGAAAGAGGGTGTCTTAAATCAAAAGTTAAACATTGTGGTAGAAAGGCATGAATGTGACAGATTCAAACTTGTTCCCAGTCATTTACTTTGAAGGCAATCCTTATCAAAAGGCCAAAAATGGCCCAAATCTCAATATAATGTGAAAAATATAAAACCATTGATATATCTGGTGAGATGTTCACAGCTCAGAAAAACCTCTGATTTTAATTTAAAAAATATTAGTCAGAAAAGCTGCTACCACATCTTTGGAATTCTTTTATGGCTGTTTAGAGGTTGCTATTTTCCCCCAGATGCTGGTTCTTTTCTTAGCACTATTGAATTATTTTAACATTATAAAATGAGTCACAATAGTCACAATAAAGTTGGGTTACCTTATCAATATAATCAAGGAGTCTCATTTATTTATCAAACATGGAAGGGTGAGGAACTCCATAAAGACTTGAATGGCATACAGTATTAAAAACAGCAGTTGATAAATATTTTAACCAATTTGATTTAGGTTTTGTCTGGCTTATACTTAATTGATTTAAAGTTGACTTTTAAAAAATACCTACATGCTTATATGATTTCTGATATACTAGACATGCTTTTTAATCATTATTTTGCTGAAGACTAATTGCTGACCAGTTCCAGATGAAAGCCATCTGTTGTCATTTTTCTATCTGAAGAACAATTTGCAAATCCAAAGGTTTTCAGTGCTGAAGTTACACAATTACAAAAATGCATGACTACCTAATTCTTTAAGTATGTGATCATTCCATAACTCTTCTGAAAAGTTTTTTTCAGAGAAATAAGTATCTAAAATCAAGCTCAATAACACTGATTGAAATAACAATGTTTCCAAAACAGTACCAAATACTATATAGTGATTTGCTCTGGAGCTATTTTTAACATCCTATGAAATAAAACCAATCACCTGTGAGAAAACCAAAATCAGAATTTCTATAAAGATGGCCCCTTTGAACAAATGATATCTTCCATTTGATAGGCAAGACACAATGTAAAAAGAGATGTGTTGCGGTTTCTCTCATTGATCTGTAAGATGAATTAGAGCCAGCAATTCTACCAAGAGAACAGAAGGGTGTCAGAATTCATGAGGTTTTCCTACTCTGCATGTATCCCAAATCTGACAACTTGCAGAACATATTCACCAAAACAAGTTTTCCTTACGGTGTGAAATCTCTTCAAATGGGTGAAAGTACTGGCAGAGATGAAGTGTCGGAGAGCTATGAACTAGATGAAGGTAGCGGTCAAGGGACAAGATGTTTGTCATGGTTCAGAAGAGCTGGCTGACAGTACTCAGCACCTCTATGTGGTCATCCAGGCATAAACATTGGGGGGGGGGGAAACTTTCTCCAAAGGAAGTAAAATGTGTAACATTGAAGATACCCAAGAATAAAAGCACAAATAAATGGAATAGAAAGATAAGTTTAGCTAAAAATATTAAAATTATTTTTTTAAAAGCCTGTGCAATTTAAATTGAAGCAAACAGACAGTAAAAAGAGAGTTCTAAACAGCAATTGTTTAACCACATTACCAATAGGTCTCCCTCCCCTTTATATCATACACAAAAGCTATTACCTTAGGTATTTTTAAGAATCTAACTGAAGTATTACAATAGAAAGCTTAATGTGCTTCAAGCCCCTACCTTGAGAGAAGTGGGATTTATAATCTCTATTGCATTGTTCCTAAACTGGAAATAATTTGAAGTTATGGAGTAATGGAGAAATTTGTATTAGCTTGTTTTTGAGTTAAGTTGAGTTAATGCTTGTGTAAAACAACAGAATTGGGTGTTGGGTGTTTACTAACATAGTTTGAGATAAGGAAAGGGGGTACTTGTGTCAAAGAGTTTAACTGTTCTGTTACTCTCTTTGTCCCTGCAAGCAGGTTTTGTGATTTTATGAAGAGGGAGTGAGTGTTGAATTGGTGATAATAAAGGTTTGATGTTCAGAGTAGGGCCTTCTCTGTGATGGGCCCGACCCTTTGGAATGACCTCCCCCCAGATATCAGGACTATCACCGACCTCCGCTCCTTCCGTAAGAAACTAAAGACCCACCTGTTCAATCTAGCCGGCCTGGCCTAATTCCTAATTCCCAATTTTAGTTCCTCAAGCCTGCATTTTTTAAAATTTTCTAGGGGTATACTTTTAGTTGTTTTTAATTTAATTTTTAATTTTTACTTTTTGTACAGTTGTATGAGGTTTAATTCGTTTTTAAGGGTATGGGATATTCGTCTTTTGTATTCGTTTTAATGACACACCTGTACACTGACCCGAGTCCCTTCGGAGAGAGGGGGCGGTCTAGAAATATTGAAAATAAATAAATAATAAATAAATTAAGCAAGTACTGTTTATAGTAAATACACCAGCAAAAGCCTCATCTACTCAGACATAGCAAGGAATGAAAAAAGAGTGCTTTCTTTTATAAGCATCCCTTGTAAATTTCATGCAACACCAGGGGTGGGTTGCTGCCGGTTTTACTGCTGTTTTGCTGCATGTGCATACTCAGTCACCTCTAAATAGTTCTGCGCATGCACAGAACATTTAAAAATGAGAAAAAACATGCACCGGTGACCAGGGAACTGGTTCAGAGGTGTGGCCAGCCTGGGTCACTGCCGGTTCTGCAACCCAGGCCAACATTCCTCTACCAGATCGCCCGAACCAGTGCAAACCGGTAGCAACCCACCTCTGTGCAATACCTCTAATCCTTATATGAATTGAGAACAAGTTACAAGTTATGCTGACCAAAATGGCAGGGAGGTCTTGCTTCTTAGAGATGGTGAAGCAGTCATCTCTGGACGCTGTCAGAGAGTTCCGTAGCTCTGGCTTCATCCACGGCCGTTTGCAAGTTGATGTCTGAGCGGGCCAGCCACCACTTGAAGTGGATGTCTCACACCGTGCAGACGAACTGCTCCGGCCGTGAGTCATCCAGGTCAGGGAATTCACACTGGATGGCCGCTGTTCTGAGCCATTTCAGTGTTCTTCTGGACACATTGCCGGAATGCATAGCACCGGGCAATGCGTGAAGGGGGCAGCACGTAGTAGTTCTTGAGCTTGGAGATTAGCATGTTCCATGATAAGGTGTGGACAGCTAAGGGTGCGGCCAAGGCTCTAGTGGTCATGAACATGTCAGGACCGCAAGAGCTGAGGAAAAAACCGCATTTCCGATCCTAAGGCAGCTGGTGGTAATTATTGGTGATTAGAAAACATTCAAATCTCTCTAAAAAGCCAGCCCATGATTTTGTGGTGGAACCAAAAGGGGTGAAATGGGGAAGAGAAGCCATTGAAGCCAAGTACCACAACTGAAGAGGGGGAAAGAAAGAAAAAGAAAACATTTTTTTTCTTCTTTCTTATAGCTATTTGTGCCGGGAGTTCCTCAGAATCCCATCCTCATCGCCAGTGTAGAAGTCTGGACTGAAGTTGAGGCGACAGACGAGTGAGGTAAAAGAAACAGCTTTATTGTAACAGAACTATGCTCAAAAGGTAACCACAAACAATTCAACACCTTGCTCTGCTTGACAGCTATTTATACAAGTGTAACAGTGTAAAAAGCCCGCTTCCAGCTCGGCACGACTTAGCCAATAGGCGCAAGCCTTTAGTTGCCAAGCTATCAGTCATATGT
Organism: Natrix helvetica; assembly: GCF_964273705.1. Classification (NCBI taxonomy): domain Eukaryota; kingdom Metazoa; phylum Chordata; class Lepidosauria; order Squamata; family Natricidae; genus Natrix; species Natrix helvetica. Next base: position 187,378,227 of record NC_138548.1, read on the forward strand.
TGAGGACTTGCGGCTGGTCGCAATTCAAGGACATTACATAGACTGCCACTTTCATCAACTGTATCGTTCTTGCACCTTGCCAGGAATAGCATATGAGTACTCACTTAAGTATCGGTAGAAATGGATAGATATAAAGCATCACTTACTTCTTTATTTAATGTTATAGGCAAAGCAAATAGAAATGATTAAAAAATCCAGAAAAACCCACAGTAAAGATACAAATTCATGCATAACAAGCATAGCAACTGTAGAACTTATTTATTTATCCATTATTAACGATATTTCTGTTTGTCCCTTTCCCTGTCTGACTAGTCATCCTTCTCAGTTACCTACTTTTGTATATTGTTTACCTTTCCTCAGGTTTGGAAAATCTGTATTAATATTTCTCTCGTTTATTCATATTTTTCTTTATTTTATTTCTGACTGCTGGCCTTATGGCTGTATTAAAGATTTGAGGGCATCTGACAGTAGTGGAAATAGCAATGAATGTAGCTAGTAACCTGTCAACAAAGAGGAGAGCATTCTTCTTTTCTTAACTGGTATGATAATGGCATAAAAAGAAATTATTAGATCATCTTACAACAGCATATAGAAAAGAGATAAAGCATCAATCTCTTAAAACTGTTTACTTTTATTAAAAATTGGAAATGACAGTTTCTTAAATACCATTTGTGATTTAACAAATATATTTTTATATATTCTAAATATTATTCTGAGTTTTCATTTACAAAAGTAACAAGTCTAAGCAGCAGCCACAAGACCTTGAACTTGCTACTCTTCAAATGAAAAGAATTCTGAATCTGCTGTATATGATAATTAAGAGTTGTAGAGAAAACCTTTTTCTGTATATGAATGCAGAAAGAACATGAAATAGCTATTTTGATATCTAGTAAACCCTGCAATAATCATTGCAGTGATAAAATATAATAATACCTGCTGGTGAATAAACATGAAATCATATAGTTTTACAAATACTTCCATATTTTTTTCTTTAGTCAAAATTCATACAATTCATATTAAAAGAAATGAAAAGTAATTTTCAAGCAAAAATGACAAAAGGGCTTGCAGGACTCTTCGAGACAGACTACTTTTCCATTTCCCAAATCTTTAAAATAAATCTGAAGATTGTTTTGACTGTTTCCCAATTCCTGCTGATACCAGCATTTTTCATACCAACCATGGAAAATCAAAGACTCCAAACATATCAGGCCTCTTCTAGTGACATCAGAATTATACCATGGAATCTCCTCTGGTCTTTCAGGGGATTGAGAGATCTGCAGTTACTAGGCCCAGGTCCTCCAACATGGTATGGTCTCTGCTCTATATAGACCATCTTCGTATACATTAGGTCCATCCTAACAAAGTAGCAAAATAATCAATTCTTCAGATGCATGTCATTAGTAATTTAAACCAGGAATAAAGAAGTTCTTACAGCTCAACTTGTGGTAGGATTTCAAGGGCTACTTTCCAGTTTTGATGGGTCCAAAATTAAACTTAACTGGGAAGAAGGATAAACATTAAAAATAAGCAAGGGGATCAGTTGCATAAAAACTCTCGATGCATTAGCTGAACAGGTAAGCAAAGACGGAGATGGAGACTCACAGAAGGGACTCTCACCAAATTCAAAGCAGCTTATTCTGGTCATAAAAAATGGGTAGTACTGTTCTTTTTCTTTTCTTTTTTCTGAACATCTAAAGAAACATGTTTTCCTCAATGAATGTTGGAATAAATTATGGTTTGCATAACTCCACAAAAGAAGGTGATAGGATTTCAGTTTTTCTAAGCAAAACTAAACAACAGACTGAAGCAACACCGACTGCATTTGCAAGTTGATTTTTTTCTGAATAATTTTTGTTTTTATATGTTAACTGCTTTATAATTTTATTGTATGCCACGGAGAGTCATTTTTTCATGAGATGGGTGGTCAATTTGATGAATGAATGATGAAGAGACAAACAAACTTTGCTTCAGGTTCTAGAAAACAGAAGTGTTCTTGTATTCTCCACTTTCACCTCTTGCCATATGTGATCACTGCCTTATAAACAAAATACCGTTAGGAAAAGCACATTGCCTGAAGTGGCATGCAAGTGAAAGAGAGCCAGGCAAACTCAGAAATCTCCCTGTTCCATCCTGAGCTGTTTCTTAAGCATATAACAACTTCTTGAGTTTTTGGATAGAAAAAGTTTAACCTAAATGTAGATACGAGATAACTGGCAAGAATTGCTAATTTATGGCATCAATGTTTCCAATATCAGAAACAAGAAGAAGATAAATCCTCTATAAATAAAATGGGAATCAAAATAGCAATTCTGGAAGGAGCTTCCCTGAAAACTGAAAAGCAAAAACAAATGGAGAACATGAAGATATTCAAAGTTTATTGCTTTTTGGATCCGGGGTTTTTCTATGAGACCACATTTGAAAAGTGTGACAGGACAGAACATTTGTTAAAGTAGGAATGGGATTATTAACATTTGGAAAACATTGCTGATCTCTATCATATTTGAACTACTGGTATATACTGTATAATAATGTGAATCCAAGTCAATGATCATTATTACAAACAAGTCCAGTTAGTAAGGTGATTAAGTGTATTTTTCATAGTCTGTCCTAATTCTCTCATCATTTACAATCAGCCAAACACCCTCAACCCAGTCACATAGTTTCAGTGATCAATACACTAAAAATCTCACAAATACTGAGAGACTAATCTTTGAAAGTCCAAAAAAATTCCAGTTGCCCAATTGTGAAGTGAGGTAACTACATGGAATCACTGATTTTAATGTTTTTCTACTGGCTGCTCACGAGCTACCAGTTCTGAATCTAGGAATTGATAAGTTTGGAAAGCCCTAATGGTTTTGGACTCAGGTACTTGAAACATAATACTACATATTACACAATCTGTGTGCTAAAGCATAGTTGCCTGAAGTTGACCTTAATTTTAGTAAGCAATATATGGAGGAAAGATACATTGAAGAAATACAAGAATGGTCACACTTTTGACCTGAAAAAGAGGAGGGGGTGAGAAAGAAACTCAAGATAATCCCACTTTGATTTTTTTTATATAAAAGTGAGAGAAAAGAGAAACTCTGGCAGGCTTTCAACATTCTGTTATCAGACCCTACAACAATAGAGTCCAGTGATTCTTGTGATGTCTGTTTCTTTGAGGAGCTGACGCAATTAGTGATTGATTGATTCAATTTGTGTAGCTGTTCCTCTCAAACCAGTGACTCTGGATGCAGAACATCCATAAAAAGATGAAACAGTTAAAATAAAACAGTTAAATATAACAAAGAAATTAAATAAAAAATAGCAATAAAAGGATTCTATAATCTATCAGTTTAATATAACCAGGAAATGAACCCTTCATATAGGATGCCAGGCCTGGTCTTCAAAGTCTTCCAAAAGGCTATCAGAGTTGGGAACATTCTAATCTCAGGAGGGAAGATATTCCAGAGTGCAGGCACTACAACAGAAAAGACACACCTTCTTGACATTCCTCGGATGACAAGAGCATGGAGCATGCCAGAGTAGATTGGAAGCATAGAAACAATGAAAGAAGACACTCCCCCAAGTAACCCAGTGCCAAGCCATAAAGGGCTTTAAAGGTGACAACCAGCACTTTGCATTGTATCTGGAAACACCTTAGCAACCAATACAGTCCCTGAAGCAGTGGTGTGATATATGCCAAATAGCTGAAACCATTTACAAAACCATGTAGCATCCAAATGCTCTTCAGGGACACCCCCATGTAGAGCATGCTACAATAGTCCAAACAGAAGGTTGCAAGTGCACGAGTGACTGTAAGCAGTTCAAGAAAGGGCACAACCTTGTTAGACATGGCTAACACTTGCTCTTCCAGCAGGAGCCATGAGTCCAGGAGAACCCCCAGATTGTGCACTGTATACATCTGAGGCACTGCCACCCCACCCAGGATCAGAGGTGGAATAATCGTGGTACTGGAAAGCACAAGCACCCAAAGCATCTCAATCTTGGTTAGGTTCATCTGAAGCCCATTGTGTCCAGTCTAGACCCCTACACCCTCCAGGCACTGAGAAAGGATGTCCACAGCACCATTCAGGAACCCCAGGGAAGAGATATAAAGCTGGGTATCATCACCATATTAATGATATTATCATCACAAACCATCAGATCACCTCATCCAGCATCCTGAAAGGACTCTTGAAGCTGCTGTGCAAACACTTTCTCTACAACGTTCCCTAAAAAAAGGAAAGTTGGAGCCTGGACAAAGCTGTCCAGATTACACTCTTTTCATTTCTTCCATTTTATTGTTATAAGGTGCCTAGAGTACCCCCACAGAAAGATAGATGGAAACAAATTTAACAAATAGACAAATACATAAGTAAAAAAAACATCTTCCTTATTCTAGACAAGGGGACAGAAGGGGAGCTCATCAAAGTTGCAGATGACACTAAGCAGTCAGCACTTTAGAAGATAGAGTCAAGATACAGAAGGATCTTGACAGACTTGAACACTGAGCCCTAAATTCAATTCAGTGGTGAGAAGGTCTTACACTTAGGCCAGAAAGGCACAGATATACAGTATATCACAGAAGTGAGTACACCTCCTCACATTTCGTAAATATTTTCATGTGACAACACTGAAGAAATGACACTTGGCTACAATGTAAAGTAGTGAATATGCAGCTTGTATAACAATGTAAATGTGCTGTCCCCTCAAACACACAGCCATTAATGTCTAAACTGCTGGCAACAAAAGTGATTGATCCAGAGTTGTGTTATCGGCTGCAGATGCCTTTCGGAAAGCCCTCTGAAGCCATAATAGATCGGTTGCAGAAGCCTTCTGGCAGGCATCTGAAGGTGAAATGGAAGCCGCGGTGATGGGTGCGAGTGGCAGCAAGCGGCCGTAGAAGAAGGTGAGGCACGTGTCGAGGTGTGCGAGGCCTGGTAAGTAGGGCTGCTCCTCCTCCACCCCCACCTTAGCTTATTTACCTGTATGCCCCACCCCACCCCCTAGGTGGGCGGGATCATAATTAGGGCTAATTTTGTGGGTGGTGCTTAATTTGATCACATGCGTGATAGGGCTTCTTTTCAAAGTGGGTCATCTTTTTGGAGAAACACGGTATCATCCATCAAAATATGCATGACACAACTACAATGTTGTGATTTATGCAAAAAAGTTGATTTCAACATATAAATAAGAAGGAAAAAAAGTCAAGATTGATCCAGAGAGAAGATGGATCTTCTACTAAAGAGAGAAGATGGCAAGGAAGTATGCCACTTTAGTACGTCCACTAAAGAGAGAAGATGGCAAGGAAGTAACAGGCAGCAGAGAGAAAGCAGAACTGCATTCTTGCATCAGCCTTCATGCAAAAGTCAACTATAGACCAACCTACCAAAAACCTAACCATAAAAGACAGACTTGAAATAAGAAAGAAAATGGTTAGAGAACACCTATCTGATCTTGACAAATATAAATCCCCAGGACCTGACAGATTACACCTCAGAGTTCTGAAGGAGTGGGCAGATATTATCTCAGAACCATTGTACCATATTTTTCAAAAATCCTGGAACACCGGTGAATTACCTGAGGATTGGAAAAGAGGTGATGTGGTTCCAATCTTCAAAAAAGGAGAAAAAGCAGACCTAGGAAATTACAGACCAATCAGCCTAACACCAATAACTGGGAAGATTCTGGAAAAGATAATCAAAAACCAGATCAGCAAACATCTAGAAATAAAGCTATAACTAAAAGCCAGCAAGGGTTTGTTAAAAACAGATCATGCCAACCCAGTCTTATTTCATTCTTTGACAAAGTGAATAAATTAGTAGATCAGCGAAATGCTGTGGAAATAGTATACTTAGACTTCAGCAAAGCATTCAACAAAGTAGATCACAACCTACTCCCTGGTAAACTAGAAAAATGTGGGATAGACAGCATCACCACCAGATGGATTTGTAACTGGCTGACAAACTGTACTGAACATGTACCACAAGGTTCTGCCTTAAGTCCAGTACTCTTCAATATCTTCATAAATGACTTAGATGAGGGAACAGAATGGGAACTCATCCAATTTGTAGATGACACTAAGCTGGCAGGACTAGCCAACACTCCAGAAGACAAGCTCATGATCAAAAAAGATCTTGACAGACTTGAACAATTGGTCTTATACAACAAAATAAAATTTAATGTGGAGAAAAACAAGGTTTTACACTTAGGCTTGAAAAACCAAAGGCACAAGTACAGATTAGTTGAAACCTGGCTCAAAGACAGTGAGAGATACCTTGCAGTCCTAATGGATGATCACTTAAATATGAGCCAGCAGTGTGTGGCAGTAGTAACCCAGAGAGACTTCCTAACAGTGAGGAGAATTAACAGCTTGCCTTCCTAAGTTGTGGGTGCTTCATCACTGGAGGCTTTTAAGAAGGGACTGGACAGTCACTTGTCTGAAATGGTATAGTGTCTCCTGCTTGAGCAAGGGGGTGGACTAGAAGACCTAAAAGGTTCCTTCCATCTCTACTCAGATTGATTGATTGATTGATTGGGTGATGATATCTTCCATTAAAATACTTGCTGAGCTGCAGATATAAGACACCAGTATTGCACACTCAAACATTAATGGAATCCATGCAATACTCAAAAACAAAATTGGTTCATGTGATTTGGACTTGTTTTAACAGTGAGTCCCTTATGAGAAGCAGTTATTTCATATATTAATCTAGAATTTTATAGATATTTATGTTCTATTGGTATAAAAAAAATAACAATTCAATGAAAATGAAGAGTGTGCATTTTTATAATTGCAAGAAAAACCCTAGAAGACCCATTTTCATCAATTAAATATGGTCTGAAGAAGTTGCCTCATTTTCTAAATTTGAAGAAGCTATTCATATTACATATATTAGTTATGTGCTGAATTTTAAATTCTTTTTCTATTTTATATAACAATGTTTAGAAAATAGAAAATATAGAAAATATATTTTCATTGTATATAAAATAAAAATAGCTGATGGTAACCTGGAACCTTAACTAAAAAGCATCCAGATGGTCAGTGGGGCAGGGGATAGGAATTGTAATGGAAAAAGTAAAACAGCCTGTCAGGAAACGACAGTTCCAACTACAGTAATTATTGCAGCCAGTATATAAATATGCCTGGTTATGGTTTGCTCCTTGTATGTGCACAGTATCTACTTCCTACATGGCCTCTGATTCTATAGTACAGAGATAACAGTGACTTGGCAATACTTTTTTTGTATGAATAGAATGGAATGGAATGGAGAATAGAATAGCTGGAAGGGACCTTGGAGATACAGATTAACAGAGTTGGAAGGGATCTTGTAGGTTATCTGGTCCAGAGGTGGGTTCGGCTGAACAGGTAGTGGCTTGCCGGTCTGGGTCACCAAAATTGGCAGCGATCCAGGCCACCCCTCCGAACCGGTTCACTGGTCGGTGCCACATGATTTTTTTTATTTTTTTATTTTCTGTGCATGCGCAGACCTTTTTATGGGCAACTGTGCATGCACGCAGAGTGCGCATCAGGTGTGCTCATGCAAAATTGCATGTACATCGAACCGGCAGTAATGCCGGCAGCAACCCACCCTGATCTAGTCCCACCCAGCAGACCCTACACCATTTTTAACAGATGGTAGTCCAGTCTCTTCTTGAAAGCTTCAAATGATGAAGCTCCCACAACTTCTGAAGGCAAGCTGTTCCATTGGTTAATCTTCTGGTCCAGCCCACTGTTCAAGCAGGACACCCTATACCAGGGCTGTCAAACTCCCAGCCTGTGGGCAGTATGCATCACGTGCTGGCCATGCCCATGCCCATGCCTATGCCCGGTTTAGTGAAGGGGAGGGGGGGAAGTCACGATATGTCATGTGACTACGCTGTCATGATCTGAGCTTCATACCCCTGCCCTATACCATTTCAAATAGGTAGCTGTCCAGTGTCTTCTTAAAACCCTCCAGTGATGGAGCATCCACAACTTCTGAAGGCAAGCTGTTCCTAGTTAATTGTTCTCACTGTTAGGAACTTTCTCCTTAATTACAGGTTGCTCCTCTCCTTGATATAATTTGCTATATTTAATTATTAGTTAAATTAATCATTGCTATGTAATGATATTAATCATTGCATAGCAATCACAGAATACATGTGACATTACAGGTTCCTTTGAAGAATTTGTATATTGCCAAAAATGTAGCTTATGCTGAAAAATATAATTTCAAAAAAATTCTGAACAGCAAACTCCAATGCCATTTATAAACATGTACCTGGGAAAGCAAAGTTCTGGAGTGATAAACACACTCATTCTCTACACAGATACACACAGACCCTCAACAGATGATGATGTGATGGATGGCTGCTTTGCTAGAAGGATGGTTTTCTATTTCATTATTTAATTACACAGCAGCCTGAATACAGGGCAATAAAACTGCATTTTCATCCATAGCTGATTTCCATTTAGAGCCTGTCATGTTAATAGTGAAATAAATTGCTTTAATTGTCAGTAAACTTCATCCAATTCACATTTCTCCTCTTTGTATTAAATATGTATTAAACACCTGTGTCTGGATTAGCAACAATAATACAAACATCCCAAACCTAAATAAAAGTATATATTGAAGCAACTGTTACCTTATACTTGTTACTTGTCTACAATTTAAATTTTGTGACATTTAGATCCATTTACCAATAACATTGGTAACTGAGCTGCAGTCACTCTTAAAACTTACTACAAAATGCCAATTATTAGAAAATGTAAAGAAATAACCACCTGGGACTCTTTCCGCCCATCCCTGCCCTCAAAACACATTTTTAAAGTGTTCTTCACTTGTATGATTCGGGTCCAAGTTATCAAAAAGAGTACCTTCAAGAACATCAGCCTTCCAGAAACCGGGAGCCTTTGGGAGCAATCCTGTTCTCCATATCTTAGCTAGTTGGTGCTAATGAAATCAGGAATACTCTGCTAGTAGTCCTGGACTATGATTTCTCTTTTGTGATTCACCAACTCTCAAGCTGCTCTGTTTTTAAACTCCTGTTGTTTTGGTTTCAGACTAACTTTTTTCCCATGCAACTGAACCAGGGGCGAGTTCCTGAACCAGTTAGTACTGATTCACTGCGCGCGTGCACCAGCCAACCATTGCTTGCACAATTGCACAATTTACTAAAAATTGCTCTGCACATGCACAGAACCATGCTGGCAACAACACAAGACACTGGAGAACCATTTCAGGGGTGTGGCAGGCATGGGTGACTGCTGATTCTGCAACCCAGGCCTGAATTCCAGTACCGGTTCCGTCGAACTGGCTGAACCGGCAGCAACCCACCTCTGAACTGAACTACTGTGAATTGATTTTGGATTATTGAAATAAAAACTGGAATTTTAATTCAATATAAAATCTGCAGGGACCTAATTGACGACATTTATAACATTGTTGCCACTTTGCATTGCATTCCACTTACAGTATGTGAATATTACAGCATGAGACAAGTATGTATGTAATTACTAAAAATCTCTTCCTGGCATACTATGCAGTGGCTGGCAGAGAGGAAAATGAAACAACAGCAACTTAAATAAATCAGCACCAGATATGCTCCTTAATAGACAGGAAGCAAATCTGGAACAGAGAGCGACCTTGGGACAACATTCTTCTAAAAGCCCGAGAGGAGGCAAAATCAGCCATTCCCAATGGAAGCTGAAAGAGGCAAAACCAGCCCTGTGAATTGCAGACATACAGAGATTCAGTAGATAGAGTCTTCTAGTATGACAAAAATAAACATAAATGGAAGTTTAGGGGAAAGAATTTGGAGTAATTATCATTTAACAGAAAAAGCTGATTATATTTCATTTGATTAAGATTCCAACATTAGCTTATATATAAGTGCACTACAGTATAAATTAGTATTTTGATGCTATTTAATTCCAGTCTAATTAAACTGGATTACTCGTTAAATATGTTTGCATATAGGAAATGTAATACTCCTGCAATACACCATTATAATTTGTGATGATAATGTCAACACAAAATTATGAAATTAATAATTAACTTTTGATATACTTTTATTTTCAAATAGGCTGGGTTTGTATGACACACTGATTCATGATAAACTGCATGAGGATTTATTTAATTTTTTTGTGTGTGTGAGTAGCACAACATATATTAGTATATTGAGCAAATGTAGCCATTCTGTAGGTATGCTACTAATCCAACTAATCAGAATACTCTGGATGTTTTTTCTCTGCTATTCACTCATTTCTGCTGACTCTTTAGGGGAAATGCTTTATCATACTGCTATCTAGCCAACAAAGACAAAAATTATAATTCCTAAATTTTATTCTAATAGATTAGTTTTTTAAACAGGTTCTTTTTTCAATTCAACAGCAATTAGATTATTGACTTATTTTAAGAAGCTCAGACAGTTCTCTTGTCATTTCTAATCCCCTCTGCATTCACTTTGGATCAAAGAATACCTGTAAGTCAAAATTAATCATGTGAAGTCCATTGATAGGTATAAGTCAGACACAACTGAAAAACATATGTTTATAGACAAGGTTGATATTAAAAGCAATGATTTTTGAATAAGAAGGAGATAGGCTTTTATTTTCAGGTTTTATGTGAGTTCTTCAAGTTATGAAAAGCTGGAAAAGATTTTCCCTTAATAGCAGAGCATTTAATAGGCACACAGTCACTGACATGTAGAAAAATGAAATGAAAAAATGGACAGGAAAAACTCTTCAGCTTCACTTCATACTTTTGTATTCAGTTTCACACAAATGCAATTTAAAAGAGAGAGAGAGAGAATGAAAGATTTCTATGTATTAACAATGAAGAATGACAAGAATATAGAAAAACATGCAAGTTAACTGTAAAGCGCTCCATTCATACGCTGTTCTTTTCCTCCCTCCTTCCCTCCCAGTGCTTCCACAAATTGACAGAACCATTTTAAAAATTAAGTCCTGCTAATACAAATATAGTAATGATGATTTAATCTTCCAAATCAGAATTAATTGTCAAAATCAGTTAAGGGAGCAGAGATCAGTCAGAGAAGGGAGAATTTAATTTAATGAGCTAAATTACAAAAAGTGAAGAACTCAGTTCTTCCATAGTTGGAGCAATTTACAAAAGTCAGTGTGATAATATATAAGCTTTGGTTTGGGTATAATGGGAAGCACTGAGCAACTTTTTCATAGGCTGCAAGGAATCATCTCCTGCTTGAGCAGGGGGATGGACCATAAGTACCCCAAAGTCACTTCCAACCCTGTTATTCTTCATTCTAAGATTCTTAACCACTTGCAGATGAATTCATGATAGCTTCAAAATGATGGAGGCCTTGAGAACACATAAAACAAAAGAAATATCTCCATACATGGATGGATGGAAACATGAAAAAGGAAACTCAGAATAACTGCCTTAATTATTCTAGAAAAAAGTTGGTCATTAGAGTCTCATGGAACTCCACCAAATTCTAACAATTCCACAGAATCTAGTTCAAAAATCCCTGGATTAGATAATCCTCTTGATACCAGGGGAAATGTTTTAATTTTCCTAGGCCTTTTAATATATTATTATACTATTAATTTATTTTTCCATTCAAGCTTTTCAACAAATCTATTTTTGTAACTGTGCTTTTATTATTTATATGTGATATATTTAAACTACTTTTATTTTTTCTATTAAATGCAGCTTTTCTGTGCGATAAACCAAGCTTAAAAATACCTGCAGGGCAACATGAATTATTTTAAATTAATGTTTTTAACATATTTCTCAAAATATACATGCATTCACTTGAAATAAGTGCTGGTTATCAGATTCTTGATTTTGAATCTATGTTATACCCAGATGTTTTAAAAACCAAAAAATTGCTATCCTGATTACATCATTCATGATGATAGCCTTAAACAATTGTGGAAACTATTTATTGGGAATAGTTAATGCAAAATGCATATTTATACTTAGAAAATGTAAAAGGACAACGTTAATCCTTCTGTCTATAAAAATCTGACAGACATTTGAGTAAATTTGATATTTAGTCATACTGTTCAGAAAGTGAAATGTAAAACTCCAATTTGTAATTAAATTGGGATCATGGCTGATTTTTAAGAAAGGCCAAAGGAGAATGATTAAAAAAATTGTGTCACTATTTTATTTCACCTACTTAGTTACAATCTCTGGCTACATCTTTTTTCTCCATGGATCTTTCTGCTACTGCCCCTCTTGTTTAGCATGCCAGTTTAAATTATCACCAACATTAGTTGTTTTGTTCCTTTTCTTTCCATCAGCTGTAAGAACTCTGCAGAGGGACATCAGTACTATAGCACTAAGGGATATATTAATTAATGAATCCAAGATAGCTGAAAATCTAAAGTAATTTATTTTTCTCCCTTCCTTAAAACAAGTTTTGGGGTTGCTTATAGTTAGGAATGTCAAGCACAAAAGTAAGAAAAAAACATAGTGTTCAAGGTTTAAAATATATGAAAAATGATTAAGGATTCTCAATTAGAAAAATAAGTTCAACACTGTACCCAGGATTCTGTTTGATAACAATATCTTGCAGCATGTCAAAGACATGTAGTATTTTTCCAGTGGCAATGTAATAAAGTGATCACTTTTGGTAATATGATAATGGTCATGTGAAGTTCCCAGAAGATGACCTAATTAATTTATGAGCCTCGAGACAAAGTTCAAAAGAAATCCAATCATTTATTAGGATCGACATTCTGGCGTGGACTCCTGTGGAGCCAAAACTGCTTTCGCTTAATTGCGTTTGAACTTTACCCCTGTATCCCCTCCCTTCTGTCCTGCGTCATAACTCGTATTCTCCAACTAGGCTGTAAGACATGAGATCCAACTCCGCCCGAAGTCATGCATGGAATTTCCCCTTCCATGCCAGCCTGACAATAGTCATGGCAACGCTTTAGAAGTTGACTGGTCAATCTTCTGTAATTCCAAACCAATCAGTTACTCCCCTGGGAATATAGCATTTACTAGACTAGAGACATGCTACTTTTTGTGATCTACCTTGTCAAATGCCTTATTGAAATCCAAGTATACTATGTTCATAACATTTTGCTGGTCTATTAATTTAGTCACTTTATAAAAGAATTAAATAAGATTGGTTTGGCATGATCTGTTTTTGACAAACCCATATTGGCTTCTGATTATATCTTTGCTTGCTTCTAGGTGTTCGCATATCTTTCCAGGCATTGAAATCAGACTGATTGGTCTGCAGTTTTCTGGATCTATTTTTCTCCTTTTTTTGAAGGCAGGAATGAGACCAGCTGTTTTCTAGTCCTCTGTGCTCCAGGATCTTTGAAAGATATGGTCCAGAGGTTCGGAGATCAGGTCTACCATTTTCTTCAGAACTCTGAGATGTAATTCATCTGATTCTGGTGATTTGAACTCATCTAGAGTGGACAGGTATTGTTTTACTATTTTCTTGCCTATTTTAACTTGTATTCCTAGTCTGTCTTTTACAGTTCTGTTTTGAATGAGTTTGGCTATTTTTTCCTTTTGTGTGAAGACAGATGCAAAGACTGAATTAAGCACCTCTGCTTTCTCCCTGCTGCCCATCACATCTTTGCCATCTTCTTTGCTACCCCACTTACTCACACTCACACATTAGTATGGTTTATGGAGGGTTTTATTTGTCTTCCCCCAGCAGTTCTTTTCACCTAGCTTTAGAACTGTCCCAACCGAAGCCAGGCATAAAAAAGCCCAGATTAATTCCCCAGGCAATGGCCAATTAGTTCATAACACAAAGAGCAAGCTGCTCAAACAGTAAATCCAATAAACAAAACATAAAGCCCCCAGGAAAAACTTAAAGTACATCCACATTAGCTTACGGGTTATAGTAATTCAGAGCCTCAGGAAACACAAAAGAACACATAGCGACGACCCACACATGTTGCTTCCAGCAATGCTTCCTTCTTCCTGCCGTGCTAAATTGCTTCCAGTCTAGCCCATCAAGAGCGATGGAGCCTTTAACCCAGCAATCTGACAGACTTCTGCTTCTCTGACCTGCATGCTCTGCAATCCACTACAGCCGGCAGCTCCTCCCCCTCTTCTTCACTGGCCTACAAGCTGTCCCCCAGCTGAAGTCTGTTCTGCCAGCAGTTCAAAGTCCTGATTCCTGACATGCCAGGAATCAACTCATTCCTCCTCGAGCCGGCCTCTGTGGAAGGAGTCTTGCAAAAGAGACATCACATCTTCTCTCATTAGTAGACCAATTGTTTTCATTACTTTTTTCTTGTTTTTTTTACATGTTGAAAGAAACTTTTTAAAATTATTTTTTTATTATTTACAAGACTTGGTGGATTCTGGCAATCAAAAAAGGCTTTTTAATACCACCACCTCATAGATCTTTGCCACAAAAAAACCCCAAAAAAGAATTAGAACCAAAATTTCAGAACAAGAAAGCAATTTTAAACTGTAAGCCAAATAAAGACACAACATAAGACATTAGAGTAGTTGCAAATGAGAATTTTTTCAGGGACCATACAAAAATTATCAATTATCACGCCTGTCTAAGTCTCAAGGCCATTGTGTGAACTGTGAATTGTGATCTTGAAGCTGGAATTCAAATCAACAAAGCTTGCAGGTCAAAAAGAAGTGAGTATTTGGCACCAGCCACTAGCCATCCTTCCAGTATGGAAAATGAGAGCTTTGCAACACCACACCAAGCTATATAAATATACTGCCAAAAAGAGCTATACTACACTTCCTGGAGGAATTCTAAACTGCTCTGAAAGATTATCAGATAGAGGAAAGTCTATGACAGGGGTGGCAAACTCAAGGGCCCACAGGGTGCTTAGATCTGGCCCATGGGGCCACCCTGGAAGCAGAGAAGAATTAGCCCGCAATGCCTGTGCCAGCGAAAACGGTGCTCAGGAAGGCTGCACGCGGCCCTCCCAAGCCCTGTTTTTGCTGGCAGAGGGTTGCAGGAGGCTGTCATGGCTGAAAATGGAGCTTGCAAAGGCCACACATGTCACTCCCAAGCTCTGTTTTCACTGGCAGAGGGTTGCAGGAGGCCATCACAGCTGAAAACGGAGCTCAGGAGGGCCACACACCACCCTCCCAAGATCCGTTTTCATTGGCAGAAGGTCGCAGGAGGCCATTGTAGCCACAAACGGAGCTCGGGAGCCCATTTTTGCTGGCTGAACATTCAGGCCACCAAAGGCACCCCAACATGAATTACATTGAATGGGCCATGCCTACCCTGGCCCCCCGAAGTCAAACACAACCCTGATGCTGCCCTCAATGAAACTGAGTTTGACACTCCTGGTCTGTGATATACAGTATATGCAAAAATGATTCACTAAGATCTCTTTCAACTATTACTTTTTACCTTTTTTTCTAAAGAAATGTAATAGTCACAGGGAGGAAATGCTTAAAAGCCTGCATTAAGGACATCAAGAATATTGCGCTAAAATATTTAGGGAAATTTATATTAACCACTATACCCTCTGAGGAAAACTAAATACATAAAATAAGCAATGAATAAAAATAAAGAAGATATGCACTGGATTTTTAAAAATCAGTTTGAAAACTTGATGGACTGGACAGCCCACTGACCAAAACAATCAGTAATGTGGATTGGAAAGAAATTTGCCAGAAATTTCTACCAAGACCTACAATCCACTAGGAGGATATTGGATCTGGAAAACAACCACATACTGATCTTGACATTGGCTTGAACTGATCATATTTTGTTACATCGGGTTTGTGTATTATTATTGTCATTTAATTAATTCATGTTGATGTACTCCATAAAGAGTAATAAATTATGAGCTGAATGAACATGAATTCTAGTACATAAATAGTTTAATAATGACTGAATTTCTGAGTTTTTTTTCCAAATAATAACAGCAGCAACATTCCTAAACCAGGAAAGGTTTCTTCTTTCTCTTAAGTTTAATGAATTACCTTTCTTCACATCAAACAAATTTGACTGAGGATCTTTTTAAGCTCTTGGTAACTAGTTGTAGTTTCCTTTTAATCAGCTACAAGCTTCTAAAAGAATATGACTTGTCACTTTTACTTGCAAAGTATTGAGCTTCAAAGAAAAGACAATTTTCTGATTTTTAAACCTGTGTTCTTTTTCCATGAAAAATAAGAAAGTCATCCTTAGATTAACCTTTCTGTCAACACATATAATATCTATTTAATGACACATGTTGGAAATCAGGCCTGCCTCTCACATGTCTTGACATTTCTCCTTGAATTTCATTGGAGTGGAAAATAGACATTCAGCTTCTGACCCAGGTTCTTTCAGAATATTAATAACATGCACTGTTTGCAAAGAAATCCAGTACCCTGAAGAATGAATGTACAAATCATCACAAAACCTGCAAGGGCATACTAAGGTGGAAGATAGACTCATATAGAACAAAAGGCTTATTTGACATAATGGCACTAAAGGGCATTAAAAACCAAGTTCATGATTAGCAAGGGCTATTTATTCAGTGAAAAAACACTTTTCATCACTGACTAATTTGTAGTCAGGTCCACCATGATTTTAAATGTGCTGTACAAGTTTTTTTTATTAAAATAAGATATTTTGTAAATTCTCTGCATGCACAACCTGCAAAAATATAGTTGACATAATACCCACTATGGGAATGGCAAGATTCTTACCAGTTTACACACTTTTTTTTCATATTATGCAAGTTGTGCTTGTTTTAAAAGGTACCTACCAATTTACTGGTAGGTCTCTAAATTCAAGTAGATGCACAGTAACCTAGAGATGGAGTTTCTTTTACGTGACAAGCAGCAGCCAAGGATTCCTCCCTAACAATCTCATCAAAGGTTACTTCCATTGGTCAAATATAGATAAATAGCAATTAATACCCACGTCTGGAAGCAGAAAAGACCTTGTAGCCAGTGAATATGGATGGATCAACTCAGTGTCTACTGATGCCATATATATGCAAGTGTCACAATGGAAGAAATCTTCCACAGCCAAAATGGTCCTATTGGTCTGCAAATTAGAAACCAGTAGATGTTTCATTTATTTCAGTGGTTTTCAACCTTTTTTTCATCACAGACCACCAAATCTTAACTCAAGATTTAAATCATAACATTCCTTCAAGCCTTTGCGGACCCTCTGTGATGACATCATGACCTACCAGGGGTCCATAGACCAACCAGGTTGAGAACCACTGGTTTATTACATTAAAAATGCTAAAGATTTACTAGCGTTCCATTAAAAAAAGAAACTTGGAGGTTAAAGAGAGAAACAAACAAAGCAAAAATGGAAGAACATGGGGCCAATGCAGCATGCTGAGGCACACAGTATTTCTTCATTTGAAATTTAATAAGGTCCAGTGATGAATTTATGTGATATGATACTGCTAGACAATGTGCTAATTGAATATCTCATTCTCAGAGATAGTAATCATCGAAACTTAAGAGTGAGATGGAGGAGACACATTGTTTGTCTGACAGTTTTTTTTTACTTTAATAATGCCTAATAGTTTCACTGCCAATCATTTGCCCACTAAAGCTGCCGTCCCCAGCTGGTTTGCCCTCTGTAGATGAAAAGACGTGTAGTCTTATATATTTTTCCCACTGGAGAAAACAGCTTGAAAGGGCAAATGTGTTCAAGAGGACAGCTGATAGTTTAAAAGTTTTAATTGCTTCCTGCATTACATTCAGATATATTTTTCTTCACTTGGTTTCATTAAAATAAGCAGATGAAAATATTGGGAACATACCACATACAGTATCTCTCATATCCAATTTAGAACAATCTGCTAGGCAACAAGGGGATGCACCCTTGGATCTGGAGGGCAGCCTGCACTCCTCCATGGCATCTTCTTTTAACATTCTTCAAAACTGAAAGCTGCTCAGCCAGAGCCTCATCCTCATTCACATCCACTTCAAGGAAAAGTTCCTTTGTCAAGCTGGCCCCTAGTTTGCTTCCACAAATAACAAAATGAACCAGGTTGTGGGTACATAAGGACAGTTGAAGAGGCAGATTTGATAGACATAGCTGCAGTTAGGCTAAGCTGCAGAACCAGACCTGCAAACATTCATTCATTCCTTTAAATTTATATGCTGCCCCATGCACCGATAAAGGAACTCTTAGCAATTCCTTAAATCTAATACAGAGAATAACAGAGAGATAAAGGACTTCAAAATTTTAACTTTTTATATAAGATGTCATAATTCCAACCCATCATCTGGAAATGTAACAGTCAGAACTGTGAATAATGAATTTATTCTTTTATTACCCCAGCTTCTCTGGCTCTTCAATCATAAAACCATCTTTAAGAAGTGTTTGTCAAAGAACAATTAAAATGTATTATAGACTCCAAAATAACCATTCTAATGAATAATATAATATCTGAACCAATCAAATTAAATGTAATCATTTATATCTAATAGAATATTCTATCCATTCCCTTTTCCTATACTTATTAAATTGGTCATAGGGACACCCGTCCTCTTAGGGTGAAGTGGGCAAAGCCTATTAACGAAGCCTATTTTCCAAAATATAGAATTGCAATATACACCATTCCTACACAGCAACATTATTGTCCATGTTGAGTACAGATGATTTGTACACCATCAGGGAATCTTTAAGATGTACCCCACATGACATCTTTAGGAGTTGCAGATTGGCCATTGGGTTGGAGTGACTGGGGGAAGGGTGCTGGGTAAACGTTTGGTATGAACATGTTCACGCCTTTTTGGCTCAGATCTTGCTTTTCTTTTGCTGCTATCTTTTCATGACCAGTAAAAGTATCTTTAATTCCACAAACAATGGAATGGGGAGTTTTTTTCCTTGGTTATTGATGGAGGCACGCCTGACATTAAGCAAGATTTCCCTTCACACTCATCCCAGAGCTCATAACTTCCATGTGGAGTGCATATAAAGGAAAAAAAACCAAAGATGTCTAATCCCTGCAGTGACCAGGAAGACATGGGGACTACTGGATCCTCTTTCCCTTTGGAAATGGAACAGATGGCTGAACTGGATTTGGAGGAAAGATCCTGTTAGATACTCATACCAACTACAGTGGTTTCCACCAAGGTCCTCTGTTCCGGTGGGAACAGAGGTTTAATCCTATTGGTGGAAGGGTCTGACAGCTCCCTATAAAAGGGCTGCTGTCAGACTCAACCTTTGCTGGATTGTTGGATTGTTCTTACTTGTTGTGTTACAATAAAGAGCTGTTGTTACCGTTAAGCCTGTGTGTGCCTATCCATTACCCAATCTAACACTTGCGACAAAGGTGGGATTGGAAGGCAACTAGGCGAACTGAAAAGAGCAAAGAATCCAGCAAGTACATCTAGCCCGGAGCTCAGCGTGGCTTCGAGCAGCCATTTTTGAGCGGCAAACTCAAAACGACCACAAAATGGCCTTGCACGCCCCACTGACTCCACATGAGCTAGTCACTGAGCACTGGGACTCGTATATGCTACGATTTGACTGCTTCATCGAGGCAAACGACCTCATGGGCCTTTCTGAAGGCCGCAAGAAGAACATGTTCCTCAGGTAGTGTGGCTGGGAATATTCAAGACAGCAAAAGACCTCTCCGAGCCAACACTGCTCCAATCAGTTGCCTGGTCTGTGCTCCAGCCGACGCTTAGGACTTATTACATGCCCAAGCCGTCCAAGCACGTTCGCCGGCATGAATTCAATATCAGGAAACAAAAGGAGGGCGAGTCGATTAATGAGTACGTTGCCGCACTCCGTAAAGCCGCAGCATACTGTGAATTCAGAGACTTAGACGAGCTGATTCTGGACTGCATAATGTTCAGGACATTAATTTGCAGAGGAGGTTGCTCGCAAAATCAAACCTCACTCTGCATATCTCCTTGGACGAAGCCAGGGTGTCAGAATCAGCCGTCAAATTGACTGAAACCCTGCAGCGCCAAAGCGTGCCCCAAGAAGCGCAGAAAAGGGTTGAATTCCTAGGGTACCTGGTCGACGGCTCTGGGATTCACCCGACCACACAAAAAATAAAAGCAGTTCAGGACACTCCGCACCTCGCAATCAAACCGAGCTGCAGGCATTCCTTGGGCTCCTAAATTTCTATCTTTCTTAAACAGAAAGCCACTGTTGCTGAGCCCCTACATCGTATACTAGCCAAAAACGTGAAATGGTCCTGGGGAAAAGCCGAGGCTGATGCATTTGCCACAGTAAAATGACTCCTGTTGGCGGATTCGTTCCTCGTCCAGTACAGCCAGACCCTGTCTCTGGTGCTGACCTGCGACGCTTTACCGTTCGGCGTCGGTGCCGTCCTCAGCCACCGTATGCCCAATGGAACTGAAGCCCCTATTGCTTTTTATTCTAGGACCCCATCTGCCGCAGAATGGAACTACAACCAGTTGCACCGTGAGACTTTGGCTGCTGTGGCAGGAGTAAAAGGTTCCACGAGTACCTTTACGGACAGGACTTCGAACTGATTACAGACCACAAGCCGTTGTTGGGTCTACTGGCTGAGCACTGTCCTACCCCAGTGTCATTATCACCCTGCATGACCAGATGGACTTTTTTCCTGGCTTCCTACTCCTACTGCCTTATCCACCAACCTGGCTCCGCTTTTGGGCATGCCGACGCTGCTCACTGCCTGAACTTTTTGCTGATCCTACTCCTGAGATGCCAGTCCTCCTCATTGACTGCCTGGAGACTGGGCTTCTCTCGTCCACTGACGTTGCCAGTCACTCTGTGAAGGACTCCACCATCAAACAAGTTTTGAACTGGGTGTGGAGGGGGTGGCCCAAGGGACCTGTTGGGGCTGATTTTAAAATGTACTTTGCTAAACACAAAGAATTATCAGTGGTAAATGGTTGTCTACTGTGAGGGGACCAGGTTGTTGTTCCACCCAAACTGCGCATTGCAGTATTAGAAGCCTTACATGTAGGTCATCCTGGAATTGTCAGGATGAAGTCTTTGGCTAGGAGTTATGTGTGGTGGCCTAACATGGACAGGGAGATCGAAGAATGGGTGGCTATCTGCACACCGTGCCAGGAGTCAAGACCAGCTCCCCCAGAGGCGCCCGCTAAGGAGTGGGAGTGACCTAAAGCACCATGGTCTAGGATGCACATTGACTTTGCTGGCCCAGTTCATGGCCAGACATTCTTAGTAGTTGTGGACACCTACTTAAAGTGGTTAGAGGTAGTCCTGATGACCTCCACAATGCCAGAAGCCGTCATCAAGGTGCTACGGAGACTTTTCTCCACGCATGGCCTGCCCGACACCTTGGTCTCTGACAACGGGCCCCAATTCACGGCCATGCAATTTGAGACCTTCCTAGCAGCTCAGGGAATCAGGCATGCCCTAGTTGCGGCATTCCATCCGGCCTCCAATGGTCAGGTGGAGAAAATGGTGAGATCTGCAAAAGAGGCCCTCTCTAGGATGGGCCTGGGAGATTGGCAAACACGGGTTGACCATTACCTACTAATTCAGCACATCACGCCCAGTGCCACTACTGGGAGAAACCCCTCCAAGCTTCTCATGGATCCCACTTAGACCAGCTACACCCCAATTATTCTGCCTCATTGCCCCCAGACTCCACAAACAAGATTCGGACTTTTAGCATAGGGGATTCGGTATATGCCCACAACTATGCCAGGGGAACTCTGTGGATTCCTGCCACAGTGATAGGCATCACCGGCCCTCGCTCTTTCCTCCTAGAGCTCGAGGACGGCAGGAATTGGAGAAGGGATATTGACAACTCCATGGCCGCCTCTCCAACTCCAATCTTAGACAACCAGAGGTAACTCCTGCATGAGTTAGCCAAAGCCCTACCCAAGCGGAGCAAACTCTCACTCCTTCCACAGTCAACTCAAGCCCAAGGGTACCGGGAAACTTATCTGGTTTTGTTGCAGGGCTGCAGCGAGCTCCGAGCGAACTGGCTCCAGAAGCTTCAGCCGCAGCCTGTGAAAGATTCCAGGAGCTTCCACCAAGAAAAGCTGTGGAGCAAACAGGTCCATCCGACCTGTCCAAGGAAATCCCTCCTACTGAACTGCGCAGGTCAGGCAGAGCTACCCAAAAGCCCACCTACCTGTGTGACTACGTTACCAGTAGGATTGTTCCATGTAAGAGGGGAGGGGTGTTAGATACTCATACCAACTACAGTGGTTTTCACCAAGGTCCTCTGTTCTGGCGGGAACAGAGGTTTAATCCTATTGGTCGAAGGGTCTGACAGCTCCCTATAAAAGGGCTGCTGTCAGACTCAACCTTCGTTGGATTATTCTTACTTGTTGTGTTACAATAAAGAGCTGTTGTTACCGTCAAGCCTGTGTGTGCCTATCCATTACCCAATCTAACAGGTCTGTCCGGCCCAGATGGTCATTGGGAGTTGGGGCAGAAGAGTGATTCCGAGGAGAGACTGGCTGGAGTCACTACCAGCCAATGCTGGTGACCAGAGCCTGCCTGGCAGGAAACTGAACAAGAGGAGCTCATGATGATCCATGCTTTGAAACTTCTTGAAGAAGCGTGGGGGAAGCACTGTTTTCATGAGAGCTGTGCTGAGAGGGAGATTGAAGAGAAGACCAGTAAAAGTATCTTTAATTCCAGAAACAATGGAGTAGGAGTTTTCTTTCTTGGTTATTGATGGAGGCATGCCTTAAACAGAGGGTTCTAGAACTGCTTTTATTTTGCTCGGTGAGGTATCAGACTAAATATGAAATATGTGAGCCATTTGGACAAGTTGCTATTCAAATTGTGAGATTTTTGTTTTCAAGCTTATGAACAAGCACTTATTTGATTCCCCTTATCTTTAAGTGCTTATAGCTGTCAAAGCTCTAACTGAAATCTCAGAACCCTTGAAAAACTGCTGTAGTTCATGGCAAAATCTGACAGTGATACTGTGTCCTAGTAGTGAAACAGCTGATAGCATCGTCAGCCTCTTATCTCTTCTCTAGAATATACAGTAAGACCTATTGAAACAATGATTTTGTCCTTTGGTTGAGACCAATAATTGTCATATGCAAAGAGGAGGCATTGATTATGCCCTTTCTTACAAGGCTTTAGGAAATCAAGGACTTCTAAAAGCTGCAATTCACTGTTCCTTTTTTTTTTTCAAAAGAATAGAATATTCAAGTTTCAGTTTAAGAGTGGTAGCAAAATACTATTATATAGACATTTTTAAAGCAATTCTTCAGTTATTTCCCCTTTGGATAGAACATTTGAATTTGTTTAATTATTCC
Organism: Natrix helvetica; assembly: GCF_964273705.1. Lineage (NCBI taxonomy): Eukaryota > Metazoa > Chordata > Lepidosauria > Squamata > Natricidae > Natrix > Natrix helvetica. Next base: position 187,401,365 of record NC_138548.1, read on the forward strand.
AATTTCACCTGCAAATTTTGGTAAATTCTTAGCCAAAAAGAAACCAAACCACACCAAACAAAATTTTCTAATCTTTCCACCTGTGATACTAAATCTTTATATTTTAAGAGCTGCTAGAAAAGAGAGATAATCAAGACTAGCACTAGGGATAAAAAGTGACAAGTGAAATTGTAATCTTTGCCAACTCCATCACATCAATGAAATTCCCCTACAGCACTTTATTTGCAATGAGCGATTCCCCATTCCTGCTGGTAATAATCACATTTGAATGTGTTTCAAATGGCAGAAAGGACAGGAGAAATAATAAATATATGAATGTAAACTCTGCTAAAAGCTGTCCTTGGAATATCTGTGTTACCTGGAATGTATGGCCTGGATAAACACCTTTAAATGGTGGTTTCGGGTGCTCTTTCTGGCAGTTCCTGGCAGCTACCTCTCCCTGGTGTTCACGGACTCCCATATTTCTCGCTGGGAGAAAGAGCTGCTGAAGAAACTTCATCTGCTAGGTTTCACGGAGGATGCCTTGGGAAACTACGACCTCAAGGTTGCCCAATTTAGGATAGTCCAACGGCTCATGGACATTGATTTACAATATCTAGGAGCCAGAGCCAATAAAACTTGCTCCCCCCTGACTCTCAACCAAGTTAATAACTATGGATTGAGGATGGCTTCCTATTTTTATACCCTAACCATTCCCAAATATAGAAGAGCTTTTTCCCTAGCTCGCTTCAATGTCTTGCCCTCAGCACTTCTGGATGGTCGTTACAAGAGGCTCCCGATTAATAAGCGGCTGTGCCCTTGTGACAGAACCGAGGTTGAGACAGTGGAGCATGTCCTTCTATTTTGCCCTATGTATAGCGCGGACAGATCTAGGTTACTGTCTCTTCCTGAAATCGTCCCTTCTGGTCCTGATGGCTGTGATTTGTTTGTGCATTGCCTTGGGGATGTCTCCTCGTACATCACCTCTCAGGTTTCCAGGTTTTTCTTGAGAGCTGTGACCATTAGAGGAGAGAGCTGAATCCTCCCTTAGTTGGGGTTTTGGTGACTGGCTGCTGTGTCTCTTTTGTACTGTTCGTGTTTTGGTCTGTGACTGTAAATAAAGTATTATTATTATATCTGTGTTACCTCTGTCCTGTTTCATGTTTTTTTTAAAAAGGTAAAGATTTCCTTGTCCAACTCAAGGGAGCCAGTGTTAACCAAAGATTCTTTTATGGCCATGTGACTGGCATGACTATATGCTGAGGCACACAAAACTAGCCAGTTTTTTTTATTTTAAATCCTCAGTCCAAACTGAGACACTATAGCAATGTGAATTATTCAGACCAGATAATAGGCTACCAGCATCCACAAGAGAACTGGGCAGGAGGAAGGGAGAGAAGAGAGGAGAGGTAGAATGATTACACAAGCCTCACTTGTGTAATATGTATGTGCATTATGAGATTGCACTCAATGATGAAAGCATATGCTCATATTGCAGGTTGTGTTATCCTCCCAACAAGCAATTTCAAGGCCTCCCAACTGTCCAATCCAGAAACACAATAGCTGTTTGCTTTCTTTCCTGTTGCTGAGTCTTACTGGAGACATATATATGTATTTGTGTGTTACAACAAATGGAGATATAAGAAGACAATGCAACAAAGAGAAAGCAGAGAGGAATACATTTACAAGGGTTCACACATACTATGAACAAATGTAAATTACTTCATATATGCTAAATTACAGCATAAAATGTATTTAAATCCAGGCACAGCAACCACCTTTGAAATAAAACTTCCTTTCCTGATGTCTTGTTTGTCTCTAATATATTCTAGAGCTACTTTTAACAGGAGTTCTGCAATGTTGCCATTTATGTATAATACTTGCTTAGCATACATAATTTGCTGGTTTGAAATCCAGCAATTTTTTAAAATTACTATTTTCTTTCTTTTAGTTCCTTCTTTTTCATGAGGTACTTTAAAAAAAAAACAAATTCAAGTAGTACAGTTTCATTTCTCCAGCAGTTACTTCTCAAGTGACTAGAGCAGTAATGACACAATACATCTCTTATTTAAAAAAAACAACATGGAAAACGGAATAGTTGGAGAAGGAAACATAATAATTAAAAAACTGCTGCCAAATTAAAAGCATACTATACACTAGACAAGGATTATAAACACTGTGCCATTGGAGAACTGGTAAAGGAAACACTAAAGTCATTCAAGACAATGGCAGCCACTATTTGAGGATCAAGAAATGTTTGAAGAGATAGAAATAGAAAAACAGAGCCAGAAAATGTGTCTGAGTTTTCTTTCATGGTGGATAAGGAGTGAGAACAGCGTAGTGGTCTCTATTCCTACTATCCAAAGTGCTAGAAAGAACAATGAGGCAGTGCAGATAAGGCCTAAGAGAGACCATTATCCAAATTTGTTTAACATCACAATTTAAACAATAGTGTAGTATTGATAGTGTCCTTTAAAAGAAATTGTCAGTATTGATCAGAACAAACTAATATAAAAAGCTACAGTAAAAATCATGTAAGTACCAAAAATGAATCGCTATTACATTTGATCATGATTACCTTTATTTGAAGAAACAATACAAATCAATGAATTAATACAACACATTCATTCATTTAGAATATAGAAAACAAGCTGCAATATTTTCAAATTAGTGGCATACAATTAAAGCATGTAAAGTTTGATACAAACTTCAGAATTACACCAGATGATCTATTTGTTTCCTCCCACTGAAACAGACTATCTAAGAATATTTATTTCCTTTTCTTTCTCAAAACAATTTAAACAATTCTCTCTTCATTTTATCCACGTATAATCCTATGTATTAATTCAACTGAGACAACTTGTCTGGTCTAAAGTCAAGACAATGGATGGATGGGAAGATGAACCTGGTTTTCTCCAATCCTACAAAGTAACCACTATATTCACTACTTCTCCAGAACAAATATGTATCCTAATTTTCATGGAAATCTTATCATACCTAAATCATGATCTATGTCTTACTTATTTGTCCTTCATTACACTGTTCTTTAGAGGAAAAAGCATTTGGAAAAACATTTTTTTCATTGAAGGACTGAAGTGATATTAAACTTTATAGAGTATCCCGGTTTATTTTGCAATAGTAATAATTTAGTTTGTGTTTGAACCTGTTCTAAATACCAGAATTAAGTATCCTGAATTGCAATGACAATTTCTTATAAGGCACTGTAAAGTCATGAAAATATGCATTCCAAAAACAAAAACCTTCACAGTAATAATAGTATTGGAATAATCTCTGTCCAAAGAAGTTTATATTTGTAAAAGAACTTAAATAGTACTATGATGAAATATCACTTTTTTCATTTCATTTCTTATTTATCTACTCTTAGTACATCCAGATCTGCTAGTAAATTGCTTTAAAATAATGAATGTTGTGTCTTGTTTTCAAAACAAAATTGTCTTTTAGTTAATGGCCCTCCTGATGTGGGAAAAAATTCACTTTGTGAGCTTGTTAACTTGTCTTTACAACAGAAGAGCTTTTCATCAAATTGAAGTGACTTTTTGCTTATCTGCTGCTGAGGTTTACGTAGACAGAATGCTGCCATTTCCCAGTGCTGCTCAGAACAGAAGCCATTGTCTTAGGACAATAATGTCCTGGGCCTCCCACACCACAAATTTGTACAGCTAGATGAGAGCAGCTGGGCAGTTTTGCTGAGGGGCAGATTGGGTATTAGAGAGATACCATTTATTATGTGATCTCTTGTGCCACCTGGTGAGAGATGCTCTACACAACTATGGGAATATCTAGTCTTATTAAAGAACAGGTAAATCTGTTGGGGAGAAAATAGATACAAAAAAGCATTTTCTACTTCTATGAAGCTAAATGGTGGGAGAATGAGAACACATAGAGGAAAGTATTTCTTCAAACAATATATAATTAATTTGTGGAGCTGATGGTCCTCTACATAGATTTCTTTTAAAATGGGTTATACAAATACATGTCTGTTAATGTTAATTAGTTATGAGTGAATCTAATCCATCATAAGCTTGTAGAAGTTTTCTCAGAGCACTTGCTAGTGCAGGTCACAGGCATTCTTCCGGATTTAATTCTCATCCAAAAATATCCTGGAAGAAACTCAGAGGAAGAAAAAGGCTACAAGAACCATTTTGCTGTGGTCAGAACAGGGAAAGGCATACAAGCAGGGCAGAAGTATGTACTGTAATAGCTTAGTTCTTAGTGCCATAACTAAGTATGTGATTGCAAGTTGGTTGGGTTTAAAGTCTATTCAAAAAGAAAAAGTTTAATGAAGCTCCAGCAGCAAGGTGAAGTACCTGCCTACCTAAAAGGGGGATTTCTATCCTACTTTAATATTCATATAACCATTTAAGGTGCCTTAATATATTTATAACAAAAATACATAGTTTAAATCAAAAATTTGAAGTTGAAAATATGATTCCTGCCTCAAAACTACTACTTTCAAATTAAAAATTGAATCTGGTGCACTAATTGAAATATACAAATATAGTTGAAGGATGTGCCCAGGTTTCAAATAAGGTTTTTGAACAACCTTTCCTTGTTTTATGCGCTGAACCCAGATAATTTATTTATGCATTTATTTATCAAATGTATCTTTTATTTAGACAATTTATACCAAAGGCAACTCTGGGCAATGAAGAATAATCAGATAAAAGTACATTAAAATATACAATATAAAAATCCTTATTAATAAATATCATAAAAGTAAAAAATACAAATCACAGGAAAAGGAGGATAAAAACAGCCACCTCAACAATGCAGCTATCTGAGCAAGTCTGAGAACATAGCCAAGAAGGCATTTCAGAATATCAAAAATATGATTAAAAATATAAGATAAAGTGCACTAATATATTGTAACAACTAAATTTGGAGCATTCCTCAGTTATCAGTTCTGATCCATGTCAATAGGATTAGCATAAATACTCATTTGTAGGTTTCTATAGGGCAAATGTCAAACAAAAAATGTTCAAATATGTTCAATTTAGTTGATACTATATCAGCTCTTGAACTATCCAAAGCAGGAGTGTCAAATGCCCATGGGCCAGAGCTGGTTCGTAGAGTTCTTAAATCTGGCCTGCAGGGCTGGCCTGAAAATATCAAAGGACTGGCCCGCAGTGCCTCTGCACTGCCCATTTTTGGCTGGCAGTGCTGCAGGAGGCCCTGAAGGAGGCCCTGGGGCCTGAAAATGAGGTGTGGAAGGGGTGCCTGCAGGGTTGGCCTGAAAATATCAAAGGACTGACCTGCAGTGCCTCTGCGCACCCCATTTTAGCCAGCAAAGTGCTACAGGAGGCATTGATCCCATCTCTGCCCCACAGCTCATGGAGAACTACAATGTTCATCCGGCCCTTGAAGAAATCTAGTTTGACACCCCTGATCTAAAACTAGTGGAGTTTGTTAAAAATGGACCATAAGAGTTATCCTGAACCAAAGGGACATGAAGGCATGAGTCTCTTCTGTGTAAGCGTGTCTTCATGCTATTACCCAGATGCCTATTTCTGTTAGACTTGTTCAGATTCGATTCAATTCAATTCAGTTTATTACAGTCATAGACCAGAGACCAGAACAAATAAAAACACTCAGTGAATATCCAATTAAAAATTATGGAATAAAATAATAAACAATAGATAAAATCTATGATAAAATTCAGTCTGTCAATTACATATGGTCTAACAATACTAAAATTATAATTCATAAACTATGAGACCTGTAGTCAGTTTAATACTAAAAGGGAAAGGAGTAAGCAGTGCAAAGGGTTTTCCATATTTGTTGTATAAAATAGCTATGGTGGATTAGACATGTATTTCTGATGAATTCCCAGTGCAGCTGCACAGACTCTAGCAAACTGCTCTGTAGTTCTGGACTGTTCGTCCTTAAGCAACCACTGGAGATAAGCAGTGTCAGAACGGCCAGGATACCTCGCAATTCTTGGAAGGATATGTGTTTTTTCCGAATCTCTTTGTAAAAGGAATATTGAAGGAATATGTGACCAACGGTCTCCACCTCTCCTGAGCCACAAGAACAGAATTGTTCAGTTAATGGTATCTTTTTATAGTTGCCGTATAGGACGGCCAATGGAAGCGCGTGGCACCATGCAAGTGAAAATGCTTTCTGATGGTTTGCTGACTCCAACTGGCTAAGATAGCTGACAGGAGTAACAATTAATGGCCTCTGGAGCCAGAAACAACAGAGCTTTCCCTAAGTCCATTTGCTTTTTGATGTCCTCTCTCTCCTTTGTCGCAAGTTTTGTTTTGCTTGGTTGTAGTCTAAATTGAGTATTGAGGTTGGGAAGAAGCCTAGTTTGGCAAAGGTGGACTCAGCAGCCTTAATCCATGTCAAGGAGAATTTGTCTTGGAGGATTAATGGAGCAAGACCTTGTGGAAAGAAGTTAAAGACATTATACAGATTCTTCCTTCAACTTTTGTCAATCTTGTCTTTAGGCGCAGAAGTACATTTGAGACACAGCATGGCATCTGGAGAATTGCTCTAATAAATTTGATTTTTTTTCCAATGGTGTGAAACACGCAGCTGAGGGTCCAAGCAAGGTCCCATAAAGAAGCTGTGTGAATGTCTCAGACTGAAACCTATTATACGTTGCAGAACATTTCACATTTAATATAGCTTATTTGGAGTTCAAGCATCAATTCTTCTGATCCATGACTATTTTTGTTAACTGGAATTTTCCATCTTCCCTGGCCTATTTTCCCAAGATTCTTCTGCCACAATCAAGGATGGAATATGGGAAGCTATGCACGTAACTCCATGCTCTTCCACTGAGAATAGACTACTACTTTGTTGATGCTGCACACTGTAGGCGAAGCTGAAAGAATATGGCTCCTTTCTGTAACAGGATAACCTTAAAACTAACATTGTTAGTTTTCACATTGCCCAACTTGGCTATACATGCAAAAATATCCAAAATGAAAGATAAAACTATATACTTTTTCATATTTTCTAGCAAAAATTTGCTAAAAGTTTACTTCCTCTTTTCTTCTCTAAACTACAAATATCATTCATGTTCAAAATGTCTCTTTACTTTTCCCAATATGTATCTTGGTTGAGACATTTTGACTCTCCAAACAATTTTCCGTACCTCAGAGTCTTACAACTACCAAAATAGTTTTTTCCCCTTTGAAACCTAAATGCTACATTCATCAACTAGCTGCCCGAATGTAAAATATAATTATGTAATCATGTGAACCAGAAAGAAATCTACAAAACAGCAGAAAGTACCACACTAGGTTCAGAACAATTTAAAGTGCAAGTAGTTCTCAGAGTTTCTCTGAGAGAGAATATCAAGCTTTGCTTAATTAAACAATGGCATAAAAGTTAGATGAAATTACATACCAAAACAAGGCAAAAACTTCTGCAAAAGCATTGAACTTTTCAAAGGCCTTTTGAAATATGGCTTAGCTGTTAGTCAATTATATACTACTAAGGGCAACCCCCAGAGCTATGCATTTTATTAATTAACCTGAAATGGTGTGATTAGAATGTCAAATACAAACATTGCTTTATTGTTATGATGTGTGAAGTCAATGTGCAAAAACACCTCTCATACAAATTCACACCCACTGCTACTAGCTAATTTGCAAAATCATTTGAAACTTGATGAAGGTCATTAGCTATATTTGCAGTTTTAATGGACTCAATAAATAAGAGTTTGGGGGAGGGTGTTTCTTTTAGAAAATATCAACGAACTGTACATACTGTACAGTATGTTTTACCCCAAAGAAGCTGATAAAACAAAATCCATAGAAATACATCAACCAAAATTGTATTAGGACTAAACGATATTTACAATACATTGTGCAAAAACAGTTCTACCCTAACACAATATACTAATCTCTGGAATAAGTATCAGACTGCATCAGACAAAAGCAGAATAACCATGATCTGTGTTTAATTCTTAAGGTGGACAATCTCAGGCAAGTTGTTTTATCCAAGCTATCACCGGACTTCTGGTTTTCCTAGGAGTTTAGATATTTTAGATGACTTTTAACTTTTAAAGTATATTTGTTTTTAAGTTTGTTTTATTATCATTCACATACATGCACAAGCTGCCTTGGGAGTGCTAGTGCCCTCTCAAGCGGTCATATATTTTCAATAATAAACAATAAAAATCATGAAATAAAATTAGTTAATTGTGATGAACTGTGCTAAGCAACAGCATATAGTAGTAGCATCTACAAGCATCTCTTGAACTGAATTGATGGCAGAAATATATTTCTAATACATCATTATGATGTTCTAATACATTTTAACTATTTTTATTATTGTTCCTTTCCTTTCCCATCAGTGAAGAGAAGGGAACATTTCAAATGGAAAGTGGAGAGAGCCTAATTCTGTTTAGAAGTAAGGGAGACACCACAGCCCTTGCATATTATTTTCTTTCAAATGGAACCACTTTTGCTGCGAAACATATTCCATCATCTATACTTATAAAGAAAGAAAATAGAAAAGTTGTGGAAGAGACTCTTATCATTTGTACTTGTCTGTAGGAAGTGTTTTAAAGGAAAAGGAGATGTAGGTCAGGACACTCTCCTCTTCTCTTTCCTCTACTTACTTAGAAGCAGCACAGTCCCTTTCTGAATCCAGTGTGAATGTTTAACTATGTTTTAAGCCAGCCCATAACAACCCTTACAGCAATAGCTGAGGTGTCATCTTGCCTGTTTGCTCCAATTGGTTTGAACTGATTGTTAAATTTTGTTTGTAAAATCAGGGAATGAAAGAAAGCTAATTATCTCTTTCACTGTCATTTTTCTTCCTTGGAATGCAGGCAAACTATATTTCAGGAAGAGGAGGTGAAAGAGTGGATTTGTGTGTGTCAGTGCCCTAGAAGAGCTCATCAGGTTATGTTCTTCCCCAGAAAAAAGTAAAAAATCTGTAAGAAACAATGCTTCCCACCCCATTGCAAACAATCGTCCTAAAAATCCATGTTGATTAAATAGGTTAGTGGAAACAAAAATTTACAGTGTAACAAAATTTAGTCCCACTTAGAATAAGTTTGTAACTTCTTTAACCTCTCTTTTGCTGGCACAATAGTTAGAAAGTACACATTATTACTTTTAAATATAACATTTCTATTAAGTATTCATCATGAAATGACATAGTGGAAGGAATTCCAATCTAGTTAAATTTGGATTTCAGAGAGAGGTTTATTTATTTAGTTAATAAAATTGTATTTAATACCACTTAATTGTCTTCATCTTTGACTCATCAGAGGTCTTTGTACAAAAACAGGCATCAGGTTATAACCTTCAGACTAATGAACACACTCCTGATAATTATTTGAGTTAAAGATCCCTGCTCCAGCCATACTAATGTTACAACACATGCATTTTAAACTTCATATTTTAGCTCCTATATCAGCCTACTATAGCAAAAAGACCAGCTGAAGCAAGCAATCCCAAAAAAGACCTGCTGAAGCAAGGCTGTAAGGGCACAGAATAAACAGGAATAAAGTCTTCATTTGGAGACTTTACAAATGAAGAACATCTGGTTATATGGGAGAAATAGTAAAATATGGGTCTATTTTTTTTCAGTCCTTCATGTTATGGTACAGAGAGCAAACAAATAAACCCCGTGCTGCCTGCTGCTATTCCCCCATCTCAACTACTTTTCTCTGCGTTGACCCTGATTATATTGTAAGGAGATGAAAAAAAGGAAGACCAATTCTGTAGCATTCTGCAAAGCCCTTACCTTTGAAAATAAAAGGAGGATAATAAATATTTCCATCCACACAGCAAACACAGCAAATCAGGAATGGGATCGATGAAAAAACGGAACAAGTTTTCTAGACATAATGCCTGGAATAGATTCCCTTCCCATCCCCATTAACCGAGTTAATGCTGGCAGCAGATCTATACCTCCAGACATGGGAGGTACACATTCTACAAAACTTCCTATAGGGTGCCACTAAGAAAAGGAGTCAAATAATGCTAGAATATGTGTGTGTTGGGGTGTGTGTGTGAAAACTGCAGCTCTGCTCATTCTAGCACCAGCACACATCTTCTAAATCAAGATAATAAATCAAATGAACAGGCAGAGTAAGAAAACTTTGGAGCAAAACTGTTAATCTTCCTTCCTTGTTCCCATTATATTTGAATGCTATTTTACTGAATGATTCTTGCCAGCTTGTAAAAAGGTGAATACAATAATCTTTGTACTCATCTTGCTGATGTTGCTACAGATTCATTACACTCCTTTGCAATATTCCAAACAATTCTGTTTCCTACCCTTTGCCCAAGGGTTCAACTACATTACATTACATTAAACATATGCTTTAAAGAATGATTCCAATTATCTTGCATCGCAGCACTACGTGTTTTGACTGTTATTTGCAACAAATATCAAAAGTAGTTTTAGGAAAGTGTTAACCTTCCTTATAATTCTGCATTTTTCAAATGGAGAATCCATTAGTTTTTTATTATATTATATGTTCAGGCTTATATATTTTTATGTATAATAAAATGGTCATTATAATCTCCTAAATATATTAACTTTAATTTCATTTCAAGATACTTATGTTTATATTGTAAACTACCGATAGACTTCATTAGCTGTTAGGATGACAAATTTTATAAATAAGTAAAAAAAAAAACCAGACAAGTAGGATTACCAAACAAATATTCTTGCTTTTTAAAAGTGAATTGGATGAAATGCTTGTAAGGTTTAAAATGTGAATAATAGAAACTGAAAAGGGATTCTTGTGTTTTGTGTGACGTTTATATGTTTTAAAAGCATAAAATTATTCCCCCTCATTTCTGCAGCAGGTGACAAATAATTTCACGTAAATCTGTACCCTGCAGATTTTTGTACAAAAATTCAAATGGCTTTTTAATGTATAATTATGTAGACCCAGTATTTATTCTGGCTGAATCATAATGTACATTTGTGATATGCACTTTTTAAAGATGTAATGGTTAGGTTGGTTCATACTGGAATAAAAACCTTATAATTTATCTCCCATCAGACAATAAAAATACCATTTTTCTCAGCCTTGAATAAGAATGATAACATGACATTCACATAGAATTTTGTCTTCTAATTTAAAAACTGTCTAATTCCCATAGTCCTACACAGAATAGATTTGATAAATAATACCAATCTTTATTTTTCTATCAACAGAAGTTTGAATTCTATATTTCTATGTTTGTGCATGAATGCGAATAGCTTCTTTCTGCCAGCTTTTACTTCTTTCAGATTCTATAACCAATCTGTATGATTAATAGACCTTACCATTTTAACTGCTGGGTAGAGCAGTAACAAACCTTTCCTGTATGATTTCAGGCATGTAACCATAACTACATTTGGAAACGGGCTGGAGATCACTCTTTCCCCCAAAGCCAGGAAAGCTATACAATACTAATTCTAGCTTTGAAATGAAATGTCTTGGGACGTATAGTATGTATAATTTACATCCTTAAGCAAGCCCTTTCTTCCCTTCAGAATTTTGTTCATTTTAAGAGTTTTCTCCATTTATATGATTTTATTTATTCTTAGCTTCTATTTATCTCTTATTCCTTTTCTTTTACACCCATGACTTTTTTTCTAAAATGACATGAATAGATTTTAGCTGTTTTCCCATACACTTCTACAAATACAATCTTCTAACAGATCTGTTCTCTTTTAAAATATATTTTAACAGCAAAAATACTTTTAACACATATATATCACATAAATATACAAAAACAATTATTCTATTTTCCCCCCAGGATTGATGCATTTATCTTACTGAAGCATAGTTTTGGTGCATAAAACATGGCTAAACATATAAAGGAGGAAAACGATGGGTAAGATACTAAAAGGAAACCTACCCATTTCCTTTCTACAGCTTTAGATGTTACTGAAAATTTCACTAAGAAAAAAATCATGTTAGATCAACAGTACAGTTTCTCAAATATAAAATATATGTAATGTTGTCATATTAAGTTTCTGAGGCATTTTGTATTTCATTTACTATCATTTCTCATTCATCTTGTGCCCATAATTTGATTTACTATAAAGCTTTGCTTGAAAAAAAATAAGCAGCACTAAATTCATGCACACATTAATATACATAAATTAGTCCATCAGTTTAGTATGGTGGTTAACATTTTGCATGATGATCAGGAAAGGTCTGTGTTGTAACCTATCCATTGCAGTAATCTACTACAGCTACTTTCTGGTAAACTGGATGCCAGACACTAACTTTCAGCTCAACCTATTTATAGGCTTGTGATGGTAAAAACTAGAAGAGAAAGTCCTATGTATGCAAACTTGCACTCCTAGAGGTTAATAACATAACAAAGAGATGCTATTGCTACTACTACATACATATTGTATGGTGTTCACCTCAATAAAACTGAAAATACTTGTGCACATTGCCAAAGTTGGTTAAATGCTCCTTTTCATTATAAACAATTGACCTTGTGAGAATTCTATTATATAGTGACAACAGCAACAATAAAAATATTAACCATTCAGTGGCAGAAAAGATGAGCAAGTAAGTCAGTGGAGAAATTAAAAACATTAAACAAATGTAGATCTTTTTTCTATTTTATAAAGTCAATAATAGCACCTTTCTTTCATCAAAAGATAGTTAGATGAGCATTATATAAATTAAATAAATGAAAATGTAAGAAAAAGAGTGATAGAACTTGGGGGTGGAGTCAAAAGATGAATCAGGCTACATAGCCACAAATGGACGAAGCCCAACCCCTCTTGAGTTCCATTGGCCCTTATCTAATACCAAGATAGTGCTAACCATTCACTGAATAGATTCATGTGTATAAGCGTGATTAACCAATAAATCAGTTTAATTGAAACTTCACATGTAGTCCTGTTCTTTTGCACCTAACAAAAAGGCACTAATTTACCATGATTTCCAGAAAACTATAGTTATAAATGCTTTTACATGACAAGAATATATCTTACATGTTGGTAAAGTGTAGGCCTGTCATTTCATCTGCAAATTTAATGATTTCTGGTTATCAAAAATTGAAGGATACAAACATAAATTTTTGATTTGGGGCAAAATCGACTAAAAATGCCTAATGGTAGGAAACAAATACAAGAAGTTTTCTTCAGAATAAATAGGCATTTAATTACTTTTGCTTTTTGAATTGGGCCCCCAAATTTACTTAGCCTGATACCTACAAGAAGCACATATTAAGGACTTACCAATTAAGAATCATGGAAAAATAACTGAACTTTATCAGGTAAGCTACTAGTATGCAATGTTTGCTCTAATAAAAAAATCAGGATATCATTCTTGGTAGATTCTACAATGTTTCACAGAGCAGTACTTTCATGATGTAAAAGTTAAGATGGCAAAATGCAAGCCAATATTCTGCACATCAGAGAAACATATTTAGCATTATTTGTTTTTTGACACTTTACTGTTAGCTACTTCCTAAGCTCAAGGTTGAGCTTTTGAAAAAATAGAAATTGAGACCCGTGCATGATCTGACACATACCAAGGGAAAAGTGCAGTATACGGTTGCTATATATAGGTGAAAATGATATTTTCACTGAAGATTTCATATGTTATAGCTTTTTAATGCAGAGATAATCCCTGGGCAGGATAAGTTGTTTAGGCAATTTCACAATGTCATATAACAAATATCTTATCTCACTTTATACAGATAAGAATGATGACAATACTATCTTTACATGTATGGCAAAATATTGCCTTGTAAAGGCAAGATAATCATTTTACAGAACTTCAAAAAGAATTCTATTATCATAAAATTTCTCCATGCACTCAGGAGAGCATAGTGATTTTTAAATCAGATTTTTAGGGACTGAGAATAGCAGAAGGCTGAGGGCAATAGGAAATCCAACTTAGTTTATTTATTTATTTATTTATTACTTGAACTTATTAGTCGCCCCCTCTCCCCACAGGGACTCGGGGAGACGTACAAAAGTATTATATAGCGTACAGAGGAGGTAAGAATAAATAAATAAGTTACAATACCTAAAAAAGTTAAAACCCCAGTGAAATTAACCCTTAAAAACTAAAATTACCAATTAAAAATGCCCTGGGCTGGAGAGATTGTAGTATTATGCCAGGTCAGCTAGTCGAAACAGGTAGGTTTTCAGCTTCATACGGAAGGAGCGAAGGTCGGTTGTTGTCCTGATGTCTGGGGGGAGGTCATTCCAAAGGGTGGGGCCCACTACAGAGAAGGCCCTACTCCTGGGCGTCGCCCTCTGGCACTCTCTGGAGGACGGCACCCGGAGTAGTCCCTCTCTGTGTGAGCGGACGGGTCGCAGGGATGTATGGGGCAGGACGCGATCCCGCAGGTAACTAGGCCCTGTGCCATGGAGCGCTTTGAAGGTGGTAACCAGCACCTTGAAGCGCACCCGGTAGGCCACAGGAAGCCAGTGCAGCTCGCGCAGGATGGGTGTTATATGGGAGAACCTCGATCTCCCCATAATTACCCGCGCGGCTGCATTCTGGACCAACTGCAGTCTCCGGGTGCACCTCAAGGGGAGCCCCATGTAGAGAGCGTTACAGTAGTCCAGGCGAGACGTCACCAGCGCGTGAGTGACTGTGCGCAAGGCCTCCCGGTCCAAAAGGGGCCGCAATTGGCGCACCAGGCGAACCTGGTGGAACGCCCCCCTCGCCACGGCTGCCACGTGATCTTCCATAGACAGCCGGGCATCAAGGAGGACGCCCAAATTGCGCGCCCCTTCCACCGGGGCTAATTGATCGTCCCCGATGGCCAGCGATGGCATATGCTGGTTGAACCGGGAAGCCGGAAGCCACAGCCACTCTGTCTTGGAGGGGTTGAGCCTGAGCCTGTTGTCATCCATCCAGACCCGTATGGCTTCCAGACACCGGGACATCACTTCAACAGCCTCGTTGGGGTGGTTTGGGGTGGAAATGTACAGCTGAGTGTCATCAGCGTACAGATGGTATCCCACCCCAAAACCACGGATGATCTCGCCCAGCGGCTTCATATATATGTTGAACAGGAGAGGCGAGGAGATCGACCCCTGTGGGACCCCACAGATAAGGGGCCTCGTGGTCGACCTCTCCTCTCCTGTCAACACACATTGCGTCCGGCCAGAGAGGTAGGAGCGGAACCATCGTAATACGGTGCCCCCGACCCCCGACCCCTCCAGACGGCGCAATAGGATACCATGGTCGATGGTATCGAAGGCCGCCGAGAGGTCTAATAGGACAAGGATGGAGGAACAACCCCCATCCTTTGCCCTCCAGAGATCATCCACCAACGCGACCAAGGCTGTCTCCGTGCTGTGACCGGGTCGGAAGCCGGACTGGCACGGGTCTAGATAATCAGCTTCCTCCAGGTGGCGTGGAAACTGCTGAGCCACCACACTCTCAACAACCTTCGCTAAGAAAGGAAGGTTGGAGACAGGACGGTAATTTGCTAGCTCCGTTGGGTCCAGAGAAGGCTTCTTGAGCAGGGACCTCACCACCGCCTCTTTCAAGGCGGTTGGTAAAAGGCCCTCACCCAGCGAAGCGTTCACCAGCCCCAGTAGCCAGCCTCGTGAGCCCTCCCAGGAGGCCAGTACCAACCAGGAGGGACACGGGTCCAATAAACATGTGGTGGCTCGCAGTCGCCCGCGCAACCTGTCCAAATCTTCGGTGACAACAGGGTCAAACTCCTCCCAGCATGATCTCTCAAGACTAGCCTCGGACGTCCCCACTGGAGCACTGAGGTGGGTCCATCCCCTTCGGATCCGATCGATTTTATCCTGCAGGAACTCTCCAAATTCCTCTGCCCGGCCCAGCAATGGGGGGTCCCGCTGCCCCTGTGACAAAAGGGAGCGGGTCACCCGAAACAGGGCGGCAGGGCGGTTCTCTGCGGACGCTATAAGGGTGGCACAATACTGACGTTTGGCCACTCTTATTGCCACAAGGTAAGTCCTTACATAGGCTCTTACCTGTGCTCGGTCGGATTCGGAGCGGGAGGACCTCCACTTGCTCTCTAGGCGTCTCCTAAGGCGTTTCATCGCCCTTAGCTCCCCGTTAAACCGGGTCGATCGTGGCCGTCGGAGAGGCCGCAAAGGCGCCACCCGGTCCAAGGCACCGGCGGCCGCATTATTCCACGTGGCTACCAGGTCCTCTGCCCGGGGGCGGGGCAGGTCTGCAGGAGGTGGCCCAAGCTCCGCCTGGAACCTATCTGGTTCCATCAGACGCCTGGGGCGGAACCATCTGGGATGTTAGACAAAACAGGAACTTACTAGTCATGGGATAGAGATAGCATGGTGGCAGCATATGCAGATACAATCTTGTTATGAGAAAGATGCAAAAATGTATGGCTTTAATAAAGAATTAACAGAGCTAGATCAGATATTGACTGGAACAGATGATAAACTGATAAAGAAATTATATTGTTATTTATTAAGTATTAAATGTGAAAGCCGATGATTGCTTGGGCCCAAAATTTTGGATATGCAATAGATTTAGATAAATGGCAGAAACTCTGGGACAGAAATATTAAATTGATGATGTCGACAGCATATAAAGAAAATTTATATAAAATGTTTTATAGATGGCACTTTGCATTGTCAAGACTGGCAACAAAGTTTAACGATAGATCAGCTGACTGTTGGAAGTGTAAGCAAGCATCTGGTTCATATTATCATATGTGGAGGACATGCCCTAAAGCAGTGGTTCCCAAAGTGGGTGGTACCGCCCCTTGGGGGGGGGATGACTTAGGGGGGTTCTAACAGGCAAGGGAGGCGACAGGGGGGCACTAAGAGGCCGAGGAAAAAAAGGCAGAAGGACGAAATTAAGTAACGTCACCACCCTCCCCTCCAATCACTGCCTTCCTCCCAGGAGAGGGGCACGCGCCGCTTCAATAGCCCGCCCTCCAACACTGCCGGTGTCTTAACCGACCGGTTTGGCTTGTGCAAAGGTGTTTTTTTTTAACGGTCGGTGGGTGGGGAGATCGTGCACAGTGTTGTTAGGGGGGGGAAAAACCCCACCAATCGAATTCTAGTTGAGTTTGTGAGAGAGCTCTTTGCCACTGGTTTAAAAAACGGTCACATATTTCATGCCATCCTTTTCCTTTGCATGGAGACGCTGCTGCGTAAAAGTAACTGGGGGGAGGGGGTGATGAGCAGAAGTGCGGTCGCTCCCTTTTGGTGGTGTGGATTTTGGTTAGGGAGATTTGGATTACCAGCAGGAGGGAGCTCACATTGCAATCTTCTGTTTCTAGCCTTGGAAATACGGGTGTTGTTAAACTCACAGGAGCTTTCTTTGATATTGGTATAGTATACTATATGTATATACTACTATAGTATAGGTCAGGAGTTCCCAAACTTGGCAACTTTAAGACTTGTGGACTTCAACTCCCACAATTCTCCAGCCAGCAAAGCTGGGAGTTGATGTCCATAGCTGTCTGGAGAATTCTGGGAGTTGAAGTCCACAAGTCTTAAAGCTGCCAAGTTTGAAGACCTCTTGGTATAAGGTTCTCCTGCTTGAGCAGGGGGCTGGACCAGAAGGCCGCCAAGGACCCTTCCAGCTCATTTATTCTAAGTTTATAAAAGCTCCACTCAATGCTGGTCGTGGGTGGATTTTCTTTTAGGATATGTGTTTAGTTTTTGAAATATCCCCATTCCCATCCTCTCTCCTTGCGGAATTACTGGTTTTGAATAGTTGGTTTGGCGAGCAGAAGTTTAGCCATTGAAACCACGTAAGCATTTAAAGGCAGAATGTTTGTGTCGTGCAAAATAATTGGCAATCTGAAGGAGATAAGATTATATTGTATGCCTTTGTATGTGTGGATATGTGCACACATAAATTTTGCAGCAGGGTTAACAATGACCAGAGCACCTCTTGGTTAGCATAGCCAATATGAAACTTGGCCAATAATATTAAGGTAAGTATGAGCAATTATCTGTCCATGGTTGCTTTAAAAAAATGACACCAGAGTTTCTTGCCATTTTTGGATGGGGACTGGATGAAAACAGTAATACAAATCTTAAAATTGAGATTTTTTTTTAAAAAAAGGAAAAATAGATTGTACTTCAGTTTTGCTTAGATGTGTGATGTGAGTCAACCGTTTTTGATATTTAGACCACCAAATCTTAAAGACTATGCAGATGGTTTGGAAGGGGTTAGTAGCAAAGCTAGTGTTGATATTGTGGAAATTAATGAAACTGAAAATTACAATGATGTTATTGCAGGGATGTGACTATCCAGCTAAAGTTGTTTCTCTGACATTCTAAAACTTAGATGTCTGAGTGATATCAGGATCTTCTTTTGATGGAAATTCCAGATTGGGTGATAAATCCATTTTCAGATACTGAGGAAGATGGGGTAGTGGAGGAACAACTCATAGAGCTACAAAATGACATTGAGCTGAAGCCAAAGTTTAAGAAATCGTACCAAGATTTTGGTTACAGAAAGAAATTTCTGATCGCTATCCTGCACTATGGACAATGGTTAAGAAGCTCCTTGTTGCATTTCCAACATCATATTTAGTGGAACACACACACAAAAATTCTACTGATATTTCAGCTTTTCATAAAATGGGTGAGATTTCCGAACTTGGCTATTAAAAATTACTATAATTAGAAGAAAACATGTCTTTGGCTCTCCAGACCAGTGTTGGCAGTGTGTGTACAGTGTTTGTACAGCTGAAGATTAATTAACTCTGGAGTGCCTGCCAATACATTATTACATTTGAAAAGGAGGGGAAATTAGCACCAGACTAACATTATTTCTTCACATCATACATCATTCCTCACATGATCAGACATATATGGCAATGTGAATGTTTATTTCTCATAGATTCAGTTCAACATAATTATAAATATGTTGAGATGATATTTACAAGTGTGCAAAATGACAGAAGACAATGAAATATCACCCATAATGATTTTGCCATGCAGCAACTTGTTGCAAATTAATACATTGTAAGATGTTTTAACTTTGAAAAAGTAGTTTTAAATACAAAAGTACGCAATACAGTATCTCAAAGTGTGCAGTAATATACTTTACTCTCACTATACCCCCACCTGTAATATAATTTTATTTTGTTCCTGTGATTATCAGTTTGCTAATATTCATGAACTATTAAATGGTTTCATATAGTATTTATATTTCCCAGGGCTGCTAAATGGCAGCTAAAGATGCACCCCTTGCATTTTTTCCTAGTGGTTCTCATTCAATTTGAGAATTTGCTTTAGATTGTTTTTTTCCCATGAAAAATTGAATTTTGGAAAAATATCCATGGACAGAATGTGCATTTTTGCACATATTGGTATACTGCAGTAACAGGGTATATATAACTGTCATTCTACCATCATACTTCTAGTATTCTGCAACTTCCTGAATTCTTCCCATTAACCCATTGATAAAGATCTCATTGCGAGCAGAGCTGCCATCAACGCCCAATCTCTCTGCCCCTTTTGACTGATTATGTGCCACCGAATCAGTGTTATCACTTACTGACCATACAAGGTTTTCTCCAGGAGGGTCTCTCTCCAAATTGGTCTTTCAAGTTTTCCAAAAATCCTGCCATTACTGCTATAATTGAGTCCATCCATCTTAATGCTGGTCATCTTTTTCTCTTTCCTTTCACCCTTCTCAGCATTATTGAATACTCTTTTGCATAGTATGCCTCAAAAATAAACATTTGAGCCTAGTCATTTGTGCCTTGAGTGAGAATTCACTATTGATCTGTTCAAGCACATTTGTTTGTTTTCTTGACTAACCATGGTATTCTTAGCAGTCTTCCCCAACACCAACGTTCAAAAACATCAATATTCTTTCTATTGTCCTTATTCAAAGTACAACTATCATATCCACACAGAGAAAACCATACTTGCACAATTTCAATATTTGTAACTGCAGACACATCCCTACATATGAATATATTTTCCTTTTATGTGACAAAATTAGTGTTGGAATAAAATTAGGGGAGGCTGCCATATAAAATTCCTGAATTCTCAAAATATTACATATTATATTGATCAACATGTGTATGCAGGTGGTTGCGTGTGAGAGAGACAGAATATTTATCTATGAAGTATGTGTGTAACAGGTATATAAAGTGCATATCATCACCTTAGTAAGGTGCTTAGCAGAACAAAGAAAATAAAATCCATCTCATTGAAGTGCAGAGCAACTTTGTTCTAGAAGTTCCTTTAGCTAAACAGGCATCTTTGAATAAGTTGCCAACTCTTCCATCAGCTACTAGAACTGTTGCCATAAAGTGAGGCAACAGAACTACTTCCCTTTTAGAAGCAAAGAAACTTAATATGAACGTTCACTGAAGCAAGCTGTCAGGTTTGCTATCTTCAGCTTGGCACCTTGATGGCATTCTGCCATCAAAGGATGCGGGGAGAACAAATTGGCAATAAACATGTATGGAGATGGGATGGGAAATAGGGAGAGGGATGATAGCTTGACGAAGACCAGAGAAGGATAGAATTAGTTTTTGCCAGCGCTCAACGCCACACACCCTGAAATTGGAATGTGATCTACCCCAAATATTTCAGCATTTCTCAAAACATTTATGTGGCTCTTCATTGGCTGAAGATGAACTGGTCATGTGGGAAGGGCTGAGATGAGGGGAAATCTTTGTAGTTTTGTTGCAGAGGAAATTTAGCTCTAGCATGACTTTACTGCAGCTTGCAGCCTTTAGTAAAAGCACCTATCACTTCACCCAAGTGGAATTGAGGGTCTTTCTTTGCTAAGGGACCTGACTGCAGCAGGTCTGACATTATGCTAGAACTGCAATAACAGTGAACCCAGAGAGACACCTCTATTGTGGGGTGCTGTGCAAAGTATGTTGGCTCACAAGAGTGACTAGGAGGAGGTTGAAGCCTGGGGGAAAGCATCCTCCTTGAGACCCCATGGTGGTGTAGATGTCCCCAAATGGCTGGGAGAAGTGGAAGCCATGAGTGACCAGTTGAGATCCTAATGGTGTCTGGGGGTCAGAAAGAAAGAAGGCTAACTAGGGAAAAAAAGTCCTCCGGGGTGACATTCACACCCAGGAGCCAAGAGAGCCACCAGTGAACTGTGCATGGAGATTGTGGAGGAAACTGTCCAAGGTGAGGCAGAGCAGGAGGATGAGATGCTAGAGTGCATGATCGAGTACCTGCGGGAACCCAAATTGTATGTTCCTGAAAATCAACCACTGATGGTCTTACAGAAAAGCCATTACTCAATATTGGAGGAAGTGGTATATTAGTAGTCCTCAATCTGCAACCATGCATTGAGTTATACATCATTGAGTAACATTTTATATTACTTTTCATTTGGAATTTTTTTGGGAAAAAATAAAAGTTGCAATCTCATATAGAAAGAGGATGAGATCTATGTAAAAATTGTAAATATGAGAAAAACTGACCAACTCATTGATCCTTATTACTTACAAGAGTTCTGATTTAGTTAGTTTCTCTTAAGCACAACATCTCGTCAAAATACTCTATTACTCTGAGGAAAAGTGGAGGTGATATTCTATACAAAACAGTAGCATCATAATTCACTTCATTTGCAAACAATTAAGAGAGAATGAGGGGGGGGACCCTAAGTACTCTTCTGAGAATGTTCTAAACCCACATTAGTATAAATATTTTACTAAATGCAAATAAACTCTACATAAAACTGCTCTTTAAATTTTTTAAATACTTAAAAAATGCCATGACCTATACCCAGGTAAGCCACATTGAACTGTCTACTAATTGGGAAATTTTGTGTATCTCTCCCTCCCTTCTCTTTTTTCTTTTGCAGAACTAACATCTCTGTGAAGGGGCAGAATGTCAGATCTGCCTGTTCGGCTTGGGGGGCCTTACAGGCATCCTGCCATATAAATAAAAAGAAGGGGGAAAGGATGAAAGAGGGGAAGATGAAGGGACAATAAAAGCTTTGTGTGCACGTGATAGGAAATTGGGAGAAGCCAATGACAGATGAGAAGGGCCAGAACAGACGGATTCTGTTTGTACCAGTATCCACAGCAAGGCACCCTGAGAAATATGCAGATTATCCCCAAACATCTCAGAGTTCTCAAACCATCTTGGTGAGTTGGCTGGATATGGATTGGTCATGGGGGGAGGAATGAACTGGGGGCAAACCTACACCTTATTTTTTTATCTAGCAAGCCAGGTACTTTCAGACCTGGCTTGACTATACTGCCACCAACATCCTTGGTAAAAGAACCCTTTGCTTTAACCAAATAGAGTGGCAGGTCTGGCAGGCACTGAAAAAAGTGACTTATGACAGTTTTTCATACTTACGACTGTTGCAGCATTCACATGCTTACCCGATCAAAATCCAGATGCTTGGCATCTGGTTCATATTTATAAGGGTCACAGTATCCCGAGGTTATGTGATCAGCTTTTGTGACCTATGACAAGCAAAGTCAAAGGGGATGCCACATTCACCTAACAACTGTGTTACTAACTTAACAATTGCAATTATTCACTTAACAACATTGGCAAGAAAAGTTGTAAAATGGGACAAACTTACTAACAAATGTTTCACTTAGCCAAGGACTACTACCTGTGGATGATGTGGTCTTGGATTCAATGACTGATAGACCTACTCTTAAATCTGATGATCTTTACAATCATGTTAATATTGGATGTTCTTTCCCATTACTTAACTGTTTTCATAATTTGTCCTTATAAATTGTAGAAGTACATTTCTTGTTATATTAACTATCTTTCTTACCTGCCCTATGGAGAATTTTTTTTTTAATTTAAAAGTGGGAGACTATGTGTCCTGCCTTAGTCATGAAAGCCAGCTGGGTGACTTTGGGCCAGTACTCTCTCACCCAACTCACCTTACAGGATTGTTGTTGTGGGGAAAATAGGGGAACGAAAATGTGTTGGATATGTTTGCTGCCTTAAGTGTTTTGTAAAAAAATAATAAAGGTGGGATGCAAATAAATAGATAAATAAATGGATATTTGAATAAGAATTGAATTGAGATTTTCATTTGAAACCATAGAAAACAAAGAAGTCCAGTTGTTTTTTCAAAGAAAGCACCTTTGGGACAACCATGACCTGGATGACTGAGAACCTCCATAGACATTTGCAACCACAGGTTTTCAGCAAAGATGGATAAGTGTTTCTCAACCTTAGCAGCTTTAAGACATGAGAACTTCAACTCACAGAATGGTCTAGCTGCTGGGATTTAAAAAAAAATTAAATGACCGAGGCAGGTCTGGAAAGAAAGTACAGATCCTACGATTCAAGACCATGATTTGCAATCTTAAATATTATGATAGTGTGACTATTAACATTAATATCAAAACTTATTTATTGTATTCATCTAATTTGTCAAGCCTTTTATCACAGAATGTGTTGCCTTAGATATTAGAGAATTCCTCAAGTTAATGAAAAAGAAATGTTTCTATTGCATTTTGTGGGATTGAAATTTATAGGGAAAAAATATTCCCTAGTTTCTTGGGAAATAAAAATATGTCCGTTAATAAAACCTACAATAGTAGGCATAGGCTATTATTATTATTCATCTGTTGCTCTTATCCATGACAATTTACAGGAGTTTATAAGAAACAAACACTCCAGTCTTTACCGCCAAGAAGTTTAGAATCCAAAAATGAAAATAAGACCAATGGAGATGAGTTAGAAGAGATTAATGTGATCAAGCAGAATTGGGACACAAATAAAATAACCATGCCTTAATGCTATAAGATGAGCTGACATAAACCATTCAGAGATGTCTAGTTAGATTTTAATCCTACATTTTAAAAATCCCAAATATTTGTAAAAGTTTATCTTCATAGAGTCTATCATAGAGATATATGGCAAGAAACATAAAGCATGAACTTGACAAGTATTTCAAGTTCTCTTTCTTTGTTCAAGTCCAATTACTCACACCAATGTCCTGTTTTTAAAACGATCAATAAAAGAATTGCAGCCCTCTAATTTTATATAGTTACAATCCATTTTGACTTACAAGTATAGAAAATCATTAACAGGAGAAACATACAAAATATTGATAAAAGAATGAATGATGTGAAGAGATATAAGAGGAAAAAGTCTTTTGAGAATATCCAACGCAGCTTATTTTAAAAACAAATGAGGCCATGTCAAGGATAAAAAAGATGTCTCCATTCTTGAAAAACATATGTAGTCATAAAGAGGAATCTTTTTCAAATGAAATGTCACTAAACTATTGGGTTGTCAGAAGTAGAATTTTCAGAAGTATGGTTCTATTCAGGCATTTTACAGATTAGGGAAATATATGAGTACCAAACAGGAAGCAACATAATTGTGATGTAGTTCTTTCTAAAAAAAAAAAAAAAGAATACGTAGAGCTGTCCACACACAAAAAAACCTCTCCCTACAGAGATTTCCACTGTAAATTTCAGAAGGAGGGGCTCTGATAAATGTATGATCTGAAGCACAGATTAATGTATTTGCTGCCACTGATTAGCTATGCTATCTATATAGCATATGGATCCAGTGGCGTAGCGTGGGTTGTCAGCACCCGGGGCAAGGCAAGTAATTTGCGCCCCCTAAAGCGAGGGCGGCCCGACTGCAGCTGCCCCTGGGTCGGCATCAGTCAAGTGAGGCTCTCCATGCTGGCCTCCTGCCTTCCTCCCGAGGAGGAGCTCGAAGGGCAGCGGGAAAAGGCTCGACTGAAGGGAAGCAGGTGCCGCGGGGGTGGGAGGCGCACCGGGGGCTTCGGGAAGGCGCCGGCTTCCCGGGGCGCTCCAGGCGGAGCGGGAGGACGCAGTGGCGTTGCAGCGGCGGGCAGACGGAGCGCAGCGCCGCTCTCCTTCGGCTCCGCCTGGAGCGCCCTGGGAAGCCGGCGCCTTCCCGAAGCCCCCGGTGCGCCTCCCACCCCCGCGGCACCTGCTTCCCTTCAGTCGAGTCTTTTCCCGCTGCCCTTCGAGCTCCTCCTCGGGAGGAAAGAGACGGCCACAGTCCGGCAAAGGGCGGCGCAGGGCGAGTCAGGGCGCCCCCCCAGATGTTGCGCCCGGTGCGGCCGGCCCCCCCTGCACCCCCCACGCTACGCCACTGTATGGATCATCTCTTTTGTCAAGCAATATATATTAAGGAGGTCTGAGGATGCTGTGTCTATGTTCCAGCACCTAAATATCTGCAATTTGCACACTAGAAATTTTGGAGGCTAAAATGTAAGAAAAGAAGCAAAAACGTGCCCCATTTTCAATACTTTTCTCTTACACTACATAGGAAAATCCTCCACAAATTGTACACATACAGATTTTGTGATTTTGTCCATTAATATGTAGAGGTCGAGAGCTCAGAGAGGACCATGTTCACACCTTCCATACATACATACATTCATCTGAAAAGTGTACTTCCATTTCTTAAGAAAACTAACACGTGGGAACTTTATCTATTTACTGTACTACAGTGTTTCTCAACCTTGACAACTTTAAGACATTTGGACTTAAACTTAAATTTCTACAGTAGCCATCTCTTGAATAGGGAGAAATATACATCCAGACTTACAAGATTCTGTTAATGCAACCTTGCTATAAAGTAGAATTGTGTGGGTTCTGTCTGTCAGGGACTATGCTTAGTGAGCCCAAGATCTTTTCTGCCATAGGCGCTTTATGGAATATGCTCTCCCACTCAAAATCTCTTACTGAGCTAATTCTTGAGGACGGTTTTAATTCTAAAATATGGATATATTTTTTTTAATGTTGTAATATGACTGTGTTTGACATGCTTATTGTTTTATTTCTTTAATTTTAACTGTTTGTCACCCACGGTCATTTCTTGCCAGACGGATGGCCATATAAATCTGATAATACAACAAATAAAGTAGTTCATCTGGGTGTACTTCTTGTCTGAACTACCTTGCAAGGCTGTCTAAATCTTGCAGTCTAAAAGTACATTTCTCCCCTCACACCTTGACAGCCTAAGAAACTAGAAACAATTGTTTCTGAGATATTTGTCACATTTGCATTCCTGCTGCAGGCTTATCTGACCATTGCCCTGGCTGTGACTCTTCCCCCACCTCATACCATTTATATACCATTTGTCATTTTTATTTTCTTATTTTACTCTTTCCTGAGCCAGTTTGATGTAGTGTTTAAGGCATCAGGTTAAAAACTGGGAGTCTATGAATGTCCAACCGTAGCAGTAGTGGGTTTCAAAATATTTTAGAACCTCTTCTGTAGGTGTGGCCTGCTTTGTGGGAGTAGCTTGCCGGCCATGTGACCAGGTGGGAGTGGCTTGCCAGCCATGTGACTGGGTGGGAGTGGCTTGTCAGCCATGTGACTGGGTGGGCGTGGCCAACTTGTAATATGTGGTGAAACTCACTTAACAACTCTCTTGCTTAGCAACCAAAATGTTGGCTCAGAAACTCTGGCATTTGAAGCATGCAAGTCTTAAAGCTGTCAAGTTACAAGACCCTTGCACCCCTAACCCTTCAGAAAAAAAAAACCCTGGGCTGTTCAAACTTGACAGCTTTAAGACTTCTGGACTTCAACTCCCAGAATTCCTCCTCCAGTCATGTTGGCTCAGGAACTCTGGCATTGAAGTGTGCAAGTCTTAAAGCTGTCAAGTTACAAGACCCTTGCATCCCTAACCCTTTAGGAAAAAAACCCCAGGGATGTTCAAACTTGACAGCTTTAAGACTTTAAGGTTTAGATAGGACTCTTAGAGGTGGGCGGGGCGATTGGTGAGCCAGCCAATCAGTGAGCGGCGGTCGGGGCAAGCGTGGTGCAGACGGGCAGGGGAGGGAGCTGGAACCGGTTCTAAATGACACGGTAGATTTGTGGAACCTCTTCTATAGAAGAGGTTAGAACTGGCAGGAACCCACCCCTGAACCGTAGGCACAATTTTAGTGGGTGACCTGGGGCCAGTCACTCTCTCTCAGCCCTAGGAAGCAGGAAAGGGCAAACCACTCCTGAAATCTTGCCAAGAAAACTGTAGGGATGTGTTTAAATCTTGCTAGAACACACACACAAATACTCTTTCCTAATATACATTTAGCTTATAAAGATCTAATTATCATTTAAATTACTCTCAAAATATTTTTACAAATAACTCAAGGCAAAGGACATATCCAGCACTCCTCCTATTTTCCCAAAAACAACAACCCAGTGAGGTAGGTTGGCCTGAGTTTGAGTGATTGGCCTAAAGTCACCCAACTGGTTTTCATGACTAAGGTAGGACTTTAATTCACTGATCACTTTCTCAAGATGAAATGACATGAGACTCTACAAATCACAAGTGTGGGAAGGGAGATGAGAAAGAGAAAAGCCAACTTAAGTACTGTAGCAAATGTTCATAGGTCTTACGATTTCGTGAAAATAGAAAATGAATTACAAGTAGTAGAAAAAAACTGTGCCCACTCATATTGTGGTATCTCCCTATTTCAATTGCCCAATCTACACATTTGGAATTTATATGAGGGCTACACCACTTTGGGGAAAGATACATTAATAGCTTACATTAGGAGAGAAATAAAAGGAGAGGTGTTAATTTGGAAATAATATGTAAGTCTATGAAGAAATCACAGGTTACTTTCACCATAGCTGTAGTAAATCCCAGTAACCATATGAAGATCAACATGTACAAATAGAGTGTACTATTAAATCCCACAGGGCAGAAGGGAGGAGTGGTGGGGCTGTACCCTACGAGTAATTGTATTGCTTCCCGAGTGTCATTGGAAGCTGCTGAGGACTCAGTTGGAAGAGAAGAGAAAGAATGGATAAACTATTTTTGTTCTTCTCTTCACAGCTTCCATTAGTAGAAACAGTACAGAAGATGCTTCTTTAGCATTTCCGGTTAGTAGGGGTGCTTGTCTTTCTGTCTCTCACTCATGAACCTTCAGCTCGTTTGCTTTTTCTTAGAAATAGCACTACCACTGCTTGAGAAGAGTCTAAATATCCTTGTTGACAAAATATTTCCCTATCACTTCCTATTTGTCCTCCTCCCTTCTGTGGGCCTTGAGCATCTATCCCACTCTCACTTTCAGAGATAGAATTCAAAGAAACCTGCTCTCTCTCTCTCTCTCTCTCTCACACACACACACACACAGGCACACAAAGTGGAAACATTGTAATATCACAAATTGTGAACCAAAGGAGGGGGGTGCAGTAAAAGTATTTTAATCTAGCCATTGAGGATGTTTGAAAATTGATACCTGGTTCTAATACACAAACAAATATACATCACATCTATTGAATGAAAACCTGAAGCTATTTCAGAAAGGACAGTTTTTCAAAGCAAGGATATTACATAAAGAAAGGCAGATTTCCTTCCAAAACTTTAATTTCCAACTATTATGTTTATTTTCCTTAAAATATTATGAATAAGGCAGCTAACATCAAAGCACATCATTTCAGTTTATTACAGGAAATTAAATGTTTAGCTTTCTTTTTTAAACCAAGGGCAAAGAATGCCAAGCAGCTTTCTCCAAGAGACAAGGCCAAGGCCGCCAGCACTTGGATTGGCAGACTGAGCTGTGAGCAGACTCTCAATAACCCTCCCTGCCACGGCTTGCACACTGCTCTACCTTTCATGTCTGTTTCACATTTCGGGCACGCCGCAAACTTTCCATTCACCATCACTTTCTCAAACAGAAGACAAGAAAGACAGACTCTTAAATCGCAAGGCTCAGTCAGACATTGGTTTTTCATATACTGTTGCTGAAAGAGCTTATCAAACCTCAAAGCTGAACTTTAAACTGATATTCAGATTAAAGTCAGTATTACTGGGGACATTTACCTATTTGCTAATGTTTTATTTAAACAAAAATACTCTTTAAATTTGTTCAGATATTGCAACTTATACTTCTTCCTTTATAGTGTATAAGCAAAATGCCAAGGTTTGACATTAAAATAATGCAATGCTCTATACATTACAACATTCAAAAAATATATGTATGAAAAAACTTATTGTTTTTAAATAGTAAATAAATTATGAAAACAACTATAAAGTAGCATACTGATTCTAAGCAAAGATATCTAAGAATATCTTTGACTTCCATTAAACTAGGCTTTCCCCCTGCCATATGTATTGCACTCAGAAAGTATTCAGACTCCCCTTCTTTCTGTCAATTTTGTTATGCTGCAGCCTGATTCTACAGTTGTTGAAATTCATTTTTTCCTCATTAATCTACACCAATGGTGGGTTCCAGATCCGGTCGCAACCGGTACGCTCCGATGGGGCCGGGCATCCACCTTGGGCACGTGTGCTGCACATGCATGCACACCCACTGCATTGCGATGCTCCAGCTGCTTGGCAAAGGTCGCACAGGCCCGGTTGGCTTAAATACAGGTAAGGAACTCAAGCGGGCAGGTGGGCCCTCCAAAACACCATTCTAGTACGGTGGCTGCTGCTCCCAGCTGCCACCAGAATGCTCGTACTAGGGCACACCACCCGGAACCCACCACTGATTACACTCAGTACACAAAGTGAAAACAGAATTTTAGAAATGTTTGTAAATGTATTAAAAAGAAAAAAACTGAAATATCACATTCGTATAAGTATTCAGACCTTTCACTCACTACTTCTTTGAAGCACCTTTGGCAGCAATTACAGCCTCAAGTCTTTTGAGGTATGACATGACAAGTTTTTCACACCTCGATTGTGGAATTTTCTGCCATTCTTCCTTGCAAATCCTCTCAAGGTTGGATGGCGACTATTGGTGGACAGGATTTCCAGGTCCCTTCAGAGATGTTTAACAGGGTTCAAGTCAGTGCTCTGGCTGGGCCACTCTAGGTCATTTTCATTAAGAATATCCCTGCACTTTGCTCCATTCAGCTCCAGATCATTAGAGGGCTGCAGTGATGGTTGTCCTTCTGAAACTCTGTTCCATCTCCACACAGCATCTCTGGAGCTCAATCAGAGTGACCATTGGGTTCTTGGTCACCTCTCTTACTAAGGCCCTTCTTCTCCAATTGCTCAGTTTGACCAGGCAGACAATGCTTGGAAAAGTTTTGGTTTTGCCAAATTTCTTCCATTTGAGAATTATGGAGGATTCACTGCAGCAGAAATTTTATTGTAGCATTCTCCAGATCTATCCCTTGCAACAATCCTGTCTCTGAGCTCTGCAGGCACTTCCTTTGATCTTGTGGCTTTTGCTCAGCTACAGTACAGTATGCATTGTCAGCTGTGATGCCCCCTATAGAGAGGTGAGTGACTTTCAAAATCATGCCCAATTAACTTAATTTATGACAGATTGACTCCAATTAAGGTGTAGAAACATGTCAGCAATTATCCAGAGAAATGGGAGGCACTGGAGCTACATTTGAAGTGTTGTTGCAAAGGGTCCAAATATTTATCCCAATGTGATATTTCAGTTTTTTCTTTTTAATACATTTACAGACATTTCTAAAATTCTGTTTTCACTTTGACATTATGGGGTACTAAGTGTAGATTAATGATGAAAAATTGAATTTCAACAATTGTAGAATCAGGCTGCAGCATAACAAAATTGATAAAAGTGGGGGGAGGAGCCAATGTCGTGACAATACGGACAATACTTTTGCCTCTGGGTGGTCCAATCAGACCTAAACCGTCCCACAGAGATGGTGAACAGGAAGAATACATCTTGCTGAACTCAGGGACATGATGGATCCAAGAGAAGTTCTTCAAGCCGGTGACAAAAAATCCAGCCATTAGGCTGATGAAGTCGAGATGGCTCCAAAATGGAAGGATACAGAAAGAGAAAGTGTTTCCAGCTGGTGATGAATTTTTGCTGTTTTAAAAGAGACTGCCTATAAAAACCTTAAAGTTAATTTAAATTTGAGAAAAGAAAAAATAAGTGGTGGAACTAAGCTTTGAATGGTTTTGGACAGTGGGTTATCTTGCTTTTTAAATTTTATGTTCATGGATGCAACACATGCAAGCCTTCTAAAACAAATGGATTACATTTTCTTCTTCTTTTATTATTATTATTCTTTGTAACCTATGGACTAAAATTCTACTTCTTCACTACTGTGAGTGTTTTCCCCCTCTCATCTCTAATTCATTCAAGAATTTGACTTTTGTTTAACTTGGAATTTAAAAAAGATACAAAAGGAAACAAAGAAAATTGTTACAACAGAGGGAAAGAAAAACGCTACTGCTCGGAGGCTGGAAGTTTGTGTATTGGACACAAAATGGGATCGCATCCTCCCACACACATCCCTGCGGCCAATTCGCTCACACAGGGAGGGGCTTCTCCTGGTGCCGTCCACTAGGCAATGCCAGCGGGCGACACCAAGGAGTAGGGCCTTCTCTGTGATGGGCCCAACCCTCTGGAATGACCTCCCCCCCGACATCAGAACCACCACTGACTTCCGCTCCTTCCGGCAAAAATTGAAGACTCACCTGTTCCGATTAGCGGGCCTGGCATAATTACAACTGTTACCTCCTGGTAGACGCATTATTAACTGGTTATTTTAGGGGTATTGTTTTTAATTTAATTTGTGTGTGATTTTTAGGGGTTTTAAAATTATATTTATATATACTGGCTAACTGTACAGTTCTTTTTAACTCTATTTTTAACCTCCTCCATATTTAACTGTACATATTTAATTTTTCTATTTATTATATTGTGATGTATTCCTTGCATGGACTGTACACCGCCCCGAGTCCCTTTTGGGAGAGGGGGCGGTCTAGAAGCACAGTAAATAAATAAATAAATAAATAAAACACTCTAACTTTCCTGATTATTCTAGCTTGGCACTTCAAGGTTTCACTGTTTGTTTATAGAGAGTGATAAGAAGAAAAGCACACAGACATTCCTTTGAAGTATATCTTTAACCAGAGAAAAGTGAAAATAAGACTTTATTGTGAATTTATGCTTAATCTTGTAAAAACCTTCTAAGCCAGAGCAGCAGTGTTTGTCACCTGGAGATAATGGCACAACTTCAACAGCAGAAAGAAAATTTAAGCCTGCAAAAGATATTGTTAGAAATTCAGAAATTATCAAATACATTTGAGAGAATGGGGAAGAAGTTGGAAAACCTAGAGCATCTAACAGTAAAATATGATGAAAAAGTTGGAGATGTTTATCAAGTGGAAAAAGTGGAGGTTAGAGTTCTAAAAACCGAAGAAGAAAATGATCATAAAGAAATTAAATCTGCTGATATCTATAGTAATTGGTTTGTGTCTGGAAAGGGAAAGAGTGGAACACTGAAAGAGAAATTAAATGGAGGGGAACTCTACCCCAGATGGCAAGATACAGAAGAAGAAAAAACAAAAGAATTTATAGATTTAAAGAGAGAAATTTTATTAGCAACATCATTGATAACACCACTGACAATTAAAGATAAGCTGATTAAGGAAACAAGAAGGGCATTGAAATTACATGAGAGACTTAATAAGCAATGAGTTGCTAAGAGGACTCCATACAAATTTGATTAAGGAGATGATTAGAGTACTGATACCACAAATGGCAGAAGACATGAGACTGTTTTGCTACCAGAAAGATACAGGTTGATAGATGGAAGTGTATAATTTAAAACTAGTTAAACTTAGTGAAATTTAGTGACAATTGATATAGTCAAATAAATAATTTATAATGATAATAATAATGATGATAATATATACATATATATTGTTATGATAAGTAATAATTGGATAGAAATATTTAATGGTACCCAATGAATGAAGATTAGAAATCTTTTTTGGTTATATATAAAGGCTAATAAAAAAGAACTAAGTTAAGTTTAGTTAAATTTTGATTATCAGGGGGGGAAATGTTATGATACAGGATACAGTCAAATAAAGGAGGGATAATGATACAAAGGAAAATATGTATGTATGGACACAACATAAAGAAACTGGACGTAAATTGTAAACAGTGATTTGGTAAGGAGGATTAGACATTTTTGTTACTAAATATTATGGATGTTTAGCTAGAATAGACCATAAAGATTTAGTGTTATTGGAGGACTTTAGAAATAGAAAAGAAATGCCAGTATGTGGTTATGTTTTAAATCTTCATATATTTTATGATGGACATTTAAACAATTCTAGTCAAATGAAAATGGAGGTATGATGATGGTAATATGTATAAATATCTGAGTTAAAATACTTGAGTTAATATGAATTATGATTGATGGCTGTGGAAGAGATGCACGAAAGTTTTTGTAACCAACTGATACACTTTCTACAGTATGTAAAAAAGGAGGATTTTTTGTGTTGTGTTTGTTTTGAAAATTAAAAATAAAAAAATAAAAAACCAAAGTGATAAAAGGCAGTCTGAATACTTTTTGAATGCACTATAAATGCTTTGCTTTCAGTTTAATATATATGGTAATATTTTTCATTCTCCATGTAAATTTTTATCTACTGAAAAAAAGCTTTTCTCAAAAATTTATAATGACTAAAATTTCATATGGAAAAGTTAAAAAAATAGCACAAAGATTCAAATTTAGCACAAACTTTTAAATTAAACCCCATTTGAAATGTTGGATTTGAGCAACTTCCATTTCAAATAAACTTATTACATTTTTAAAAGCATATACACATACAAAACAACATAAACTAACAATCAAGTTAAACAATAAAGAGTAAAAGAATTAAGGATGGAAGTGTTAAAAACCATAAAGAAAAAGAAAGGAAAACACAAACATTTACAAAGAATGAATATTCTTTGATTTCTTCTTCCAAGAATGTAAGGTACCCTTACGTTCAACTCTTATAATAAAATGTCCATATTCCTACTTTTCACAAGGCAAAAAAGCTCAGCCCCTTCAATCTATTTTCATATGACAGTTTTTAATCTCCTGAACATTTTTGCTGCCCTTCCTAGAATTTGTTTCAATATGTCCTTCTTAAGTTGGGGTGCCTAGGACTCAACAAAGTATGGGGTGTGGAATGGTTGTTTCTGTTTAGGGTAATCTTGGAAAAGTAAGTCAAGAATGTCAATATTTTTTTGGGGGGAGGATGATTAAACATGCATCAGATGCACCATACATATGAAAAGGAATAGGGTTTCTATTGCTCTAGTTACCCTCCAAAGCAGCCATATTGCTTCACACTTGCATTTTCATCGTGATTACTACTATGAGAAACAAGAAAAAGAAGTAGAATTCTTTAAGGATGTGCTAATAGTGTAACTTTTGTGCTCACACCCTATGCCAATAACGTTTTCTATTCTGCATTCAAAGTATTGCACATCTCAGTATTATAGACAAAGGGGATTATGTGATTGTTTAATCCAAATTTGGCATCAATAATAGTGCAATGAGCTGCTCTGGAGTGGGAGTGGGAATGGATATGTTGTCAGCACCTCCTTATCTGAAGCATGGGTTTTGGATTTGCTGGGATTTTTTTGATGGGGGGTGTTGTATGACAACTATGGAAACTTAGGAAAAGACACAACATTTTACTTGTAGCACTGAAAGTGGAGGACAGGAGGCTTTCTGAAGAATCCATTTTCTAAAATGAAAACGTTAATAACTGGTCTGCTTTGAAATAGGAATTAGGAATCAGCTAACTATATTTGACAGAGCACTATAAATTATATCCCTTATTGTATTAGACCAGGGGTGTCAAACATCTGCCTGTGGGCCAGACGTGTCAAGCACTGCTCACGCCACCCCCATTTTAGCAAAGGAGAAAAAGTGGTGATGACAACATGATGCCACGAGTTTGACACCCCTGTATTAGACTACTGTAAAACTAGTTCTTTATCCACTGATTTTTGAAGCAATTTATTGGAGATCCTGGGCAATTTCACCTGTCTGCTTATATACTGGAGTCTCCTTTAAAACCAGGTTGCAGACCTCTAATAAAGTGAAACTCCAAAGTATCATTGTAAAAAATTAATAGGACACATCAGTCAATTGTTTTAACATCTAGTAGTGCAGTCTGCTTAAAAGAAAATTTCAAAGATATTCTCAATTCATGCAGAAAATTATTTTGGGGTTTTAAAAAATATATATTTTCATGCTCTAATAAACATTATAACTCCGACAGTCTATCTGCTCATATGTACATTTGCTAGAGACAATGTGCATAGGTACATGATTGGTGACATTTCTTTTCAAAGTAATTTAATTTTTTTAAAGGTTAAGGCAAAATTAAGATTAAGATTTCACTTTCAGTAGATCTTTTCCCATCTTTCTGTTGTGGTGAAGAATATATTGTAAAGAATGGAAGAAAAGACAGCTATATGTAATCATAGAAAATTAATATACTTATTCAAAGAGCAAATAAGCCGTGCCAAAGACGACTGAAAGATCTAATATGATGTAATGCTGTGTTACTTCAAGGTAGCAGAATGTTTTCTGACTAACACATTTTATTAAAAGGCATAAACCTTTTTGGCTGCCGCTCACATCATCAGATGCATATGGCTAGATTGATGGAGGAGTTAATTTAGGGGGAGTTGGGGAAGAAAAGGGATGAGATGACAGATTGATTATTCAAATGCAGGTCCCATGTCAGACAGATTACAATTAACCATTGTAATGTTTTAAACAAACATTATGTTTCCTGAAACCTGCTGAGATTTCTAAAACCTTTTGATGTATGTGAATTCAACAATCTCTTGCTCAATTGTGCTGTTAAAGTATAGTTTTTCCAAAATAGTTCTTTGACGTCTGCCATAGGGTGTTCTGAAGGTTGAAATGTTTTAATATTAGTTTGGTCTTGTTTTGAATCCTGATATTAAACTCAAGTCCACTGATTCTTTTGCACAAAGATTTTGGGCATTGTTAGCAGAGGATAGCATATAGGTAGTCCCAGGAGTGAAATCAACTTGCCTTCACTACTGGTTCACAAATGTGAGCACATGCACCACCTCCGTGCATGTGCAGAACCTTCCGCGCATGTACTGAGCATAAAAAATGGGATGTGATGACATCTGAGTGGGTGGGCAGAGCCTCCCACCTCCACCGCTACCGGTTTTCTCAAACCAGCTAGAACCGGCTGAATTTCACCACTAGGTAGTCCTCAATTTACAACCACAATTGAGCCCAAAATTTCTGTTGCTAAATGATACATTTGTTAACTGATTTTTGTTCCATTTTACACCCTTTCTTGCCACAGTGTTAAGTGAATCAATGTAGTTAAGTTAGTAACATGGTTATTAAGTGAATCTGATTTCCTCATTGACTTTGCTGTCAGAAGATTACAAAAGATGATCACATGACCTTAGAACACTGCAACCATCACAAACACGAACCAGTTGCCAAGCATCCAAATTTAGATCACATGACCATGGGGATGCTGCAACAGTCATAAGTGTGGAAAATGATTGTTAGTCACTTTTTTTCAGTGCTATTGTAACTTTGAATGGTCACTAAATGAACGATTGTAAGTTAAGGATTACCTGTATATCACATTACAGGAAGAGCATGTGAAAACACATCTAATCTTAGATGAATACTTATTGGGGCCTCTGTTGCTGCTGTTGATGTAAATCTGTGGGTAAAATAGGCATCTGGGTTTATTACAGGTTCTGATTCTCATACTAATTCCCATTCTGATTCCACAGTCCTGTTGTTGTTTGTGAGAATGTGCTTTCATCTATATCTAGATGAAAGATATCACGCATCATCACACAATCTCCAGAACCGTAAAGCCTACAAACTGCCACATATGTTCCTCTTGGCTTCTAGGTGCCCACTAAGAAAGGATTTTTTGAAATGACCATCAGAACATTAGTATTTCCTATATTATTATTAACACGCTCTGATGCTAAGGAGTTCTACTCCCCCTCCTTTGGAACAGAAATCTGTTCCAAATGCAAACACAAGCAGAGGAGAGGAATTTCAGTTTCAGTTTTACTTTCACAGCAGGAAGCAGCTTTACTACAGAACAGTTGAGCTAAGCCACGGCCAGACTTCTTCCTGTCTCCTTCTTGCTCACACAGCAAATACGGTTTCACTTTCCAAACAGCCCTCTGATGCTATGGAGTTCTACTCCCCCTCCCTCCTAAAAAGAAATTTGTTCCACACTCTGATGCTAAGAAGTTCTACCCCCCTCCCCACCTCAAAAGAAATCTGTTCCAAGTGCAAAACACAAGCAGAGAGGAGTTTGATTTTTAAAAATTTGATTTTTAATATCGAGAAATGTAGATTGTAGTCAAGCCCCATTCAAATTAATCAAACTTTTGTTTTTGGCTTTAATTCCACCAACTGATTAGTGAGCTTCTGACCACTTTCCATACAGATTAAGTATTCTAAAACATCAAACTCCTAACTCGGCCACTAGAAAAATGCCATCTGTCTTGTCAATATATGCAAATACTTTGTAATAATGATTTTTATGGCAGAATAATTAACTGGCAGGATTAACTGACTATACCCAGGGTTAGAAGTTCAGCAGAGACGGTCCTGGTTGCTACTTAAATAAAGTACCAGTAAGGTTAGGCAAGCTTGGGAAGTCAGAAAAAGATCTGAAAGAAAGCAACCACACATTGCTTATCTATGATTGCTAAGTTGCAGAAGTCAAGCTTAACTTCAAGAAGACTTTATCATACATAATACAAATATTTCGTAGAACTGAACAATCAAAGAGGAAGGAGGAGCTGACGTCGCAACAACACGACGTGCAATCTTGGAGCTCCAAGATCGCAGTCGATCCTTTTGCCACTAGATGGTCCTTTTGGACCTAAACCATCCTGAAGAGACAGTGACTGGGAAGAATATGTCCTGCTGATCTCAGGGACACCTCAAAGTCTCTGATTGATCCAGGAGAATCTATTTTTGCTGGCGACAGAAGCGCAGCCATTGAAGTTGAGACAGCTCTGGAACAGGAATTAAATGGAAAGAGAAAGTGTGTCCATCTGGTGATGAAATTGTATTATTATAAAAGAGACTACCCAGAAAAAATTAAAGCTAACTTAAATTTGAAAACAGAAGAGAACAAATGGTGAAATTAAGCTACATTAGACAGTGTGTTATCCTTTTTTTAAAAAATTCTTTTATGGATGGAACTTTTGCAAATGTTTCCTATTCTTTAAATTGAACGGATTAGTTTTTCTTCTTCTACATTTTATATTCTTTTTTTATACCTATGGATTAAAATCTTTTTCTTATTTTTATAATGCTGGATTGGATAGGTTTTTTTTTTCTCCATTTAAGAATTTTGTTTTCTTTAAGCCTGGAATATAAAGAAGATATAAAAGGAATACAAAAAGGGCTGTAATAACAGAGGGAAAGGAAGTAACACTGCCACTTGGAGGCTGGAGACTTGGAAGTCTTGGAAATATTGTCTTGTCTTTTCTTTTCTTAATAAAAAAGAACTAAGTTAGATACAGTTAAGTCTTCATTATTAGGGGGGAAATGTTATGAGGCAGGATATAGTTAAATAAAGGAGGGATAATGATAACAACGTATATACCAGTATGGGTATAATATAAGAAAACTGGATGTAAATTGTAAACAGTGATTTGGAAAGGAGGATTAGAAAGCTTTGTTATTAAATATTATGGATGTTTAGATAGAATAGGGTATAAGGATTCAGTTGTTATTGGAGGATTTAAGAAATAGTAAATGAAATCCCAGTATGTGGTTATGTATTAAATCTTAGTATATTTTATGATGAAGGATGTTTAAACAATTATAGTCAAATGAAAATGGAGGTATGATCCCCCCTGAAGGACTCTTGGAGCCTCTCCTGTTACGTGGTCTTTCTGGATTTGGATTATTTGATTTCTTTCTTTTTTTTTGAGTGACTTCTTGGCTTGGAACTGTGACAGAGGGTTAATTTTCATTTTTGGATTTGCTCGGCTGCGCGCTTCACAGATGCCATTTCTTTTGTAAAAGATTTATACTCTTTCTTAACTTAGACAATGGGGCCCAGAAAACCACCTACAGGCAAAGCAGCCTCGGCACCAACTTCTTCTACATCCAGTCCAACGATTCAACAGACAAAAATTTCATCATTTTCACAAGAAAGGACTGGAGAGAGTTCAAAAGATTTATCTGTTACTCAAATGTTTCAGGCTCTTATGCAGGGACAAAATGAGTTGAAAAAGAAGATGACAGATTTTAGAGAAGAGCTTAAAAGTGTGCAGCAACAAATAACAGAAAATAAACAGATAATTGGTGTGCTGGAGGAGGGCGTGGTTGGGCTGGGGGAGGAGGTTAAGGCAGTCCAGAAGGGGAATATAGAATTGGAAATTTTTATGGCAAGATAGAACTTGAAAGAATGTCCTTCTTTCTCAGATTCCAGAACCTACAGGAGACAGAAGATGAAGATCTTAAGGATATTATGAGTACAATTTTAGCAGAATATATTAAAAGAGATAAAGAACAGTTGTGGTGGGATATGGATCTGGTTTATAGGATTAATTCAGCATATGCCAGAACACATAATGTTCCAAGGGAAGTACATGTTAAATTTCTTAGGAAGACCATGAGGGATGAGATTCTAGGGGCTCAGAGGGGGGGACCATTAAAATATAAAGATAAAGAAATTGCCATTCTTAAGCAAATTCCGAAAAAAATAAGAGATAAGAGGAGGAAGTATTCCTCTTTATCAAATAAATTATATAATAAGGGAATTTGGTTTAGATGGTTATTGCCAGAAGGAATGCTGATCTTCTGGG
The DNA here is from genome assembly GCF_964273705.1 of Natrix helvetica. NCBI lineage: Eukaryota > Metazoa > Chordata > Lepidosauria > Squamata > Natricidae > Natrix > Natrix helvetica. The sequence goes on from NC_138548.1 coordinate 187,440,795, forward strand.
AGGGAAACAGAATTAGAATTCACACAGTTGTGGAGGCAGAGGCCTTCATTAAAAAACATAGTGCCCTCCTAGAGGACGGAAATATAAGAAGTAGTGAAAAAGGCGACAATACACAAGACATGAAGGAGGGAGGGGCTGCGGCTCCACCTGGGGACAGGGGGGAGGGAACAATAATGGAAAGACTCAGGTCACAAAAATAAATATATCTGGAATATCATTCTAATTGTTGATATATTAGAAAGTGGCAAAAGAGATGATTGAACACATGGTTGATACAATGTATAATAAGATGCTGTTTCTGCTTATCTTTTATCTTTTGTTTTTTTTCTGTAAAAGTTGTGAGAATTGGAGAGATTCCTACCTCTAGCACGATGGAGCTGCCAAACATTTTTTTTGTATATCCACCTACCCTTTTCCCATAAATTTAAAAAAACCAATAAAATTCTTTTAAAACAATGAAAATGGAGGTATGATGATGGTAACATTTATAAATATCTGAGTTAAAATACTTGAGTTAATATGAATTATGTTTGTTGACTGTGGAAGAGATGCATGAAAGCCTTTTTGTAACCAACTGATACACTTTCTACAGTATGTAAAGAAGGATGTGTTGTGTTTGTTTTGAAAATAAAAAATAAAAAAAAATATTAAAAAAAGAAACTCTGTTATTAAATATAACCAATTTTTATTTAGAACATGTTATAAAGATGTAATGTTATTGGATGATATAGGGAAGAGCTAATGGAATGCCACTATGTGGTTTTGCTTTAAATCTGGAATATTTTATATAAAATGACGTAAAAACAATTATAGTCAAATGAAGGTTGAGGTATAATATATAATATATAAAGCGCTCCTCCCCCCCTTTTTTGGCATGCTTTTTACCCTCCTCAGGCTCCAGAGGCTTTATAGGAGTCTAGGGAGGGCGAAAACAGCCTCCCCTGCCCTCCCAGAGGCCCTCCAGAGGCCCTAAGGGCAAACTGGAAGTTCGAGAATGGACTTCTGGTTTGCTCATAGGGCCGGTTTTAGCCCTCCGGAGCCTTCAGGGGAGCCTCCTGAAGGCCCCTGAAGGCTCCAGAGGATGAAAAATGGCCCTACGGACGAACCGGAAGTCACTTCTGGTTTGCTTATATGGTCTTTTTTTGCCTTCTGGAGCCTTCGGGGAGGCCTCCTGAAGGCCCCTGAAGGCTAAAACTGGCCCTACGAGCAAACCGGAAGTCTGTTCCTGAACTTTTGGTTTGTCTGTAGGGCCGGTTTTTCATGTTCCGGAGGCTTCAGCCTCCGGAGGGCGAAAAATGGTCTCAAAAGGCCGAAATCAGCTGACCAAACACATGCATGCACACTGGCCAGCTGACAGGGCAACGCCTCGCGTACCCTGACAAATGGCTCAGCGTGCCATCTGTGGAAGGCGTGCCTTAAGTTCGCCATCATGGCCTTAGCATATCCAATTGTTTTATATTGTACTTATGTGAATAAATCAAAAAAGACAAATCATACATGACTAGAATAATCAGAGTAAGATATTAATTCCTTTTTGCACCTGACTCACCATTATTAATTAATATCACTTTTAAAATTTTAAACTATGGGTACATGAAATGTCAAATATAGATTTTATGGGTGGGAAATCCATACATTTTAAAAAAGGTGTCCAATATAGATATTTTACAAAATTTAGAATATGTATACAGTTCATTAATAATGTGCAGCATTTTTATTTGTACCTTTCATCTCGTATATTGTATCATCATCTTTTTAAATATTTTCAGTCACTGCTTTAATTTTTATTTTAAGTACTGCCCGCATACAAGGTTCACACTCAGTTGCAAGTCAGCTTTTCAGATGACTGGGTTATGTGCACCTCACTACTGAAAAAATGATTAATCTTAGCTAACGTTCAAAACTGATCAAAGCTGCCTGCTAGATTTCCTTATTTCAAAAGTGGTACAAAGTCTAATACCAATGAGATCATTTCTGAGAGTATATAGTTGACTCCAGTTGTATGCAATGTTTTAGAATTAAGGTACAACAAAACCAAAGCCCAGAACTTTCCCTGGCCTTGATCCTTTTGTAAGTTGCTGCCTATATTTCAAGAGTCATATGCTTAGGGCATTCACAGTTTATGATTGATGCTGAGGGAGAAGCAACTTGAAGAAAAGTGATAGCCTGAGATTTGCACTACTACCACGCTCACTTTATACTAATGTCAGATATTTCAAGGTCAAATTAGCTTCATACAACAAAGGTGCACTTTTCAAAGTGTCAACATTCTTGATGTATTTATTATGTTCTCTGTGATTTTGAACCAGGTTGTTCTATTATCATCCTGTCCCATGAAAAACTACTTCAAATGTTAAATGTTTAGACATGAGACAGCTATAGCTTATAGTAAAGTTCCAGATGGAGATGGTCTTAGAGTGGGCCAGAAAATTCCCAGTATGGTAAAACAGATTATTGTATTGACCAAACAGAAAATAGAAATTGGATTACATAAGTTAGCAACCAACCAAAGAATTCCCCTGACTTTCCAGAAGTGCTCTGGTGCTTGAAATGGAGAGGCAGAATGATTCTGATTTCTAATTGATCTGGTCAACCCATCTAGAAGGGATGACCTCTCATGTCTATCCAGGGAAACAAGAATGTCATTCAGGTCTGAATATTATATTATATTATAATATCATAACTTGATTTAGAAAACACTTTCTTCGGTCCCTTCTTATTCTTCAGTTTTGGTTCTTATCCTCTAAGACTTCTCATTGAGAACCTTATGAATTACAGAAATTAGTTATTAAATACTACAAGGAAATATTTGTTTCACAATTTGAATGTTTAGTCTTTTCTCCTTTTTGGATAAAAAGCCAGTTTTCATCTTTTTTGTTTTGTTTTTCTTCTTGTTGTCTCCTATCAAGCTTTGATTGATTGATTGATTGATTGATTGATTGATTGATTTTTCACATTTCTGAACCTCCATCTTCCTCAGTGAGTGATTTGGAAGGTTTTCAACAATTAAAATATAAAAAATAATATATAAATATTTAAAAAGATATACTTTATTTATAAAACTAATAATTTGCAGCATGATTCACAAACCATTATCTTTGTAATGAACTCAGAAGCTGGCACTGTTTTTGCTCAATCAAAACTTCATTCAAAAAAGAGTAATGGGCATGATTTTCTGACAAAGTCAGTAACAATATTATTGTAACACCTCCTCAAAATTCTTCTCTAGTGTTCAAATTCCCAGTCTGGACATTAGACAGGTGGACTGTCCTGAAACTACTGTGCAATTTTTCTGGGATTTATATCAAACACTCCAAGTTAGCCCTTCATTTCAACACTCTTTCTCATTTATTGTAGTCTGGTAATAGGATTTTCCAGGGAAAAATAACTCCACAACTTGAGTGCAAAGTGACAGAAAGTCACTTTGCTCTGCTCTCTCCCACTTCCAAATGAATCGCTAACATTCTCTGAGTTCAAATTCTATAGTGACATTTAACTACTGGAGCTAAACATGTAATGGTCAAACAGATCTTTCATTCAATTTTCTCTTCTGGTCATTACCCCTCCCACTTTCCAATTTTATTACAGCACTGCTGCATAAACTTTTATAGTTTCTGTTGGGAAGGGGGAATAACACTTCAAAAAGGTATTTAAAGGAAAAGTAACAAACACTTCTGCAGACATAATCGTAATTAAAATGCTTATTTCCATATGCATTTAATTTTAAGTACATAATGGAAATACGCATGAGCTTGATATGAAACATCTGGACAGCATGAAAAGTGAAATTTTAATAAGGGTAATGATTCAAATGTCAAGACACTATCACTACGTGCAACCAGTTTATAGATGTTTTTAATTTTTGTATCATTTTAGTATTAGAATAATTGTTCTTAATTTCATATAAAAGAAAATATAAAGAAATAATTAGAAGAGTATTCAACGCACTAATATTATAGCAAGAAACTTAAGAGCATTAATTGTCCTCCCCACATCACATTTCTTAAAAGTATCTGGTTATTGTTATATAAAAATGACAATACATATATTGTTATATTTATCACTGGTATTCCACAAGGACCTGAACATTTCATTTTGTGCCCAAGCCTGGGGCGCTTGGTGTATAAAAGAGCCCATCTCCTGGCTATGTTAATGCTGGTTTTATAATGCCTGCCTACAATGTGTCTTATTTTTTTATATTGTATGTATTTTATCTGGGAGTCTCGATAAAAGTCTAGACTCTAGAATGACATAAATAAATAATTTCCCATGTAGAAAACCCTAAGCAAAATACGTAAATTCTTATTAAACATGACCTTATGAATTTTGATAAAAATATAATGGAGGGTTGTGCTATGAGAGACTGATTGCTCCAAAGTCACCCAGCCCATTTTCATCATCTCCTTGCTAGGAGGATTTTTCCATAGATTTGTCCTATGCACCAATTATGCTGTTTCCTTGATTGCCCATGCCCCACTTCCCCCCCAAGGTCAAACATAACCCTGATGCAGCTCTCAATGAAATCGAGTTTGACACCCTTGATCTAATGAGACCAAGGAAGCTGGCCTCTTCTGTCACAGTGCTTTAGAACATCATATCCCCCAAAGTTAATTTGGCCCTGGCCCTTACTAGTGATTCTAAAGCTTTGAAAACCTGGATGGTTCTCTGGGTATGTAGCATGGGTAAACTTCACATTGTGGTTTTTTATGACATGACTGTAGTTTGAGCTTGATCACTCTCAGGTGCCATTAATATTGGGCTATTGCTTGCTGTTATTTTCATTCTTGGCTATTAGTTTTATTATTTTTATTTTTCTGTTAGCCAGAATCAGTACTGTGAGATTGGTGTTTATATAAATGTATTGAATAAATAAATAAAAGGCTGAACGTTTAAGAAATCAATTAAACTCATGTGTCCAGCAATAGATTATTTGAGCTGTTGATCCCCAGGTGGCAAGAAATAGTTTTTGTATCTCTTTGTTGCCATCTAGTTGTGTAGCCATGATACCACCATTGTATAAGCGCCAGAATTTTAAAAATATATCTTTGGAGGTCATTGTAAGAGATTTAAATTACTCTAAGTATATAATGTGAGGTAAGGTAGTAAAGCACTAGTGACCACTGGAAATCCCCAGCCAGGAGGGCTACAGAAATATAAGGTACAAGTGCATTCCAATTACATATCTTAAGCCAGGGATGAGTTTTGCTTTCTTGAAATGAACTGGTAGACCAAGACCAAAAAAAAAAAAAAAGTAGCTGCAGGAGCCATGGTCCACCTCTCACACAACCAAAAGTATATTTTAGGATAGGAATCCAGTTCCAGGACCAATGATGGAAGCCAGTGATCCCAGGGAAAACTGGCGAAACCAACTGAAACCATAGCTTCAATGGAATCTGTCATTTCAGGCCATGTTCCCCTATCAACAAACCCTACTTTACATATAGCATTTGAGGCTGTAAAGATAAATGGAGACCTACATTTTGTTCTTAAGTTATCTGTATAGTTCAGTTAACAGAATCTGGGTATCTTGTGGTCTTCCAATATCTGAAACAGCTATCATGTGGAACAGTGCCCCCGCCCAACCTTTTGGGCACCTTTTCCCACAGACTAGAGGGGACATGGTTTTGTGTGCTGCCTATATCCTGCAAATGGGGCTTCGCTTGTTTGCAGGGCCCAGTTTCTGGCATACCACAGACTGGTGCTGATACATGGACTGGGGCTTGGGGCCCCCTGGTGTAGAAAATGAGGCTGAAATGTTTCAGTAGACAAGACAAGAAACAATGGAAGAAGATCTCATTTGGACATCATGCAACATTTCCTAATGGTAGGAGCTATTCAGTGATGGAATACATTTTCTTTGGAAGCACTAGTTTCTCCCTAGAGGTGTTTAAACTGAAGCTGGATAACCATCTGTTGGGAACGAGATGTAGTAGTAGATTTCCACATGAAGCAGATGGTTGGACGAGGTGATATCCAAGTCTCTTCCAACAATAATTCAATGATTCTGTTTTTGCCAACTACAATTAAATTGCTATCTTTATAAAATCCTTTGGTTTTCAACATGTACTAAACAATTTTACCATAATGTTTGAAATGTGAATGATAATGGATTAGAGGAAGTGAGTTAGAAAGCAAATGGGAGGGAAGGTTCCATTTTCTCCAAAATTCTACAGAGAGTATTAATCCACATTTATCAGAGCAGCAAAGGAGAATCCTATCAACACCTCCTTAATCTATAATGAACCCAATGCTGTTAATTTCTAATTATTAAATATTATGAATTCCTAGTAATGTAAATTAATTAGCTGAAAAGCAACAAAAGAATTGCTTTGAAAACTGTTTTAATTTCATAAGTGGAAAGAGGTTCTCAATTTATACCTGCAGCAGTTAAAGTTGGCCAAGTCTTGTAGCCAAATGGTATACCCAGCACAGTTGTCTCCATAAAAAATCTGTCTGGAATCATTTTTGTCACAGATGTAATCAATCAAGGCTAAATAATGTTAAGTTCAATCAATGGGTAAAAATATTTTACTTCTTCCTAAAATTAATTTCTTTTTGCAGGGTTTAGCCCAACTATTTTTTTTTTACAAATTATCCTTATTTTGGAAGTTCATGCCAGGAAAAAAAAATGCTCAGTATATCTCTGCAGATGCTGTAGCCATAGTGATTTGTGATCCTGCTATGCAGGATCTTAGATGGAGGATCTTCAACAGAAACCATCAATCTAACTGGAGCAGGATAACAAGATCACACTGTTTAGGCGCAAAGATTTTCAGCCAAAGGTCAACTAGTATTTAAATCAATTAACTGTACCAAAATATTATCAGATAAACTGACATTTCAACAATCTCTATTAAGCAGTCCCCTAAGGGAAATGCTATTTTTATAGAAGCCAAGTCCCTGTGGCTCTGAGGCAAATGAAACAGTGGCCCATATTCTACTATATTGCAACTACTATAAGTATATGACTTGAAATATATATATCTCCCTCTCTAATGAGATATCCAGGCCAGCCTTACACATTTTGCTTATTTTTAGCTGACCAACATGACGAAATCACCTTGAAAGTTGCTATCTTTGGAATTCATGCCACACTCAGTGGGTATTGGTCATTAACAATATAATTTGTGCTTAGCTCAACATATTCCTCTGCTAGTAATATCTAGAATATTTATTTATTTATTTACTTTCATTTTTTATATTGTCGGTGACTAAAATGACATGGAAGACTCGCAAATTGTAAGCAGAGAAGTGGGGAAAAAAATGCTACCAAAAAAATGATCTAGCCATATTGGCATTCGAAGCAAAGAGTGGCCTAAACAATATTACTGTGCATTGATGGACGCCATTGTATTATTTTCTTAGATAGTCTTAGTTTGCTCCTTGCAACCATCTCCAGATTTTGAATCTGCCAGACATTTTTCGTTTAGGTCAACCTTGTATCAGTAATTTTATTACTGAAAATGATACACTTCATCAGAGAATATGCAAATTAAAATATGTTGTTCTAATTTTAGAGTTGTTGGTAATTCTTTGCCCATTCTGAGTCACATCAATTATTAGAGAGCTCTTAATTATTTCTAAAACAATGAATAATTCTGCAAATGCTTCCTCAGAATTCCAAAGCATGAATGAGCAAGTTAAAAACCTTAGATGTTTGAGAAACTCTGGTTCTCGTGGTCTTGCAAATATGTGAAAATATATTGCACAAACATAATAATGACAATGCAGAAAGTATTTAAGACACAAATATTAATGAAACCTGAAGCTTTTCTTTTAGGTATGCTGGACAAGCCAATTGAAAAACAATTTGGGGTGCTACTCTTTCACATGGTGATGTCTGTGAGGATTGTACTTGCCAAGCACTGGAAAGAAAAAGGGATGCTGACTGTTAAAGAATGGATTTTAAAATTGACCGAATTAGCAGAAATGGCAAAATGAACTGCTTTGATCAGAGATAATAGACTGGACAGATTTATAAGAGACTGGAAACCATTTGTGGACTTTCTACGTGCCAACTACAATAACAGATGGTTATATAAAAGGGGAGAACTATTTTTTTCTTTTTTAGCATCCAGCTGGGGTGGATTCTATATGTTAAATGTTAAATTTATTTGGTATTTGGATCACCTTTCTCTCTTTTTGTACACCTTTTTTTCTTTGTTGTTGTTAGTGCTGGACATGTTTTGTTTTGTTTGTTTTCTGTTTTTATTTTACCTTTTATGATAAAAGAAAATAAATATACTTCAGCAGATAAACTCTGGTTCTTAAATCTTTCTACTGCAAGGGCTGTAATTCTCTGTTTTCCTTTTCTTAACTAGTCACTGAATACTTTAAAAAGTGAACTTCTTATATCATGATTGTTAACTTATTAATACTTCAGTGGTTATTAATATATCTCCAAATTTAAGATCAGGAATACAGGGTCAAAGCATGCTTTACAATTCATATGTGTTATCTTGGAGCCCCAAAGAAACAGTTCATGTGCACGTTTCAAGATCCTTCCCACCCGCTTCTGCAACAGAATAACCATGGCTGCAATAAATTGCTTATTTTTCATAATCCAGTTGGTGATATATTATAAATGATATGTTGTGCAACCTGCTTTAGAATTAAAAATGAGGAAACCACTATTACCAAGAAACATGAAGTTATTTACCTGAAACTTTATCAAAGTGAAGTTCTCCTTTGGAACATCACTTTAGCAACACTTTAAGTTTGAATTACTACAATGACTGGAATTTTGATTCAATGGTTTAAATGGCTCCTCCCAATTCCATACTTCTACAATTCTAAATCTGAATTGTCCTATTTATGTAATTCCAGGCTATAATCTTGTATCCATTTATTTTAGAAAGCAGATACTGAGTACTTCTGACATATAAAGGCTTTCATTGTCAATTAAGCACTCACCTATGTGAACTGGAATCTAATGTCTTACTTTTTCTTAAAAAATGAGCTATTAGCTAAATAAATTTGGAAGTAATAACTAAAATTATCTCTATTTGTGGATCATTAAACTTAAATTCATACCAATTTGCTGACTGGGTGTCATTCTGATTGATATGGAGCAGAAAATTGACTTATAAATAGAAACTGCTATTCTTGCTAGAAATGATATAAATCTGTAAATTTCATAGTCTTGAAGATCATGACTCTGGCAAATAAAATATTAAAAATGTTGAGTTACATAAAGTAGACGAAGAGATGTGATTATCAGCAAACTTAAATATGTATTAAGAATGTCTTAGGCTATGCAAAGCAGTGTCATTTCACTCAGGGAAACCACCTCATTCCCCATTGCTGGAGCAATCCATTTCCAAGGTAGTGCCTCGACTACAAGAGCAAGTTGCTTCATCTCACCTCAAAAGAGTTCTATTAAAGTGCACTTCAAAGTTGAAATCAAAGCCAACCACTTCAAGGTTTCACATAAACCTATGAATTAGTGAAGTGTTTTGAATGCAGCACGAGAAAGTATCGATTCTACTTTGGTAATAAATATACAATTCTCATTACATCTTTTCTGCTCATACACTGGCATGATTAAATATTTTCATTCTAAATGCAGTAATAGTGTATTAAGTTATTATTTGTACTTATAAAAAGATCTGCCATATTTACAAATAAATATAAAGAAAACCACACATGGAGTTTTTGTCTTTTCCAACATGATATTTCTCAAAATCAGTAGAACAGTCATTTGCTAGCCTTAGAAAACACTTTTTGTAGGTAATATTAGTGATCAATCTCACACTTTGGTATAAAGTATATTTTAAAAGTTCCCAATATTATTAATTATTCCAAAGTAGTATTCTAATACAGCCAGATAAGACCTCCTCCAAGTAGTTACTTCTGCAGATGGAACTGCTTCTGCCAGCAGATTAAAGATAAATACTTCCTGCATCCCTTTGCTGTGACTCTCTGAAAATTGGGGAAGCCTTTAGAAATATTTTCCTGTGGGCAAACACAAGACAGTTTTACTTATATTTGTGTTGGATTTCACTCAATGTTGTTCTTATTCAATTAAAAAAATCCAGTAAAGATTATGTGGTAGTATGCATCCCATGCTAAGGAATCAAAAGATCAGGCTGGCCTCGCCACCTAATGGTCCTTCATTAAATAATGAAATTTACCATGTGGTTTGATGATATGAAACAAAAGGAAAACAAGGTCAAACAAAAGGAAAACAAGTTCATTTATTTACTTTCCATTTTTCTCTTCTCATTAAGTATATAACTGACCTTTCACTTTCAATGTGCCTCCTCTGTATTGAATTTATGAGTACATATTTATATTCATAAAGGTTATATGAAAGTCAGCAATTGAAACGTAAAGTATTTATGTTAAGATCTAATCAAAAGGTACTTCTAAAGAAAATGTCCCAGGACAGCCAAACTACCTAGGAAACACAAACTACTACATCCATTTTCCCTTTGCTTTGAAGACCTAGGTGGGAGTAGATGTTTATATAATGCTTAAATATCAATGCTCTTAATATAAAAAGCTATTAAAATATATTATGATATACAAAGACCTTAGCCATGCAATTATTTTATAGCTTATTAACTCTCTTTGTACATGTGGAGACCTGGAGAAGGTGACTGAAAGTTCCTTCCTTGAATAGTCCCTAAGAGTTCTGCTGCTTTTTTAAGCTCAACATTGCACTGAACTTATTATTGTCTAACACTCCAGCAGCTCTTCTTCCTACAAGAAAAAGCATAAGTGGAGAAGTGGAACAAGAAAGGGAGTTCTTTATTCTAAAAACCATATATGCCAACGTCAGCATCTATTTGGATCTCTACCAAATTTCAGCTAATTGAAAGGAACAGTATTTTATGAACCAAAGAATTCCAATCATTCATTTTAACAGGATTATTCTTGAGTACCAGGGCTATCATTTTAGATGAGGCTGGGGAGATAATTCCCATGATGCTAATTCTCAGCATCACCATGTCAGTTGAGAGGAGATGCCTGTCCCATGTAATTTGTCAAGAGGGAATTTCAGTAGCTATGTGCCCCTTTATCCAGAGCCCCCAGACAGGCAATTCCTTAGTGATGGAAGTGGCTTCACACATTTTTAAACTCTCTTCTAAGCTTTCCCCCACAAGTCCTTAGAGGTGAGTTGTGTGAATATTTGGATTTCTGCTCTAAAAGCAATTTCTGAAGATGACACTGATATTTGACATAATTAGGGACAAACTCATCTCAGACCTAATTTGAAAAAGTATTTTAGGATGTTTAGACTCTCTCTGTGTATGTAGATTTATATATCTCCAAAGCATTTCTATTAACATATTGAAACACAATTTACAAAATATTATCTTCTCAGCAAGGTAATTTTGTCTCAACAATGAAGAAAGGAAGAGGGAAATTAGCATAAACCTGCAAATGCCAGGCAGGCAAACATAGGTTTTGCACTTAAAATAAATTATCATCAGCACATAACAAGCATAAATAGTTCTCTAGATAGAAAAAAATCACAGAAATTCTCAAGTGAGCTCAGTTCTTTTCTGGATATTATTCTCCCCCCCCCTTCCCGCCTTTTCCTTTCACAGATATATTGCTAAAGTGAAGAGTAAAAATTTGCCATTTTATTCCTGCAGATTTTTCCTCTTTTATGTCCATGAACTTGCAAAAACCTTAAATGCCCTTGCTTTTCGGAATCCTGGACACATACTGAAGATACATCAAAATGCATGACAAAAATTAGTCCAATTTTAATGTTCTGTTTATTGCTATTAATGGAACACAACCCTGAATACATTTTGGAAAGTTTATAAATATTCTTAATCCTACATAAAATTTCTACAAGAGTTTTCTTGAAGCAATGTATGGTCAAAATTTACTAATTACTAATATTCAAACTTTGCTTAATTTAAACTACACTCTCAGCTCCAGTGTCAAAAAATTCATAATCTCCACAAATCCAGTGAAAAATAAAAAGGGCTGTCCAATTGAAGTGTGAAGTAAGATCTGCAAATGCACATTATGAAAGTGCAGCATAGAGTCTATGGGCATAAGTGTCCCTGCAAATAATCTGAAAATAAGTGGTGGAAGGCTTTATATAATATAGGCAGCATTTTGAGTTTAGCCTAGAAATCAATTATTCCATAGTATAGCTATTTGAATAGGTTGACATGGCACCCCCTCTAGTTAAAGTTTACAGACTTTCTTCAAGCATCATCCAATAAGGAACACATTATAATAATCCAACTTTGAAGCTATCAATCCATGTGTTATTACTACCAGGTGACAGGAATGGGCTCAGTGGATTTATTAGTCAAGCTCCTCTATCCTATCACTACAGCATAAAGTGATAATCCATCATCAATACCAACTGCAAGAGAAACATCATACTGCAAATATGATCTTTAAAGGGAAATATAATTCCACCCAATCAACAACTTTGCCTTGTTCAGTTTTAGGTGACGTATGTTCTCTAACATTGTCGGCCTTACTAGGTAGATTAAACCAGGAAATCAATTCCACTGAAATACTAAAACTTCTTTTATTGAGATTAGCCATAATAACAGAATCATACAAATCAGATTCTGCTATACTACCTTCTTCATCTTATAGTTTAGGGAGTTGTCTACATGATTCCAAATGTTATCTAGTTCTGGACTTTCAAAATTCAAACCTTTTTGCTAAAACAATGGTTTCTGCATATCTGTATGAAGGCATCTTCCTTACTCTCTACTCACATCCAGTATCTTGCAACTTGAAGATGTGCAGAGGCTTTCAAAACATCCATCCTAAACTTTGAGAAAAGAAATGCAATTAGGTATTTTTGACATATAGTACTAGTGTTGTGAATTTGTTCTGTTCCTGTTCCTTCCTAGGAATTTCATATAGAAGTTAAGAAACATGAGAGAAGATAGAACTTTAAAAGACTTCAATGCACAATTCCAAAGGGGGAAGCAGAACTCTCCCAATGCCATGTTCTGATAATATCTGGAAAGATCGATATGAAAGCATCACAAGGCACTCCTATAGTCAGCAGTATCAGAAGCTACAGAGAACTAGAAGTCACATATTTTCTTTCAGAATACTATTAAAGTTATCATTTTATTTGTTATTTTATTTTTAGATCAAATTATCAGCTGATAAATTTGAAGACACTTCTATCCCCTAAAAAAAAATTGTCAAAAACTTCCAGAAAGCATATAGTAGTTTGTTGATGTAAACACAATATATCTGAATAAAGTCCCCTTACCCATGTCCTCCCTCCATATTTCCCCCCTTTTCTTCCTCTTACAGACAGAAGATGGATTAGTTCAGCACAAGAGACTATTGAAGAATAATAGCTATACAACGGGAGGCAGAGATGAAGGAGAAAGCAAATGTGTGGAGGAAGGGTGCAGTGTGCTTAGACATCTATTAGGAGCCAGTTCACTAGAGTGTGTAGGAAAGATGTGTGGGAAGCAGAAGAATGATTTTGAACAAAAATGTAAGAGTTCTTTGTGGAAATATGTTGACCTTTAGGAGGATTTCCATGGCATGTTACTGCTCCCCACAGAGGTAGTCTGTTCAATACAAGGCTCTCTAAATACTGTAAGTATGATATTCTTTGGAGACCATCAATAGAAAATATTGTGCATGATTCCAAAAAGTGACAACAATTAATCAATGGAACATCTTGCCTCCTCTTGTGGATGTACCATCACTGAAGGTTTTCAAAAATAGACTATTTGTCCAGGATGGTATAAGGTCTCCTGTCTTGAGCAGGAGATTGGACTAGAAAACCACTAAAGTCTCTTCTAGCCCTAAGATTCTATGTTTTGTTAGAAACTCTTCGATCTTTCTTCAGTAAATGTTTTGGAAAAATCAATAGATTTACCAGACAGGGAATAATGCTATTTACAACAATATCAATTTTCATGTTGCTAAAATGTGTACATTCTTTATTAGTATGCCACCCATTTCCATCTTAGTAACTAGCAAACATTTTTAAACACCTCAATAAAAATAAAAGTAGATAAACCCACTGAAATCATTATAATCTCAACCATTTCATAAGGGATTTCCACTAACGTATTCCAACATTCAAAGCAAGTCTTCCTCCTAAGTTAAGTGGAAAAGCCAGGTCTTAGTTGCTCCCTTGAAATCCAGTCATGAAAAGGTCAATCAAACCTCCAAAGAGAAAGAGTTCTGAAACATGAGAACACCAACATTAAATAATTGTTTCCTAATGCTAGATTGATTCCCAGGATCTAGAGGGAACTGAGCTCATTCAATCTAGCAATTATGTTAAAAGTGGTGGGATTCAAATAATTTAACAACTGATTCTCTGCTGGGTAAGCATGGCAGGGTGGTCATGTGACTGGATGGGTGTGGCCAACTCAACATTACTCAGCACACCTGGTCTCGCCTCCCAGCTGCTCGCCTCAAGGGTCTCAACAAGATACAATCTCTATTTATTTACTACTATTGAACATCACTTAATGATGGCAAGGAAAATCACAAAATGGAGCAAAACTCACTTCAATCTTGCTTAACAATGGAAATTTTGCCTCAGTTGTAGCCATAAATCGAGGACTACCCCTAATAAGAATGAAGGATAAGGAGCCTACTTTGCTCACCCCTTTGGGGTGACTTTCAAGAAACATTTCAAGATTAAAGATTTTGGACGCAGGTGGTGATTTATTTATTTATTTATTTATTTCTTAGCGCTTATAGACCGCCCCCTCTCCCAAAAGGGACTCGGGGCGGTGTACAGTCCATATCAAAAACATCATAAATAACTATAAAATTTAAACAATTAAAATTATTAAGTGGATAGATACATAAATAAGAGGAGGATAAAAATATACAGAACTGTAATTGCTAAGTAAATAATTTAAAATATACAGAATTTAAAACCCCAGTGTCCTATAAAATTAAGCCCCCTAAAAAACCAGTAGGAAATATATATGCCAGGAGGTAGACGTTAAAAATTATGCCAGGCCAGCCAGTCGGAACAGGTGTGTCTTCAGTTTCTGCCAGAAGGAGCGGAAGTCAGTGGTGGTTCTAATGTCGGGGGGGAGGTCATTCCAGAGGGTTGGGCCCATCACAGAGAAGGCCCTACTCCTTGGTGTCGCCCGTTGGCATTGCCTAGTGGACGGCACCAGGAGAAGCCCCTCCCTGTGAGAGCGAATTGGCCGCAGGGATGTGTGTGGGAGGATGCGATCCCGCAGGTAACTAGGCCCTATGCCATGGAGCGCTTTAAAGATGGTGGTCAAAACCTTGAAACGCACCCGAAAGACCACAGGTAGCCAGTGCAGCTCGCGCAGGAGCGGTGTTACGTGGGAGTACCTAGTACTCCCCATGACACCCAGTGATGGTGTCACTGAAGCTGGTGTCGGTTGTGGGGCAGCCACACTCTGCTGAGGGCCGCCAGAGGGATGCAGGGAATGTGAATGAGGACAGTGCTCCCAGCGAGAAGGCCCTTTGGTCGCTTCACACGCGAGGAGATGGGTGCTACCCAGCTACCTTGAGAGCGAGGGGGAATAAAGAGGCCACCCAGCAGGCCAAATGTTCACTCACTCACTTGCTTTGCTCTTCTGCCTCTGCTCTTGCAGCTACCTTTTCTCTTCCCAGCTCTCCTTGTCCCAGAAGCATTCCCCTCTCTGCTAGCAGCCACCCCCTTCTCCTTCTCCCTCTCCCTTCTCACTGCCGGGCAATCCCATATGAAGAAGGGCTCCATGGCTGCACTTTTTAAAAAGGAATTGCAAACCTCCAATGCAGTGGCCAAGATCCAATCCTGAGCCAAAAAAAGCCAGCTCTCCCCTCTCCATCCGGTGCATCTGCTTTGTCTTGCTAAATCGAGCCTAGAGCCTGAGGGAGGATGAGAAATTCAGTGGGCAGGAGGGGGGAAGGATGGAAAGGCAGCAGAGTACACGAAGAAAAGAAAAGACGGCGGGCAGTGGCAACAGGGAATATAAAGGACAACTGGAGAGATGGAGCAGTGCTCGGCCATCCAGGCTTCAAAGAAAAGTTCGCTTCAGGGCAAGGGGCTACAGCTACCAGTTCCTGCTTCAGCAGGAGCTGTGAATCCAGAAAGACTTCACTAGATTCATGTGATCCATGAAACCTAAACCACTCTGCAAGAATTAATTTGAGTCCATTCCTCTCAATCCAGCCCTTGAAGTCTCAAGGTACTAGGTTAGTTTTCTATTTCATCACTTATTCACCAATGGATTAAGATATATAACTGGTTAATCATCACCATCTCCCCAACTGGAACTGATCCCTTAAGAAACAGAAAAACATTGAAGAAAAATTGAGCCATCTAATCCAATCCTCTCAGAAGGGGTTTAGAAGGGCATCACAGTCAATGGTATGAAAAGCCACTGAGGAAGACCAGAATGGTTGCACTCTTCTGGTCCCAGTCTTTCCAAAGATCATCAACAAGTACAAGTGATGCAGTTTCCTTCCTGAATCCTAGTCTGAAATCTAACTGCATGGAGCCAGATAATTTGCTGCTTTTAGAGTTGTTTGAAGTTGCACCACCATCACTTTCTCTTATCTCATTCGTCCAAAAGGGGAGGTTAGAAACTGGTTTAAAGTTGTCCCAAAATAGTTGGATCAAGCAGGAAGCATATGATGGCCTCTTTCAGAAGAAACTCACTACTCCTTGGATTCAACAACTTGTCATTTATGGGATCCCTTAACCAGACATCCAGGATAGGGAGCTAGCTGAGAAGTAACAGACTATAAAAAGCCATATTAGTTCACTAGGATTTGGAGGCTCAAACCAGGTAGAGTCCACCACAGTTCAGATCTGGGATAACAGTGTTACGTGTTGAAGGTCACAAGAATTCTTCCCAATAGTGCTTCAAGTACCTGGTGATCAGTGGTGGGTTTCAATTTTTTTTAGAACCTATTCCGTAGGTGTGGCCTATTTTGTGGGCATGGCTTAGCGGTCATGTGACCGGATGGGAGTGACCAACTTGTAAATGTGGTGAAACTCATTTAACAATGCTCTTGCTTAGCAACCAAAATTTTGGGCTCAATTGTGATCATAAGTTCTCTTCCTTTTTCTTTCTTTCTTTCTTTTTCTTCCTTCCTTCTTCCTTTCTTTCTTGTGTCTCTCTCTCCCTCTTTCTTTCCCTCCTTCCTTCCTTCCTTCCTTCCTTCCTTCCTTCTTTCTTTCTTGTGTCTCTCTCCCCCACTTACTTTCTTTCTTCATTCCTTCTTGTGCCTCTCTCTCCCTCTTTCTTTCTTTCTTTCCTTCCTTTCTCTTCCTCTTTCTTTCTTCCTTCCTTCCTTCCTTCTTTCTTGTCTCTCTCCCCCACTTATTTCCTCCCTCCCTTCCTTCCCTCCATCCTTCTTGTGTCTCTCTCTCCAACGTTCTTTCTTTCTCTTTCCTTCTCTTTCTTTCTCTCTTTCTCTTTCTATCTTTGTCTCTCTCTCTCTTTTTCTCTCTCCCTTCCTTCCTTTCTCTCTTACTCTTTCTTTCTCACTCTCCCTCCCCCCTCACACACACACATACCTTCCAGTTGGCGAAAATTTCTGTTTTGCCAGCTAGGAGGCTGGCAAAGAAGCCTCGTTTTCCCTGCCGCCCGTGGCACTTCACTTGCTGCAACTCGGACAATGGGGAGGTGGGAGCAGCGCTGTCTGGGTTTGAGGAACTGATGTTCCTTCTGCTCAGCTTACGCACTTGAAAAGATTCCGCGGTTCCACATCCACAGCTGATCCCTTCTTGGCCAAAAGGGCGCCTTTTCGGTCCCAGCTGGGCGTCTGGAAGAGAGTGGCCAAAGCGGCTTCTCTCTCCTCCTCCTGCCAGCCGAAGGAAAAGCCTCAGGGAGACGGGCACATGTAGCCCGTCTCCCCGGGGCTTTTCCTTCGGCTGGCAGGAGGAGGAGAGAGAAGCCGCTTCGGCCAACTTGTGTAAGATAAGACAGGCAGGCGGGTGGGCACGTGACCACGCCTTCTACATTTTCTCCGGCAGAGTCATGCGCCCACCCGCCTGCCTGTCTTATCTTACACAAGTTGGCCGAAGAGTCTTCTCTCTCCTCCTCCTGCCAGCCGAAGGAAAAGCCCCGGGGAGACGGGCTACGCGCGCTGCTCTGCCGGGCTGCCGCAGCCGATCCTCCACTGACCCCTAAAGAAGAAGCAGTGGTGGATCCTCTTCTTTAGGGGTTAGCGGAGGATCGGCTGCGGGAGTCCGGCAGAAGAGCGCACGGAGCCCGTCTCCCCGGGGCTTTTCCTTCGGCTGGCCGGCCGAGGAGGAGAAAGAAGCCGCTTTGGCCAACTTGTGTAAGATAAGACAGGCAGTTGGGTGGGCGCGTGACTCTGCCGGAGAAAACGTAGAAGGCGTGGAATCAGCTCTGCCTGAAGGCAAAAAGCTTGGACCTCCCCCCGTGCACCCGTCAGCCAAAACCTCCTGGGAGGCTTCGGCTGGTGGGCAAGCAGGGGTGGTGGTGGCTCCGAGCCTTCTCGCCTTCAGACAGAGCTGATTCTGCACCTTCTACGTTGTCCTGGGCAGAGTCATGCGCCCACCAGCTTGCCTGTCTTGTCTTACACAAGTTGGCCAGCTGAAGCCTCCCGCCTTTCCTGAGCAGCTGGCAGCTGCAAGAGGCGCGAAGGGGAGGCAGGTGGGCTTTGCAACCCGAAGGCTGGCATTTCATCTCTGCAGCGTGAACCAGCTTGGGCGTGACTGGAGAAGTTTCCTCAGTGGAGCTCCTGAAAGGGACACAGGTTGCCACCGCTCCACTGAAGACATTTCTGAGAAGAGAAACTTCTCCGGTCGCGCCCGAGCTGGTGGAGCGCAGGCAAGCGCCGTCCCGTGACAGGGGCGGGGCAGGAAACTTACTTCTGGGTTCATTGGCCAACCGGATCGCACGATCCGGTGCGATCCGGCAGAAACCCACCACTGCTGGTGATTCCTTGGGACAAAACAAGTCACCTTAAAAAGGCAGCATTAATCAGACTTAATAAGAGCAGGAAAGGTTTTTTTAAATTTCTTGTTTTTGCTGCTGTGGTGAGGTTAAATATGTTCAAACATTATTTCTTTCTAATATCCAATCATATTCAAGACAAGTCTTTCTCCAATGGCACTCTACACATCTCCTTTGCCACTTCATTTTCCTGAGATTCTCAGAGAAGCAAGGAGCCACAGTGGAACTGCCAGAAGACAGAGGTTGCTCCACAGCCATTTAGTCCAATGCCATGGTCACCCCACCAATTCCAGTAGGCAACCAGGCTCCCAAACAAATTCTCCACTAAATCCTTGGGAAACTACCTAGCACTCTGGCAGAAAACCACCAGGCTCCTTTAGGCACCTGGGATAACCAATCTGGGGTGTGTGTGTGTCAGGGGTGTCATTTTAATATTATTTGAATTGTACAGTATGCATAGTGAATGGCATTTCATCAAATCCCTTAACTACAAGATGCTACCTCTTTCCTGAAAACAAATTTAACATTACCATGTTATGAAATGAAGAAGAGAGTATAATTTTAATCATCAGAGATAGCTTCTGCAGTTAGGTACCAGCTGATTGCAAAGGAGTACCATGGGTGCTTTTTTATAGGCAAGGAAATTGACCTGATATAAATATGGATATGAATAATTAGAATGGTCCATAAACCTCATCCCAGTAAGCCTTTCAGAAAACGTATGAGTGTCCTAGTATCATCACCCTATTTGATAAATTAACGTTTGAAGCCAAGACTGCAATTGCACTGCAGTTACCAATTAATTCCATGTAAGCAATAAGATGTGAACTGAGACTCCTTCGATCCCATCATCCTGAAGGAGAGAGCAAATTTCTGTTGCTTAGGAATTATCCTATACTTTTCACAGGGCATCATATGACAATGTGTGTTCATCCATTTTTTCCTATACAGGTCTTCAAATAAACAACATTCATTGTAACTATTTTCCTGCTGTAAAGCAGAATAGCCTTCCCCGAAGCTCAGAAAATTATTTCTGTATCTATGTTAATTTCACCCCCTGAAGCATATATCTCAGATTAGGACTAACCCTGCTATGAAAAAAATATCTTACATTAAAAATAAAGAGCAAGAGCTAAGACATATTAAAAGTATAAGCATGTTGAAAGTTGTTAAAGCAAGGTTGGAGATCACAAGAGGTAGAATAGCATTCCATTTTTAACCTGCCATCACAAGAACTTAGTAATGTTCCAACTTGCGATTTTTATTGATATTGAGGATTTTCTACTTTTGTATATCCTGGTTTTCCTAAAGTAACCCAAATTACTTCACGTAAGCACAAGTTTCCTCACACCTGGTACACTGCCAAAGACCAGTAGAACAGAACAAATCTCCTCTCCTATGATAGTTTCTGCTTTAATTAGAGGTTTTTGAACTATTAAGTTGAAGAAGCAGCTAGAGATTCCAATAGTGTTTCAAACATTGCAACTAAAGCATTTTATTGTCTGAGTTACTTAGAGTCAACCCTAATCATCATAATTACTGTATGCCTACATGATGTTGAAACAAATTCTATATTCCAAAGTTGGAATGGAAATGAAAACTTTCACATACTGTTTTATTTTTCTCAGTTTACAATCTCCATCCTTGTGGCTGTGATAAAGGGCAAAAATCAAAATAAGAATTTAAATAGACATCTTCATTTCATTTCTACTTTATATAAGTACTTGTAGCACCAGCACCACCCCAATTTATGAAGAAAGATTTCGGGACAAGATTTTTTCCCCTTAACTAGCAACATAGTAACTAGCATAGTTACTATGCTACGTTTTCTCATGAACAATATTGTACAGCAGGGCCTATTCTCACATTTCTTCCCATTAGTTTTTCATCTTCAAACCAAATTTAGGTGACCTGCCTTAATTTACAGTATGTTAATTCTTGAGAAAATACCCTAAATGCCTTCTAGTTTAAGTGCAGTTTCCAGTTTCATCACAGCTGAAAATAAACGATAGTCAATCTATCAAATATGTCTCTCATTTCTATGTAGTTTCACTGCACTCTTTTCAATTGCCTTTTTTTTTTACATAAAATAAGGATTGCTAAGGCTAATTTTATAATAATATATAAAATGTTTCCAGCTGATTTTAATTGAAAAAGAAACCAACCCTCCCAAAGTGCAAATTGCTCTTGCCTCCCAGAAATTTTGGTACACAGAAGCAATCGAACTATTTTTTTTAGGCTCAGCAGTTAAAATGGTAGGACGACTTCTGGGTTTAGAACTGATAACAAACATGAATTGAAAAGAATTAGCTCTATATCTCTGCAAAGAGTTCATGGAATGACAAGACAGCCCTGGAAAGTATACTCTCCTTTTCAAATTTTCATCCCTTCTAGTTGATATCTTCTGTAAGTGGAATGTGATTAAAGGAACATAATTCATCCTGTAATTGGCAAAAATGAATTTTGTTGCCTCCAATTACTTTCAGGAAAGTGAGCATTCTTCGAAATTTTTCTAGTGATGTTTTCACTGCATTTGTAGAATGCATCTGAAAAAGGCAGGTATTGTAAATCTTGTTTCTACTACATATGAAGAATAATTTGACACACACCCCCTTCTTTGTGGCAGCCCCTCAAATACTGGAAGACTGCTATCATTATTAATCATTCTATATTATCCAAATGTATTGGACCATTTCTCTCTCCCCCCCCCCGCCTTTATTTGTATGTCAAGAAATATATTATAAATTAGGCAGGTCTCGCAGAAAATATTTGATTTCAAAGCTAATGCAACAGTTGTGTTGTTTTAATAGAGCTTTAGCTGCTTCAATATCTAAATACACAAAAATAAATTTTAAAAAATAAAGCCACACAGGATAATCTATGCCAATTAAAGATATGTATCCCACTGATTATTTGATTCAATCTGCAGCCCATTGTTAATCTGTTGCAAAGTCCAAAACTATGGAGAAATGATCTATTTTCTTCCTTGCATCCCAGAAGCAAACAACATACAGTGTATGCTCAGGGCCCCCTCATATTTCTATAGACAGATGAGTTTAAATTAGAAGGATTGCCTACCACAATCTCTCTCTTTCTCTCATACTCTGCCCCCCCTCCACACACACACACACTTACAAAGGCATACATACAGTACACACAGATAATCCCCCAGCTACGTTTTGATCATAGAAGCTGAGGAATGCCTGGTTTACCACATTTTATTGGCTTTCTCCTACTGGAAATACATTACACCAGGAAAGCTGATCCCCACATCATGCAGAACAGAGGTTGGTTTTGTTGTTGCTTTGTTTTGTTTTTACTTCCTCTGAAAGTATTACATGGCAATCAGGAGGATGGCAAATGCAGATACAAAAGTTGGAACATTTCATGGTCCATATTTGCATTTTAATAGAGGATGTTGAAATTTGTTTTTTCTTACTGTAAGAGTTGTCATTCCCCCCCTCCCGGAGAGAGAGGGGGGAGGAACAATTCAATGGAGGGGGGGATGAGAAGGCAGTAAGAATAGTGCATTTAGTTAATGCTTCCTACTCTCTGTGCTCTGCTATTTATTGAAGACAGCATCAGCAAGCTCCAGATTTGCATTGTGGACAATTATTTGGTACACTGGTGAATTTTTAAAAAAAGATCTGCTCAGAATCTTATTCCATTTCAGAATGGAGGTCTGGAGGACTGCATGAGGAAGGTTTTTATGATACTGCCAAATATTGGTTGCTTGATGTTGATGTTATCTAGAAATGATAGCAATATTTTGAAACAACACCCAAATAAGTCATTTTGATTCTAGAAGCCTACAGGAATATTTTCTTTTAACAAATTCATCTCTGAACATTTATTTTGAGATGGAATGTATCAAGAAGACTTGCAGCATTGTTAACATACTGCAAAGTTTGTCCAAAAGATATTTTTCAGAATAATATAGTATGAACTACCAACTTTGTGCTATACTGATCTGCCTTAGAGAATGAAATTCTCCTCATGCCTTTGCTTACACTTTTAAAATCAATATGATTTAGTCCCCAGCAGACATGGATATTTTTTGGAGTCAGAAAAATGTGAAGGAGTTTATTAGGAGTATGAACATACATAAATATAAAGAAATTAGGAAAGTAAGATTTTCTTGCATTATAATTGCCTATTTTATTTTCAGAAAGATTAGGACAATCCCTGAAGGCACTTGAAAAAAAATCTGCAACTTTATCTTTTCTTGGAAAATCACAGTGAGAAGAGTTTCAAGGTATTCAATAAAACTCAAGTGTTTCAAATGGAAATAGGTGTATCTATCCATCTGCTTCAATATAATTCAATGCTGACTCCAAATCTCAGTTTTGGCACTCTCATGAATTTGCCTGCTGAATGGATGCAAGTTGGCCAAAACATTGGACTAAAATGTGGTCTGAGAGACAAGCGGCAGGGAGTTTCTTCTAACAGACAAATATATCAGTGTAGCATTATATGGCACTGCATAATACAGTGATA
This sequence comes from Natrix helvetica, assembly GCF_964273705.1. Classification (NCBI taxonomy): domain Eukaryota; kingdom Metazoa; phylum Chordata; class Lepidosauria; order Squamata; family Natricidae; genus Natrix; species Natrix helvetica. The sequence continues at coordinate 187,464,173 of NC_138548.1, forward strand.
GTGATAGGGCTTGACCAGCAAAAAATTCGCAAAAAGCCTAACTTGAACTTGCTGACATGTCACACCCCCTCCCAAAAGAGAAACAATTCATAACAAAGAGTCATTTCTGATAGTAAGTTGGACAACATATAGGTTTAATAAATACATACATATATAATTGCAATTATTGTATTTGCATTTGTCTCAGAAAAAAATGCCTATCCAAGGCAGATCTAAAAGTAGCAAGGTACATCACTTCTTATAAGCAAATCATAGGTTCACCAGCACCTCACATAAAATACTTCAGTCTTGAAGCAGATGAAGTTACCATGATGCCCATGGAACAAGATTGTAGTGGAACTATGAATTATGGTCTTTTCACAGGAAGGAGTAAGAGGAGTAAAGGACAAAGAGATAGAAGATGATAATGAAGGACAGATTAGAAGAGAATAGCCCTTCAGGATAAGCCAGATCAGGAAACAGATTCCACAAGAAAACTAGAACTAAACTTTATTGACATATGTTACAATAACAAAATACCACAAGCCTGATTGTGCGTCACCTACTCTCCCTCTTATATCATAGTAAATAAGGAAGCTTTTGTCTGTACTGGTCCCAAATATTACCCTACTTCTCAGGTCTTCATTGTTTGCTCATATAACAGTTCCAATGGACTGCCAGTGGGAAGGTTCTCCATGCAGCCACTTTTGTCTGTGGAAGGGACAAGAGTTTCCCGCAACTCTGAAGGATCTTCAAGAAGGAGGGAAGTGTTGGTAACCCTACCTGTTATGTCCTATTGTTGTGGTCCCTGTCTACCTGAATATTGTCCGGCCGGATGGAAGAATCTATATCCCCCATCCAGGTCCCAAAAGAATGACCTGCGACGATAGGGAGCAGACCTGTTCTTGGCCCTGCAGAACAGAGAAGGAAGAATCTTTCTCTTATCCTTTGATTCGATAAGCATGGGCTCCAATGGGTCCCCAAACAATTTGTCCCCTGCAAATTGTTCTGAGGCTAGGCGCCACTTATTCTTTGTGTCAGCATGCCACAGGCGCAGCCAAAGCAAGGGTCTGGCTGCTATGGAGGACCCAATGGTCTTAGCCGCAAACCCGGCCACGTTAAGTGTCTTCCGAAAATTGAAGATGGCTTCAACTTGTTGAGATCTTGATGTGACCTCGAGTCACTAACTGTGATTTGGTCTCATAGCTGTTGAAGCCACAGGAGGGTGGCCCTTTTAAAAAAGGAGGATGCAGTGGACACCCTAATCGCCCAGGAGGCTGATTGGTGACCCTTAATGAGGACATGTTCTGACATCCTCTCCTCTGCCTTTAAGGCAACCTCTGGATTGCTTGAAACTACATTGGGGGAGTACAGCGCTGCTTCTGGAGCATCCAGGGAGGGAACCTCCAATGCCTTGGCTAAATCTGGCCCTATATTGTAGAAGCGCTTGTCCTGGGCTGGTGAAAAGGGATCCGAACCTGGGGAGTTCCATTGATGTTGAACTACATCCAGGAATAAAGGAGGAGACAGGACCACCTCTTTCTGAATAATAGGTTCACTTCTTGGCTGAAATGGATTTAGTGGCTTGGGCCGCTTTGAGATTAGCTATCTTCTAGACTTTTGACAAAAGAGACCTGAACATAGTTGGTTTGAAAAATCCGACTAATGTTGTCTGATCTAGATCTGAATCCTCGTCCTCAGAGAGTTCGGAGTCCCATTGGGGATCATCCTCCTTGTCCCTCGAGGAAGAGGAACTATCTGATGAGCCTGTGGGTCGCTCCTCATGAACAGGGGGCTCCCTTGCCTGTTCTCTAGAAGCTGACTTCTTATTTCGCTTCTTGCGTCTTTTGGAACTAGAGAAAGGCTTTTGCTGCAGGCCTGCCACAATTCCCTGCCTAATGGCCTCAGATATTATGGCTGCCATGTCAGGAGGAGAAGAACCTCTACACAGGCTGGCAGTGACCCATGCCATGGGGGAGATGGCAGAACCTGCTGGGCCCAGACTGTCCATCCCTTCCAGGATAGAGGGCTGTAGGGCCTCTTCTGTGTCCTGGTACCCTATCTCAGACCCTTTGCTGTCTGATGATAGATCCCCTTCTCGGCCAGGGCAGGAATCTCAAAAGAAAAGGGATCTGCCACCACCTGGGCCAAGGCAACTGATCACCTCTGTGCCTCTTTTTGGGCTTTGGCGAATTGTTTTTTTAGGGTCTTTTGCCTCCTAAGTTCTGCTCTCTGCATGGACTTTGACTTTCCTTTGGTTTTTTTCTCCCTTTTGGGCGGGACTTCTTTCTGCTTGTCAGGTAAAGGGTGGAAGGCCTGTCAAGAGAGTCATCTGATAAAAGGGATGAGACCTCCCTGTCACCTCCTTCCATATTAGATGCCAGCGGTAAGCCCTGCATTTAAAATCCAGAGACAGCCACTGAGGGAAATATATTATGGAGGTGGCTGACCCAATTAAAGAGCACACCAGGGCCCAGGTTCTGGGCAGTTGGAGAGCAGAGTGTTTACCCCCTTAGACAAGCATGCCTGGGCCCGTCTCTCAGCTCACTACAGGTGACCACACTGGGTCCATGTGCTAAAAGCCTCATTGGTGGCAAAGGGAGGCTTGGGCTGGATCTCCTGACTACCTGAGGGGGAGGGTGCCTATCTAGCACTCCCTGGGATGTCCTAACACTGGTGGTCTAGGGCAGGGGTGGGGAACTGTGGCTCTTTTGCGACTTGTGGACTTCAACTCCCAGAATTCCAGAACCAACATAGCTGCCTCAGGAATTCTGGGAGTTGAAGTCCACAAGTCGCAAAAGAGCCACAGTTCCCCACCCCTGGTCTAGGGAATTACCTCCAGAGAAAAAATGGCCCTTCGCAATATTCTACAGTCCTTGTGGGCCTAAAATGTCAATCTAAAATGGCAGCCGCCACACTTGCCCCCCAAAAATGGCAGCTGCTACTTGTAAACTAGCTCTGGGCACTACAAAACAGCAAGAACCCCACTCCCCAGGCTAGCCGCAGCTACCTGACCCCCGCTGGACTCACTGGGGCAATCTGCTGCCACAGATGCTCTCTGAAGGTCAACTACAGCCGATCACCGCCAGAGTTGGCGCAGCACTGCTCAAAGAGGAGCCAAACACTCAAAGGGGATGGGAAGGAAAGTGAAAGGGAGCGGAGGGAAACCTAAGGAGTGAAAGAAAATAAGTTGAAGTAAAATAACAGCTCAGAAGAAGAACGAACAAAAGAAAACCCAAGAATTGTCCATTTTCCTAGGAGAGATTGTTTGCATGTCTAGTTCAATAGGCAGCTGAGTCACAAAAGCTGGGTATGGCAGCAGGAAGAGGCAGGACTTAAACTCTGAAGACTCAGTTCTATTGTATGGCACATGAGGATAACCCACACATGGATGCTGTCTCTATTGACATAGGAGAATGTAGAGACAAAAGGGAGAAAAAATACAAAAATGTACTGAAGCCCGTTTTTAAGTGAGTGGTTCAAATAATGTAACCTTTTCTTCCTGGGGTGACTGATTAAGTTGTTTCAGTGAGAGAAAAATGGATTTCCATCTGAAATACGTGAAACTGAGTCTTTAATATTCCAAGTATTTTGGATAACAGATTGAGATGGTCTTTGTAGGATCCAATCTGAGTTGGTCACTGAGACAAAAAGTTTAGTCTTCTAAGCTTTTGGACTCATGCTGGAGCCCATCCTCAGGGAATTTCTCTCCAGCAGAGTGTGTGCTTTGGACTATTCTGTGTCGTATTTATATGGTGCTTGGTTGGTGTTCCTTTTCAGTTGTTGAGATGGTCTTTTTCCATTTCCTCCAAGATAAACTTGGTAACATGGATGCTATCCTTCTCTCCAGTTTCTTCCATAGTTGATCCTTTTAAACCTTGCTACCACTAAAAATACACCAACAGCATATATTTTATAATCTTCAAGACAACTAGACACAAGAACAGTTTTTTTCCCGAACGCCATCACTCTGATAAACAAATATTTCCCTCACCACTGTCAAACCATTCACTAAGCTGCATTACTATTACTATTAGTCTTCTCATCGTTTCTATCACCCATCTCCTCCCACTTATGACCGCAGGATTGTAACTTTGTTGCTTGTATCCTTATGACTTATATTGATATTGTTTTCTGATTGCTTATTTGTACCTTATGACTATCATTAAGTGTTGTACCTTATGATTCTTGATGAATGTATCTTGTCTTTTTATGTACACTAAGAGCATATGCACCAAAGACAAATTCCTTGTGTGTCCAATCACACTTGGCCAATAAAGAATTCTATTCTATTCTATTCTATTCTATTCTATTCTATTCTATTCTATTCTAATTATATGGGGTGGTTTTTGAAAGAGAAGTGTCTCCTTCCTACAGTTCCTGTAGTTTCATCTACAGTTTATGCACTTCAATTATTCGTGTCATAACATGACTCCTCCCCACCATGTAAGCATTATAAAAAATCCTTAGTGTTGGGGTGCTAGCATAATATTCAGAGCACATCCATATATGAAGCCCAAAGTGCTACAAATAATCAGTTTACGCTTCAAAGTACTTTTACTTCAGTTCTGCATAAAGACAAAAAGGCCATTCCACAAACTTAAACTTGTATAATACTTTTCTTTGTGTTTCTTCCCATCTATTTTTCGCTGCATTAGCCCAATGTAACAACTGCAAAAACGCTATAATGGAAGCTACATTTGTCATACTGACATGAATGCAAGACCATTAGGGAATGCTAAAATAGCCCTTCAACTTTTATACCCTCTACCTTCCCATGTGGGGCCTCTTCTCCTACTCACACCTATTTATCTGTCATGGTGAAATGAAGAAGTTGTTGGAGGGACAGCTGAATGGAGGATTAAGGCTCATGATTTCCCAGCTTCTTGCCTTTAAAGGGGCTGCACAATAGTGCACTCTCAGCCATCCTTTCAGTTCTTTGCCAGAAAGGATCCTCCAAGCAATCCCCTTTAGGGAAGATATACCCCTCTACTCTGGGGGTAGGAAGTAAATAGTTGCAAAGGTCTTGAGACTTCTTGGCAAGACTTCTCCAGCAAGCTAGAGTACCTGAACTAAAACAGTACTTTTGTCTTCAAGGTGCACTAAGCAAGACTTTCCCTTTTCTCACCTATTCTCTTGGATTGATAAAAATATCATATCAGATTACCCTCCCTTTGGAGTACCAAATGCTACTCCATTCTTTAAAACGCAGATATAAAGTGGTTATTATAAAGAACAGATTTCTTCTAACATCTGCAAGTTTCTATGAAACAGAACAGATCTGATCTACATATTGATTGGCATTTCTAGCTTTACTGAATGTGGACTTCTAACAAGAAGAATTTAGTGTAGTTTTGTTTTATTTAAATATTACTTGTGGTAGTGTTTATAAGCTATTAGAATCTCCCCTTTAGGGAAAATGGGTCTATAGGAGGAAAAATGTAGCATTATTTGCACTACCAAGCAAATTAAGACAGTTGTGTCATCTTTATCAGATACTGTTAGAGGGGAACAGACTAAGACACAAAAGCATCTAATTAGGATTGGAAATGTTTCTATATTCGTGATTTAGATTATCTGCTTTCTAACTTCACTTTTTCCACAGAGTTATACAACCAAATAGATGTAAGATGATACTGATCGCATGAGAAGTGTCTTAGCTGGATTGGTTTGGGAAAGTAACTAGAGGTCAACTCTATGAGAACAAAACATATCTACTAGCTTTATGATAACTTTGTTTGCTAAACGTGCCTTCCTCTTTTAGTTCCTCCAGATTTGTAGAGCAAAAAAGATAAATATAGGGAATTAAGGGAAGGAAAAATAAAGGGTGAAAAAAATATGAAGTACAAGGGAAGAAAGAAAAATGTGTTGACTTCCAAGTCTTTTTAGCACAGTAGAAGATAACAACATTACAGCTTCCAGTGAAAAGATGATCAACTGACTACATGCCCAGGGAAAGATCCCTGAGATGTTTTTCCCTGGAATGTAGCTTCTTCAACTATCAACAGAAGGAATCAATATTCCTTTAGTTTATATGATTCAACTGGGTTAGGAAAAGTCCTAGAATCACCCCCACAAGATCCTCCGATACAGCAAAAAGTCTGCAAGTAGCTTCAAAGCAGTTTATGTGCATAAATGGGAGGGGGGCTGTAATCAATTCATGGTTGAAGACATAGCCATTCTGGGATATATTTTTCAAATGGATATTAAGTTGTACCTTTCATTTCTTAATCATTTTTAAGCAATATTAATCTTTATTAAGCTAAAAGAGGCTCTCTTTAGCTACAGCCTGTTATTCCTTTTTGAAGATCTGTGCCATTTTGGGGGTTTCTTTTTGTTAAACACCAACGAAGAAGGCTGCTAAAGCAAGCTAAAATAATGAAATATGGACTATATTTTTTTAATGATGGAGAAATATAAGGGCAGAAAGTTGTGCTTCTAATTTATTATTTTTAGTAATCCAATTTTTATGATTCCTGATTGATCAATTCCTAAGTGACTTATAAAAAAGCTACTCTTTGACTGAAGATGGAGGAGCAAATTATTAGAGATATATTTGAAGAATCTCTAAATAAAATCCATCAGTTTATAGAACAGCTTTGCTCCAAAGATGTTAAAAAGACTACTCAATCTACGCTCCCCCCCCCATTTTTGCATGCTTTTTTCGCCCTCCCCAGGCACCAGAGGCTTTATAGGAGCCTGGGGAGGGCAAAAACAGCCTCCCTCGCCCTCCAGAAGTTTCAGGGATGTTCAGGGCAAAAAACAACCCTACGAGCAAACCAGAATTCAGGGAAGCCTCCTGAAGGTCCCTGAAGCCTCCGGAGGGCTTAAACCGAACCTACAAGCAAACTGGAAGTCAGTTCCAGACCTTCCGGTTTGCCCATAGGGCTGGCTTTTTGTGCTACGGAGGCTTCAGGGAAGCTCCTGAAGCCTCTGGAGGCCCTCCGGGGGGAGGTTCTTTTCGCCCTCCCCAGGCTCCTATAAAGCCTCTGGAGCCTGGGGAGGGCAAAAAATGGCTTTAAAAAAAGGCTGAACTCTGCTGACAGGGCAACGCCTCGCGTGCCCTGACAAATGGCTCCGCGTGCCACAGGTTCGCAATCCCAGAACCTACACATCCTCCAGAATATGGTTGTATGAACTGTAATAGACATGCCTTGATTTCTCTCTGCAAGTGGCACTACATACTGGTACATCTAGGAGTGATTCAAAGTATTGGTTGGGAAAACCTTGTGTGGCATAGAATCTGGCTATCAGAGGGAGCACCTGTCTTCAACAGTTGTTGCTGGTTCTTGCAGTCAGGCAGAGTGGTGCACTCCAGGTCACTTTGATCAAGCATGTCATTTATTCCTGACTTAGGAAATGTAATATCTCTGTAATGGCCATTGTCCTCTGGAAGAGCATTCCTCCAGATATTCATATGGCTCGCACACTGACAATGTCCAAGAAGTAATCAAAAATGTACCTTTTCCCCACAGGTCTTGGGTTAAAATAGGATCCAAGCCCCTGTAGAACTTCATTTTATTTTTTTCCAAACAGGAATAGTCTGTTATTGTTCATTGCTTTTAACACTAGAAGTCATCCAAAGTCTTATGGCCTCTAAATACCCAAAAAGTAAATAAAATAAGTCAAAGCAGGATAGAAGAGCTGGGGTGAAAATCCTGGGCATACAGGTACAAAGGAAAAATGGGGAAAACATTTTAAGACTTATATGATAATGATCCTACTGTAAGAGAAATGAAGACTAAAAATTAAGGAGTGCAAAATGTTAGATTAGGTCTATAGGGATACAGTCAAGAAGGCTAAAACATAAAATGGAAGAGCCTTCTAGGAATCCAAATTCTAATATTTTGGGGAGGGGGGTATGTTTGCAAGTTTACTGATGTGAGTAAATAGAGTTAAACTTGAGTTGCCTAACAACTTCTATGCCTATTTTTTTTTTCAGAAGAGGGGGAAAGATTTTTCTAACATTTGAGGAAAAGGGCAGGATCGATATAGCAAAACTCATTCTGTTTACTGTAAATGAATTCAAGAAAAAATAGCCAGTTTGGTCTAGTGTAGAGGTGGGTTGCTCCTGGTTCGGCCAAACTGATAGAGGCAGTGTTGGGAGGTTCCGCCCACCTGCCCGTATGCGCACGAATGAACCAGGAGTAAAATTGGTACAAACCTACCACTAATGTACAAGTGTCAAACCCTACTGCATCACATGATGTATCACAATGTTTTTTGCCTTTGTGGAGTTGGGGTGGGCATCTGCACGTGACACATCCGGCCTGCAGGATGCCAGTTTGACAAGCCTGGTCTAATGGTTAAGGCACCAGACGAGAAACTAGGATACTGTGAGTTCTAATTCTGCTTTAGGCATGAAAACTAGTTGGCTGACTTAGAACCACTCACTTTCAGTCTAATACAGATCAGAGAGCTGTTGTTATGGGGAAAATAAAAGGAGGAAAGAGTATTGGATGTTTCCTGCCTTGCATTTCTTATAAAGATAATAAATCCAGCATTAAAAAATCTTTAAAAATATTTTCCAGCATGCAGAAGATCTCAGAATAGATTACAATTATCTTTGACAACCCCTGGAGAAATTGTGAAGTGTTGTAAGAATGGGAAACATCAAATATAGCACTTATTTTCAAACAGAGGAAAAAGAAGGACCCAGGAGTACACATCAGTTAGCTATAATCTACACTGGGCAATGTATTAAAATAGATTATTAATCTTATATATTAGGCACCTTATCTATAGGTACCTAGAAAAGAATGTCATAATTACCAGAAGCCAACATAGGTTTGTCAAGGGCAAGTCATGTCAGGCTAAGTAATTTTGAAGACAGGGTCGCTAGCTTTTTTAGACCAATGGAATCCTGTGCTGTATATATAGTATAACATATTTTCCGGCATATAAGGTGACTGGGTGTATAAGACGATCCCCTACTTTTCCTATTAAAATATAGGGTTTGGGCTATACTCACCAAATAAGATTACCCCTCTTCTGAGACACATCAATTAAAATTTAAGAACATCAGATTTGATTTCAATATGGTAATTTTAATTCAAGTGGTTATGACATATAGGTATTTAGCAGGAAAACTGTCACATAAACATAAGGCTGTTTGTCATCAAACATGTTATATAAAACATTGCAAGTGGATTAAACTTTTCCTAATTCACTCTAAAGCTGAAAGGAAGGATAGGATGCTAAACCCAGGGGGGTGCCATGCTGTTTGTTTTCTAAGCTGTCAACCAAACTGGAACTGATGATGATAGGGGGAAGATGTGAAATAATAGAGAGGGAGAGCAACTCCCTGGTGAGTCAGCAACGCCTGTCATAATTGCAAGCTACCGTAATCAATGGAACAACTTGCCTCCAGAAGTTGTGAACACTCCAACACTGGAAGTTTTTAAAGAAGAGATCAGATAACCATTTGTCTCAAGTGGTGTAGGGTTTCCTGCCTAGGCAGGGGGTTGGACAAGGTCCTTTCAAGGTCCCTTCCATCTCTGTTATTCTATTCTATTCTATTCTATTCTATTCTATTTGAATATAAAAATGCTTTATTTGATCAAGGTTAAATTAGTATGTTATCTCTGGTTATCCTTAATGGACTTTTACTAACTGGGATCAAATGGCCGCTTTTACACTTGGTTACAAATAAGAGATGAGATATGGGAAGAAGATATTATTAGTTGTATTTTAAGAGAAAGTGATATGTTACTAAAATGCATATACTTGTTATGAACTGATATGTCATTTCTATATATATATTTGTTTTATCTTCTTACTTTTCTATTTTTCTTTCCATTCTTTTTCCTTCTTTTTAGTTAGCATTCATTCATAAATTTTAATGCCAATGTTTAATAAAAATTATCTTACTTTTTAAAAGAACTCCTTCCCACCATCCCCTGATACCCACAGAAATCCTTCAGGCTGGGTGTTACATTCCAGATGAATCTGAAGGCATCAGACAGGGAGCATATCACTTGTGCGGTCATAAGTTTCCTAAATCATTAAGTTACTAACTCACGATAACCTTGGTTACTTTGACCATACACTACCTGAAGGTTTACACTAGGGTTTTTCAAACTGGTCTGTGTTAAGATGTGTGGATTTCAACTCCCAGAATTCCCCAGCCAGCATAGGGAATGGTTCATGGCTGGCTGGCTGGCTGGCTGGGGAATTCTGGGAGTTGAAGTCCACACACCTTAACACAGCCCAGTTTGAAAAACACTACTGTTGCAAACGTGAAAGAGTTTTTAAAAAAATACACGCTGCAGCCAGGCTCCTAGAGTGGCTCGGTGAGTGCCATCCAAACGGAGGTGATGCAAGATGCGACCACGCTTTTCCAGAGAAGAGAACGGAACATGGCCTTGGGGATGGGGGAGCCGCAACAGCAGTGGGGAGCCGCAACAGCGGTGAGTCCTGGGCAGGGAGAAAAAAAGAGATGGAAGCCAGCAGCAAGAATCTCGGGCTGGAGAAACTAGGGAAACAATGCCTCGCTTTGCTTCGCTCCACCAGCCACGTGGTTCCTGAACTCGAGGGGCTTTTTTGGATCGTGGGAGGGTCACCCTTTTGGGGAGGGCGTGAAGTTGATTTGGGGCCTTCCCTATCCAATGCACACATGTCTTTCCATCCCTAGGTCGATTTGTGCTAGTTTTAGGTGGAGCGGGGTGGTGGCAGGGGAGGGAGAACCACGCTATACAGTGCAAGCATGCAAGTAGAGGATCAGTTTCATCTCATATACCCGGTGTATAAGACGACCCCCAATTGTTGAAATAATTTTTTGGGTTAAAAAGTCATCTTATGCACTGGAAAATACGGTACTTTGATTTAACAAAGCACTTCACAAGCTCTCTTCTAATATCCTAATTTATTTACTTATTAGATTTCTATATTGCCACATCTCCTAAGGATTATTTTAGGTGAATTAGATTCTACATGATTTAAAAGATTTGCAGCTGCTTGAACTCAAAGGATGATTATAAATTGTTCTGCATCAGCCTAGAAGGAAGTATTGAATGAAGTTTTCTAATCTTCAGCTTCTGACTACTACCATGCAACAGCTTTTTAAACAATCCAAAAGATGTCATACAACAGGGCTGTCAAACTCTCCCCCCCCCATGGATGCATCACATGCTGGCCACACCCACGCCCGGTTTAGTGAAGGGGGGGAAAGTCATGATACGTCACATCATACCACCATCCCAACATGAGTTGGACACCTCTGTCATAGAAGGAATGCTTATAAAATTAATACTAAGAAAAAACTAAAAGAAATGGCTAATGCTTTAAAGATTCCAGAACAGTTCAACAGCTTGCTTATTTAGCCATTTCCACAAATGGATATTCAACTGTGACAATTACCATATAATATCCTGCATTTGTATAAGAACTTGGTAATAATTATTTAGGCTATTGTATTTTTGTTTTAATAACTAGTATTACTATTTAACTAGCATTTTATCTTAACTAGTATTACAGTATAACTAGTACAGTGGTGGGTTTCAAAAATTTTCACCACTGGTTCGGTGGGCATGGCTAAGTGGGGGGGGTTGTGGCTGAGTGGGCGTGGCCAACTTGATGTCACTCACACACACACAGTCACTTGACCCCACCAAGCCACACCCACTGAACTGGTGGCAGATTTTTTTTGGAATTTTTGACACGTTTTTGGGAGGAGGACCTAGCCAGCCCAGCTCAGCACATCAGCCATCAGAGGTGAGAAGGGGCGCTCCTTCCATGGCTGTCACAGAAGCCGCCCAGGTGAGCCGCTCCCCACCTCTCCAGGCCAGGCCCGCAGCTCACATCAGCCCGCTCCCTTTGTCTGCCCAGCTGGCGGAGGCGGCAGCGGCAGCACTAATCAGGCTGCTGGCTCTCAAAGAGGTGGCTGAGAGCACCTATTTCATCAAAGTGAATTCATAAGCTACTTAAAATTGATCCTTCTTTAACTGATTCCCCTTCACTCACTCTATCTCCTCTGTAGGATTTGAGGGAGGGCATTGGAGCAGCCCCTTTTCTGCCTCAATGCACATTCATAGGATACCTAAAACTGCTAAAAAGAAGAGTCCAGCATCCAGAGATTCTGCAGTACTTGGCTGCTCTGCACCTTTTGATCTTTCTCAGTCACGGAGAAAAGTGACCCTGTGAAGGGACCAAGCCTGCTGCTGAACTTGGAAGTCAATAGGCTTCTTTTCCACCCAGATGCTGGCCACAGGACACCAAAAAGACCTCTGGTTCCTGCTGCCATCTTTGCGCATGCGCAGATTTCTTCTCACTGGCTGGAGGACATTTCGTTGCCCTGTAGCCAGTGGCTGAGTGGAAAAGAAGCCTCCAATCCTCCGGCACTCAAGTTGGCACCTGAGAGGCTTCTTTGCCAGCCAGCTGCTTCCCATCTCTGGTCAGCTTGCCATCCAATGGACATGTCGGATGAACAAGCGAGCGGTGACTGGAGGACCTGTTCAGGGGTGTGGCCAGCCTGCTGTCAGGCCCAATTACCCCTACCGGTTCGCCCAAACAGAAGTATACTGATACCAAGCTAGGGAAATTGCTAATACTTTGACAGACTCAAGATTCAGAATATTTTTGACAGATTTTAATATTGGGCCTTATCCAACAGGTTGCAGTTCAGTGGCAAGAAAAGTGATACAAAATGCACTAGGCCTATGATGGTGAACCTCTGGCACACATGCCACAGTTGACACACAGAGCCGTATCAGGGGGCGTGTGAGCTCAGCTCCAGTGCACATGCGCATGCAATCCAGCTGATTTTTGTGCCTTCTGGGCCCACCAGAGGGCCTCCAGGGGGTGGGGAAGACCATTTTTGCCCTCCCCAGGCTCCTAGAAAGGCTCTGGAGCCCGGGGAGAGTGAAAAACAGGCCTTCAAGTCTGACTGGAAGTTGGTAAACGGGCCATTTCTGGCCTCTGGAGGGCCTCGGGGGGTGGGGAAGGTCATTTTTACGCTCCCCAGTCTCCTAGAAAGGCTATGGAGCCTGTGGAGAGTGAATAACACATCTACTGTGCCTTCGCATGCCAAAAATGGGGGCAGCGTAGGGGGGTTGCATGCCCATGCCTGGGAGGCAGGCGCATACAATTATGGGTGTGGGCACACGTGTGCACAACCACCCGTACTCCCCCTGCTTTTGGCACGCGATGGCAAAAAGGCAAGCCATCACTAAACTAGGCAATATCTGGTTCAACAGCAGTGCCTGTGAGAGATCTAGATGTTCTGGCAGACCACTGCTTAAATAAGATCCAGCAGTATGCGGGAGCTGCCCCCCCAAAAAAGCCAATGCAGTCCTAGCATCAAGATCACAGGAAGTCATAGTGCCCCTCTATTTTAATTTATTTACTGAATGTGTGTGCCACTCATCTCATCTTGTGTGCACTCTAAACTACATTAATGAGGTCACATTAGATAATTGTGTCCAATTTTGGTCACAATACAAAAAAGATGCTGAGGCCCTGGAAAGAGTGCAGAGAAGAGGTCTGGAGAGGGTTGATATATTCTCCACAGCATCTGAGGGCACGACAAGAAGCAATGGGTGGAAGAGAAACCCAACTTGGAACTAAGGAGGAATTTCCTGAAAACAAGAATAATCAATCAATGGAATAGCTTGCCTCCTGGAGTTGTAAGTGCTCCATCACTGGAAGTTTTCAAGAAAAATTGGATAAGCATTCATTCAGAATGGTATAATGACTCCTGCCTTGGGTAGCAGGTTGCACTAGAAGACTTCCAAAAGCCCTTCCAGTCTTATGATTCCATGAACTACTTCTAATCACAGTAAAAAGATGGGCGGGCAGGCAGGTAGTATTAAAACAAGGAATAATTAGTTTAGTAGCACGGCATGTGGAAACCTTCAAGGAATACTAGCTAAATATAAGCAAGCAGCATAAAACGGCAGCCATGTCACTCAGCACAATCTCTATATTAAGAGAGCATAAGAGATAAAAGTCATATATTGATTGCAATATATGTTAGTTAGACTATACTTAGTGACCAGGTCTGGACAATACATTTTAGAGAAGACATGAAGAAGTTAAATTGGGTTCAGAGAACAACTGTCAGGGCGATACAGTGTTTGGAAACCATGCTTCATGATATATAGTTAAAGGAATAAGATATGCTTGGCTTTTTCACACTTGTTCACACTTGTCCTCCCCTTCCCTCTAGAAAATGACTATATTCAATACTCAAGAGAATGAACGAGTGAATGAATGTAATAGTAATCCACAGAATGAAAAAGCATAAATGTACATATTAATAATATACTTTGCTTTGTCTAATGTATTTGTAACAGTTAATAAGTTATACATACATTTAGTTGGAGTTCTCCAGGGTTAGTGAGATCATTATTATAATAATGTTTTTTGCAGAAATTGAGATTGCCTTGCCGTATTTATAGCTGCCTAAGTGGCTCATCCACACAGAGTACAACCAGTGTAAGGCAATCTTCACTTTAGAACCACTGCACAGAGGAAGTCTCACTGGAACACAACATGAAAGTACTGTAAAGATCATGGTCTCTAATTTATTACTATTTTTTGCTAGAACTTTTTAATTTGCATTTTTGTCCCAGATTGATCTGTATTTACTTCTTCGGGTGCCGTCCGCCAAACAGTGTCGGGGGGCGACACCCAGGAGCAGAGCCTTCTCTGTGATGGGCCCAGCCCTGTGGAATGACCTCCCCCGTGACATCAGGACTACTTCCGATCTCCGCTCCTTCCGTGTACAGCTGAAGACCCACCTCTTTCAATTATCTGGCCTGGCTCAACCGTAAATTTTTCTTACTCCTCCTGACAGTTCTTTTAAAATTTTAAAATTTTAAATTTTAAATTGTGTTTTACAATTGGGGTATTTTAATGGTGACTTTTAATTGTCCATGTGATGTAATTTGTTACCTCCTCCGTGCATGTATGTCCTGTATATATGTATGTTTATGTGTTGTATATGTTTTATATGCTCCATTGTACGCCGCCCCGAGTCCTGTCTGGAAAGGGAGCGGCTAATAAATTTAAATTTTTTATTATTATTATTATTATTATTATTATTATTATTATTATTATTATTATTATTATTATTATTTCTTGAAATTTACTAATATTGTGCTCTAAATGTGATTTATAATCTGATTTAATATTTTAATAGGTAAACTTTTGTTCTGACTGCACCCTGTTGAGTGTTAAACAACTAATATTCCCCACACACTTCGTGTGTGTGTGTGTGTGCAAGCACATATATATTTACTGAAAGGAGGCAGTAATTTCAATAAATCCAAATGTCATCAATAACCATAATTAGCAGCCGTGTTGTCTCATTGAGAGATTACCTGATAAGAATCCAATTAAGTTTTTCACCCTTAAAAGAAACCATCATTATATATTATTGAATTCTATTTTCATGCTGTGCATCTGAGTTCATTAAACATCAATGAAAACAGAAGTGGTCAATACACATTTTTTTTTCTGCAAGACCACCAAGAGAACCACTTTTAGATTGCATGTGTCATGCTCACCAAGGGATCATTCATTTTAGTTTCCCCTCATTACTGCTGAAGTAATTCACCATGTACAATGGGAGGACAACTGTGATTAACTCCTGGGAGACTCTGAGAGACTAATGAAACAATTTTGTCTTTACATGTTTCAAATTTTTGTATAAAGAAAATATTGGATTATATACCACACATAATCCCTTGTGTCCCTGGCATTTAGATTACCCTGTTTAGCTTTAAAATTATTCCAAAGTTACGTTTCTGCAGATAATTTTTTTAAGCAAGTTGTGTTCAATTAGCAAAAGTATTTCCACTATTTACTCCCAGCAGAATCACCGAAGGCAGGATGGTCATTCCAGCCACCCAGCAAGCAGGCACCTCTATTGGGCAGCAGTGATATACAAAGGTGCCTGAGGAAGATAATCATATTTGGCAACAATCACAAGGGCACTAATTGATACTGCATGGGAAAAAACAATGATAAATCACTTTTGTTATACTAAAAAAATCCATATGACCAGAAAATACAAAACACAGTGCTGGATGACAGAATTGTCAAACAAAATGCCACTCAAATTTGAAGCAGCAAAAGCAGAATTACAAGTTGGTATATGGAATTCAGAAAGCATTAATATGGTAAAGTGCATCACAGTGAAAGTCATACTAGGCATCTGAATATATCTTAGACATCAGGGAATCATGACGGCTTAGAAATGGACACTTTTAATTAAAAGATCATAAGGTTTACCCCCTCAACACCTGAAAAATGAAGAAGGAATAGTGTTGCTTTCATAATTAGGTAGCATATAGCAGGAATAATACTTAGCTACAGTGCCATCCTTGACTAAATAATATCAATTAAACCTCAAGGACAACTCTTTAATATGATGATTGTTCAAGTTTATGCTCCAATCACTGACCTGGAAGAAGAGGAAGTTGATGAGATTTATGATCAAGTGCAGTTTGACATTGAAACAACATATAAGCAAGATGTATTGCTTGTGATACCCAAGATTGAAATGCCAAAGTTGCAAATATTAAAGAGGAAAATGTAGTTGGATTGTATGCTGTAGGAAATCAAAGTGAAGCAGATGGACTAATCAATTTTTGCTACTCAAATGATCTCTTCATAGCTAACTATGTTTTAAAATAACCAAAATGATGCCTGTATTCCATTGGTACAAAGAGGTGAAAGAGTTCTCTTATAACAGCAAAGACATGGCCAGATGATGATTGTGGAACAGATTATGATGTACTGCTCATGTGCAATTTCTAAGTTAAACTAAAATAAGAGGAGAAAGCTGTGCAATTTCTATGGTATGATCCAAATAGCCAACATTTTCAAAAATCAAGAATTGATTTGAAGTTCTCAGAGAAGAGCCAATGTTGCAATGGTATGTACCTGCGGTCTCGAAGCTCTGAGACCGACGCCAATACTTTTGCCACTGGGTGGTCCAATCAAACCTAAACCATCCCGAAGAGACGGTGAACAGGAAGACTATGTCTTGCTGATCTCAGGGACCCCACAAAGTCCCTGATTGATCCAAGAGGAGGTCTTCAAGCTGGCGACAAAAGGCAGCCTAGGCTGATGAAGTCAGGACGGCTCTGGAATGGAAGGAAAACAGAAAGAGAAAGTGTGTCCATCTGGTGAGAACTTTTTCTGTTTTGAGAAAGATTGCCCCAAATTTTTTTTAAGATAATTAAATCCTTAAGTAGAAGAAATAAGCAGTGAAATTAACCTGTAGTGGATTGCCTTGGAAAGTGTTTCTTTTTTTGGGGGGTAATTATATTTTGTGGATTGAAGTGCTTGCAACCTTTTTTTTTCCTCCTCTTTTTAAAATTAATGCACCAGTTTTCTTCTATTTTTTGTTGTTTTACTTTTTAACCTAAGGACTAAATCTTCTTCCTTATTTTAACAAAGTTTCAACTACTTGTTACTAAATTTTATTCAAGATCTTTGTTTCCCTTAAGCTGAAGAAAGTGAAAGGAAGTGAAACTGCCGCTCGGAGGCTAGAGGTTTTTTTGAATTACGCACTCACTCCTGTTTCCCCTTTGATCTTACTGATTCTGTACCTCAAAACGCTGTAGTCAAGGACACGGAGTGTTTACAGATGTCCTTTGAGAGCCTTATCAGCACGAGAGGGAAAAAAAACCCAGAACCCTTTTCTTTTGAAGATTACAAACGTATTTACGTGTGAGCTAACTTTAAAAAAAATAGCTTGAAAAGCTAGGGCAGCAGTAAACAATAATTTAGAAATATGGATCATTTCACAGAAGAGGAAACTTTGATGTTGCAAAATATATTGGCTGGAATTCAAAATTTACTGGAGGTAACTGAGAAGAAGACAGAAAAACTAGAGTTTTTACTAGTAAAAAATGGTGGAGATGGAGCCCCCAGAATTGAAGGGAAAAATGAATACAAAGATAAGAAATCCGATTATTTTATTAGCGGAATGAATGTGGCTGAAAGCGGGGGGAAAAGGGAGTATGGAAAAGGGAATTTGATGGACTGGAGCTCTACCCCAAATTTCAAGGCACAGAAAAAGAAAAAAAGGGGGAAATGATGGATTTACGGAGAGAAATTTTACTAGGAGCACGATCAACAACCGAAGATAAATTAATTAAAGCAGTAAATGGAGGGCAGAGATTACCTGAGAGATGCAACAAGCAATAACGTGTGGAGAGAATTCCATAAAAACTTTATTAAGGAAATAAACAAAAGACTAATTCCACAAATGGCAAAAGAAACAAGACTGTATGCCTATTGGAAGGACACAGGTTGATATATGAAAATTGACTATAGAAAATTAGCTAAGCCTTGTAATTAGTAAGTAGTAACTTAGTAATTTTTAGATGGTTATGTTAAATAAATAATTGATAATGGCAACATGGTAAATATTTGTGTGGGTTTGACAGGAGGAAGTTGGATATAAATAGTAAATGATTTCTTGCTAATAAATATTAATGATAATAATAATACTGAAATGATAAGAGATATAGTTAATGATATATAATGTACTGGTTTAACAAAAGGAATTTGGATACAAACTGTAAACAATGTCTTGGAAAAAAGGCTTAGAAATTGTGTTATAAAGAGGTAATGTTACAGGACGTATGAAAGTTGATAACAAAAAATTAATTAAGTTTTATAATTTGTAAGTAATAATTTAGTAATTTTTAGATGGCTATGTTAAATAAATAATTGATAATGACAACAAGGTACAGGGAGGCTGGTTGAAATGTGACAAAAAGTGATTCAGAGCGATGGAAGGCAGCCGTGTGTTTGATGTACTTATGTATCGCTCTACGAACATCAAGCATGTGTGACTTTTTCTCCTTGGGATGTTTGGGGTATGGACAAAAATCTGAAAGTACGACCTCCTGGGCCCGGTGAAACCAAGAGTTGATATTGGGTATAAATCCTGGGTCCAAACGGAGGATCACTCTGTCAGGTTGAATCAAGCACAAGTCCTCGCGAATTGACAGCAATCAAAAAGGCTGTCTTAAATGTCAGATGTTTGAGGCTGGCCGAACGGAGGGGCTCAAAGGGCGGGGCAATGAGAGCCTGTAACACTACATTGAGATCCCATGAGGGGTATCTGTGAACCACCAGAGGCCTCAGGTTGGTTGCACCCCATAGGAAGCTGCGGATGATGGGATGACGACCAAGAGAAGAGTGCTGGTCTACCATCAAAATAGTGGACAAGGCCGCCACCTGCTGTCTAAGAGTGTTAGGGGCCAGGCCCTGGTCAAGTCCATCTTGTAAGAAGTCCAAGATCTGGGAAATTGTAGCCGTAGTCGCCTCGGCCTCGTGCTCTCTGCACCAGCTGTCGAAGGATTTCCATGTGGCGTCATATATTCTGGTTGTAGAAGGCCGCCTGGACGCCTGAATGTTGTGAATGACCTTGGTGGAAAGGCTACCCCTACTTAGGAGGTCCCTCTCACGTGCCAGACGGCTAGTTATAGCCACTGGGGCTCTGGATATTGAAGCGCCCTCTGGCTGAGAGATACCTCATGTCGGGGAATCCGCCAAGGTCGGCGAACCAGGTCTTTCTGGGCCAGTAGGGAGCCACGAGCAGAATTTCCGCTTCCTCCAACAGAATTTTCCGAATGACCCTGGGAATAAGAGGCAATGGGAGGAAGGCGTACATCAGACCCGGTGGCCATGGAGAGTAGAGAGCGTTGACCCCCTCAGCTTGTGGGGTGTGGAACCAGGAGAAGAACCTGGGGAGGTGTGTGTTCTCTGGGGAGGCGAACAGGTCGACCAGAGGACGGCCGAACCTCTGAGACAACTGGTGGAACAGGTCCGGGTGCAGGCGCCACTCTGAGAGATTGACCGTGGCCCTGATCAGACAGTCTGCCTGGATGTTGTGGACCCCAGAGATGTGCTCCACTTGCATTGAGCACAGGTATCTTTCTGCCCACCTTCCCAGGCACTCTGATTCCTCCATCAGGGACCTGGAGCAGGTGCCTCCTTGGCAGTTTATGTGTGCCTTTGTGGCCACATTGTCCATTAGGATTCTCACATGACACCCCTTGATGTGGTCTCGAAAGTGAACGAGTGCAAGCCACACAGCTCTCAATTCCAACCAGTTGATACTGTGGGACGCTTCGGGCAGACCATCTGCCCTGCGCAATCTGGTTGTGGAGATGAGCGCCCCAACTGAATAGACTGGTGGCCGTCGTGATGGTGAGATGGACTGGCTCCTTGAAGAGGGAGCCCTTCGCCAGCACAGGGGACAGCCACCAGTGGAGGGACTGATGTACTTTCGGTGAGACTCAAACCAGCTGTTGAGAGTTGCTCATGTTGGCCCTCTGGTAGGGCTGGAGGAGCCATTGTAGGTGTCAAGAATAAAGGCATGCCCAAAGAACTATTGACAGGCACAAAATCATCTTGCCGAGGAGTTGTGACAGCTGCATCACCGATGCCTGTGATGAGTGTAGTACCTGCAACACCTGGCTTCTGATGCTTGCCAAGCACTCTGGAGACAGGGAGACCTGGCAGCTGATGGTGTCGATGATGGCGCCCAGGTGCTGCAGCCTGGTGGTTAGATGCAGATGATTCTTTTCCTTGTTGATGGAGAACCCATGATGTTGGAGGATTCACAGTGTGTGCTGCAGGTCTTGTACCACTTGTTGCCATGACAATGACTGGATGAGGACATCATCCAGGTAGCAATGCAGGCACACTGGGTGAGATCGTAGGAAAGCCACCACTGCAGCTAGGATCTTTGTAAAGTTTCAAGGTGCCGAGGACAGGCCGAATGGCAGAGGCCTGTAGTGGTAGTGGCGGCCTGCATAAAATAATCTCAGGAACCTACAGTGAGCTTTGCAAATGGGGATGTGGAGGTAGGCCTCCTTGAGATCTATGGATGTTAGGAGATCTCCCGGCCTGATGCAACCCAGAATTGACTGAAGGGACTGCATCTTGAACCTCCGGTATGCTATATGATGATTTAGCTTTTTTAGATCCAGGATCTCCCTCCACCCCCTGGAGTTCTTTGGGACAAGGAAGAGTGTTGAATAAAACCCTGTCCTTTCCTGACCTAGAACTGGTTCTATGTTGTTTATGTCTCTAAGGTGAAGGATCTCCTGTTCCATGAGAACCTTCTTGACCGGACAGGATGGGATTGGACACCGAA
This sequence comes from Natrix helvetica, assembly GCF_964273705.1. Classification (NCBI taxonomy): domain Eukaryota; kingdom Metazoa; phylum Chordata; class Lepidosauria; order Squamata; family Natricidae; genus Natrix; species Natrix helvetica. Next base: position 187,485,279 of record NC_138548.1, read on the forward strand.
CAAAGTGTCGGGGAGGGGGAGAAATGAACTCTAATGCGTATCGTCTGAAGGACCCACTGGTCCGACGTGATCCGCTCCCATTGGGCGTGGAACAGCTGTAGATGCCCTCCTATGGGAGTCGTCCACTGGTGGTCACTTATAGCGTCTGAAAGGTCTGGAATTGGACCCTCCACAATAGGGACATTTGGAGAAGGACTGTTGACGGTTCCTGTCATGAAAGGGCTGATGGTCCTGGGACTATCCATGCCCTGAGAATATGGACGTTGGAAGAAACTGGAGGTGGATGGCTGTTCCCAGTTCCGAAAGGACTGCCTCCTATAAATCTGTGAACCCTTACGATCAGATTTTTTGTTGGCCAAAGGCATAACCTTCTTTTTGTCCTTGTTTTCAACCAGGACGGGGTCTAGGGCCTCCCCCAAAAGCTTGCCGCCCTTAAAGGGAGCCAAGGTGATGTTCCACTTGGATTGCATATCCGTGTTCCAATGTCTGAGCCATAAGAGGTGCCTGGTGGTGACATTAGAAGCCAGGGATCTAGAAGCAAATTTGGCAGCGTTCAGTGTAGCATCAGCAGTGTACTCTGTTGCTGTGATAATTTTGTTAACATTCTGTCTTAATTTGGTATCCCCTGCCAGAAGCTTGGCGAAAAGCTGTCTCAGCCAGAATAGCGCCGCCCTGGACAGGAAGGACGCAGAAGCGGAAGTTTTAATGGCCCAAGCCACTGCCTGATGAGTCTTGTGGCAGGGGTTCTCGGCTCTTTTGTCCTCCACCTTGAGCCCTTCTAATAGTTCAGGGGGGAGTTGGAAGTGAGCACCGCCACAGGCGTGTCTATGGGAGGCAATTTCAGTAAGTCATCTAGACTTGGGTCAACCGTGTACAATTTCTTGTCATTACTACTAGGTGTGGCAAGAGTGCCTGGCTGCGCCCATTGCTTTTGCACCACATTAAGAAATGGTGCCAGTTCCACATAACTTTGGAACTGGCACCATTTCTTGAATAGGTTCTGGCTCCTCAAAGAGTCCCTCACTGAGGTCCTCCGGTGCAGGAGCAGTTGGAGCTGGGGTGCTAGTACCCAAGCTTATTGAAGCTTTGGCCTTGTTCAAAATAGTTTTGAAATTAGTATACTTGAACGAGCCAGAAAAGGCCGACTTGTCAGGAACAGCGGACTCATCCCCTAAGAATTCTGGTTCTATCCCCGGACCAAGGTCCTCCTCCCAGTCAGAATCCTCACTGGCCAAGGAAGAATGCAATGACTGAGGGGGCTGGGCCTGAGCCACTTCTTGCGAAGGTCCTGGTGTCAGGAGTGGGCATGATTTTGCGGGCGCTTGGCTCGTTGCAACATGCCAGCCTCTATCCCTTGGGAAATGGCTCTGGAAATGACATCCTGCATTTCTACGGAAAGATCAGGTCCCCTATCTTCCGGTGGACGAGCTCCAGGTGGGGGCTGAATAGCCAGTTATTGGGGTGCAAGGACCAGCTCCTCTTCGAGATCAGAAGGACATGAAAATAAGTCTGCTCAATCGGCCATAGAAGGCCCAGGGGAGCCTGCCATTGCAATGGAATCAGCAGAGGAGAATTCCTGGCCTTCATTCTCACTCTCTAACATCAGAAGATCCTGACCAGGTTGAACCCAGGGCGAGTGATCCCCAGGGGAAGCAGGTCCAGCTGTCTGGGCCTGTAGTTGAGCCCTAGAAAAATGCTTCTCTAAAGCCTTCTGGTGTCTGATGGCATCTCTGTCTAGGCCCGAACTCTGCTTAATCCCCTGCCTAGAGTAAGGCTTGCTTGCTCTGATGGCCTCCCTGGCTGCCTTGCCAACTTGTCTAGTACAGGCCCTGCTGGTGGAAGGACCAACCTGCTGCTCTTCAAGGGCCTCATCTACCATGATTAAATGTGGGGATGTAAGGCCTGAAAGGAAACTTTCCCCCACTCACCACCTCAGACAAACAGCCTTAGCGCTCTGGTGCAGAGGCACTGAAGGCAAGGGCAAGCAAAGCTCAGTAGTCCTTTGATTCTGAAGGAGAATGGTGCAAGCTCCCAGCACTCACGCAGGTCAATTAATGTGGGGCATGACCACATGGGCCACCAACCTCCGCTGCCACCCTCTGCTGTAATGGTGGAGCTGTGAGTAGGCAAACCTGCCAGAACTCCGGACAGGAAGGCTTCTAGCGGCAACCTGCAAGAGACAGGCAATCAGGTGGCTGTAGCTGCTTTTCGTGGCAAAGGTAGGCCAACAAAATGGCAACTGGAACTTTTACCCTCTCAAAATGGCCACCACCATGTGCAACCCTCTCAAAATGGCCACTACCAGATGCGATCACGCTGGCTTCGGCACTCCGACCCATGCACCTTCCCCCACAGCTGCTTGCAGCCTCATAGTGCCCGAGCGAACCCAGGACACCGGAGAGGCTGAAATTGGTGAGAACCAGGGAATTTAATTAAAGGGAGACTCACCAAGCCTGCTCTAATAATCAGGAAGTAGAACAGAATCTTTTTGTACTAAATAGAAAAATAGAGAGTCCAAGCAATCAGTTAGGAATGAAGAGAAACTGGAAGCGCGTCCACTGTCCTTAGCTGAATTGAAAAAATCTGGAGATTAGTTGGCACCAGAGGCGTGGCTTAAAGTTTCAATTCAGTCCTGGGCAGATTGGCTGTATTTAACCCATGCTTGGACTCTCCAGAGCAGCACCCAGGAAAAGAAATTGGATATAAATAGTAAAGGATTTCCTGTTAACAAATATTAATTATAACAATAATAATAAAATGATAATGGATATTGTTAAGGATGGGTATATGTACTGTCCTAACAAAAGGAATTTGGATACAAATTGTAAACAGTGACTTGGAAAAAAAAGGCTTAGAAATTTTGCTAATTAATTCTTATTTAGAATATGTTATGAAGGATGATTTTTGTAATAATTAACGAAATGTCATTATGTGGTTGTGTTTTTAACTATGGACTATTTTAGGCAAAGGGACATTAAAACAATTTTAGTCAAATGAGAATTGTGGTATGCTGAAAGTAAGATTCTTAAAAATGTTTTGACTTAAAACACATAACTGATATGAATTATAAGTAATGACTGTGGAAGAGATGCACGAAAGTTATTTGTAACCAATTGACACACTTTCTACAAGATGTAAAGTAAGATGATTCTTTTGTGTGTGTGTGTTGTTTGTTTAAATAAAATAAAAAACTCTCTTTTAAAAAAAAATTGATTTGAAGTTCTGATCCTTATTTATAGGGGATCAAAGAAACTACAGAATAAAATCAAAGAAATTGTTAATAATAAATGTGAAAATAGACTGCCAAGGATCAAGAAACCAAAGAACGCAAACTGCATGTCATAACAATCTGTGGAAATTACCAAGACAAGAAGAGAAGTCAAAAAGGAAAAGGTTCTTAGGAATGAATTCATTAAATAATTTAAAGAGCTATTAGAAGAGACAAGAAACATTATTACAACATCTGTAAATACATCAAAAATGGAAACAAATACAGAAGATACAGAAAGACTAAGAAAGTCTTCCAAAAGATCTCTGAACTTAAAAGGAGATTCTAATCTCAATTTGACATGCTAAAGGACATCAATAGATAGATGACAACTGTTTTAAAGAAGGTCAATCAAAGATAGAAGGACTAAACTGAAATTCTGAACAGCAGAGATATAACACACCAAGGTACTTTGAAAGTTATTTTGGACTTACAAGAAATTCTATAAAATAATGTTATAACTGTGTTATACTGATGTCACCACTAATACCTGAAAATGCAAATGATCTACAAATTCTAGTAATAGATGTCAAAGAGGACAGTGAAAAAATGAAATTAACATTAAATATAAAAACCAGACTTATATAGCAGTACAGCAACCATCTCGAACTGACAATTAAGATATTGAAATTGTGGATAGTTTATGCCTTTTAGGATTAACTATCAACAGTACAGTAACTAACAATCAAGAAATACATTCCACTTGAAACTTGAATTTGGTGTTTGTGAAGATTCCTAAGAATACTATGGATAGCCATGAAAAGAAACAAATGAATCATCATTAGATTTTTTCCCCAGAATTCTCACTTGAGGTACAAATAACCAGGCTGAAGTTATCATATTTTGGACGCATTATACAAAATTCTGGCTCTCTGGAGAAGTTTATAATATTGTAAAAACAAGAAAAGAACACACTACCACCAGCAAAATGAATGAGCCCAATTTTAGGGAAAATGGTGCAGAGATGGAAAATCAAGCTGGGGATAGTTTCTCCTGAAGAAAAATCTATCTGTGTAGTCACTGAGACAGCCTTGACTTGAAGACAGATAATCAGACCCATTCACCTAAGATATTATTTTTTGGTTTCATTGCTAATTGTTCCTTAGTGCTTGGAGTCTAATTCTACTACATTGTGTTGAGTTTCTTCCCAAGAGCAAGGAAAGAGTCTTGCTATCTGCTCTTAACTGTAGTTCACCTCTTGCCAGTAGTGGGATTCAAAAAATGTTACTACCGGTTCTGTGGGTGTGTCTTGGTGGGCGTGGCATGGCTTGGTGGGCATGGCTTGGTGGGCGTGGAAGGGGAAGGATGCTGTAAAATCTCCATTCCCTCCCCACTCCAGAGGAAGATTACTGCAAAATCCCCATTTCCTCCCAGTCAGCTGGAACTCGGGGAGCAGAGGATAGATGGGGGCAGGGGAAGCCAGAGGTGGTATTTACCAATTCTCCGAACTACTCAAAATTTCTGCTACCAGTTCTCTAGAACTGGTAGAATCTGCTGAATACCACCTCTGCCTCTTGCTAACTGAAGGGCTAAATATATTTATCCCCTTCCCTAAAACCCAAGGTAAAGGAGGGAGTTTAAAAAAAAAACCACTCACGCTTTTCCTCTCTGTATATTTAATGTAACACAGCCTTTCCTTTCCTTATCCTAATATCTAGGGAAATGCTCTCCTGACAGTTTGTCCATGCAATAGGATAGTAAACTGTGGAAAGACATTTTCAAAATTAACCTGACTTTAAAAAAATAATATACCAACATTAAAGATTTAATGAATATGAGGATATCAATCTACTATATAGCTACATGCAAATGTTATAATCAATTATATAACATTGCAGATTTCTTTGCTCTAGATAGTTTTAGGCATTTGTACATAAACTACTAAATGTAAAAAAAAAAGCCTGTGTCCAATCACCTAGGTTTTATAAAAGTTCAGAAATGTTTGACAATTATTTCCTTGGCTTTTAAAGTTGTGAAATTACAATAATTCCATGTTTGTTCAGCTTTATATTAATATATTTGGACGTTACAGAAAAATAAAGGCAGCAATGCGATAAATAGAGCCAACCACACAGCAATCAAAACAGCCAAATCTTCTAGAATATAACAAAGCTCTATCTCTATGAACATGTAAAAATTACCAGATTAAAATATAAAATCATGAATATAAAATCCAAAATGTTGAGAGGACCGAATCAAACTTGAATGCACTTTCCAATTCTTTTAAAACTTTTCATTAAATGCAGGATAAATTGCCAAGAATTACTGACAATTTTTCTGATTGCAGACTGTGAAACTATAAATTCTGTTCATACTCATCATCTACTGTATATTCAGCATAGTCTCCATACTACAAGCCTATTTTCCAGTTAAGAGTTCTTACTGTTACTGATGTTTTCAAATTTAATTTAAAATTGTCTGTGAAAGTTTCAGTTAGTAACTGTGAAGACAGTGATAAAAATGATTGAACAGGATCCCCTACAAGCAGCAGGGATAAATTATTCTAGCTGGAAGGAAAGCAGAAAAGTAAACTAAGCAAGACATCTGGGGATTTTGCTTTTCTTCCTCCTCACTGCAAAGAGCACAGGTGGTATGGAGCCAACTAAAGTGAGCCAGGCTGCAAATGCACTGGTAATATGTAGCCAAACACTTGAAGAAATTAGCGCAAACTATCCAAGTACTCAGCTTAATCTCTACACAGTCTGCCTGATGCACCAAGCTGGAGAACAGAACATGAACCTTGGCTACGCTTTGCAATCTATAAAGAGATATTAATTTTCTAGCTTTCATTCTCTTTTTCCCACACCTTTCCCAGTCACAGCCTTGTACATCAACAGTAATCATTACATTCTGTGTTGCATCCTAGGAGAAGCTGGGGAGCAAAATAATGAGCAAAAAAAGCCAAGAACTGAAAAGAGTCAAAGCTGGCTATTAACAACTTTGAAAAGACTAACTCCCACTCTCTTGCTACACTGTATGAAAATAATTTTGCCTCTGCTACCATTTTCACATGCCCATGTTAAATATAAAATGCACATGTCAAAGCTTCTCAAATACTCCAATAACTGCACACTAACAAGAGTCTAAACAAATTTATTACAGTACCTTAAATATGTCATTGATAAAGTACATGGGTGAAATTTCTTTGATCAGTTTTCTAGCTATTCAATAAAAAAAAAACCCTTTGGATTTAATTTGTCAACATTCTTGTGTAAGAATGTGGCTGGATGTCAGGAACTTTTCTGTTTGTTAATACATAAGAGTAACATAGCATTTGGGCTAGGACTGAAGATCAATTTTGATAAAAGTTTTTTCAGCAAGGCTTATATATGTACATTCCATATAAGCAAACAAATGTAAAAATAGGAACAGCATTCTTTACAGCCAAAAATATCCTTCTTATTTATCATACTAATAAAAGTAATGATATCAACTATTTTTACTTCTCTCAATCGATGCTGCCACTGATAATATGCATGTCACTCAAGTCCATCTGATAATAATTATGTAGAATTAATGAGCTCTTGTATAAGTATTCATAGAAAACAACGAAACAGCTTTAAGAAGAATTGTAGATGTTGATTTCTATCTTTATTGCCTTTAGATTAGGTGTTTTATTATTTTATCCATGCTTCAATGATTTAATGTGAAAAATTATTTATAATGTATACATGTTATTAAGATTGTACTGTTTGATTGTGGCACAGGAAAAATTCAAATCGCAATAGTAACAAGCACTTATATACAGTCCCATAGTGCTTTACAACACTTTCTGAGTGCTTTACAAGTCAGCATTTTGCCCTCAACAATCTAGGTCCTCATTTTACTGACCTTGGAAGGATGGAGTCAACCTTGAGCCACCTAAAATCAAACTCCTGGCAGTGGGCAGGAGTTAGCATGCAACACTGCATTCTAACTACTGTGCCATGAGGGCTCTTTATATATATATAAAACATCAGCTACAATTATTATTATTCCCATTATTCAACAACATGTTGTCAAACAGGTTCCAACTTGCTGTATAATCCAAGCAGTCAGTGCAATGCACCCCAAGGATTCCAAATCACTTGTCATTTGTCATCCAAAGTAAGCCATTGGGAATCTTAGTGCAACTAAAAGTTTATAAATCAATCCATTATATCATCCAGTCCTGCCCCAAAATAGTATGAATAATAAATAATTTTGGCAATTAATAGCAAAAAAAATCTTAGGACAAAAAAAAGCCTATTTGCATTTTTAACTAAAATTTGTTTCTCATTTCTATTATTTAATATCTGACCAAAGGTTCACTGAATAGAGTATAGAGTAGAGCACAGCAGAATAGAATAGAATAGAATAGAATAGAATAGAATAGAATAGAATAGAATAGAGAACTTTATTTGGTCAATTGAGATTAAATACACAAGGAAGTTGTCTCCAGTGCAGAAGCTTTCAGTGTACATGCAAAGCATCATCATCATCATCATCATCATCATCATCATCATCATCATCATCATCATCATCATCATCAAAAACAACGTAACAGCTCTTAGACCCTTGGTTAGGAACTGTTAAGTTTTTACCAGTCCTAAACTATGATTCAGATTAAAGTTTAACTAATAATAAAAATGATAATAATTCACCAGAAAATGAAAAATAGCTTACAACTGGAGAAATTGTTTTGATTCAGAAGGATGCAGAAAAGGGAAATAAGCCTGAAAATTACAGGCTAATCACTTGCCTGCCAACAACATACAAATTATTTACAAGCATTATTAAAAAACCAAATGTATGGATATCTAGAAAACAAGGATTTGCTGTAGAACAAAAAGGGTGCTGCAAAAATTCAAGAGGAACCAAAGACCATTGATAATTGATAAACTGGTTTTGAAGAATTCAAAGATGAACAAGCTTGTTCATGGCCTGAATTGTTTATAAGCAAGCATTTGATTCTGTTCCACACAGCTGGATTGAGAAATACTTAGACATTTTTGGATTTAGCAGCAACATCCAGAAATTCCTGAAGACTTCCATAAAGCTATGGCAAACTAAGTTGATGGCCTGTGGAGAAGAACTTGGTGAAGATGAAATCAAACAAGGAATCTTCCAAGGTGACTTATTGTCACCTCTGTTATTTATACTTTCAATGGCAGCAATAACAAGCATTCAAAACAAACTGTGGCTATGAATTGGCTAAAAAAGAGTTGAAAATTTCCCATTTCCTCTACACGGATGATTTAAAACTGTTTTGAAAAAGAAAAGCTGAATTGAACTCACTGCTGAAAAGCACTGAGGAGTTTAGCAGAGACATTGAGATGCAATTTGACATTGACAAATGTGCAACAATTGCTGTTCAGGCAAGAAAAAATGTTGAAGATGATGGATTCAAACTTGATAATGAAGAGTTGATAAAAGCAGTAACACCAGAGGAAGGCTATAAGTACTTAAGAGTTTTGGAAGCCTCTGACCTGTTGCACAACTAAGTCAAAGAAGCTACTTCAACAAAATAAAGCGACTCCATAAAATTTTGAGATAAAAGTTAAATGGAGGAAATATCGTAAAGGCAATAAACACCTGGGCATTGCTTCTAATAAGATACTCAGCTGGAACTCGATAACTTGGATTGAAAGACAAGAAAACTAATGACAGTGCACTATGCTCTGCACCCAAAAAGTTATATGGATCAATTGTACTTGCCTAGATCTCAGGGTGGAAGGGGACTCTTACAGGTGAAACAAACAGTGGAAGAGGAAAAACATGGCTTAAATAATTACATAAAAAGAGCAAAAGAATTGCTGCTGAAAACAAGAAGATTGAAAGCAGAATATTGAAAGGAAACAATTGAACATTGAGTTTCTAACTGGAAAAAGAAGCCTATGCACAGTCAATACCTGAAGGACATTGAAGGAAAGGTAGGTAAAAAGCTAACATGGAAATGGTTGAGATCAGGGGTGCTGAAGAAAGAAATTGAAGGTTTCATTTTGGCTGCCCAAGAACAAGCCCTGCAGACCAATTTCATGAAAGCAAAAATTCAACATGACAGTAATAATAGCAAATTCTGCTTATGCAACAAGAAAGATGAAACAGTGGATCACTTTATCAGTGGTTGCAGCAAAATCTCACAAACTGATATCTACAATGTCATGATTGAGTTGCCAAAATCATACATTGGAAGCTCTGCCAGAAGCTTGGGTTTGAATGCAGAAAATATTACTGGAATACCAAATTGACAAAATTCTTGAAAATGAACAGGTCCAGATCTTGTGGGACTTTCAAATTCAAACAGACAGACATCTGGCCCACAACGTGCCTGACATCACTATAGTGGAAAAGAAAAAAAGTCTGGTTCATTCATATTGCAATATCAGGTGATGCCTGAATTGAAGAGAAACTACCATGTTTTCCCAAAAATAAGATGGGGTCTTATTTTCTTTTGACGCCCCCCCATAAGCAATTGGCCTTATTTTCAGGAAGGTCTTATTATTTTTGAGGTGAAGGAGGTGGCGAGTGTGATCACCACATGGCTGCTGCTTTGTTGCAGTATTTTTGGGGAGGGCTTATTTTAGCGCATGTGCTCAAAAGCCCAAATGGGCTTATTATCCAGGGAGGTCTTATTTTGGGGAAAACAGGGTAGAAAAAATAATGAAATACCACAATCTGCAATTTGAAATTGAGCAATTATGGAGGAAAAAATCAATGGTTGTACCAATAGTAATAAGAGCCCTTGGAGCAATACCCAAAGGGTTGCCTAGATACATGGACATTTTGAGCTTATCAGACCTAAATATTTTGATTTTGCAAAAAAAAACACCTTACTCGGTAGTTGATGATGGATGATGGATGATGACCGAGGGACTAATTGTGGCTGCACAAGACCAAGCCTTAAGGACAAATGCATACAAAGCCAGAATTGAGAAGACAGCAATAGACAGTAAGTGCTGCCTATGCAAAGAAGCTGAAGAAACAGTAGACCATCTGGTAAGCTGCTCCAAGAAGACTGCACAGGCTGGCTACAAGCAGCAGCCCGACAAAATAGCAACAATGGTGCATTGGAAGATCTGCAAGAAATATCATTTGCCTACAAGCAAGAACTGGTGGGACCATAAAAAAGAGAAACTCATAGAAAATGAAGAAGTTAAATTGCTCTGGGCCTTTAGAATTCAAACAGATAGGCACTTGCCACATAACACCCTGGACTTAACTGTTGATAAGAAAGACAAAAAAAGTATGAGCAGTGGAGGTGGCGGTGTCTGGAGACAGTAAAATAGAAAATAAAGAACTGGAGAAGATAACAAAATACAAAAATCTACAAATAGAAATAGAACTGTGGCAAAGGTAACTAAGGGTAGTAGCAATAGTAATAGATGCCTTAGGTGCAATTACAAAACAACTGTAGCACCACTTTGACACCATTGGCATTGACAAATTCGCCATCAGTCAATTGCAAAAGGTGGCTTTACTCAGAACAGCTTCCATCCTGCAACAATATCTGTAACACTGTCAAATATCTACCTATCCCAGATCCTTGGTAAGGATTCAATAAGTAGACAAAAATTCCAAACCTAGTCTGAACATGATGATGATGGTGACGACAACGACAACAACAATAATAATACCAATAAGAGGAGGTAATAAAGATGATAATTAGGTGTTCAGCAGAATGATAGCACAAGTGAAATAAATAACTGTCTCTGTGTCTAGTTGTTGCTGCATCCCAAGGGAGGAGTTGAAACAGTTTAACAGCTGAAACAGGATGTGAGGGTTCTGTAGATATTTTCTCAGCCCTGCTTCTTACCTGTGTAATACACAGGTCTTCTATGCAAGGCAAGCTGATTGCAATTGTTCTTTCTACAGTCCTAACTATATATTGGAGTCTGTACCTGACCTGTTTGGTTGCTGTACCTGTTCTGTACTGAGAACAGTGGGTGGTTGCCGAATAACTGAGGCGGAGACAGGAATAAAGGCTAACAATTTTATTCCTGAACAGTAACAAGCTGACAGAGAGAAACCGGCTCCGAGTCAGGCTCCGCAGGGCTTTCCATCTGACAGCTCCCTTTTATACTTGGAGCTGTCAGACAGCAGCCAATCAGTTGTCGACTTTCTCCCGCTCATACACGAATGTGGTGAGCATGCTCAGAACGTGACAGTACCAAACAAGATAGTTATAGAAGTATAAATGATAGAATCAATAATTCCTCTGTAGAAATGTATCAACAGCTGTTGGAGCAGTCTGAACTTCCTGCGCTGATTCAGAAAGAACTACAAGAAATACAACAAATTCTGGAATATTATAAAATGGAGCTTAGAAATACCTAATTACATCAATAAAAAGATGAAATTAAACATTGATATGGTGATTAAATAAGAAAAATGCAAGACTATCAGCAATCTCTATTATTTATTATTTTCCTTAGACTTAATAGGTAGGTAGGTAAGTAGGTAGGTAGGTAGGTAGGTAGGTAGGTAGGTAGGTAGGTAGGTAAATAGATAGATAGATAGATAGATAGATAGATAGATAGATAGATAGATAGATAGATAGATAGATAGATAGATAGATAGATCAAGTAAGCAAGCAAATGCAGTTCAGAAAGTGCTAAAGCATGCTAGCTGAAATGAGGAAGTACTCCAAGTGATATGATACAGAAGGGAAAAGTATATTTTGGAGGAACAACAAAGACATTCATTAAGATTGCTTAGAAAGTCATTAATATAGAGTAATGTCCACTTCTGCCATCCAGAAACAGAATGCTGCCTCTTCTGATGGTAAGGGAACTAAGTAAGGGGAATAAGTCCTTAGTTGTGGCACAACTGTTGTCGAGTTATACAAAGATCTAAGCAAGGGGGAGAACTGACAAGCTTAAGAGAATTAGCTTTCCTCCCTTCTTTCAAGTGTTGAAACTGTTTCCTTTCTAAATTGTTTGCTCCACTGCTTCTGTTAATCCTTCTCCTCCCTGCCTCAATCCCACACCGACCCAGCACACCCATGTTAACAGCAGATGCACAAAAGCAGAGGTTTGATTGTTATTAACATACGATCCATTACCATTATAATCAGATGCTCCAAGAGAGAGAGAGAGAGAGAGAGACAGGCAGACAGGCAGGCAGGCAGACAGGCAGGCAGGCAGGCAGGCAGGCAGAGTCAAGGTAGACTGGGAAAGTTGGCTGCAAGAGGAAGAGAAGCTGGATAAGCTGTTTTGGGGTGTTTTGGGGCTGTTTTGGGGCTTTTTCAGGACGTTTTCAGGATGTTTTTGAGCCAATTTCAGTCCTTTTTTCAGGCCATTTTCAGGCCATTTTCAGGCTAATTTTGGCTGGAAAATGCCCCCCAAATGGCCTGAAAATGGTCCAGAAAATGGCCTGGAAAAATGAGCGGGGGCAGGGCCAGTTGGTTCTCTGAACCCTGAAGAAGAATTGGAACAACCGGTTCAAGCGAAGTGGTCCAAACTAACAGCAGCCCACCTCTGAGGCAGCCCACTGCATGATTGACAGGTACCTATTTCAAACGCCATCTTCCTATGGTAGTTCTTTCCATCAGTCTATTGCATAAATCAATATTTTTAAACATTTCAAAATACAATGCCAAACTTATTTAATCCAGCTAAGAAACAGCTCCTTTAGTCTGCAAGACAATATAGTCATATTAATTTATATTAAAGGAATCCACTCAAAAAATACAATTTCTCCTTCAAAATGTCTTGCTCCAACATTGTAGTACATGGAGGAATGACAAAAGTCATTCTAATCACAGTGCTAAATTTCAACGTATTGAGAAGAAATAGACGCTGAAGTGATTATATTTAAAAGCAATTTTCCCCATGGCTCTTGCATGATTTGAATAGTGCAATCAAGAAAAGACAGGAAAGTTTTTTTAAAAATATTGAAAAATGACACAGACCAAATACATTTCTCTGAACTTCATTTTGATGTGTCAGGTTTAGCAGGCATTTTACACCAATGATTGTGACATGGGTTCATTGTCTTTGGCAGATTAGAATTGTAAGTGAACTTCTGAGATAACCAGTATCCTACTGTGATCTTTAATCCATTAAATGTAATCGTTAGCCTGATTCATCTTCTTGCTGGTATTACGGTTCTTGCCATTAAACACATTCAAATTTTTCATTTACTTCTAGTGTTGATAAGGGGGTAGACTACATGTAAATATAATTCATTCATGGATATAATACTAGTACAATGTATGCTGCAGCTCATACAAATCTTGAGGGAGAAAAAGGAGGAGGGGAAGGAAGGGAGCATGCTCAGGCAGACCAGTAAGACCACGAGTGAGCCAGCGATACTCATGGATGGTCACTGGGCAGACTAGGCAGTGTTGTTGGAAGGCATGCTACTAAGCATGAGCAGGGAGAGTGCTATGGAGTATCAGAGAATGGGACATTCTGGGGTCATATGATCACGTTTTGTGATCTTCAGACAAGCAAAGTCAATGGAAAAACCAGATTCACTTAAAAACTGTGTAAGTAATTTAACAACTGTAGTGATTCACTTAACAACTGTGGCAACAAAGATAATAAAATGGAGCAAAATTCACTTAACAAAAATGTCTCAGCAACAAAAATGTTGGGCTCAAATTTGGTTGTAAGTCGAAGACTACCTGTACTTCGAAAACTAATATCTTTTCGGGGATAATGGCAAAGCAAGCTATAGGGCCTACCGTTGTCATTTATTGAAAATATATGAATTCAGGTTCACCATAAATTGCAAATCCCACAGCCTGATATCAATATCCACAAGAGTTCAAAGCACTTTAATCTTTCAAATCATTATGTCATTGAGCACCATTCTTAAAGGAATTTCCACATTCCACATTCTAGTTAAAGATACAATGGGAGATTGTCTAGAAAGTATAGAAAGTTCCTAGTGTAAGGAGGAAACCTTAACACATTCCAAAACTAATAGCTTTTATGTTAATTATGTCAAGGGCACTCACCTCCCCAAACATCATCAATACTATAAACATTTCCAGTACCCAGAAAAATATTCAAAGGTTTCAGTTTAAGATTTTAAATGCAAAAGTGATGCCTTCTTGTCTCCCATTCATAAGCAATATGGATGCAATTCATAAGTAATATTGGCAGTATCCAAATCCTTGCAGAAAAAGAAAACTGCTTTTTTATAAGGAAGGTATATGCCCGTTCTAGTGACTCTAAATCACAAAGAGCTCTTTCCTGAATGGGAACTACACATAGCTAGCCATCTTTCAGAGGCATCACATTTTCCACAATCTGTATAAATACTGCAAGGCAATCTCCTTTAGTTCCCCACATACCAGTGGTGGGATTCAAAAAATTTTTTGCTACCGGTTCGGTAGGTGTGGCTAAGTGGGAGGGCATGTGGTGAGTGGGTGTGGCCAACATGACATCACTCATGCTCATGCCCACTCAGTCACATGCCCCCCACCTAGCCATGCCCACAGGAAAAGGTAGGAAAATTTTTAAGATTTTTCCCCACTTCCTACCACCTACCACCTCTTTGATTGCTTACCTTCTGCAGCAGCTGATCCAATCCGAAAGGCAAGCTGACCGAAGTTTTCGGCAGCCCCCAGCCAGCCGTCGCTGCTGGGAAGCATCTGGCTGACAAAGAAGCAGACTTGCAAGGCAATGGGAGGCGCATGTGCGAAGAAGATGGTGGCAACGGCAGCTGCTTTTTTGCAAACCAGAGGATTTTTCAGCAGCCTGTGGCCAGCCGCTGGCCTCTTTGAGAGTCAATATGAAAAGAGGCGGCCCAAGTGAGTGGCAACCAGACAGGCAGGGTGAACAACAGGGGGACCACTTTGGGGTTGTGGCCAGCCAGCCATCACTACAGGTTCAACAAACTGGGAAAAAATGTATGCCACCGGTTCAGGTGAACAGTTATGAACCGGCTGAATACCACCTGTGCCACATACCTCTATTACCATACCATAACAATGGTAATTGTTATGGTATGGTATTAGCCAACAAGCGATTGGCAGAATTGTCATTGGGATAGTATCAATCTATATACCAAGGAAGCCAATATATCTGCTTAACAGTCACTTTCCATTACAATTTGTTTAACACTGAAATATTCTCTGATATTTCAAAGGGCTATCAGAGGATATTTCAGTGTTGTAAATTACAATTGTAAACAAATTGTAATGGATATTTCAAAGGAATATCAGACAAAGAAAAGAGTTCCAAGAGCCAGTGAAAATATTTTATCATACAAAAGCTTATTTATCAAGAACACATAAATATGAACGTAGTGTAAAAAGGTTTACGTGAAAAGAAAATGAAATGAACACTATATTGTTCAGTTTAGACAAACTAACAAGAAATATATTTTTAAAAGAGACTATAGTGCATCTATTTATTTTTATATTAAAACAAAGTCTAATACCTTATAACTAATATAAATAACATTTTTGCACATGAGAAATATCTTCTAAACCCTTATAAACAATTAAATATTTAATTATTGAAAGTAAAAAAAATTGGAAAAGATATTTAGAAAACATTATGTTACTCTTTGCACAACTAAGTTGGTTAAACCATGTCCCTTGGAAGTCACTAACATACTAAGAAAAGAGCAGCTGTTTCAACTTGTAAAAGTAATGAGGTTTTAGTCTGTGGCAAAATGTTCTAAAAGGAAAACGCACTTAATGCATCAGTTTCAACAACAAAATTAAAAAAGTTAAGCTCTTTTGTTAGTTTAATGCAATGTTTTGTAGAAATAAGAAACAGAGGGTGGGGGTGGGAAGGAGAAAGGAAAAGAAAAGAAAAAGAAAGAAATGGTGGCCTGTGATAATCAAATCAATGGTATAGTAAGTATAGGGTATTGTCATTTTGTCCTCTGGGAATTAAACTGTTTAATTACAGAATCCATTTTATTTATTCCCCCAGTTCTAACTTTGTTGGCTGTAATAGTCAAGGACACTGTAGCTCAGTGATGGCGAACCTATGGCACACGTGCCACAGGTGGCACGCAGAGCCATTTGTCAGGGCACGCGAGGTGCTGCCCTGTCAGCTGGCCAGCGCGCATGCGCGCCTGGCCAGCTGAGTTCACCATTTTTAAAAGCCATTTTTCGCCCTCCCCAGGCTCCAGAGGCTTTATAGGAGCCTGAGGAGGGCGAAAAGAGCCCCCCGCCCCTCCCGGACGACCTGAACCCTCCGGAGTGCTCAAAACAACCCTCTGGATGGTCCCTGAAGCCTTCGGAGCGCTCAAAACGATATCTTTTGATATCTTCATTTCCTTTGTGTATATGCATGTTCTTTTGAATGATGAGTGTATTTGTGAACATGTTTTGGCTTATTCTTTTAAAAAATCAGAGTATTTGATTTATTCCAGTTTGTGCCATTATTATGACTGACATTATCTATTGCAGTCACATTTTGTGATAGCTAAATTACTGTAAACAAACTTGTGAAAAGAAAACATGTTT
Organism: Natrix helvetica; assembly: GCF_964273705.1. Classification (NCBI taxonomy): domain Eukaryota; kingdom Metazoa; phylum Chordata; class Lepidosauria; order Squamata; family Natricidae; genus Natrix; species Natrix helvetica. The sequence goes on from NC_138548.1 coordinate 187,501,943, forward strand.
GTTTTCAGGTTAACCATGGATATAATTTGTGGTCATTATAGTTTAATCTTGTACAATTTTCTTGATTGAATTATTTTTGTTCATAATGAAACCCTTATCTATAATTGTTAATAATCCTTTGATATTCTGGGAGGAGACAAGAATTAGAATCAACACACCCATAGAGGCACAGGCCTTTATGGAAAAAAATAAAGTGAACCTAGAAAAAACAGAAGATACTACAACGGTCACACAGGACACGGGAGGGGCCGGAGCTCTGCCGGCGGGGGGTGAAGGGGCAACACCAAGAAAGCTCAGATCACAAAAATGAACAAGAAAATCACAAAGTTATAAACACACCGAAAGTAACAATGAATCTATATCTAGACTATATATCATAACGATATGAACTGACTGAAAATTATTTTTTCTAGAATTAATATGCTGATTTTTTATGATTATGTATTAAGGATTGACATTTTGATGTAACCTATGAGTTTGGAGGGAGGGGGCGTCTGCCATATTTGCAACTGCCAAAATTTGTAACCATTCCACTTACCCTTTTCCGTAAAAATGTTTTTAAAAAAACCAATAAAACTTTAAAATATATATATATATATAATTGTTAATAATCCTTAACCGTTCTTCTAATTTCTGTTGTGGATCTACATGACCTAGTAATATTGATAATGAATATGGTCACATAGATCCATATCTTTTTGCATTCAGTAACTTAAAAAAAAAACCTTCCTTTTAAGAGTTTAGCTCCAAAACTATGAAAACATCAATGTATATAAAGTAAAAAACATAACCCAAGAATATGAGCCTCCATTTGTTTTTAAATAAGGACTTTATTTTTCTTCTCAAGTAGATTTTTCTCATTAGTGCATATAGTATTTGAATTACTTCTAGGACAGTGGTGGGCAACCTTTTTTTTCAACTGAGCCAAATCTCGCCAAAACCACGATTGAAATTTATTTTGAGAGCCACATTTTTAAAACCGAAAATACATAGGATGGTACACTGTTTTTAGTTTCAATAAACTCTGGCATTTGAAGCACGCAAGTCTTAAAGCTGTCAAGTTACAAGATCCTTGCATCCCTAACCCTTTAGGAAAAAAACCCCAAGGGGTCTTCAAACCTGACAGCTTGAAGACTTGTGGACTTCAACTCCCAGAATTCCTCCTCCAGTCATGTTGGCTCAGAAACTCTGGCATTGAAGCATGCAAGTCTTAAAGCTGTCAAGTTGCAAGACCCTCGCACCCCCAACCCTTTAGAAAAAAAAAACCCAGGGTCTTCAAACCTGACAGCTTGAAGACTTGTGGACTTCAACTCCCAGAATTCTGAGAATTGAAGTCCACCAAGGGCATCAATCATATTAGCCCAGGGATCTGCAAAATTGGCTCTTAAGACTGGTGGACTTCAACTCCCAGAATTCTGAGAATTGAAGTCCACCAGTCTTAAAACAGCCAACTTTGCAGACCTCTGTGTTAGCCCAAAGCCTGGCGCTGGGTGGGCCTTGCTCCCCCATTGGTGGAGCCCCAAGAAGCGAGGAGGGAGAAAAAGAGACAGAGGCCAAGGAGCTTCCCCCCCGCCCCCTCCCAGCAAAAATCTAACCGGGGAGCCGGGCGGGCAGTAGCAAATTAGCCGATCACGCACACGGCATGATCGGCTAATTTGCTACTGCCCGCCCGGCTCCCCGGTTAGATTTTTGCTGGGAGGGGGCGGGGGGAAGCTCCTTAGCCTCCGTTTCTTTTTCTGCCTCCTCGCTTCTCGTCCCCACCCGACTTCAGGATCCTCCCTAATTATTGTGGGTCGAAAAGAAAAAAGGGAAAGGGGCGCTTGTTTTGAAGTGCCCGAGAGAAGGGAGGGGAGCGGGCGACCGGCACACAGAAGAGCCGCATTAAAATGTGTAAAGAGCCGCATGTGGCTCGCGAGCCGCAGCTTGCCGACCACTGTTCTAGGACATTAGCTTTTATTGCAGTGTTTTAAAGAAAAATATAAATACCATAAATTAACATCTTTTAAAAATACGTTTATTTTTTTCTAGAATGATTATAATGATCATTTCTATTTGAGAGTTATATTTTAAAAAATCCTTTTTTAATAACATAAAGATTTCATATTTATTTGTTTTATCCTGCCTTTATTATTTTTTATAAATAACTTATAGCAGCAAATGTAATACCCCGTCCTATTTTTCCCACAAAAACAATCCTGTGAGGTAGGTTGTGCTGATGGGGTATAAATGGCCACCCAGCCAACTTCCATGCCTAGAGATTAGAACCTACCGTTTCCTGGTTTCCAGCTTGGTACCTTAACCAGCAGACCAGGAGAAGGAGGAGGAGCTTCCTGGAGCAATGGCGGTCTGCCTGAGAGCTCCTTAGATCCACGAGCTCTTTTAAGGGAGCAGGAGTGCTGCCGGCCCCCTTTTTACATCATGGGGGCCAGGTGTCCAATAAACAGCCACCCTGGGTCTTTTTATGACCCAAGGGGGTCTCCCAGGGTGGCTTGAAGACCTGGAAATAGCTCGGAGAGTGGACCGGTGAGCTGCCGATGAGAGATGCCGCCCAGAAACGCCATTTTTGAGACCGGAGGAGTTGAGTTCGCCGTTCTGGGAGCGGAGAGGTTTGGAGGAGCTCGGAAGAATGGGGAAAGGCAAAGAAACGGCACCTGGAGCGTGCGGGGGCGTGCTGTGGTCGTTTTTGGAGGCTTGTGGCTTGGAGCAAGCCAGGGACTGGAGCAGGAAGGACTGGAGGCCGGTAGGAGCGGCGTTGGGGCTTGTAATGGTTTGGCTGGAGTGCTTAGAACTTGGATGCAGGCCTAGGCAAGACCTAAATGCCGAAGGCCTGGTAGGAGAAGGGCTGCGTTCCAGGAGGCTGCTTGGAGGCCGGGGGGGAGGCTTGCTGGGAACTGGCAGGCTTGTTGGGAACTGGCAGGAGGTTTAACATCAGACTTGGCAGGGGAGTTTTTTACCTCCTGCCAGCCACCTCCTTGACTGTTCCGTTTACCCCCCCCCCCCTGCTGGATTTTGGACTAACACCTGCCCCTGTTTTTCATCCGTGCACGCCCTGGAGGTTTTTTACCTCCCTATCTTCATCGGACTGACCATCTGCCCCTGCCCATTATCAAGCAAAAATCCATCTACCCCTCGCCATCCACCATTGACCACCCACTAGCCCCCACTTACTGACCGGCACCTGACCAGCTTATTATCATCACTACCCCCCCCCTCATCTTGGACTGGATGATTCTCTTTACACCGGAACCCGGCTTTTTCAATTTTATTGGACTATGGCGTATTGACCACACCATCTGCAGCACAGAGCCTAGGCCCTGATGAATTTTTAACAGCATATGTACTCTAGGCTAGACCTAATCCTACTGCGGGAGTCCCCCCTCTCACAGGTGTGGCTCTCCGCCCTTTCAAGGGCCCACCTTGATGACGGATTCATTAATCCCGAGAGGTGGAGGAAGCGGAGACTTAGGGGGTTTTTAGTTAAATGTTTTTTAAATTCTTTTAGAGGTTTAGAGGTTGAGGGGTGGGTGGGTCAGATCAGGAGCGATGACAGAGCCAGGTCACCAGGTGGGGTCTTGAGCAGAAGGAGCAGAGAGGAGGAGGGGGGAGAGGATATCATTCCTATACAGGGCTCCTTGATTCCAACAGTCGTAGGGAGGGGCAGATACGAGGACAGATTAACAACTCGCAGTCGGTTGGGAGACCGTGGGTGCTGGTTACACCCGGTCGCTTGTACCAACCCCCGCGTTCTAGGTGGTCAGGATCTGCAGGCCCAGGGCCTGAGGCTGTTGTTATGCAATGCGAGGTCCGTTGTCAATAAGGCCCCCCTCATTCATGATCTAATTTTGGAGGGGGAGCCGGACCTCGCGGGAATAACGGAAACCTGGTTGGGCCACGAGGGAGGGTTGCCCCTCGTGGAAATGTGCCCACCAGGTTACCAAGCATTTCACCAGCCCCGGGCCCAGGGAAGGGGCGGTGGGGTAGCAGTGATTATCCGGGAGGACTTAGAGCCGAGGGAGTCCACTGTGCCACAGACGTCCGGATGTGAATCCCTTGTTGTGAAATGGGGCCCTGGGAGGCAGTTGGGCCTGCTGATAGTATACCTGGCTCCCTGCCATACATCAGCGACCCTGCCTGAGCTCCTCGAGCTGATCTCATCGGTGGCGGTTGAGACCCCCAAACTTCTAGTGATGGGGGATTTTAACCTGCCGTCGGTGGGAGAAGCATCAGAGGGGGTTCGGGAGTTCATGGCTTCCATGATAGCCATGGACCTGACTCAAATGATTCAAGGCCCGACACACGAGGGAGGTCACACCTTGGACCTTGTTTTTGTCTCTTGCCAGTGGTTGAGTGATCTGGGAGGAGTGAATTTAACCATCACTCCTCTGTCATGGTCAGATCACTCACTCCTCCGACTTGACTTCCCTGGTGCTACCCCTCGCTGCGGGGAGGCGGAACCGGAAAACACTAGATGGTTCCGCCCCAGGCGCTTGATGGAACCAGACAGGTTCCAGACGGAGCTTGGGCCACCTCCTGCAGCCCTGACCCGCCCTCGGGTAGAGGACCTGGTGGCCGCGTGGAATAATGCGACTACCGGGGCCTTGAACCGGGTGGCGCCTTTGCGGCCTCTCCGGCGGCAACGATCCACCCTGGCTCCTTGGTTTACCAAGGAGCTAAGGGTGATGAAGCGCCGCAAGAGATGCCTAGAGAGTCATTGGAGATCCTCCCGATCCGAATTTGACCGAGCACAGGTACGAGCCCATTTAAGGACGTACCTAGTGGCATTGAGAACGGCCAAACGTCAATATTGTGCCGCTCTCATTGCATCCGCAGAGAACTGCCCTGCCGCCCTGTTTCGGGTGTCCCGCTCCCTTCTGTTTCAGAGGCCGCGGGAGGCCCCACTACAGGGTAGGGCAGAGGAGTTTGGGAAATATCTGCAGGATAAAGTCGCTCAAATCCGGAAGGATTGGGTCCCCTTCAGTGGCCCAGTCGAGACGCCAGTGGCGAGTCTTGAGAAACCTTTTTGGGAGGAGTTTGACTTGGTTGTCATCGAGGATTTGGACAGATTGCGTGGACGACTGCGACCTACCACATGTTTACTGGACCCGTGTCCCTCCTGGCTTGTACTGGCATCCTGGGAGGTTAAACGCGACTGGCTCCTGGGCCTAGTGAACGCTTCGTTGGGTGAGGGGTCTCTCCCGGCCGCCTTGAAAGAGGCGGTGGTGAGACCCTTGCTCAAGAAGTCTTCCCTGGACCCTACGGAGCTGGCCAATTATCGTCCTGTCTCCAACCTTCCCTTTTTGGCGAAGGTTGTAGAGAGTGTGGTGGCTTCTCAGTTTCCACGACATCTGGAGGAGAATGATTATCTAGACCCGCGCCAGTCCGGCTTTCGCCCTGGTTACAGCACAGAGACGGCCTTGGTCGCGTTGGTAGATGATCTCTGGAGGGCCAGAGATAGGGGTTGTTCCTCTATCCTGGTCCTATTAGACCTCTCGGCGGCTTTTGATACCATCGACCATGGTATCCTGTTGCGCCGACTGGAGGGGTTGGGGGTCCGGGGCACCGTTTTGCGGTGGTTCGGCTCCTACCTCTCTGGCCGGACGCAACGTGTGTTGGCAGGGGAGCAGATGTCGACCCTATGCCCCCTTACTTGTGGGGTGCCACAGGGGTCGGTCCTCTCGCCACTCCTGTTCAACACATACATGAAGCCGCTGGGTGAGATCATCCGTGGTTTCGGGGTGGGATATCATCTGTACGCTGATGATACTCAGCTGTACATTTCCACCCCGAACCACCCCAACGAGGCCGTCGAAGTGATGTCCCGGTGTGTGGAAGCCATACGGATCTGGATGGATGACAACCGACTCAGGCTCAACCCTTCCAAGACGGAGTGGCTGTGGGTTCCGGCTCCCCGGTTCAACCAGATAATTCCATCTCTGGCCATTGGGGGCATTCAACTCGCCCCCGTGGAGCGGGCGCGCAATTTGGGCATCCTCCTAGATGCCAGGCTGTCCATGGATGAACATGTGACAGCCGTGGCCAGGGGGGCGTTCCACGAGGTTTGCCTGGTGCGCCAATTGCGCCCCCTATTGGACCGGGACGCCCTACGCACAGTCACCCATGCGCTGGTGACGTCTCGCCTGGACTACTGTAACGCTCTCTACATGGGGCTTCCCTTGAAATGCACTCGGAGACTGCAGTTGGTCCAGAATGCGGCCGCGCGGGTGATTATGGGGAGTACCAAGTACTCCCATGTGACACCTCTCCTGCGCGAGCTGCACTGGCTTCCTGTGGTCTATCGAGTGCGTTTCAAGGTCTTGATTACGATCTTTAAAGCGCTCCATGGCTCAGGACCTAGTTACCTGCGGGATCGTATTCTGCCCCATACATCCCTACGACCCATCCGCTCGCACAGAGAGGGACTTCTCCAGGTGCCGTCCACCAGACAGTGCCATGGGGCGGCGCCTAGGAGCAGAGCCTTCTCTGTGGCGGGCCCAGCCCTGTGGAATGACCTCCCTCCGGATATTAGGACCACTACTGACCTCCGCTCCTTCCGTGTCAAGCTCAAGACCCACCTTTTCCAAATAGCTGGCCTGGCTCAACCATAACTTCGTATCGCTCCTGATGGGTTTTTTAATTTAGTAATTTTATTTAAGGGGATTTTAAATTGTGTTTTTAATTGTCTTTCACTTATAAGTCAACTCTCCTCCATGCACATATGTATATGTCTCTGTTCTTTTTGTATATATGTTTGTCTTATGTGTATTTTTATTTGTTTTGATTGTACGCCGCCCCGAGTCCTTCGGGAGAGGGTTGCGGCTAATCAAATAAAAATTATTATTATTATTATTAAAAAATTATAAAATTACCAAACTGGCTCTAATGTCTACTCCGACTGATTCAGACTAAACCCTGATTTATTAAATATATATTGTGTCTTTCTACACTCAATTAGGTGTCAGGCCTGCAGTTATATTCCTTTTTAGGATTTTTGGCCGCCACACTCTCTATTATTTCATTATGCTGTTTCATTAGTGTTGTAATTGGGAGGGGGAATAGAAAGGAGTATAATTGTGGAATGTGTTGTTATCATTCCTTTCTAGAAGCCCAAGGTCAACTTTTGTCTCCACACCTCTGCACCTGACCGGAACCAGCTGGGTGGAGATGCCAGCGTGGCCGAAGAAGATTGGACCATGTAACGGATTTATGGGTGTGGGGATAAGATCATGAACTTTCAACTGGGTGGAATCCCAGGAAGCTTTTAGATTTGGGATTTCACAGATGTGCCAACATGTCTGTCTTATTAAATTGGAACTTTAAGGATAGCTCTGCCTTGGACTCTGATTTAATTCTGCATGATATTTGGAACACTGACATTAGATTTATAGAGATATGTCTTTTCATTTTTCTCTCAAAACAACAACGTGAATTAGGCTGAGTTGATTGAGAATGACTGATACCAAAAACAGTATTTTCACTGACACTTCAAATATTTTATCATTTTTAAAAGTTCTTGATATTCCATCACAGGCCTATTAAATATTTCCTTATCAGAGCCCAAAGTATTACTTGAGTTAAAAAGGACAGTTTCACATGAGATTTATATCTATTAACCAAACATATGCTTCCAGGTCACTTTGAACCAAAAAACAAACACAAAAACAAGCAAACCCAAAATAGAAAGATGCCAATTTGACCTACTTATTATAAAAATTCAAATTTAATGGCCCTGGGTAAGTGTAAACCAGGGATGGATTCATCAAGCACTACTGCTGGTTCGCTTGTGGGCACATTTTGTGTGCATGCCCAGTGCAATTAAAATTGTTCTGTGCATGCACAGAACTGAAAAACAAGATGGCGGTGCCAATGGCGCCACCAGGGGAACTGGTTTGGGGGCATGGCAGGCTTGGGTCGCTGCGACCCAGGCTGCCATACCATTATCGGTTTGGCTGAACTGGGCCAAACCAGTAGGAACCCACCACTGTGGTAAACACAATATACTCATTGTCTCAGTCAAGAATACCAGTGAATGAATTTCCCCATTCCTCCAATTTAACTAAAAAAAAATTCTCCAGTTTTCTCTGAGGTTTGTTCCTTTTCTTTTACTCGTAGCTCATAGAGGACTTTTTTTTATTTAGCATATGGCAAATACATGGACTGATAGTAGTTCAAATGTTAATGTCCAGTCCATCCAGCCATTCAAGGACAGGGTGGTCTATGTTGAAAAAAATCAGGCTTTGGGCCAGTATAAGCTCTTGATGGACATTCAGACACAATATAGTGGATATTTTGTCAAGGAGCACCACAGTCACACTGAGTGGTAGAGACAAGGCCCCACTTAAACAATAAACCTTGGCAGACATCATATTGGATACAGATCCTGTTCAGAGTTGACCAATGCTGGTGAGGAAGGTCAAAACCTGGCATCTTTTCTTATTTTAACAATTCTTCCTATTACTTGCCATTAAATTTCATTTAAAAACTTTGTTTCCTATAAGCCAAAGATAAATATTAGAAAGTGAAAAGTAGCAACACTGCCACTCGGAGGTCAGAGGCTGGAGTTTTTGAAACAACGTATCTCTTCTTTTTTCCTCTTTGATCTTACTGACTTTGTAGCTGATGGGTTTGAAATTTGTTTACAGAAACTGATAAAGAGCCAAGGGCACAAATTGTTTTCGCAGGTGCTTTTGAGAAGGGGAGAGAAAGGGGAAAAAATCCAGAACCCTTCTCCTTTGAAGAGCATAAAAGAACTTGTGTTTAAGTCAACCTAAAATAAAAAAATAAAAGAGGCCTGGAAGGCTAGAGTGGCAATGGCTACTAGTTTTTCTTTTCTTTTCCTTCTTCTTTTTTGGAAACATGGATCAATATTCAGATGAGGAAACCTTAAAATCCCAAAATATTTTGTCTGGAATTCAAAATATATTGGAAGGATATGGGAGAATTGAGAAGAAGTTGGAAAAACTAGTGTTCCTCACAGCAAAGGGTGAAGGGGTTGGAGCCCCAAAAATTAAAGGGGAGAATGAAGACATAGAAGATAAAGATAAGACAATAGATGAATTTATTAATGGAGCAAATGTGGGTGAAAGTGGAATGAAGGGAATACGGAAAAGGGAATTCAACGAATTGGAGCTCTACCCCAGATTCCAAGATACAGAAGAAAAAAAGGGTAATGATGATGGATTTAAGAAGAGATTTTTTTTCAGAAGCACGATTGACAACAAAAGACAAGCTAATTTTAATAACAGCTGGAGGGCAATGAGATTACCTGAGAGATCCTTCAAGCAACAAAGTGTGGAGAGAAGTCTATAAAAACCTTATAAAGGAGATAAAAAGGAGACTGACACCACAATTGGCAAGAGAGATAAGACTGTTTTGTTACTGGAAAGATACAGGTTGACAATGAAAGTTGATAATAAAAAATTAGTTAATTTTGGTGATCAATAAGTAGGAATTTAGTAATTCTTAGATTGTTTTAGATTGTTATTAAATGTTTATTCACCAACAAATAATTAACTATAATAACAATAATGAAATGATAATGGATACAGCTTAATGATATTTACATGTATTGGCAAACTAGTAAAAGAAATTTGGATATAAATTGCAAATTGCGATCTGGGAAAAAGACCTATAAATTTTATTAACAAACTTTTATTTAGATCTTGTCATAAAGGTGTAATGTTTTTTGGGTTTGACGACAGGGGGTGGGATATAAATAGTGAATGATTTTTAGCCAATTATAATAACAACAAGGAAATGTCAATGGTTATTGTTTAATAATATATACATGCTCTGGTATTGGCCAAAGCAACTTGGATACAAACTCTAAACAGCGAGTTGGGGGGGAAAAGGAGGGGAAAGGTTTAGAAATTTTATCAATTGACTTTTACTTAGAATATGTCATAAAGGTGTAATGTTATTGGAGGATTTTTGAAATAGCTAATGAATGCCATTATGTGGTTGTGTCTTTAAGTATGAATGATTTGAGGTAAAAGCACATTCAAATAATTGTAGTCAAATGAAAATTGTGGTACATTGATAGTAATATAGACAAAGATTTTTGATTTAAAGTGTATAATGTAATATGAATTATAAGTAATTACCGTGGAAGAAATGCACGAAAGTTATCTGTAACCAATCGACACACTTTCTACAAGATGTAATGAAGGATGATTCTTTTTTGTGTTGTTGTTTAATTAAAATAAAAAAAACAAAAAAAAACCTGGCATCTTTTGTGTAGGATTATCTATGTAACTGCCTGTATCTGGGCATTCAGCAGCCAATAGAGGACAATTATCTGCATATATAGACTGACTTCTATATCTATGAAAGAACTGAAAGCTAATCACTTATTCTATTATTAAAAGAATGGACAGTCCCAGGGAGTTTCCATTGATTGCTGGTTATGATTCATTTATTGTATTGCTCTCTCAAACTAGTAATGATGTCCTAATTAAGAAATCCTGAAACCACCATAATATTTTCCCTCAAATATATCAACAAGAATTTAAATCTTTTGAATACAAATCAAATCAACAGCTCCAAATCATCCATTAAATAGTCATCTTCTTACCATGAGCCATTAAGTTATCTGCATTCTAACTCAAGAGCTTCAGACAAACTTTGAAAGTTTATAAATATTTTCCTAATTTCCAAAAATTTCTGCTGTTTTCAAAATAATTAAGAGCTTTCCATATTTTTTCATTGTCCTTACCTAGTATTTTAAATTTGCCAATATCTGGGAGATAGACCCAGCCTAACCGTATAAAAAAGTTCCTAGTCATTCTTAGGTTCCTTTGCAATTTCTGTTTTGTGTCTTGTAATCTGTGCACTGGACACTTGGGTTGTCCTATGACTAGAGGCTGAACCGGTAGTGGTGATTTGTCCTGGGTCACAGAACCAGCAGCGACCCAGGCTGGCCATGCCCCTAAACTGGTTCCCCGGTGTCTTCTGCCATTGCCAGCATGTTCTGCAGAACAATTAACAGTCAATTGTGCATGTACACACAACTGACTCGAATACCATCAGCATGCCCGGTGACATGTGATTACTTTGTTTTACTTGGCCCTCAGTCTCAATCATTGCCAGAAGAATTGCAAAGACTTCAAATTATAAATGACTAGGCATTTGTATGTTTTCACTCTGCATATAGTTGATCTTGCAACTGCTGACTGCCAGCCAAAAAACATATAGCAATCATACTGTAGCTATAAAACAGGAAAGGATTATGCTTGCACCAGTAGGAAGTTACCAGTAAGTAACCTTCTTTGTACTAATTACATGTCACTGGGCATGCTGATGGTATTCTAATCAATAAAGCATATTAGCTTTTGTACACCTTTGCAATTGCCACACATTATTACTGGCTTAAATGGAAAAACTCTACTTTATTTATGGATGAAGGTTGAGAGAAAGCAGCATCATATGGGCATGGCAAAAGTGCACTCATATTTGCGAACTGATAGGGAAGGGATATGATTCCCACATCTGCTGTCCTATAAAGATTAGAAGAATCACGATCTCCAAGTTTAAATTTAAATTGAACATTTCCTTCCATATAATGGAAATTTACATTTTTAATTTTATTTTTGCACACCTGTAAGGACTAGATAATTGGAAGGAGGGAGAGAAAAAGTAACATTCTAAAAAATCTTGCATTGGAGGGGGAGGTGTCCTGTACACTAAAACTGAGGAAACCTCTTGAAAGGGCAAAATCCAAAGTGAGTTACTGGAAATTTGCTTATGCTATCCTGGAATTTTAAAAAAAATATACAAAACTTTCAAAGATAACCATAAAAGGAAAAAGCTCAGCAAAATCAATCACATAGAATAAGTTGAGGATAACAATTATCCAGCATTAATTACAATGGAATTATGCCTTTGCCTGATTATTGTTCTCCAGATATACTACGGAACAAACAAAATGACTGACTGTTTATAAATTCCATTGAAATTTATCAACATATTGCACTTACTTGGGTGAAGGGTGCTGATAACTGTAACAAAATATGAGGTCAAATCTGAAGCTAAAAAGATCAGAGCTAAGACATTAAACCTGATGTTCAATTTTTAGAATATCAATTCCTTAAAGGATCAGGAGGTATGTATGCTCCTTCTAAATATAAATTTTAAACTTTTTTCTTATTTCAAGCATATGATACAAATAGATGAAACTGAACACACATACACATACATACATGAAGCAAATTGGTAATTTTGTGATAATAGTCAAAGAAAATTGACAAGCGTATTGGTAAGAGTCAAACATGTGATTTATTGGTGTCCCTTCTTTCAAATAGCCCAATGATGGCTAACCTTTTTTTCCTTGGGTGCTGAATTCGTGCGCATGCATGCTGTCGCACACACTCGCATGCCCACACCCATAATGCAATGCTCCTCCCACGTGCCCCCCATATATGCGCATGCGACACATGCACCCCAAGCGCTCGACCTGTGGATGCGTGCAACATCCCCCCCCTTTTGACCTCACATCCCAAAACAGCTCTGAGAGGGAGGAAAAGCCTCCCATTGAAAAGAGCGCTGAGTGGGGTAGGGAATCCTTCCTTCTCCTCCTCTTAGCGATCTTTTGCAAAGAGAGGCTTCCAAAACATTGATCTTTTGTGAAAGGAGGCTTTTCCTCCTCTCAGCGATCTTTTGTGAAAGGAGACTTCTCAAAATGGGATGCCCCCGTCTCTTTGCTTCCCTCAAACCATCTTTAGGAAAGCCTCCGGAGGATGAAAAATGGCCAAAAATGAAGGCCAAAATCAGCTGGCCAGCATGCACATGCGCACTGGAGCTGACAGGGCAATGTCACACATGCCCTAAGAATGGCATGCGGGTTTTTTTAATTAAAGAATATATAGTCTAAACTTTAACATGTTTTCCACAGCAGTTTATATAAAAAAACCCAAAAAAGTCTTTTTAAACTGACAAGTGTTCCAGGTAGAACCTGGGAGTTCTTTTCTGTGCTTTCCTATTGGAAAACATTTGGATAAAAATTGTCATCCCTTGACAGAATTCTCTTCCATTTCTCTTTGTACTACTGCTTGATTAAGTTTTATGCAAGCTGAATTAAAATTTTCACATGGATGAAAAAAGGGTTTCTGCAAAGAAGCCAAGTGTTTTGTATAACACTACTAGATTCAACAACCCATGATTCCAGAAAGCACTGTTGCGTATTGCCATCTGTTCTTTATTTTCTTTCCACTAAATTATGAAATAAGAGTTTTAACAAAAGCTAGACTAACAAACTGTAATATTGTGCCTTCAGCTAAATAATTACTAAATATTATGATAACGTATATCAGCTATGGCATGCAAATTTGTTATTTCTAATCTAAACAAAAAGAGCTGAAGATGGTAGTAAATTGATGGTAGATGGGAAAATGCATTACCAGGAACTAAATTGTTTCAAATAACTTCTCCCATTTGAATATAGGCATCCTGTCAGCCAGCAGAGGAACTGGATTAGATAGGACTTTCTTATCCACATAGTTTTACAGTATATTCTCAAAATATTTATTAAAATAATCTGCTTAAATTTCTAATCCAAAATCCTAGTTAAATAATAAACTCAAGTTTGTTTTTCTGATGAAAGACCGTGTGTATGAGAGAGACAGAGAGACAGAGAGGCAGAGAAAGATCTTTGGTAAGCTGAAACAGAAAAGAGTGGGTTCCACTTTGACTGGAATGTCAAAGATACCTTTCTTAAAGCCTGCAAAGTTCCATCCATTTTTTTATGTCTTAAAAAAAGATTATTTTAATTAAAACCTTTGCTTGCTGCAAAGGAAAACTAATTACATTTATTTATTCATTCATTATGCTTATATCCTATCTTTCCTTTTTGAAATATTCCATTGGACCTCAAATACATCTATAGTATATGTATGTATGTATGTATTATGTGTATTTACTTGTCTTTGTCTCTGAAATGTAAATGTAGCCCATTTCTTGCCAAGAAAATTAACAAAACTAAGTAGAGAGAAGTACCCTGCAAAGAAAGTGCAAAGTAATAAGAAAGTAGTATCCCTGCAATTAATTATGTGCCTTTTTGTAAAATTCTGTGAGAATAGATGAGGCGAAGACAGCTGAAAGGGCGACATGCCAACGTCAGCGGCAACCTGTCACTATAGTGAACTAAGATAGCCGCTGATGTAAGCATGGCTTTTAACAGCTGCAAACGCATGCGCTTCACAGCTGCGCCAGTGCCAAGCTGCCAATTGTTCAAGCAACCGATGGAGCAGCTCGGCTAGTGACGCCTTATAAGGTAAAAATGGTGCATAGAAATTCAAGAGGCCAAGGAATGCCTGCAGCTCCGCCTTAGAGGTAGGAGTGGGGGCGTTAATGATGGTTATATGCTTGGAGGGAGTAGGGTGGATGCCCTGGGCATCCACAAGGAAGCCCAGGAATTCCACCCATGGCACAGCAAAGAAGCATTTGCTGCGCTTCAATTTTAAGCCTGCACCCTGAAACGGTGGAGAAAGAACGTTGTTTCTTACCTGGACATTTCTTTTCTGCAGTGAAGGCGGGAGGGGCTACAGCTGGGTTTAATCACAGCCTGATTGGTCCAGACACTGAGGGAATTTTCTTAAAGACACCATCCTTCCCTACTGGCTTCCAGTTTCCTTGAGGTCGAATGGAGAAGCTGTAAATCTTATGTAAGGCAAAACAACCGGAGGTGTAAATATACCCTCACTGGGCCTAACTGAACTTACTAGGGCGGGATGTAGCCCCTCCCACCTTCACTGAAGAAAAGAAACGTTCAGGTAAGGACCAATGTTCTTTTTCCTGCAGCTCGGCGGGAGGGGCTACAGCTGGGACATACCCAAGCTAAGTCCCAGGGTGGATGAAGATCCCTGGAGAGGGGTAGTCACCACCTGTTGAAGAACTCAACGTGCGAAAGATTCGTCCGCTGAGGTGAAACGGTCCAAACAATAGTATCGGATAAAGGGCATTGGGGAAGCCCAGGTGGCCACCCTGCAAATGTCCTCCAGGGGAGCCCTAGTGGCCCACGTGGCCGTGGTAGCAGCACTTTGGGTGGAATAGGCTGTGATCTCTTGGGGAGGAGTCTTCCTTGAGGCTAAATACACCTCACTAATGGCCTGTCTCAACCATCTACCAATGGTGGTAGACGAAACTCTAGCACCCATTGTGCTGGACTGAAAGGATAGAATGAGTGCCTCTGACCGGCGGAAGGAGGATGTGGGTCTAAGGTAGATGTGCAAAGCGCGTCGTACATCCAGCCGGTGCCACAGGTGTTCCCTCTCATGTGAAGGATAGGGGCAGAAGTTAGGGAGTAAGATTTCCTGTGACCTATGAAACAGGGAGTTGACCTTCGGGATGAAGGTTGGATCTGATCTAAGGATGACCCTGTCTTGGTGGAAGTGGCAAAGGTCGTCCTTGGACGACAATGCTCCCAACTCTGATATGCGTCGAGCTGAGGTAACAGCGATGAGAAAGGCTACCTTCAAGGTGAGGAATCTGAGGTGAACTGTCCTCAACGGTTTGAAGGGAGTGCCCGTGAGGGCCCTGAGCACAGTAGAGAGGTCCCGTGTCAGAAAACGATGGATAGGAGGGGGACGCAAGTTCGCCACCCCTCTGAGGAACCGTTTTACTAAGGGAACCTGGGACAAAGAAAAATGACCATCCCCTGCCAGAACAGAGGAGAGGGCAGCCACTTGCCTACGTAGGGTGTTATGGGAAAGGCCATGATCTAGGCCGTGTTGAAGGAACTCAAGGACCTGGGCCACTGAGGCATGAGCCGGAGAGAGATTGATTCTTGCACCAGGAGGTGAACGCCGACCACGTGGCATTATATATCCATGTGGTCGACGGTCGCCTGGCTGCTTGAATGGTGGAGATAATCTTGGCCAAGAGATGTGCCTCCCTCAGGAGGGACCACTCAAGTGCCCGGTGGTCAGTTGCAGCCACTGGGGCTCAGATGAAAGAGGACCCCCTGGCACAGGGCGATCTCCTGCTGAGGAATCCTCCACAGGGCAGAGATGGACAGTTGAAGGAGGTCTGCAAACGAAGGCCATCTCAGCCAATATGGGGCTACTAGGATGATGTGAGCTCTCTCTATCATTATGTTCCTCAGGGTCCCCTGGAACAGAGGGAGAGGGAGAAAGGCATAAAGGAGGCCAGGAGGCCATGGACTTCTGAGCGTGTCTGCCCTTTCCACATTGAGTGCTGGGAAGCGGGAGAAGAACTGGGGCAGTTGGGCATTGGTCGGGCTCACGAACAAGTCCACCAATGGGTTGCCGAAGCGGTGACAAATCATGTGGAAGAGCTCTGGAAACAGCTGCCACTCACCGAGATCGATGGTCGCCCGACTCAGCCAATCGGCCTGATGATTGGCAACGCCCGAGATGTGAACCTGAGGTCAGGTTCTTCTCCACCCAGAGTCCAAGCCTCTGAGCTTCCAGCCAGAGACATTTGGAGTGGATCCCCCTTGGTGGTTTATGTGCACCTTCGTGGCTACATTGTCCGTCAAGAGGACATGGTGGTTGGCAATCGAGTCTCAAAATTGCAAGAGTGCAAGGCGGACTGCCTTCAGCTCCAGCCAGTTGATATTGTGGCGAAGGTCCGATTTCGTACAATGACCCTGCACCAGACTGAATTCCTTCAAGGCCCCCCCAGCCATAAAGGCTCATGTCCGTGGTGACAGTAATGCGATCCGGTTCCCAAATGTCGGAACTGTGAAGTAGGGCTGGAGATATTCACCACCTCAGAGACCAGCGGAGATCAGGAGGCAGTCTGACTAAACGCAAGGAATTGCTCATGCGATGACGTTGGTAGGGGATGAACAGCCATTGAAGCGTCCAAGAGTGGAGACACACCCAGGGAACTATTCCTATGTATGACACCATCTTGCCCAGGAGATGGGCCAAGGTCAGGATGGAAACTGACCGACTTGCACGGACATGGCGTGGCAAGGATTGGAGACTTTTGAGACATTCGAACAAGTCCTGCCATAGAGTCACTGTTCCTAAATGTTGAATTCTTGTCAAGGGAGAGAGATGACTTTTGGGGAAGTTGACAGAAAACCCCAGGGAATGAAGAGGTTGGATGGTCAGTTTGAGGTCATGGACAGCTTGCGTGTGGGATTGGGCCAGGAGGAGCACATCGTCCAGGTAACAATGGAGTCTCACTGGATGGGAACGCAGGTGAGCCGCCAGAGCTGCTAGGACCTTTGTGAACGTGTGCGGGGCAGAGGCTAGACCGAATGGGAGCGCCCTGTATTGTGGGAGAAGCGGAGGAATCTGCAATAGGCTGGCAGTATAGGGATGTGTAGATATGCTTCCGTTGAATCTATTGAAGCCATGAAGTCGCCCCACCGAATGCCCAGGAGGATAGACCTGAGGCCTCTGTTGATCATTGACTTATAGTCGGTGTAGATCCTGATGGACCCATCGGCCTTAATGAGGACCACAATTAGGGTCTCCCATGTGGAATAGTCGACGGGTTCCAGGATGCCCTGCGCCAAGAGCTTGTTGAGCTCAGCGTCAACTTTTGGCCTCAAGGCAAATGGCACCCTGCGAGCTTTGAGCTGGATAGGGGCAACTGGGGGGTCTAGGTTAAGGGAGATAGGGGTTCTCCTATAGTGGCCTAGCTTACCATCAAAGACGTCAGCACTGTAGTAGTGGTCTGGTGAACACCCAAGAGGGAGAGTGAACCAATCAAGGGCCAGCATGGGCTTCCCCACAACTAGAACAGGTAGTCTACTGTGGAATTGGCCATAGTCCACCCAGACAGCCATACTACCCAGGGTAGGAATCTCAGTCCCCTGGTAGTCTCTTAGGGTGGTGTCTGCAGGGGTCAGCTGGCCGCGGATCACAGCTTGGCACAGGTGGGTCAGGGTGTTCCAGGAGAGAAGGGATCTGGAGGATCCTGAGACCACCTCCATGGAGCAGGGAGCGGCTTCAATGTGGAGCGCGACAGTTATTTTTTTTAGCATTAGCTGATGCCTTGCTGACCGATGCTGCTGGAAGGTCTTGCTTCCGATTGACAGTGAAGCAATCATTTCTGGCCGGTTGAGGGTGGCATTGCAGGCGGTCCCTGCTAGGACCCTAGTCAGTGGAGACTGGCGGTGGCAGGGTGGCATGGCAGACATGGGCAAGGTGCCCCTTTTTATTGCAGCGGCGGCAAACCACTGCTTTAAAAGAACAGGCTGTGCAGGCATGGTTGTTGCCACAGCCCAGGCATTGCCCAGCAGATTGCCTGGCAGTAGCTGGGGTGGTCATCTTTATGGGCTGTGCTCTGAGACAATTGACCTGATCCTCCTCAAGGTCATCTAGAGGTGCCTGTTCGTTGATGAGGCAGATGCGCGGCTGAGGGGAGGCCAGCTGCCGAAAGTGTTGTATTTTGGCAGTGGACCATTCAGAAAGTTCCGAAGCCCTGGCTTTGTTCACTGCTGTTTGCAGTGATGTCTAACTGGGCTAGCAGCCTCCACTTGAGGAGGATGTCACGGACTCCACAGATGAATTGCTCCACCAGTGAGTCGTCCAAATCGAGGAACTCTCATTGTATGAAGCGATTGCAGAAACTTGCTGACCATCTCTGAGTCCTTTTGGACACACTGGTGGAACGCATAGTGGCAGACTATGCATGACAGGATTGGCGCGTAGTGGTTTTTCAATTTAGTGATCAGCGTGTCCCACGATAATGCATGGACCGGCGGGGAAATGCCAGAGCTCTTGCGGTGTTAAACATTTCCGGCCCGCAAGAGCTGAGGAAAAATCCACATTTTCTGTCTTCTGGTAGCTGGTGATAGTTATTTGCTATCAAAAAGCACTCAAAGTGTTCAAGAAATCTGCCCCACGACTCTGTAGCAGAGCCGAACGGCGCAAAATGTGGCAGGAAAACCATAGCCAAACCAGCTGAGGAGAAAAATCCTCTCAGGAAGAAGAGAAATTAAAACTTTCCTCTTCTTTTCTATAGCTGATCGAGTGGGTTGCCTCTCAGGATCCCACCTTCGTCGCCAGTGTAAAATACTGTGAGAATAGATGAGGCGAAGATAGCTGAGGCAACGATGAACAGCGTTTATTAACGAAAAGCAGGTAAACTCAACTATATACAAAATCAGCACCATGCCCTGCTTATCAGCTATTTATACTGGAGCTGTCAAGCAGGGCAGCCAATAGCAAACAGTAGAAAAGCCTGCTTCCAGCCAGGCGCACCTCAGCCAATAGGCGCGAGCCTTTGTTTGCCGGGCTGTCAGTCGTATGTCAAGGACTTGCGGTCGGTCGTAAGTCGAGGACCAACGGCCAGTTGCAAGTCGAGGACATAACACTTTTGGCAGCCATCTTGTTAATAGGCAATCTCCACGAGCAGTTCTTTTGTGAAAATTTCTACAATATTTACAATTCCAAATAAGTTCAATGAGCCCCAAAAGGTTGGAGATTTATGATACAATACCAGTACAAACTGATTACATAAAACTGCACTACATTAAATAAGTCATTCTGATTTTTCATTTTATTATCCTGAAAAAAATTCTGGTGCAGTTAAATGAGCATAAATATTAACAAATTTAGTAGCTATGTTAATGAAAAAAATAAAGGTAAAATGAATGATTTAGAAAAGGATGTTTCATTGGATCTATAAAACAAATCGACTGAGGCTTTACAATTTAAAGGGGAAATACAAATGACAAACCAAGAGAGTGACCTGGTTAATTTTTTCCTACTTCCCACTCTTTACAAAAGCCTTGAAGGCCTTGAAAGACACTCTGCATTGGGACAAAGAAGAGATGAAGAGAAATCAAATCCTACATTAATATCTGAATGAACCTAAGATTAAGCTGGTTAGAAGTAAAAGGAAAAATATAAAGCTGTTAGTTTGATCAAAGTTTTATATTGTTAATTCTGACCATCATTTTGGAACTTTCTTCTCACACCAGGACTAAAAAGATAATGTTTTAGGGATTTATTTATAGATAAGAGATGGGGATGGGATTAAGAGACAAATGAAAGTTTATAGAGTTTGGGGAGTTATTAAAATTGTTTATATTTGTTGTTATGAAGGTAGAAATCATTTCTTTATTCTTACTTTTCATTTTCTTCTCTTTTTTTGCCTTGCACTTTTAGTGCTTTTCTTTTCTACTTTTAAGTTTAGTTTGCATTTCATTTTATTATTACAATTCTTAATAAAATTTATATACAAAAAAGAGGGATAAGCAAACTTTTGATTGAACTGTTGTATACAGTTTTTGTTGCTGCTTTAATCCAATGGAAGTGGCATGTAAATAAGGAGTTAAATGACCTGGAACTGAACCTATGAGAATTAGAAACTTCAGCAAGACCAAATAACTAGAGTGAGAAAAGAAGTCTTTTTTATGCAAAACTTTCTTGCTAAGCTGTTAATTAAAATGAATGGATATCAAACTCAAAGAAAGCGAGTAAACAAATACCCTGCAACTTGCACACCAAAATATGTTCAATGGAGGATATAATGCCCATGCTCATTAGTCAACTTGTTTATACAGTGTGCTATTTTCTCAGTCATTCTTATTTAGCAACAAAACTATGGATAGCAACTTATGTTACCTCTGCTGAAATAGAATGACCCATTGTTATCTATTTAAGAAATAGTTGAAAAAGCATAGAAAGAAAAGGTATGAAGACTAGGCTGAAACATTCTAGATTGCAAAAATTCAGGCAAACATAAGAAGGCTACAAAGAGATTATAAAATGTTCGCCACATGAAAAAGATTTAAGCTAGTTTCAGACTCTAAGAAGTAACGCAACTCTCCCACACCTACTATTGAAACAATCTTCTACTTTTGCATTAATCAACACATTTTTTCTTTATAGATGGAAAATACTATGATTGTATTGGTGGCGCAGTGGTTACAATGCACTACTGTGGCCATCTGCTGACTGCCAGCTGCCAGCAATTTAACAGTTCAAGTCTCACCGGTTCAAGGTTGACTCAACCACCCATCCTTCCGAGGTCGGTAAAATGAGGACCCAGGTTGTTGGGAGCAATATGCTAACACTGTAAACCACTTAGAGAGGGCTGTAAAGCAATGTACAACTGTATTGCCTAAGTGCTATTGCTAAGTGCTATTGCTATTGTTCAAAAATTGCCAATCTGCTTGAGGGCCAGGTCCTATGTCATACTGCAGCTTGCTTGATGGAATTCCCAGAGATATAAGTAGATGAATGGATAGATGGAGGGAGGGAGGGAGGCAGGCAGGCAGGCAGGCAGGCAGGCAGACGATAGATGCTTAAAGCAGTACTGACAAGTTTATTTGATTCATGCTTCCCTGCAAATTCTCCAATGAACCAAAAACCTAATTCTATGAAAATGTAAGTTGGAGAGAAGAATATATAAACAGTAGAGAAAAGAGTATATAAAGTGCAGACAAAGTGACAGGGTGAGTTCCCGTCATTTGCTCCAGCTCCTTCCCACCTAGCATTTTGAAAGCATGTAACGTAAAGGTAAAGGTAATGTTCCCCTCAACTCTAGGGGGCGGTGTTCATCTCCATTTCAAAGCCGAAGAGCCAGTGCTATCCAAAGACATCTCCATGGTCATGGGGCTGGCATGACTAAACGCCGAAGGTGCACAGAGCGCTGTAACCTTCCCACCAAAGGTGGTTCCTATTTCTCTACTTGCATTTTTACATGCTTTCAAACTGCTAGTTGGCAGAAGCTGGGACAAGTAATGGGAGCTCTAGGGATTCGAACCATCGAATTTCTCATCTTTCTGATTGACAAGCTCAGCATCTCAGCTACTGAGCCCATGAAAGCATGTAAATGCTAGTAGATAATAAGTACCAATTCGGTGGACACACTAACAGGACATGAAAGGAACACATAACTGTGATCTTCTAGTCTAGTTCCTTCTCTACTTTTTGGATAGCAAAGTTTGTCAGGAACCTATTTGATCTTCCTCTTGCTGCAGAGTTTCTTTCCCAGTTTATGTCAGTCATTTATGTCAGAGGTCCCCCTGGGCCATATCCCACTAGCGGGCCATGGCCCATTCGAAATCTGGCTGTGCAAGTGATGGGCACACATGCAGCTCCAATTTTGCAAGCTGGGGGCACTCGCGATTACGTGGAAAGCTCCATTTGTGCAATCAGAGGATGTAAATGCCCACCACTTGTGCAAATAGAGCTGCATGTGCTTGTGCAGCTCATGCACCTGCCACTCACACAGAAACCATACCTCTCCCTCCCCCAGGCCGCCAAACCAGAAAGTTTGGACATTGCTGATTTATGTAATTAAAATTCCCCATTACTACAGTAGTGTGTTTCCTGCACACCTCATTTAATTTATTGGAAATAGGGGAGGAAGGTATGGGTTGGAAGAGCCTTCAGAACCTGCTTCAGACTGCTATTCAGGAGTTCTGCAGGATGCATCCACTCCTGGTCACCATTTTCAACATTTGGACTGTCATACTTGTCAACATAGATAAGAGACTGATAAATTTCACTAGCAAAGAAAGCCCAATTCATATTGGTTGTAGATGTTTATGGTCCCAAGAAGAAGTTAAAGAAGGCAACATCTAAAGAGAGAAAGAGAAGCAGATATATGAGGCTGTGTCTTTGAGTCTTATTAGCAAAACCGGGGAAGAGCTGGATTGTTTGAATATTCACAATGATGCTGAATGGCATTGCTCCAATAAGGAACCCTTTTCTGCTGTTGGGTGAAAGGAAGGGAGCCCAATTAGACCTCTCCATCCTTGTCATTCTGACAGTTATTTGACATGTTTTCATATGACATCCAGCAGCTATACTGATATTGACTTCTTAACAAAAGCAGTAATGCCAGGCTGTCCATAGAAGAGAGAGGAGGGGAGGTCCTATTAGGAAATCCTTCGGAATCAGCTTCTTGAACTCAAGACCAACAACTATGCTAGCACAAGAATAACTACATACCATTGAACGACTGGGTTCTAATAAAATATTGTGAAGTACAGATTTCAATTTCAATTTCAATTTATTTGTGCTTCTAGACCGCCCCCTCTCCCAGAAGGGACTCGGGGCGGTGTACAGTCCATAGAGAATATCACAAAAATACAATAAAAAATTAAATATGTACAGTTTGGAGGAGGTTAAAATGCAATTAAAAGAACTGTACAAAGCTGAATAAATATAATTTTTTAAAATCCCTAAAACAGACACAACAGATTAAAAAACCCTAAAATAACCAGATAATAATACATTTGCCAGGAGGGACAGTTGTAATTATGCCAGGCCTGCTAATCGGAACAGGTGAGTCTTCAATTTTTGCCGGAAGGAGCGGAGGTCAGAAGTGGTTCTAATGTCGGGGGGGAGGTCATTCCAGAGGGTTGGGCCCATCACAGAGAAGGCCCTACTCCTTGGTGTCGCCCGTTGGCATTGCCTAGTGGACGGCACCAGGAGAAGTCCCTCCCTGTGTGAGCGAATTGGCCGCAGGGATGTATGTGGGAGGATGCGATCCCGCAAGTAACTAGGTCCCGTGCCATGGAGCGCTTTAAAGATGGTAATCAGCACCTTGAAACGCACCCGAAAAACCACAGGTAGCCAGTGCAGCTCGCGCAGGAGAGGTGTTACGTGGGAGTACCTCGTACTCCCCATCACAGCCCGCGCGGCTGCGTTCTGAACCAACTGCAGTCTCCGGGCGCGTCCCAAGGGCAGCCCCATGTAGAGAATTAACCCTAAGAAATTAATAGGAATTTAATGAACATCTAATGAAGTTAGACATGCCAAAGCACCAAGAATATGAGTTTTCCTTGTATTGACATCAAAGTTCATTTTTGTCATTATATCAAATAATGGTTTTTATATTGGTCAGTATTGCCCTCATAAGTACATATTTTTGTGGGTTCCATGGGATAGTTTGATAAGAAACTTCAGTATCAAGACTGATTAATGGGAAATCTTCCTCCATCTCTAACCAGCCACAAAATTGTCTGATGGTTTAAAAAAATCAAAGAAAGAACAATAAAGCACTTGGTGTGGTAAGAAGCATTAATGTATTTATCACTTCTAGTTATATTAGTTTAGAGGAAATGGAATTTGAAGATGACCAAGCATTTAATATCAGTATTGGAAAACAATACCTCATTTTCACTCCCCTATTTGAATCATCACTCTCCTAAAACCAAATCTGACTGGTTGTAATCATACATTCAGTATGGAATTTTCAAGTGCAATTCTTTCATATTTACTCAAACATTCATTAATCCCAGATAAATGGGTAAATATCTGTAACCTTAATGCAAGTTAATTAACATTTTACTATGCAATACTATAAATAAAATGGAATCTTATTACAATTTCCATATGTGGTCTGCTTTTGAACTGAAAAACTTATTAAGGCCTGTCAGTGATAAACACAAAGAAATGGGTAAATTTAATCTCAGTTACCTTGACTAAATATTGGGAAAGAAAAAAAAAGGAAGAAGAAAAATATGGGCAATTGAAATTCAAAACTCATTTGTGGAAAAACAATTAATTCTGAAGTCTGTTCTGACCCAGTGGTGTAGCATGCACATAAATCCTTGTCTATCAGCCATCAACACCTAAGGCAGCAGAATACTGAAATGACTCCTTAGTCTAGCTGAAGCAATGCTGAAAAGATTAGGTATGCATGAGGTAATATCAGGAACCCCTTGAAGTCTGAAACTAATAACTATTCAGCTCTTGCTCCTTAAATCCGATCCTCTTAGCAATGTTTTGAAATGCTTAATTATTATATTCAGACTAATCGCTTTTTACAGTGTTTTCCCCCCTCCATGGTTTTGTTACATTATTAAGCAACTACTTAACCTCTTTTTGTTTATGCATATTGATTGTAAAAAATGTACTTTGGGATGCTTTGGAATAAATAATGCTTTCTGGTGTGGTACTTTATTTTTAACTATTTTCTGTGGAAAGGAAAAAGGTTTTGAGCATAAGCCTTCATCTGCTGTGAAGTAGACTGTCTCAGATTCAGGTTTATCAAATCAGTGAGAACTTATTTTGAGAAAGCTTTTTACAGAAGCAAGAATCGATGCAACACTTGCTTCCACAGTGCATTACAAATGCATAAGGTAAAATACAAAAGTATGACAGAAATAAAACTTTTAGAACAAGTCAGCAAGAACTTTAAATTTCTCTGCTGTGCAATATTTCATGAAAAAGACAGCAGAATTCATGTTAACTTGAATGCTTGTACAGCATGCATGGTTATTCAAACATACAGTAGTTTTACGACAATATCAAATTATCCAATGCCTATATTCTTTTCTGTGAATTCAGGCCAATTTTTCAAATTTTTATGGAAACAACATTAAACTAAATAAAATTGAAAGCTTGCCTCTAGAACCAACCTTTGAAGTAATTTTAGGATGGTAATACCTCTTAATCAATTGAAAAATCTGCCTAGAACCATGGTAGGGGTATTACCCCCCCCCCACCTGAAAGTTTATAGAGGGAGACTGAATATTCACCAATCAGAGAGGACTTTGTAAATCCCTGAGCAGAAAGTTGGACTTGATGACTTTCTATGGTTTTCTAATTGTTTTGGCTGTTTTAAAAATTCTGAAATGGTTGCTCAGATAGATTGAAAAATAGGATAGCAAAGTGATCTTGAGAGCCAGTTTGGTAATCAGGTCTAAGGCACAAGGTTAAAAACTGGAAGACTGTAAGGTGATGGTTTCCTTTGACTTACAGGGTGAATTTATCTACATTGCTGCAATTTTCTAGTCCTGAAAAAATGGTGAAGAGTGATCTGTAAGGCAGCAATTTATTGCCTGTATATTTTGTATTGATATGATTGTATGTGCCTTTAAGCCAATTTTTGGCTCCCGATGACTGCTTGGACAAATTAAATAGATGTAAAATAGCTAATAATCTGGCTACATGCTATCAGAAAAAAGCCAAACATTTAATCCTATTTAAAGACACATTCAATGTTTAATTATCTCAGAATTACACTGTGTTAATATAATTTTCAATTTGTCAAAAAATTATTTTATTAAAAATATTCCTGGTGTCCCCTGCCACCTGCCTTAAATAAACAGGTACAAGTCAGTTATTTAAAAAATTCCCACAATCTTCTTTAAACCTCAATACAAAATAAATCTAGGTCCTGTTTCATCATACCTGAGCATAGTTGGAAAGTAAATGATTACTCCTAAGGAATCATCAAATTGATTCACAATGAGGAAGGTCAGCAATGGAGAGTGAACTCAAAATAGGGCCCTATTTATTAGTTTTCACAAAGTTATTGCCTGAAATAGCTTTAAAGCTATGGACAGTTTTATAAAATATACTTTGATGCAAGTAAAATTATGATTCCTCTGTATACTAAAGCAAAACCTTACACACAAAATAACAATGTGCAAAACTGCAAAATACAATTACCGCAATTGAGGCAGCCATTGTTTTACCTCAGCAAATTCCTTTTTGTAAGTTATATGGAAATGAAGCAAGTACGTTTCAACTATGCTTCACCTGCCTTAATTCTGATATAATAAGTGAAAAAATGTTGGCTTTGAAAGATCAAAATAAATAACATTGCTGTTAACAGATACAGATTTCAAATGAGAACAAGTGAAACTAAGCAGCTTGAGAAGATATTTTTTAAAAATCAGAGTTACTTCTGTACCTGAACAACACACTTTCGGCTTCTGTTTAATGACTAAAACCTTGTTAATGCTGCATGGCTCACAGAGAACTATTCAGTAATAATAGTGATTCCAAATACTTCTCAAAAGCACACCAAGGAGACATAACTTTGCTCTATTAAATTGGGTGGAAGGTAACTGGAACTTGATTTCAAACCTAGGCTTCAAATGTCGCTGTTATACATACACACATCTACTATGTGTAAATAATATTAGGCGTCTCCCCTCCTGTTTTCCAAAGTGAAGTGCCACTTTTAAATATTTCCACTTTACTTGCTTTGAATTGCCAGAGATCAAATGAGTCAATTAAATGCTGTGTCTTTTTTCTTCAGAGGAAAGATGAAAGTAATTTGCAGCTCAGTGCATGTTTCCTCATCAGGACAGTAAGGACAGGGCTAATTATTGCAGGAAAACAATATGCTCATATACTGTAGATAGGCCAGTTTGCTTGCTATTCTGATTTAAAAACAGGAAAATGAGGGTCCCAAGTCTTCTTTCCTTTCCATTTACTGAAGATGGAGAACTCCAAACATTAAAATGATCATCTGCTGCTTTAAACATTAAACTTCATAAATATTCTCCCAAAATTGGATCATTTATTTGTTGTCCCTTTGATCAATATAGGCTTTTGGTGTCAATATGTTGAATTAAAATGAACAGGTTCATGCATAAAAAGCCAAGGAATCAGGGATGAGTAGATAACATTCTGTACAATTAGATGATTACACTATCAGTAAGGTTAAAATTGATCTAATCCTTACTGAGTATAGATAATGCACAAGTACACCTGAATTTCCTCTTTTTTAGCATGTCCCCTTTTGACAATCTGAGTGAAAAGACTGAACCAGCAACTTTACCCTAGAAGTTCTCATTACAAGATTTTAAGAATCTGAGTATGTAACACATTCTTTTATCCAGATCTTTGCTTTGGATAGAAACCATCTCTTGAATAGATGAATTAGAGAATATTCATTTTCTGCTCCTATCAGTATTAACAAGGAAGTTTTGAAGTGAAAGTATAATTACTTGTTTTAAGATATTGGTTATTAAGCAACTGGCAAGTCTGTTGTTCTTACTAATGTTTTCAGTTTACTCTTCCCATAATTACAGATAAAAACATTTATTCACAGATTAACCAAGTTGGAAGAGACCTTGTAGGCTACTAAGGTGACCAACTTTTTTACAATGAAAAGGAGGACAAAACACGTTCTATTGTCCAAAGGTCAACTAGTCCAACCCTTTGCCCAAGCAGGAGACCTTACACCATTTCTGACAAATGGTAGTTCAATCTTTTCTTGAAATCCTCCAGTGATAAAGCTTCTACAACTTCCGAAGGCAAACTATTCCATTGGTTGATGGTTCTGTCAGAAAGTTTCGCCTTTCTTCTAGGTTCAATCTCTCCTTGATCAATTTCCATCCATTATTCCTTGTCTAGCCTCTTGGTGCCTTGGAAAAATAGCTTGACCCCCTCCTCTCTGTCACAGCCCCTCAAATATGGGAACACTGCTATCATGACTCCCCTGGTACTTCTCTTCACTTGACTAGCCATGCCCAGTTTCCGTAACCGTGCTTCATATGTTTTAGTCTCCAGTCCCCTAATCATCCTGGTTGCTCTTCTCTGCACTTTTTCTAGAGTCTCAACATCTTTTTTGTGACCAAAACTGGATACAATATTCTAGGTGTGGTCTTACTAAGGCTTTATAGAGTGGTATTAGTACCTCACTTGATCTTGATTCTATCCCTCTGGTAATGCGATTTAGGATTTCATTGGCTTTTTTGGCTGCCGCTGCACACTACCGGCTCATATTTAACTGGTTGTCCACTAAGACTCCAAGATTCCTCTCACAGATACTGCTATTAAGCCTGGTTTCACCCAGTCTACATGTGTACTTTTGTTTTTTCTTACCTAAGTGTAAGACTTTACTTTTCTCTACATTGAATTTCATTTTGTTAGATAGGGCCCAGTGTTCATCTGGATCTTGAGCCTATCTTCTAGGGTGTTAGCTATTCCTGCCAGTTTAGTATTATCTGCAAATTTGGTAAGTTCCCCTTCTAATCCCTCATCTAAGTCATTTATGAAGATATTGAAGAGTACTGTGCCTAAGACGGAACCTTGTCGTACCCACTGCTTACTTCCCTCCATGTAGATGTAGACCCATTAAGGATCACTTGTTGAGTACAGTTTTCAGCCAGTTACGAATCCATCTGGTGGTGATACTATCTATCCCACTTTTTTCTAGCTTACCAAGAAATAGGTTGTGATCTACTATCTCAAATGCCTTGCTGAAGTCTAAATATATTATGTCCAGAGTATTTCACTGGTCTACTAACTTAGTCACTATGTTGAAAAATGAAATAAGATTGGTTTGGCATGATAAAATAACAGATGAAAGTATTTAGCCTGAATATTGTTCAAGATGAGGCTAGGCAGGGATTTTTATTTTGAATTCTGCCATTTAACTGGAACGGGATTTGTTGGGCTGGACAGAACGGTCTCCATACCCAGTTTTGCAAGTTTGTGAATTTCAGTAACATTTCTAAAGACATTTCAACAACTGTAGTTAAACTGTATATGTCATGCAGGCCCAAGATAGAAACATATTAGAAAAGTAATAGCCAAAAAGTAATAGTCAAAAGTCCAAGTTCTGTTATCGTGCTTCAGATTTTTTTTTCAAGATACCCTTCTTCCCAATCTACTTTCATACCATAGTTAAGAACCTGTGTTGCATAATAGCACTGTATTTCACAAACCTATTTAGTCATTAACATCTCAAACCTTCAAACATGTTGACAGAATACCATCCCCTCCCAGCCGCCACTGCTTGGAGCTCGCCCCGCCTTTCTGCCTGCCACCTCTTGGAGCTCGCCCACTGCCACTTGGAGCTCACCCATCACCACCACCTCACCTGCCGCCGCTTGAAGCTGACCTTTCTCTCACTGCCGCCACCCCCTCCCGCCCACTTCTTGGAGGTCGCCTGCCGCCACCGCAAACAAAAAGTAATAAGCATAAAATGGAAAGAGGGACACATAACTAAGGCAGAACTCTAGCGGATAGCCCACATCTGCATAGATGAAGTCAGGTTCAGAATGAGCTAAGATTTGCAACAAATGTCAAAGATAATTTAAAAAAAGTTTCAAGAACAAGAAAAAAGTCAAGGAAACAATTGGTCCACTAAAGAGAAAAGATGGCAAGGAAGTAACAGGCAGTAGAGAGAAAGCAGAGTTGCTTAACTCATTCTTTTTTTTAATTGTTTTAATTAGACAAATAACACACACACAAAACACTCTTCAATACAACTGCCAGCTAGCATGTCAATTGGTTACATTTGAGTTCCGTGCATTACTACAATCATTCTTTATACTTCATTCACATTAAATTGTGCATTTTAAATCAAAAACGATACCCACATTCTCCTTTAGCTACATTTGTTTTGAGAGTACTTTTATCAAGAGACATTCGTATTTATATTATTCAATGGATAAACATTTTAACAACCATCTATGAGAGCTACCACATTCTGTTTATTTATCGCCTAGGATTCCTATTTCTTTCCTCCATCCACCTATACCATTTATTCTATATCTGATAGAATTCTGATTCTTCTTTTCCCTGGATTTCTTTAGTTAATTTGTCCATTTCGGCACAGTCCATCACCTTTCTTATTATTTCCTCTTCGCTTGGGGTTAGCTTGTTTTTCCATTTCTGGGCATAGGCAATCCTTGCCGCCGTTATTATATGCAATATTAAGTACTGGATTTCTTTTTTGTATTTTGTAGGCAGTAATCCTAATAAGAAAATTTCCGGTTTCCAATCTATTTTAAATCCCGTTATTGCCTCCAGCCAATTTGGATCTTTTTCCAAAACTTTTTAGCCTCCTCACAGGTCCACCATAGATGATAGTATGTTCCATGTATTGATTCGCATTTCCAAAATTTTGGGGATGTATTTGCCGATATTTTGGCTAACCTTGTTGGTGCTAGGTGCCATCTGTAAAACATTTTATACTGGTTTTCCTTATATGCGACCGAGAGTGTCATTTTTAAGTTTGTTCCCCAAAATTTTTCCCATTTGTCTAATTCAATGTTGTGTCCAAAGTTCTGTGCCCATTTTATCATTTGTTCTTTCACAATTTC
The DNA here is from genome assembly GCF_964273705.1 of Natrix helvetica. Lineage (NCBI taxonomy): Eukaryota > Metazoa > Chordata > Lepidosauria > Squamata > Natricidae > Natrix > Natrix helvetica. Next base: position 187,532,673 of record NC_138548.1, read on the forward strand.
CTCTTCCATTTCGTATTTCAGGAGAAATTTGTAAATTCTCCCTGTCAATTTTCTATCTGGGCTTTGGATGATTTTATCCAATTCGTGTGATTCTGTTTCCATGTCATATAATTTGGTATCATTATTGTATTTAGTTTTGATTTGAAAGTAGGTTAACCAGTCCACTTTCATGTTCCGTTCTGCCAATTCTTCAACTGTTTTTAAGTTTCCCTGTCTATCAATTAAGTCTCTATATCTTAGTATTTTGTTCCAATCTATAAAATTTGGATGAGTCGTCCTTTCTGTTGGTGACAGCCAATTCGGGATTTTCACGTAATGGATTGCTTAACTCATTCTTTTCATCAGTCTTCACATAAAAAGAACTATAGCCCAACCTACCAAAAACCTACCCATAAAAGACAGACTAGAAATAAAAATTGAAATAAGCAAGGAAATGGTAAGAGTTTGTCTGATCTTGACAAGTTTAAATTTTCTGGACCTGATGGATTACATTCCAGAATTCTGAAGGAGCTGGCAGATGTCATCTCAGAACCACTGTACAACATCTTTCAAAGATCCTGGAGTACCAGGGAATAACCCAAGGACTGGAAAAGAGCTAATATAGTTCAAAAAAAGGGGGTGATGGACAGACCCAGGAAACTACAGGGCAATCAGCCTAACATCAATACCTGGGAAGATCCTGGAAAAGATTATCAAAAAACAGATCTGCAAACATGTAGAAACAAATAGTTATAACTGAAAGCCACCATGGATTTGTTAAAAACAGATCATGCCAAACCAAGTGTACTTCATTCTTCAAGATGAAGTGTACTTCAGATGAATGAATAGTGGATTTTTCTTTTTTCTTCAAAAAGCCATACGTAAATAAACATAATATAGGGACAGATCATTCTAGAGAAATAATGTTTTCAAATGTTCAGGTAGTCCTCAACTTATGACCATTTATTTAGCGATTGTACGTGAGCTCAAAAAACCTGAGATACCATTACTGTAGTTTGTTATATTAGCATATAAAGCTGCTACAATGATCATATGGAAGTGACCATATCAAGCTTTACATTGCAGGGAAGAAAAGTTAAGTCCAAAAAGGCAATTACAGGAGCTTTTTAAAATATTTATGTCAAGAGTGCCAAGATCTAACTAGATTAATGTCCATTGGGCATTGGAGGATGTTGTGGGTGGGACTCATGTGCTCATTAACTCCAGTTGAATCCATGTTTATGCAAATATCTATGTCTTTTATTATGAATATGCAGTGCCGTTCAATACTTGTGATTTAATAATTTATTTAAAATGTAATAAATTCCTTGCTAATTGCACAATATCAATAAGAAATTAAATACAATCAGAAATGTATTTTTAATGTAAAAAGTAACTATTTTTTCCACACTAGAGCATGAATAACTACATTAACTGTCATTTAGAAAGCTTACAAGAAGATATAGAATCATTAAAATGTTCTACAATATTGCAGCTGGCCAAAAGATAGGAGACCATTCAAGGCACCTTTAAGTTTTCTACTTAATCAACTCTTCATATATCCAGAATATTTTTATTTCTTCTCAGAGGATCTTTATCTTTTGAAACTCTCACACAAATATTTATAGACAGTAACTAGCCTTATAGAGTTATGTTTGATTTGACCAACGTATAGGTAAACTTGATTAAAAAATAATCGTTCCTGTAAACATTATTCAGTTAGGGAAGTAGGGATAGATATGCAAATGTTCATAAAACAGCTGTAATCTTCACTGTCTCACTCTCTTGGAAGATACTGCAGAGGCCTCCAGGCTCACATTCCTTTGCAGTAAAATAGCTGTTACAATAAAGAGGAAAAAGATCCACATTTGGTTTCATATCTAAAGTTTGATTTTGTCACTTTGCATTGTCTTATGGGATGGAATTGAGAGTTTGTCTTCTTTTCTAAGTACTGAAAATTCATCCCTTTGAACATTTTCACATGCTGTCGTAGAGTTGTGTCACATTTGCTTAAGAAAAGAAAAACCATAGAATAAGCTTTATATCAATATTATAATGCATGGCCATCATTACCTCTTGGAGTTGTGGGTTCACCGGTGTTGTGTATGGCAGTTTCCTGGTTCCACTAGGGCAGTGGTGGGCAACCTTTTTTTTCAACTGAGCCAAATCTCGCCAAAACCACGATTGAAATTTACTTTGAGAGCCACATTTTTAAAACCGAAAATACATAGGATGGTACACTGTTTTTAGTTTCAATAAGTTTTTATTGAGAATATTCTGCATGCAAGTATCCACATAGGTCGGGAGGATACAAATAACACAACTAATAAAACAAAAACTTTAGAACGATATTATTTATCGATAACGTTAAATTCCGTAAAATTTGCCTTACAATGTAGAGAAAATACATCCTGACATTGACTGACAAAGTCACAACCACTAATGTGAACATTGGCCTTGCATTTCCTTGGATAGTTTGAGTAAGTCAGGTTTGTATGTTGTTGTTTTTAATTTCATCTCTCTCTCCCACTTTCTTTTTTTCTTTTTCTTTCTCTCTCTCTCTCTGGCTCTTTGTCTCTCTCTCCCTCCCTCCCCCATCTCTGTCACTCTGTGTGTGTGTGTCTGTCTGTCTGTCTCTCACTCACTCTGTGTGTGTGTGTGTCTGTCTCTGTCTCTCCCTCTGTCTCTCTCCACTCCCTTCCTCTCTCTCTGTCACTCTGTGTATGTGGGTGTGTCTGTCTCTCACTCATTCACTTAATCACTCACTCTGTGTGTGTCTCTCTGTCTGTCTATCTTTCTCTCCCTCCCTCCCCCTCTCTGTCTCTCTCTGTCTGTGTGTGTGTGTGTGTGTGTCTGTCAGTCTCTCTCTGATTCCCTCCCTCACTCCCTCTCTCTGTTCCTCTCTCTGTCTGTCTTTCTCACTCACACACACACACACACACACACACACACTGTGGTCACCTTGTTGAGTGTTCCAATCACATTTGAAACACTCAACAACTGGCCTGCATTTATGGTATTTTGCAGCATTCTGCAGTCATAGGACCAAAATTGGTTGTCACTCGCCCGGGCTTTTGCAGAAACTTCCCTCCGAAGCCCGAGAGGAGGGAGGGGAGCGGGCACCCGGCACACAGAAGAGCCGCATTAATGGGTGTAAAGAGCCGCATGTGGCTCCCGAGCCGCGGGTTGCCCACCACTGCACTAGGGGGTGCCATACTTGGTTCTGATTAGTTCCTGCTTGAAAGCCAGCAAGCAGGGTCTCAGTGTTGCCATTATCTGAGACACGTGCATAGTGAAATGCCACGTTGGCAACCGTTAGCAATAAACTGTTAGCATTAAGAGATCTGGCTTGCCTCAGTCCTTCCCTCCACCTGAGTTCTCCCAGATAGAATATTGGTGACGAGGATGGGATCTCAGAACTGAGGACGAAGCCCAGAAAAGAGCTGATTAAGTCCCTGCCTCGAAGCACAGTCACTGAGAGCTGATAACCCTCGCTGAGGGATAATTAGTCACTACGAGCTGATTACCTTCACGAGGGAGGCAATCGAAGAAAGGGGGAAATGACCGTGACAGAAGAAGGAAAAGGGGTTTTTTTTTTGTTTTCTTTTCTTCTTCTTTTCTCCTTAATTAGAAAAGGGCGGCTGTTAGATAGGCATGGCCTCTATGAACACGCTCGCTGAATTTAATGCCGCCTCAGAAACCTGGGACTCTTATATTAACCGTTTTGAGTGTTTTTTAGAGGCAAACAAGTACACTGATCTGTCAGAAAGTAGGGAAAGGGCATGTTTTTTAAACCTGTGTGGAAGGGAAATGTTTGACATTGCAGGTACTCTAGTGGCACCGCAATCCATTCACACAGTGTCATGGGAGGTTTTGATGATGAAATTAAAACATCATTATGCGCCTACACCGTACCGTGGTTCCGTGGTTCCACAGGAGGAACCAATATGAAGGGGAGTCAATCAATGACTATGTAGCGGCATTAAGAGCAGCCACCCTATACTGTAATTTCCATGATCTGGATGATGTCATCAAGGATCAACTTATTATAGGTGTTAAAGACCTCCGAATTCAGCACCGCCTCCTAGCCAAACATTACTGGAGTTTACAGACTGCTTTGGATGAGGCTAGAGCAACTGAATTGTCTACCAAATTGGTGGAACAGATCCAGGGAAAGTCCAGCGCTCAACCCACTGGGAAGTAGTTCGAGGTTCACTACGGGGATTGCCGGACCTGAAGACACCGTAGGCGATGATGACGATGTCCATTGACTTAAGGCTGGTCCAGCAAGAGGTCGGCAGGGTAAGCCCCAGTCAGGACAAGCTAAATGCCCAGGATGTGGGGGTAAGCATAGCAGAGCTGACTGACGATTTAAATCCGCAGTTTGCCTTAGATGCAGAAAGAGAGGCCATCTGGCTAGGGTTTGCAGGGCTTCCCTGCCTGTTGATAGCTCCCCAGTTACTTCCCCAGTGAGAGGCAATTCTTATGCAAGCAACCCGCCAAAATTCCAGCCTCGGAGAAGAGAAACGTGTTTCTCTGTTCATGAGGGTGGTAGGGAAACAACAATTGATCAAATTGTTCACAACCTGAAAGCTATTTGTCACTATGGCGTTAGAGGGACATCCGTGCCCTATGGAAGTTGATACAGGGTCAACTGTCTCCATTGTCTCCTGGAGCACAGCTAAAAGGTGCCTGCCTAAGTTGTCTAAGGCTCAGCTGCTGCCTTGTTCATTGTGGCTCAGGGATTTCCAGGGAAACACTATTCCAGCATTGGGCAGTTATATCTCCAGGGCTATCTTTAAACAGTTTCAAAGCAGGCTGCCACTGGCGATAGTGCAAGGGAACCTCCCCAGTTTGCTTGGACTAGAGTGGTTTGAGGCATTAGGTTTAAAAGTGATACGGCTCGATCACGTGGGATGCAATTCCCAACTGGAATTGCTGGCCAAGGAGTTTCCTGATGTGTTTAGTGTGGGTCTGGGAAAGTACACAAGTACCCCAATATCATTCAGCCTAGACCCACAAGTCCTGCCTAGGAGGTTCAAACCTAGGAGAGTTCTGTTTGTGTTAAAACCAAAAGTGGGCGCAGAGCTTGACAAGCTGATAGCTCAGGGGGTCCTGGAACCTGTAGATCATGCCCGCTGGGAGACCCCCATTGTAACACCACTCAAAGCAGATGGATCTGTGTGCTTGTGCACTGATTGCAAATGCTCATTGAATTTAGCATTGCAAAAAAATGCATACCTGGTCCCAATGGTGCAACATCTGTTGCATTCCCTGGGCCATGGGACAATTTTTGTGAAGCTTGGTTTAGCTCAGGCATACCAGCAGTTGCCTGTCGATGAGGCAACTGCTGAAGTCCAGACAATAATAACTTACAGGGGGACCACCGCCTGCAGTTTGGCATCTGTGTGCCTCCAGGGTTATTCCAAAACTTAATGAAACGGCTTCTCCAGGGTATACCAGGTGTCGTCCCTTATTTCGAAGACATAATAATAATAATAATAATAATAATAATAATAATAATAATAATAATAATAATAATAATAAATTTGAATTTATTAGCCGCTCCCTCTCCACACAGGACTCGGGGCGGCGTACAATAAAACATATAAAAACATAAAGACATATGTGCAAACACATAAAACATCCAAATACACACATATATACAGAGACATACATGCACGGAGGAGGTAACAAATTACATCACATTAAGAATGTTAAAAATCAGCCATTAAAATACCCCATTAATAAAAAAACAATTTAAAATTCAAAAGGACTGTCAGGAGGAATAAGAAAAAAAATTACGGTTGAGCCAGGCCAGATAATTGAAAGAGGTGGGTCTTCAGCTGTACACGGAAGGAGCGGAGATCGGAAGTAATCCTGATGTCACGGGGGAGGTCATTCCACAGGGCTGGGCCCATCACAGAGAAGGCTCTGCTCCTGGGTGTCGCCCCCCGACACTGTTTAGTGGACGGCACCCGAAGAAGTCCCTCTCTGTGTGAGCGGATTGGTCGTAGGGATGTATGGGGCAGGATGCGATCCTGCATGTAACTAGGTCCTGTGCCATGAAGCGCTTTAAAGATCGTAATCAAAACCTTGAAACGCACTCGATAGACTACAGGAAGCCAGTGCAGCTCGCGCAGGAGAGGTGTTACAGGGGAGTATCTAGTCCTCCCCATAATCACCCGCGCGGCCGCATTCTGGACCAACTGCAGTCTCCGAGTGCATCTCAAGGGAAGCCCCATGTAGAGAGCATTGCAGTAGTCCAGGCGAGACGTCACCAGCGCATGGGTGACTGTGCGTAGGGCATCCCGGTCCAATAAGGGGCGCAATTGGCGCATCAGGCGAACCTGATGGAACGCCCCCCTTGCCACGGCTGTTACATGGTCATCCATGGACAGCCGGGCATCCAGGAGGACGCCCAAATTGCGCACCCGTTCCACGGGGGCCAGTTGCTCGCCCCCAATGGCCAGAGATGGAAGCAACTGGTTGAACCGGGGGGCCGGAAGCCACAGCCACTCCGTCTTGGAGGGGTTGAGTTTTAGTCGGTTGCCATCCATCCAGACCCGTACGGCCTCCAAACACCAGGACATCATTTCAACGGCCTCGTTGGGGTGGTTCGGGGTGGAAATGTATAGCTGAGTATCATCAGCATACAGATGATATCCCACCCCAAAATCACGGATGATCTCGCCCAGCGGTTTCATGTATGTGTTGAACAGGAGAGGCGAGAGCACCGACCCCTGTGGCACCCCACATGTGAGGGGGCTCAGGGTCGATCTCTGCTCCCCTGCCAACACACGTTGCATCCGGCCAGAGAGGTAGGAGCCAAACCACCGTAAAACGGTGCCCCTGACTCCCAGCCCCTCTAGCCGGTGCAACAGGATACCATGGTCGATGGTATCGAACGCCGCCGAGAGATCTAATAGGACCAGGATAGAGGAACAACCCCTATCTCTGGCCCTCCAGAGATCATCAACCAACGCGACCAAGGCCGTCTCCGTGCTGTGCCCGGGTCGGAAGCCGGACTGGCGCGGGTCTAGATAATCATTCTCCTCCAGGTGACGTGGAAACTGTTGTACCACTACACTCTCTACAACCTTCGCTAAAAAGGGAAGGTTGGAGACTGGACGATAATTAACTAGCTCCGCTGGGTCCAGGGAAGGCTTCTTGAGCAGGGGCCTCACAACCGCCTCTTTCAATGGCCGCCAGCGCACCAAGAAGATCTGGGTGGATCCGGCGGCACCCAGCATATTTGGCTGATTATGGATGTGCTGTCTAAGTATGGAGGGGTGTTGTGTATGGCAGTTTCCTGGTTCCACTAGGGGGTGCCATACTCAGTTCTGATTGGTTCCTGCTTGATAGCTGGCATATATAAAGAGTTGTCAAGCAGGGTCTCAGTGTTGCCATTATCTGAGACACGTGCATACTGAAATGCAACGTTGGCAACCTGTTAGCAATAAACTGTTAGCATTAAGAGATCTGGCTTGCCTCAGTCCTTCCCTCCACCTGAGTTCTCCCAGATAGAACAACTGTCACTGAAGATTTTCAAGAATAGACTGGACAACCATTTCCAGGATGGTATAAGGTCTCCCAGCTTGAGCAGAGGGTTGGACTAGAAGACCTCCAAGGTTCCTTCCAGCCCTATGATTCTATGTTCTATTGTTGATTATATATAGATCTAAATTAGTCCAATGTAATAGCTATGTTTTATACCAGCAGTCAAATTTTAGTGGTCTGTAGTGCACCCGGGTGGAGGAGCTGTTCTGGGATGACCAATGGGGCAGTCCTGTGACTAGAGCTCTGGAATATGGGACTGGCCAGGAAGCTTGTGGTGGGGCTGGGAATCTCTGCTGTAGAGGGTGGTACATGCAACGTGCAACTTTGCAGGTGGTGCAATATGCCAGGAGTAGCGCAGCCCTCACCAGCCGGAACTAGGTAATTGTGCTGTTGCAGCAAGGGGGGGGAAGCGGCGCAGGCAGGCCGAAGCAATGGGTGCAACCTGCAGCTCTTTTGTCCCCCTACTGTGGCTCCCTGTTGTCTGAACCCACCAGTGGCTGGCCCCACCCATTGCCCTCCCTTCCCAGTCACTCGTTGCCTGGCCTGAGAAGGTAAGGATGGGGGAGGGAGACTCAAAGCAGAAGTGAAATGCCCCTGTAACTGCTTCATTTCTTGCTGGGTCTCATGGGCGCTTCTTCTGGCCCTTTTTGGTGCTGCATGTACCTCGGTCGTTTGGGGAGGCACACAACTTCCTCTGTACCCCAAGACACTGGCCCAGTCATTTCTCTCTGCTGTTGCTGTTGGTGCCTCCATGGCCTGCCTGCTGCTGTCACAGCACCTTGCACAGCACAGTTAAATTTGGTGTGCTTCACAATGGGGGAGACGGTGTGCCCTCCTCCTCCTGGAGCCCATTACAATGCAGAGCATTGGCCGCAGCCAGTTTAGGCGACTGACTGTGGTGTGTCCAGCACCAACAAAGGTCAAAGAAGTGCCCATGAGACCTAGAGAACACCGGAGAATCAGAATGAGAGAGGGAGAGGGAGGGAGATGAGAGATAGACAGACAGACAAAGACACAGAGAGACAGAAAGAGATACAGACAGAGAAAGAGAGACTGAGAGAGAGAGGTGCGAGAGAGAGAGAGAGAGAGAGAAAGAAAGAGACGAGAGACACACAGAGAGAGAGAGAGAGAAAGAGATATGTGAGAGGGAAAAAGAGAGAGATGAGAGGGGGAGGGAGAGACAGAAAGAAAAAAGAGATGAGAGAGAGGGAGAGACAGAGGGAGAGGGAGAGAGAGAAAGAGAGAGATGAGAGAGAGCGTAATGAGAAGTATTCTTTTTACCAGTAATTAAACACTGTGGATCTTTAGTATGATCATTGTTCTAAAATCTGAATGAAAATATATTTTTATAAATCCATCCAAAGACATCTTATTATTTAATAATCCATCAGAGACATTTTAAAGGCCAAGAAAGCTATTATGACAGAGACTGTTGTGAACTGATCTCTAATTTCATTATGCCCTTTGCTGGCAAACATTCTTACTACCAAAAGATAAATGTATAATGTGTAATTTGCATGTTTAAGCTTTTTAATTGATTTTTTTCTTTCCTTGATTTTGTGACATTTCCATTTCACTCATAAGATACTATTCCACAATGAATAAAATTAAGTAAAATTCCACAAAAGCTCACTTTTTATATTAAAATGTAATTAATGATAAATATACTTACTTCTATTTATACAAAAGAACACTCTTACAGAGATAAGGTAATTTGCTAATGAAACATTATCAAATATTGTCAAAATGTAAATGAATAAGAATGTAACAATGTTGCTGTATAGACAAAACACCACCAATACTTGCAGAGGCAAGTATTGCTGTAAGAAAACTGAATAAACCTCAGGTTAGAGCAGTGCTTCTCAATTATTTTCTGTCATGCCCCCCCCCTAGGAAGAAGAAAACATTTCGCGCCCCCTTGACCAAATATGTGATTATGTCATCTAGTTAAAAGTACATAATTATGTCATCTTAGTTTATTATGTATTATGTATTACATTTATATGTTGCCCATCTCGCAGTTCAAAGTGACTCTGGGTGGCTGTTGTTGTGGATAGATGTTGGAATTCATAGGCTGTTAGTTGCATGATGATATATGACTGTAGAGACTCCAGCATGAAGTAATTATGCATTTTAGTGCTATTGTTGTTCTTTTATGTATCTTGAGCTCTACCTACTGGCCAAACACGAATCTTTATTGAGACCCGGCCCTTTAAGGGTCATCTTCCCAGAATTCCTCATTCCAAAAAACAAGTGCATTCTGGGATGCCAGACTCCATTTCCTTTAGCATTTGGAGGAAAGAAGCACCAGGAAGAGTTCAGCCTAATTCATGGCACAGGTCCATCAGAGAACAAAAATCCTAATCCCATAGACACAGCATCGCTGGTGAGATTTAAATTTATCAGTATTTGTTAATTAACCAGCAACTTAACACTGCTTATTTTATATTTGGTTTCTTATTGTATGTGTTTCTATTTTTCCCAGTTACACCATCCTGTTCCTTTAACAAAACATCCAGATATATGCACATGGCCAGTTTTATTGGAGGATAGGTGGGTTTAGCTGCCTGTCAAGCTGCACACAGAGTAACGTGTAGGGAGGACAGAATACTGTGATTATGTCATTCTGTGATGTAAACATGAACAGTATTAACAAAAATCGTAATTATTTTGGGAACAACTGCTTAGGTAAAGATACCTTTTTCAGATATGAGGTTTAAGATCATCACATTGAAAAGAACTAAATGTAAAACTAAAAGCATGATTGAGTTGCCTTGTGGCGAGATGGGCAGCAAATAAAATAAATAAGTAAATAAATAAACAAATAAATATTTCACAATGAAAGAAAATTTGTGAAGGTGACAAGAATGTGGAAGATCTTAGGAAAAACTGGGTATGGAAGTAAAGGAAATAAATAAAAAATAACCAGAGAAGTTAAACCCAGGGTAGTATGCAAGGATATGAAAGTACCAAAAAACAAAATGAATAATAGCCTTGTAATCTAGCTGTAGCACTGTATCTTTTTTTTCCTATTCCTGTCTCATGTTTTTAATTTCTTTGGTTTAGTATTTGCTATTCTTTTTCTGCCAAATGTTATTGAAACTGGTAAAATGTCATTTTGGCTTGATTGATTGATTGATTGTTCGATCTGATATCTCTTCTGCAATCAAACAACAGTGGAATAAAGGTACAGCAAATCATTCACAGTGAAAGAATATTAACTAAATTATTTCCTTTGTCTTTCTTAAAACTTGGTTGTATTTAATTGGGCTGCTTTCATACCTAATGTGATGAAAATGGCACCTTTAATGGGAGTTCCTTAATGTCTTTTCTTATTGTTTGCTGTTTTGCTTTTTAGTTTTAGTTAAACCACAAGTCACTGTGTTGCAAAGCATCATCTTCACTCCCACAAATGCATCACAACTATTTTTATTTTAATAAAAATGGCTGTTTTGGAGAGTTCAGCACTTTTGTGGTCACTCTCATAAAATTAAATATAGTAGGTCTTGAAGATCACATCTGTGCTACCATTTTTAATTTTAACCTGCCTTTATTAATTTTATAAATAATTCACGATAGGAAGCATACATAATACGCCTTCCTCCTCCTATTTTCCCCACTGCCAATAAGTAAGAAAAAGGCTGTATATTACAGTACTCTAGGTCAGACAAGGGAAAATGCTGCGTGTGGCCAAAAACCTCTTTTTTGTGGTTCTAAGAACTATTCAAAATTGTAGTCAATAGTGCTAGTTTTTGTTAGGGGGTTGCCAAAGAAAATAATTTTTTTACTAAATAATTTTTAAAATTATTCAAACCAAGCCTCAATAAATGATTAAAATGGCCAAAATGTTCTATCTCCATCCTGATTTTCAATGATACTACATCACTGACACACTCCTGTGACCTTTAGCAACTGGGAAAAAATGTTAGCCTCTTTTGCTGAAAAAAGTTACTTGCCCCCGACCAAAGCATAAGTAGTACTTGATGATGGAGGAGTGGTGATCTATCTGTTAAAGGAGAGGTTAAAATTGAGCAATATGATTTTGCTTTATGGAGTGAAAAATAAACAGTATATTAAATATTTTATTGCAGGGTTATAAGAACTAGGATGTTTTCATGATGAATAGAGGTCATTGGGAACAGCTAAACTTTGCTACAGAACAGAACTGCCAACCTTTCAGGAGACTATACCATTACATTATTCACCAACGTTGAATACTCTTAATATTTTTGAATTCATTAAAACTATGGAGATCCATTGGCCCCATTTAGTGGCATTAAGGGCATTCAATTGCAACCCTACTTAAGAGACTGTATGCAACAATTAGATAAAATAAAATTACAGGAAAATTATGCTATTAAGTTTGTTGATTGTAGTCACTACTCTTCTAGCCAAGTATCCAGGATCTGTTTTGCCTTGGAGTTGCAGAACCTTGCACTGACTATGGGCACCTTCCTACTGACATTTCCCATAGGTATAAGAATCAACTGCAACTCATCTATATAAATAAAAATGTAACGTTTGTTTGTTCAAAATCTCAAATCTCTGAAAGTTCTTCACCGATTGCTTTGAAATTTTGACACAATGTTGCATTCAAATACGTGCATGTTTTTATATATGTGTATTATATAGATGTCACACCTGTAACAGGTAAAAACATGCTTTTCTCTCCTCTCCTCCTGCCGGGCCTTTGCTGTCTGAGGCGGGGTGGCGCCTGAGCCATCCCTCGGCCGCCTCCCCCTGCCCAGCCCAGCAGAGCTCCAGAGGAGGCGGAGCATCTCCTAAACCCAGCCAGCTGTGTGCGCTCTCCACCACCCCCTCACAGCAAGCCAGCTACGGCCTCACCAAGGCGGCTTTGACGGGTGCCCCGTGAGGCGGCTGCAGTGGTGGCGGCACCTCTAGATGGGGCCGCAGCTGGCAGGGGCTGCCTCACATCCTTCCTCCTCCTCCTCCTCCTCCTCCTGCTCCTCAGGGGACGCCGGCCACCTCCTCTCGCCGCAGCCGCTGAGGGAAGCTGGGTCGGGGACGGCGGCCACCTTCTCCTCCTGTCCTCCTCAGCCCGGCTGGGCCGGCGCCTGAGGGAGGTGCGTCATCATCGGTAGCGGCATCAGGCCTTCCGCCGGCCCCAATGCAGCAGCAGCCACAGCAGCCTGACTCAGCGGCGGAGGTGTGGGAAAGGAAAAAGATGGCGCAGCCCACGATGCTGGCTTGGCGAGCTGGCAGCAGCAGCACCGGCTTGGAGGACTTCCCGCCCGACCTGGTGGCCCAGCCGACGCCGCCTCTCCCAGCCTCTGATGCCGCCTCCATCTCGGTCTCCTCCTGCCCTCCTGGGGCATCTTTGCCGCAGAGCCTGGCGCTGCTCTCACAGGGAGGAGGAGGCAATGGGGGGTCCGGCAGGCACCCAGTTGAAGAAGAATGACCATTGTCTTACCTGAAGGGACGTTTTCAGGGCGCTGCGAAGGAGAGTCCAGGCAAAGGTTAAATACAGCCAATCTGCCCAGAACTGAATTGAAACTTTAAACCACGCCTCCTGTGCTGCTTATCTTCAGATTTTTTCAAGGAAGACGTGGAACTGTTGCGTGCTGAGAAATCCAACAATGCAAACAAGTCAATAATAAAACCAAATCAACTGGAACCATAATGTCCGAACTATCACCAGCGGAGCCAGACCCCAGGGTGGGGTGGACTTTCCTTCACAGCACCCTGAAAACAACCCTTCAGGTAAGACAATGGTCATTTTACAGGGCGCTGCTCTGGAGAGTCCAAGCAAGGGACATGCCCAAGCTAATTGTCACTAGGGCGGGAAGCCACAGCATTCAGAGATTCTCCGCTGATGTGAATGCCTTGAAGAACACGCCCCCCGAACGCCCCCTCCGCTGATGCAAAGGCGTCCAATTTAAAATTACGGCCGAATGGAGACAACAAAGTCCAGGTAGCCACCTTGCAAATCTCCTCAATCAGTGCCTGGGTCGCCCAGGCTGCCGTGGTGGCGGCGCTCCTAGTCGAATGTGCTGTAATGTTGTGAGGCACAGGTTTGGACTGCAGGACATGAGCAAGGGCGATGCAGGCCCTCAGCCACCCACCGATTGTAGAGGAAGACACTTTCCTGCCCTGGGAAGCCGGCTGGAATGATATGAAGAGTGATTCAGACCGCCGAAACCCCGCCATGCGCTTGATGAACCTGTGAAGCATCCTGCGCACATCCAACAAGTGTCAGTGTTTCTCCCTCGGGTGTCTAGGATGCGGACAGAAGTCCGGTAGCACCACCTCCTGGGCTCGGTAGAACCAGGAGTTGATTTTGGAAATGAACGATGGGTCCAGCCTGAGAATTACCCTGTCCTGTCGAATCAAGCATAAGTCCTCTCTGACGGACAGGGCAGCTAACTCCGAAATACAATGAGCTGATGACAACCAAAAATGCTGTCTTAAGTGTCAGGTATTTGAGACTGGCAGTCCTAAGTGGTTCAAATGGTGGGCCGATAAGAGCTCGTAGCACTATGTTTAAGTTCCAGGATGGATATCTGTGAACCACTTCTCAGGTTAGTTGCGCGCCTGAGAAAACTGCGAATGGTAGGATGTCGTCCGAGCGAGGAATCTCCATCGGGAGCCAGAATGGTGGAAATAGCTACCACCTGACACCGTAGAGTGTTAGGCGCCAGGCCCTTGTCCAAACCATCTTGCAGGAAGTCCAGGATGACAGGGACCGAGGCTGAAGAGGCTGAGAGCAGAGCACCAGCTGGCGAAGGCTCTCCATGTAGCGTCATAGATCCGGGTCGTGGACGGACGCCTGAACACCTGGACACCTGGATGGTGCAGATCACTTTGGCCGAGAGACTGCCTCTGCTCAGGAGATCCCTCTCAATTGCCAGACGGCTAGTTGCAGCCATTGGGGCTCCAGATGTTGAAGAGCCCCCTTGCTGAGGGAGATCTCCTGCGGGGGGATCCGCCACGGTGGTTCAACGGAGAGACTCACCAGGTCTGCAAACCAGGTTCTCCTGGGCCAAAACGGTGCCACCAGCAGAACCTCCGCTGCCTCCGACAGGATCTTCCGGATGACTCTGGGAAGTAGAGGCAACGGAGGGAAGGCGTACAGTAGTCCCAAGGAGAGTGCAAGGCGTTGACTCCTTCGGCATGTGGGTCGTGGAACTTCGTGAAAAACCTTGGGAGGTGCGTGTTGGAGACGGTGGCAAACAGGTCTACCTGCGGACGGGCGAACCTCTGGGACAACTGCTGGAACAGGTGCGGATGCAGGTGCCACTCCAAATGGTCAACCGTGGCCATGCTCAGCCAGTCTGCCTGGGTGTTGGTCGTGCCCAAGATGTGTTCCGCCTGAAGGGACAGGAGGTGCTTCTCCGCCCACCGTCCTAGAAGATCGGCCTCTGCCATCAAGGATCTGGAGCAGGTGCCCCCTTGGCGGTTGATGTGCACCTTTGTTGCAACATTGTCCGTCAGTATCCTCACGTGGCACCCTTGTATGCTGGACGGGAACTGGTGGAGGCCAACCTGACTGCCCTCAGCTCCAGCCAGTTGATGCTGTGAGCAGCCTCAGAAGGAGACCACGTACCCTGCACTAGTCGACTGTGACAATGAGCTCCCCAGCCATAAAGGCTGGCGTCCGTCATGATGGTGAGGTGGACGGGTTCTTTGAAGGGGGATCCCTTTGTCAGGGCAGGGGACAACCACCACCTGAGGGAACGCCGTACCTCTGAGGAGACCGGGATTAGCCTCATCGAGCTGCTTTTGTTGGCCGTTTGGTAAGGGAGCAGAAGCCACTGGAGCGGACGGGAGTGGAGTCTTGCCCAAGGCACGATGGACAGGCACGAGATCATTTTGCCTAGGAGCTGAGACAGCTGAACCACCTTGGCTAGGCGCGACCGCTGCACTTGTGCGACCCTCTCCCTGAGGCTGGTCACCCTCTCCGGAGATAGGAAGACCCAGCAGAAGACGGTGTCGATGATGGCCCCTAGATGTTGTAGTCTGGTTGTTGGAAGAAGATGACTTTTCTCCAGGTTTATGGAGAACCTGTGGTCTTGAAGTACCTGGATGGTGTACTCCAGGTCTCTGGTTGCCTGCTGGTGGGATGACAACTGGATGAGGACCTCGTCCAGGTAGCAGTGCAGTCTTATTGGATGGGATCTGAGGAAGGACGCCACCGCCGTGAGGATCTTTGTAAATGTCCTGGGGGGCGATGATAGGCCGAATGGCAAGGCTCGATACTGGTAATGGCGGCCTTCGTAAGTGAACCTCAGGTACCGGCGGTGGGCTTTGAGGATGGGTACATGGAGGTAGGCCTCTTTGAAGTCTATGGATGTCAATATATCCCCCGGCCTGATGCATCCCAGGATGGATTGGAGGGATTGCATCTTGAACCTTTGATAGGTTACATGATAGTTTAACCTTTTTAGGTCCAATATTCCCCTCCACCCCCCGGAATTTTGGGGAACCAGGAACAGGATTGAGTAAAATCCTGTCCCCTCCTGACCCACCGGAACAGCCTCTATGGCCCTGATATCCCTGAGATTCATGATCTCCTGTTCCATGAGGGACCGTTTGACTGGGCATGAAGTGATGGGGCACCTGATGAAGTGGCGGGGTGGGGAGGGAAAGGAACTCCAAGGTGAGGCCCATGCAGATCATTTGTAGGACCCACTGGTCTGACGTGATCTGCTCCCACTTGGCGTGAAATAACTGGAGACGCCCTCATATGGGAGCTGATAGTTGATGGTCATTTGTATCTCCTGAAGGGGCGTGAACCAGCCCCCCCCAAAAAGGGGCATTTGGAGTAGTGTTGCTGGTGCCCTCTGTCGTAAAAGGACTGACGGTCCTGGGACCGATCGATTTGCTGAGGATATGCCCGATGAAATGGGGCGGAGCTAGTGGAAGGTTCAGGGTTCCAAAAGGTTTGCCTCCTGTAGGAGTTGGAACCCTTCCGATCGGACTTCTTAGAGACCAATGGCATCACCTTCTTCTTGTCCTTGTTTTCCACTAGGACAGGATCCAGGACCTCCCCAAAGAGCTTGTCTCTTTTAAAGGGGGCTGTGACAAGCTTCCACTTGGAGCGCATATCCACGTTCCAGTGTCTCAGCCACAAGAAGCGTCTGGTGGTGACATTGGACGCTGGGGCTCTGGAGGCAAACTTGGCAGAGCTCAGGGTGGCATCGGCAGTGTACTCTGTGGCCGCCATGATCTTGTTGACATCCTGTCTCAACTTGGTGTCCTTGGCCGGAATTTTCCTCAGCAACTGCCTCAACCAAAGCAGGGCTTCCCTGGAAAGGAAGGAGGCTGAGGCGGACGACTTAATCGCCCATGCTGCCGCCTGGTGAGTTTTGTGGCAAGCAGACTCGGTCCTTTTGTCCTCTGCCTTGAGCCCCTCTAACAAGTCAGGGGGGAAAACGGACGTAGAAGTGAGTGCCACCACGGGAGGATCAATTGGAGGTAATTTAAGCAAATCCTCCAGGCTGGCATCTACTGTATAAAGCTTCTTATCATTGTTGCTGGGGGTAGCCATGGTAGCGGGCTGCGCCCATTGCTTTTGGACCATGTTTAGGAATAGTTTGGGAACTGGGACTATCTCCTGGGCTGACATTGGTTCTTCAAACAGGTCCCCAGATAGATCGTCTGGGTCCTGGGCTGTCGGAGCTGAGGGGGTAGACCCCATGCGGGTCGCTACCTTAGCTTTATCCAGGATGGTTTTGAAGTTGGTCAATTTAAATAGGCCCGAAAAGGTAGGCTTTTAGGAAGAACCACCTTCATCCCCCGAGAACTCAGGCTCCTGCCTAGTTGATAAGTCCTCCTCCTCTTCCCAGGCCGAACCCTCCGAGGCTAGGGAGGAATGGGGGGACTGAGGAGGCTGGGAGAAGGATGCAATACTGGGAGCTGCCTGGGGCTCCAGATGGCAGGTCTTGCGAGTGCGTTTGCCTCTCTGTTGCATGCCCGCTTCAATGCCCTGAGAAATAGCTCTGTTGATTACCTCTTGCATTTCCGCTGAAAGGTTGGGCCCCTGGTCCTTGGCTGGGCGAAGCCTGGGTCCGGGCCTGGGGGTGGAAGTTGCGGTGCCAAGGGCCCCACAGGGGCTGGCCCCTCCTCCAGGTCTGAAGGACAGGTGAAGAGGTCGGCCTGATCTGCCATAGAGGGGCCTGGTGAGGCTGCCATGGCCAAAGAAGCCGTGGGCGAGAATTCCTGGCCTTCCCCCTCACTATCGGAGATAGGTTGGGCCTGGGCAAGGGCAACCTCCCCAGAGGATTCCTGAGGGTCCACCAACTGGGAAGCCAGGGCCTGTTGCTGGGCCTTGAAAAAATGTCTTTCTAGGGCCTTCTGGTGACGTATGGCGTCCTTATCCTGCCCCGATTCCTGTTGAGGTCTGGGTTTGGAATAAGGTTTGGTGCCCCTAATGGCCTTCCTGGCAGCCTTGCCAGCCTGCCTAGCAAAGGCTCTGGAGGAAACCCCCATTGGTTCAGGGTTTTCTGGGGTCTGATCTGCCATGGCGTTAATAAAGGGCCTTAAACGAGACAAGTAGGGAACCACCTCCACTCACCACCTCACAGTAGCCCACCGCAAGCC
This sequence comes from Natrix helvetica, assembly GCF_964273705.1. Taxonomy (NCBI): domain Eukaryota; kingdom Metazoa; phylum Chordata; class Lepidosauria; order Squamata; family Natricidae; genus Natrix; species Natrix helvetica. The sequence goes on from NC_138548.1 coordinate 187,550,772, forward strand.
AAAATGCTCAGGAAGAGACACAGAAGGTTGCAGGAAGAGTTTTTTGCCAGGCAGGTTTATGGCGCGAGCAAATCCAGCTCCCAGCGCCTGCAGGAAGGTAAGGGTTGCGATCCAGGCAACCACAAGCCTTTGCCGCTTCAGTCCGAAAGGCTGGGGGCCCAGATCGCCGGTCCGACCGGTCAATGAGGTCTCCACGCAGCTTCTGCTATGAGTCAGGCTTCAGCAGCTGTGGCATGCGGTTAAATCGAAATCGAAATATAATAAAATAACTAATAATGGTTACAACTGTTGCCTTGGATTAACATCTTTTTGCCTCAGCAACTGATAGTTTGAATTTGCAATTAAAATTACTTTGAGACTAGAATATTTTCATTAATTTCCCTTTTCTTTGTTATCTGATCATATCTGTATCAGAGCTCATTGATTAACCACTTGATACTTTTATACGTCTACCTATAGCATTTGATTATAAACCATTACATCAGTTACACAACTCCTTCTTACTTCTACATTTCATTACTGTGAAAGAGACAGGCAATCCAGCGGTATTCACATGTAGAATTGTCAATGTAAGAAAAATATACACTTGAGAATAAAATCCATTTTAGGTGTTAAACAGCATACAGTTTGAAATATATTTGAAAAGTGAGTTTATAATGGATAATGAATCAGGCAATATTTGGACTGTATCACATTGTTCTAAATTTGTTTGGTTTTCCTCACAATGGAAAAAATCAAAAATCCTCCCACTGAGCATCCTGCTTCAGCATTAATTGAGCATTAATTAATAATTAATTGGAGAATACAACATTGATTTGCGGCATGGAGAAAACAAAACTGTCCTTAATGAGCATGACATCAATTAATACCACCTTTTCCTTCAATAGCAATGTTTTCTACATTCGAAGGTGATGATGATGATGATGATGACGACAACAACAACAACCATGTACCATCCTACTCTCAGAAAGTTCATGAATGATGGCCATTACATTGAATTAGCCCAATAAATACACTACCTGTAATAATCCATGATTCATCTGATGATACCTTTAGGTGCCTTGAAACAGAGCTCCAAATATATTATTTAACATGAATATTAAACGAATTGTATCTTTGTTTTGCCAACAGCACCCAAACATTTCTGTGATGAGTTCAAAATGCTGGTTTAAAGCTTGATGGCTTGCTGTTGAGATATTTGAAATACTGCTTGGACATCATGATTCTCCATCTTTCTTTACTTTCAACTTTAGAAACCATTTTAAGCACTTTTTGTAGTTTGAGCAGTTTTTAAGGAAAACCCAGAATAGCATTATTTTTTTCTATTAAACTAAATAATTACACATAATAAATCAACAGTATACCTGATGACAGATTTTAAGTGCGTGTGAAATTACGCTAAATTACAATGAACCTGTGTTATAGAATCATGGGGCTGGAGATCTTTTTCTCTCTCCCCTGTCAAGGAGGGAGTCTTTATAACATCCCAGATGAATGACAGTTCAATCTTTTCTTGAAAACCTCCAGTGATGGAGCACACAAAACTCTGGGATGCAAGCGCTTCCATTGACTAATTGTACTCATTGTCAGGAAATTCCTCCTGAGTTCCAGGTAGGATCTCCCTTTGAAACATACCAAGTTCCCTTAGTTGTTAATAGTATGATTTAGATTGTATGATTTAAACTGTGGTGGTACAGTGGTTAGAATGCAGTATTGCAGGCTACTTCTGCTGACTGCCAGCTGCCAGCAATTTGGCAGTTTGAAGGTTCAAGGTTGACTCAGCCTCCCATCCTTCCGAGGTGGGTAAAATGAGGTCACTTGTGCAGCCTGGTTTCCAATAGGCCATGGCCTGATACCAGTCCACAGACCAGGGGTTGGGGACCCTTGATATAGAAAGGCAGAAAAATAATTTCATTTTAAATTAATGGTATGCAAAATATTTTTAGTTTGATGCTTTTCACAATCAAAACATCACATTTCAAATTCAGAACAGCTCTTCCATCCTTACCTGACCTGGTCTGCTACTATTTGGACATGGATTTAATTGTATTTGTTCATTCTGCAACAAGTCCCCTCACACTTTACAAATAACATTCCACAATACAGATTTTCTGTTCAGTTCTCCATTCAAACAGGCCTGAAGGCCAAGAAAAGTTTCAAACAAAATCCTGGATGTTGCTGCTCAAGGCAACATAGAATCTCTTAAATAGGATAACTGCTTGAAGAAGCTGACATAACATAAATCAATTTTCCAGATAGAAAATTGTAGATTTAACAATTTACATATCCCAGTACCTTAAAAGTTTTTTTGTTTTTGTTTTTTTAAGGAGCACCGTTTGAAGAACTCGGTTATGTGGTAAGGTAAGAAATATTACATGGAGATGTTTTTTGGCAGAAAGATGCATACAAGGTGCTTGAGTTGTTGCAGATATCCTGATTATAAGTGATACTTTCTAACGCAAATTTATCATCTAGGTCCCTTCTTAAAATCTAAGGCATATTGGGAACACTCACAATTTGCAGGGAACAGCCTCACTAAGATGGCTACCTTCTGTATCAAAAGCATTGAGAACAGAAAGAATCAACTTGAGCTGAGGTTGGTTGCAAGGCTGATGGGATAACATGAAATAGGCTGTATCTCTTTCAGTATTGATTGTAGTTTCTTCATATGGTCAAATGATTGATTGATTAATAAATTAACTACTATTGCCATTGTTAGCTTTACTTTTATTTTGGTGCATTGCACATCGCCAAGTATTATGTTTGTGTTAGGTGGCCATATAAATTCTGCTAATGCTGCTTCCAGGTTGGAACACTTTTTTTTGAAAAACTTTTTTATTTATTTTTAATTTTCAAAACAAACATAAAAATCCTCCTTCTTTACATACTGTAGAAAGTGTATCAATTGGTTACAAAAAGTTTTTGTGCATCTCTTCTATCGTCAACAAGTATAATTGATATTAACTCTAGTATCTTAACTCAAATGTTTATACATATTACCATGATCATACCTCCACTTTTATTTGACTATAATTGTTAAACATCCTTCATCATAAAATATAGCAAAATTTAGTACATAACCATATACTGGCATTTCATTTACTTATTTATAAAATCCTCCATTAACATTAAATCCTTATATCCTACTCTAGCTAAACATCCATAATATTTAATAACAAAGCTTTCTAATCCTCCTTTCCAAATCACTGTTTACAATTCACATCCAATTCCCTTATATTATACCCATATATATATATATATATATATATATATATATATATATATATATATATATATATATATATATATATATATATATATATATATATATAGAGAGAGAGAGAGAGAGAGAGAGAGAGAGAGAGAGAGAGAGAGAGAGAGAGAGAGAGAGAGATTATTATCATTATCCTTTCTTTATTTGGCTATATCCTATATCATAACATTTCCCCCCTAATGATCAAAACTTAACTGTGTCTAATTTAGTTCTTTTTTTAATTATTATTATTATTGACCTTTATATATAATCCAAAAGGATTTCTAGTCTTCCCTTCACGGGTATCATTCAATATTCATATCCAATTACTGCTTATCATAACACTACACATTGTATACAGTATTATCATTATCAATTTTTTATTTAACTATATCTATTATCACTAAATTTCACTAGGTTTAGCTAGTAATTTTAATTTATACTCTTCCATCTATCAACCTGTATCTTTCCAATAACAAAACAATCTTATGTCCTCTGCCATTTGTGGTATCAATCTTCTGAGCTTCTTCTTGATCAGCTTTGTATGGACTACTCCTAGCAACTCCTTGCTTGTAAGATCTCTCATATAATTCTGATGCCCTCTTTCTGTTTCTTTATTCCGCTTATCTTTAATTGTCAGCAATGTTATCCATATTTTTGCTGATAAAGTTTCATCATCCATAAATTCTTTACTTTTTTCTTCTTCTTCTATGTCTTGCCCTTTGAAATAGATTTCCTCTCTATTTATTTCCTTTCAATATTCCATTCTTTGCATTTTTAAAAACAAACCAATTGCCATAAATATCAGCAAATTTAATTGCTTTATATTCATTTTCTACTTCAATTCTTTGGATTTTAATCCCCTCATTTTGCATTTGTTGAACAACATCAAATTTTTCATCACATTTTTCTGTTAGCTATTCCAAATATTCCAGTTTTTGTTCAATTCTCTCATTTATATTTGTTAGTTTTAGTGATTCTGAAAATATTGTCTGAAAGCTTACAATTTCTATATTTTCTTGACATTCTGCCATCTTAAACAAAAGTGCTCTCACTTGGAAGATTTTTTAAAGTTAAAACATGGATTCACAAAATCCATTTTCCCCCTCTACTCTGGTTGAAAACATGCTTCAAAGGGATATTTGGCTTACCCTTATCACTCTGTAAAAACAAACCATGAAGAAAGGGAAAAGTTCCGCTTGAATACACAAAGCTCCAATCAACAAAACCTCCCAGCACGTAGTGCTTTTAAGATATTTCTTTTTTTAATATCTATTTTGTATTTCAAATTAGAAAAAGAGGTCCAGTCTTTAAATGAATTAAAAAAAACTGTGCCCCCAAGCCATCCAAGCACGTTCAGCGGCATGAGTTTAACATCAGAAACCAGAAGGAGAGTGAATCGATCAAGGAGTGCGTTGCGGTGCTATGGAAAGCTGCAGCGTACTTTGAGTTCTGAGACCTAGACGAACTCATACTTGACCGCATAATTTGCAGTGGGTGGGATATTAACTTATAGAGGAGGTTACTCGCTAAATCTAATCTCACTCTGCAGATTGCCTTGGACGAAGCCAGGGCATCTGAATCGGCCATCAAATCCACTGAAACTCTGCAGCACCAAAGCACTCCACATGATGCGTGAAAGAGTACACACGTACATCGCGAGGCTGCAGAGGCCGAGAGCTCAGAAGGCGAGGAAGATGACAGCTGCCGCATGCGCAGTAGCCATGCCCAAACCGTGTCTTCCACCTTGCGCTACCTGCAGAAGAGACCATGCCAGATCAGCTTGCCATTTCCGCGATGCTACCTGCCAGCACTGTGAGTGAAAAGGGCATATCGCCAAGGTGTGCCGGAGCAAATTCCCTGCTACTACCTGGCAGCCAAGAAGCACACCAAACCACCAGCAGACGCCCAACCAAGTGGCCTGGCAGAAGCCACCACGGCGCTCAGAGGGTGACACTAGAGTCACCTACCATACGTCAATTTCCCAAGTCTGCACCAGGCGGCCAAAAAAGCTGAAGGTCACAGTCCTCATCGAGGACTCTCCATGCGAGATGGAGATCGACACCGGGTCATCACTGACCATTATGCCATGGTCTACCCTCAAGCAGGCTATCCCTAGCCTGAAGAAACAACATCTAGGGAAACCGGGTCCCCATTGTGGGCCAAGTCACCTTCCGGGTGAAATTCAAGCATTTCAGCAGCCAACTCCCAGTGACGGTGGCCAGCAGCAACCCGCATAGCCTCCTGGGGCTTGACTGGTTCAAAACCCTGGGCCTAGAAGTGATCGGTATCAACGCCTTAAAAGATGACGGCGCCAAAACCATTTTTAAGAAGTTTGAGGACATCTTTGGCACCGGTCTGGGTAAGTATAAATCTCCTTTAATTTGGACTCCAATATAGCCCCCATAAGGCTAAAACCCAGGTACCTTTTGCTCTCCACCCCAAAATTGATAGGGAAATTGACAAGCTCGTAGGCCAGGGAATCCTAGAGCCGGTTGATCACACATGCTGGAAGACCCCTATAGTGACACCTGTCAAATCTGACAGGTCTGTCTGCATCTGTGCGGATTACAAATGCACAGATGCATTGCAATCAACAAAGCATTGCAACAAAGCGCTTACCCTGTACCTATTGTACAGCATCTACTACATTCTTTAGGCCTGGGAAAAATTTTCGCTAAATTGGACATGGCGCAGGCATACCAACAATTGCCTGTAGATGGCACTACGGTGGAGGCCCAAACCATTGTGATGCACAGGGGTGCATCAAATTGCACCACCTGCAATTCGGTGTTAGTATAGTCCCAGGACCAAAGTGTCATGGAACGGCTTTTGCAGGGGATTCCAGGAGTCATCCCCTATTTTGATGACATCTTGGTATCGGCTACAAATGGGGCACAACTTTTCAAATGTTTGCGAACAGTTTTGACTAGAATTAGAGACAAAGGCCTCCGTCTCAAAAAAGAAACATGCCAAATTAACGTGCCAAGGGTTGAATTCTTAGGGTACTGAATCGACGGCTCTGGGATTCACCCAACCACCCAAAAAATTCAAGCAACCCAGGATGCCCCTATACCCCCTATACCTCGCAATAAAAGTGAGCTTCAGGTGTTCCTTAGGCTCCTTAATTTCTACAGCATCTTTCTTAAACAGAAAGCCACCGTTGCTGAGCCCTTACACCATCTCCTGGCAAAGAACACAATGTGGTCCTGGGGCAGAGCTGAAGCTACCACATTTGCCGCAGTAAAAAGACTCCTGTCAGGGGACACTTTTCTAGTAATACAGTCAGACCCTGCCATTGGTGCTGACCTGCGACGCAACTATAGTTCACACAACTATGCAGGGGGAACTCTATGGATTCCTGCCACAGTGATAGGCATCACTGGGCCTCGCTCTTACATTGTAGAGCTTGAGGACGGTTGGAATTGGAGAAAGCCTCTCCAACTCCACTCTTAGACAACCAGAGGTAATTCCTGCATGAGTTAGCCAAAGCCCTACCCAAACGGAGCAATCACTCACTCCATCCACAGCCAGCTGAAGCCCGAGGGTACCAGGAAACATATCTGGTTATGTTGCAGACCTGCAGTGAACTCTGAGTGAACCGGCTCTAGAAGCTCCAGCCGCAGCCTGTGAAAGGTTCCATCAAGCGGATCTGCGGAGCAAACAGTTCCGTCTGACCTGTACAAAGAACATCCTCCAACTGAATTGCACAGGTCTGGCAGAGCTACCATTGTCCTGTTAAAGGCGCTGAAAAAAGGATAAATGTTACACAGGCTTGAAATCAGTGGTGGGATTCATTTACCTTCCCTACCGGTTTGCAAATGTGACCATGCGTACTTTGTTCGCAGGCGCCACCTTCTGTGCATGCGCACTGTCTTCTGTGCATGCACAAGTCGCATATTACATGGGGGCAGATGGGCGGAGCCTCCTGCAGCCACCGCTACTGGTTCGCCCGAATAGGAGAGAACTGGCTGAATACCACCACTGCTTGAAACCAATCTGACTTTCTGAACTTTTATAAATGTAACCATATACTTGAATCAAACAAACATATACAGTATAATTTAGGCAACATGGAAAGTTGCATACTGTTCAGATTACACTCTTTATACCCTGAACTCTTATGAAATAGATAAATACATTTTACACATGACAACAACTATGCTTAAGTTTTAAAATAGAGTGTAGAAACAGACAAAATATACACTAAGATTAATCTACACACTCAGGCTCTAAAAATAAATTGAAGTGCTACATTTAAATGTAACCCGATGCTAAAGCAATATGACAGCTGGCATTTGTCTTTCTCAGGAAAAACTAATGACAGAGTTTACTCATTGTGACCCAATGGATACTGCGGCAAATGCTAAGCTATTATTGGAATATTTCTAGCTATTAGTAAACAAAAGTCCCTAAAACAGGCTTCTAAGAATTGAATATATGCATAGTTCATTCCACTGTGCACATTTTAAGGCATATGATTCAGGAACCTCTATTCAAGCCCATATAATTTTATTTATTTATTTATTCACCTGAATTATTTTTATCAATAACTCAAGTGGCGAACATGTTTATTATACCTTCCTCCTATTTCCCCTACAACAACCCTGTGAGGTAGGTTGGGCTGAGACAGAGAGAGACTGGCCCAAAGCCACCCAGCCAATCTTCATGCTTAAGGTGGAACTAACAGTCACAGTATCTTGGTTTCTAGCCCTTTCCCCATCCCTAAATAGGACTTTATTTGGGTGGAGAGAGAAAAATCAACTGGGGCTTCTCTTTGTCTATGTAATTTGACAAATGTCCTCTTTCTCTTTGAAAGACGCCAGAAGCAAATGACTCAGAGTATGACAGTTTCAGATAACAGAAGTTTACAATCTAACAAAATTGGGAGGGAAGGGTTAGGGTTAGGGACTGCTACTTCAGTCAATCTGTAAGTGTGTGTTAGAAGTTGCACAGTCACAGCTCCAGTCCTGTATCTGATAGTTGCACTCCATTGAACTGTAACACTTCTTTCAGTAGGGACAGAGAGGGCAGTTTGAACTAATCCTGCTGGGAAAGATAGTGGAGGCAAAGGTGAGTGAAAGTGTGAGTATTGCGTCCTAAAGAATTTTCCAAAAAAAAATTCAATAAAAATTTGAACAATAAAAAAGAATTTCCCAAAGTTTTTGCAGAGCAGAGCAGAGGCTTTTGCATTTTCTTATATTCTATAATCTATACTGAATAATACAGTTAGCAGCTAAATAAAATTAGATATTAGAACTGTACAAAATATAGTACAATTAAAGACATGCAGCATAAAAATAGATTCATCAAGATTATTCTAGGTTTGCTCTCCCTACCCCCATTATATGTGAGTAGGTTTCACCAGAGTGACAAATGTAAAAGGAATGCGTTGGTTAAATATTATTCCATATGTCAGGCTAGAGGACATACTGTAGAGCACAATGTTTTATTTCATTTCATTGAAATGGTACTCTTGGTCCGGTTCTGTTCAATTCTATAAAAACTAATCAGTACATTAAACCTCTATGTCCGGAAAACATAAGCAAGCAGATGGTACCATATATAGAAACAACACATCATAAATGCTGTATGTATTATCACATGATGTATTATGTCCATTTTATTATGATTGTTCAAAACTGTGGAAATAATGTAAATAATTTCCCATTACATTTTGCTTCCATGTCTTCCTAGATATTCTATAATTCTTGCATAATTTCTCTTCAAATTTGGAATTGATTCATGAATGTATCTTTATTTCATTTCTAACCCAGCAACATAGCCACCAAAAGGACTGAAGCAAATAAATTGTAAGATTGCTATGTGATTAACACCTATACTAAAGGGACCGATTGTGCACTATGATGACACAATGCTTTCATCATTTTGACAAAAGTTCTGAATTGGTGGGTTCATGTTTACATGGTTATGTCTTGAAAAATGTTACATATTACTTGAATTAATCATGATGATAAAATGTAGTTTTGGAATTGACTTTCTGATCTATCATGTAGGAATTCTGTGTAAGTAAAAAGGTCTCCAAATCTATGCACTTAAGTCTATAACTCTTGACTAATAGAAACAACCAAGGTCTCTATTCTACCATGTTTCCCCAACAATAAGACAGGATCTTATTTTCTTTTGACCCTTGAAATAAGCACTTGGCCTTAGTTTGGGGGAGACCTTATTATTTTTGAGGTGCAGGAGGCAGCGAGCGTGGTCACCTCATGGCTGATGCTGTGTTGCAATATTTTTGGGAAGGTCTTATTTTCGGGGGAGGGCTTATTTTAAAGCATTCGCTTAAAAGCCCAATTGGGCTTATTATCCGGGGAGGTCTTATTTTCAGGGAAACAGGGTATTACCTGCCTTGCAGTAAACCTTTGCATTATGGTTTCTCTATTGTTGACCAAAGGACCCTGAAGGAATGTAAGAACTATGCAGTTACATTATTGTGACTGTTTCCCTCCTGGCTGTGAGCCATAAACAGTTGGACTGTGCAAATTCTTTGAAAGATGTACTGTCAAGTAATTATAGGTATAGAGAATAGATAGCTCCCAGAATTTTCAGGTAGAATGACAACCAGCTATTAAAACAAGGGAGACAAATGACAAAAGCACAATTTCATCTATGTCATACAGTACATTGGGCTGCTCTTTAATATGATCTTTGTTATGTCATACACCTGTATGAATAGGATTATGGAGCAATACTGCTATTTTGACCAACAGATTTTATAGATTTTACTTTATGCCTCTGAAACCAGGCATCTTCCAGATGTGTTGAGAGTCACAAATCCTTCAACTCCCAATAACTGTCAAATAGGTATAAAATTTAATCTGTTATGTTTGAGAGAGAAGTGGTACAGAATGTTTTACAGATGGTATCAATTCTGATCATAATTGCCAAAATAGATAAATCTTATAGTAATAAATGCTAGAAATACCAAAAAGAAAAGAAAAGAAAGAAGGAACATTCTATCATATGTGATGGTCATGCAAAAAAAAAAAAGGAAAAGAAATGCATATCATCAATCAGAGAATCTTAAGGATCAAATTTGAAACAAAATCTCAATTTTATTACTTCCAGGACATATCAATAAACTATTGTGATTTATTAAAATACAAACCTACAGCTGCAAGGAGAAATTTTGCACAACACAGTAAAAAGACATATCTGATTGGGAATTTAAATTTGCACAGAATGTGGGTTTTAAATCCTGCAATTTGCTGGCACTTAGAACAGCCAGAGCCAATTTGAAAAGCACCATAAAAACAGCAAAGCAAGGCCACTGTCAGAAAGTTGAAAACTTTTTTCAGGACACTAGGAACACCAGGTGTATGTGGCAAGGCATCCAGGTCATTACAGACTATAAAGGGTCTCCATCGTGTTATAAAGGCAACACAGACTTTTTAAATGAGCTGAACACATTTTTGGAAAGATTTGAGCATCAAATAGCACCCCTCCAAGGAAACTCTGCCCACCCTCTCCTGTGCTTAACTTTGATGTTACCTCTGTCCAGAATTCATCATGGAAAGTTAACATTCAAAAAGTAGCAGGCCCAGATAATATCGCAGGGTGTGTTCTTAAAGAATGTGCAGACAGTTGCCTTGTGTTCTTACAGATGTTTTCAAATCTTTCATTGCAGTAAGCAGTGGTCCCACCATGTTTTAAGACAGCCATTATTTTGCCAGTGCCAAAAAAGTCTACAATTATGGTTCTTGATGATTACCATTCTGTTGCACTTACATGCATAATTATGAAATGTTTTGAAAGGCTGATAAAGGACATTATTGTATCCAGCTTCCCTCCAGCATTTGACTCACTCCAGTTTGCTTACTGTCCAAATCGCTTTGTAGGGGATACTATTTCTTCTGTTTTCTATCTGAGCTTGATGCACTTAGAGGAAAGAAATATGCGTGAATGCAGTTTGTCGACTTTAGTTCAGCATTTAATAGGATCATTCCTCAGCATTTAGTAAACAAATTGGGCCTTTTAGGCGTTAACACTCCTTTGTGCAACTGGATTCTTGTTTTTCTTATTGATAGACCCCAAAATGTGTGAGTTGGAACTAAAATTTCTAACACCATTTTCTTGAGCACAGGTTCTCCTCAGGGCTGTGTCCTAAGACCACTGTTGTTCACTCTGTTGACCCATGATTTTTGTACAAGGTTTGCCATCAACCATGGTTTTATTTTAAAATATTGTGTGTGGAACACTTTTAACTGGTTTCGTTTTAAATTATTGTGTGTGGAATACTTTAAAATGGTTTTATTTTAAATTATTGTGTGTAGAATACTTTAAAATGGTTTTATTTTAAAATATTGTGTGTGGAATACTTTAAAATGATTTTATTTTAAATTATTGTTGGTAGAATCTTTTTTTAATTGTCTTAGACTATTTTAAAAAATAGTCTATCAACAATAAATTAAAATAAACCATTTAAAAATATTCTATACTTAATACTTTTAAATAAAATGATTTAAAAATACTCTATCCACAATACATTTAAAAGTATTGTGGATAGAATATTTTTAAATGGTTTATTTTAATTTATTGTTGATAGAATATTTTTAAATGGTTTTATTTTAATTTATTGTGTATGGAATATTTTAAATGGTTTTTAAGGATTTTTTTATTATTTATGGAATATCTTTTTTAAAAAATATTTTTAGGGAATTTTTATTTATTTACTGTTTATAGAATATGTTTATTACAAGAAATGTTATTCCTTTTTGCAAATGTTTTATTTGTGATGCAATATGTTGCTTTTAAGTGTGCAGGTTGGTGCATGGTTTATGTGTCTCAAAGTGGCTGCTTTTCTATGGGCAGGCGAGGTTGGTGCAAGGCAGCTTTGCCAGATTTTGTATGTTTCTGTGTGATACCTGGTTGTTTAGGTAATTGTGAGGTGGTTGCTGGTTCAGTGAACTTCCTGGCACTGTCCTTTATAATTTCCCACAATGCCTTCATGGTTTTTATTCTAGTGGCTTTGTCTTTCCTGTCCTTAGGGTTAGGGAAAAAACTGGTTTCGTCTGCAGTCTTTTGGGGGGGAAATTGTTATTTTTTGATGTTTTCCTGGCACTGTCATAGTTTGTGTGTGTGAATGTGTAATGTCCCGCAGTTATCTACACATTAATAATGATCAAGTACTAATAATATTTCCTTATACATTTTAGTGACCTTTCCTTACATAATTGGTGTTTTCTTTTATACTTTTAGATGTCTAATTTCTGTTTGTTAGTTAGCAATTGATAAAACAAATCCCACGTGAAAAAGTATTCAAAGCCTTCTTGATTTTAATTGTCAATTTATTCATTCCTGCATATTCTAATATTTATTCATTTTAATATCTTTGTTTTTCCACTGTTGTGCAAACACAATTCCAGCAGTTGTTAACATGTGTAAAATTAAATATGTATTGTACTCCCTTTGAAATACACAACAAAATATTACTGGTTTTAAATCCATATCTTGCTTTACCATTGCTTCTAACCATGACACCACTACCTCTTGAATAGCTACTTGGTCTGTCCTAAGTACTAAACCTAATTCATATATTCCTGGTTTTTTGAACTGAGGAATACATTTCAGAAAAAGAAATCTATATTGTTCTGTGAATCTACCTATGACATTCATCCTTGATCTAACTTCTTAGATGAAAAACTATATCTTTCCTGTTTGTTGGGGGACATCCTTCCTGAAAAGACTGTACATTGTTGGGTGAAAACAGAGGTCCCTTCTGTTACCTGTAGTGTAGTCCTCAGCTAACAACCACAATTGAGTCCAATATTGTTTTATTTCTTCTGCATTTAGTATTATTTAACAGGATGAAGAGGCAACAGAGTATGACTGCTAGGACAGTCAACTTTCCTATGTAAGTAGCTATTTTATTGCTTTGTGTGCTGGTTTCATCCTTAATGTGGTAGTGCATGCAATTAAAGTCTTCCTTTCTGTATCTCTTTGTGCAGGCCATTCATTGGAGCAAGGTGGTCAGTGGGTGACTTCAACACACAAAAGGACAGTCATCTTCCTTTTCTATTATTTTGTGTGCTTGTTTCATCCTAATGCAGTGCATGCAATTCAAGAGTTCATTTCTGTGTCTCTTTGTGCAGGCCATTCATTAGAGCAAGTGTGATCAGTGATGTAGAAGACCGGCAAGGACAGTCATCTTCCTTCTGTAAGTATCTGTCATTATTGTTTTGTGTGCTTGTTTCATCCTAATGCAGTGCATGCAATTCAAGAGTTCATTTACAATACAATACAATACAATAGTAGAGTTGGAAGGGACCTTGGAGGTCTTCTAGTCCAACCCCCTGCCTAGGCAGGAAACCCTATACCGTTTCAGACAAATAGCTATCCAACATCTTCTTAAAGACTTCCAGTGTTGGGGCATTCACAACTTCTGGAGGCAAGCTGTTCCACTGATTAATTGTTCTCACTGTCAGGAAATTCCTCCTCAGTTCTAAATTGCTTCTCTCCTTGATTAGTTTCCACCCATTGCTTCTTGTTCTACCCTCAGGTGCTTTGGAGAATAGTTTGACTCCCTCTTCTTTGTGGCAACCTCTGAGATATTGGAATAATGCTATCATGTCTCCCCTAGTCCTTCTTTCTCTTAAGCTAAACATACCCAGTTCCTGCAACCGTTCTTCATATGTTTTAGTCTCCAGTCCCCTAATCATCTTTGTTGCTCTTCTCTGCACTCTTTCTAGAGTCTCCACATCTTTTTTACATCGTGGCGACCAGAACTGAATGCAGTATTCCAAGTGTGGCCTTACCAAGGCATTATAAAGTGGTATTAACACTTCACGTGATCTTGATTCTATCCCTCTGTTGATGCAGCCTAGAACTGTGTTGGCTTTTTTGGCAGCTGCTGCACACTGCTGGCTCATATTTAAATGGTTGTCCACTAGGACTCCAAGATCCCTTTCACAGTTACTACTACTGAGTATGGTATCACCTATACTGTACCTGTGCATTCCGTTTTTGTTGCCTAAATGTAGAACCTTACTCTTTTCACCATTGAATTTCATTTTATTAGATAGTGCCCAATGTTCAAGTTTGTCAAGATCCTTCTGTATCTTAAGCCTATCTTCTGGAGTGTTGGCTATTCCTGCCAGCTTGGTATCATCTGCAAATTTGATGAGTTCCCCATTTATTCCCTCATCCAAATCATTGATGAAGATGTTGAAGAGTACTGGGCCTAAAACAGAGCCTTGGGGTACTCCACTGCATACTTCCCTCCATGTAGATGCAGTTCCATTGAGAACTACACGTTGAGTGCGGTTGGTCAGCCAGTTACCAATCCATCTGGTGGTGATGCTGTCTAACCCACATTCTTCTACTTTATCTAGTAGTAGGTTATGGTCTACCTTATCAAAAGCCTTACTGAAGTCCAAGTAAACTATATCAACGGCATTCCTCTGGTCCACTAATTTTGTCACATTATCAAAGAATGCAATAAGATTAGTCTGGCATGATCTGTTTTTGACAAATCCATGTTGGCTTTTGGCTATTTCTGTGTCTCTTCTTTGTGCAGGCCATTCATTGGAGTCAGTTATATTGAAGACTGGCAAGGACAGTCATCTTCCTTCTGTAAGTAGCTCTTTTATTGTTTTGTGTACTTATTTTAATCTTATTTAAGTAGTAAGTACACAAAATAATAATTTTCTTTTTTTATATCTTTTTATAGATCATCCATGGGGCAAAGAATTCAGTGACATCGTCTTGGACACTCCCACCCAGTCACATGACTGCCAAGCCACTCCCACCCGGTCACATGGCCAGGAAGCCACTCCCACCTGGTCACATGGCCGGGAAGCCACTCCCACCCGGTCACATGGCTGGCAAGCCACTCCCACAAAGCAGGCCACACCTACAGAAGAGTTTCTAAAAAAAATTTGAAACCCACCATTGATCCATAGTACATGCAGAAATATTTTAGAATATGGCCCAGAGAAGTAGTATGCATGTATTTAATTTTCAAGTTTTATGCAAGCATTAATATTTGCTTCCTTTCTAGAATGTAATGCTAGATGGCAAGTCAAAAGGCATTAAATACAATACTGCCCAAACAAAGGCAATTCTTTGTTGAAAATTAGTAAAATTTCAACACTTTGAGTTTAAAAGAAAACAAAAGCACAGCTTTTTGTGATTTTGCCACCAACTGTGATTTAAATGTAACTATCTACTATAAGATATTCCACAGAACAGTCGTTTTCAATTTTTTATTTTAGAAAACCATTGCTATCTTTAGTGCAAAAACTTTAGCATATGCCTCCTATATATCTTTGCTGACACGCATGAGTTGCAACTAAAAGATGGCATGCCATTCCTGAAACACATTCAAAGCATTCTCCAGTTTAGAGTGGCCAAACTCTACAGGAATTATTATTTTCCCATATGAGCTGAACAAGTATCCATGAACACATCCGGTATTTCTCTGCACCTACATATTTTAGAAAGACTGGCAAAAATAACATTTGTGGAAGCATTTCTTTCATTGGAGATATTTTCAACCTTGATATTTTTTAATTTATTAAATTTATATAATGTCTTTTTGGAAAAAAACCATAGGAATGGAGATAGCAAAACTTTGAGTGAATTACTCCCTCCCAGCCAAAGATGTTGGTAAACATCTATCTACCTTCTGGGACTAGATCTGTGTAGTAGATTATGGGCCATAAGCCTCAAGAAAGAGACATTCATTCTACAGTTGATTTATGCTGATAATAATAATTGGTAACACAACGATATGCATACAAATATTTATATTGTA
The DNA here is from genome assembly GCF_964273705.1 of Natrix helvetica. Classification (NCBI taxonomy): domain Eukaryota; kingdom Metazoa; phylum Chordata; class Lepidosauria; order Squamata; family Natricidae; genus Natrix; species Natrix helvetica. The sequence goes on from NC_138548.1 coordinate 187,566,800, forward strand.
GATCAATTTGTTGTAAATTAATAAAGTTGTGATTCTGATACATACAACTTAGTATGTCTCATTTCTTTCTCAATGTAGTTACAATAATTAATTCAAAGTTAATTAAGGGGTTTATACACAAATGCACATTTCTTTATTGTTCAACACAACCAAATTCAATTATATGTCTATTTTCCATCATAAAATCAGTAAACTTCTTAACCTCCCAAACTGAGAATAAAGTAAAGGTTAAGAAAATTAAAAATTTAAATTTAAATCCTTAGCAAATTCTTTTAAATAAATTTCTGCTGCAAAATTTATACCTTTTGTATCTATAGTTATATCTGAATAATTACTACTATGGATTCTTCTAAAAGGTTTGAAAATGAAGTATTTCGAGTATAGACAAGTTAGAACTACTGATACAGGTTTTATTTTAGATTTATATTGTATGTATGGAAATACTTGAGAGAATAATTATGATCAGTGTTTAATAGCTGTAATGTAAATTGTGATAAAACTATATTCAAGAATTAAATAGTAGATAGTTTTGAAAAGTATCTCATTCACTACAGAAACCATTGGGATGTGACTTTGTCATCAAATTAACTAAACCTAATTTTTAAGTGTGTTTTTGATTAATCCATTAATTCTTCCTTGGGAAAAAAGCTCAATACTATTTTAGCATTGGTTTAAAATTGTGCTTTTTTTATTTATTTTTATTTCTTAGATTTTTAGACCGCCCCCTCTCCCAGAAAGGGACTCGGGGCGGTGTTTGAATATTCTGAAACTATGTAAGTTTAATTATAATTCTTGATATCGTCATATGACAGTTGTGATAAGAGCAAAATTATTACTATCTATATCCTGATATTGCCAAATTCAACTACCACTACAAACAGCATTTGCTCTGGATTTTGTCAATTAAATTAAAAATAACCATAATGTTCATTTCTAGTGTAGTTACCCAGACCAAATGTCCAGCCTCCCAAGATTGTTGGGGTGGATACTCCACTGATTTTAAATGCTGATGGTGCAGTTACCCTTTTACAAATTCCACTAGAACTTAGATGAGCACTTTTTAAACCCATTTTTTCTGAGAGGACTTACTGGTAATAAATGACTAAAAAAACAAAGTGGTGTTTTTGCCAAGAAACCCAAAAGATTTAAATGGATCATTGAAGAGAATGAAAGTGTGCAGATTAAAAGTGTCAAGTACTATACTTGAAGATAGTACTCCAATCTACAGATGACTGGAAAATATACCTTGATCATGGTGGTTCACAAGCACAAGGGGGGACAAATATCTATAATCCATGGTGCCCAGTTGTGATGATCCCCTCACGACAAATCATTTTGGCTATACAAATTTTGCAAAAGCTTTTTCAATTATTTATATATGTAATGTGATGCTTAGAAGGGAAGCAGAATAATGAAAAAAATGGAAGTGAGAGCAAGGCTGTTAGTGCTCACAGTATTGACTCAAGTGCCATTTTTTCCCATCCCATTTTTTCAGAGGGACCAATTTCCATTCTTGGCAACAAGCAATCCTTGGGAAACCTACCTGTTGTGGCTTGTAGCTTAAGCAAGTGCTTTCTTTGGGATACATTCAAGCTAAAATAATGATGAGAGAAAGGATCCTAGACAAAGAATTCCAGAATGAGGTCAATCATAAAGCCCATGCTACAGTTCATACAATTAATTTATGGGAAATAGTTCACAAATTTTGAAGTTAATCCAAATCATGACATATGTATGGCAGAAGCCATTTTGACATATACTTTAAGATAATATTGAGATTTAGCAGAAGTGACATTTATTAAAGGTCAAAATCATCCTACTGCTGATATACCTAATAGCCATCCATCCATATCTTCATTGCAGTATTGATTAGGTAGAATACAACATTCAGCAGCAGATGAAACAATGTAAAACAGTTTGTGATTATTTCGTTGAAGTTGTCAGTATATTTCTACTTTTGCAAGCAGTATCATAAAATTTGACTACATTTATTGATAGAATCATACCACTGATGGTATCAATTATACATGGAATATCTTACAACTATTTTCCAGGCAGATACTTAATTTCTTTAGCTTTCCTTGCACAGTCGAAAGCAAAGCTTAATGTTTTACCCTCTACTCAATGGGAGATTTACCAAAAGGGAGATTTACCAAATTCCCTATGCAGCACAAATGCTATTAAGACCATCACACATGTGCTTTTACTCTGTACCATTAACAAAATAATTGAGAAACTTTCATTCTTTATTGACCCATATCATACTGAATGATCATACATATCATACATATACCATACTGAAAGTTTTCTTCGTGATTCCCCCTCCCCCAAAGTACCACTTGTTATTTGAAATGTACCTAGATTTTGTCTGGCAGCAATTAAAATCCACAATTATATAATTAAGAGTAGTAAGAAATCCAGTAATTATCCATTAGACATAGGTAAACTTATTAAAATTCTTTTTTATCTTTCTATGGTTTTACATCCTTTTTAGTCTTCAGAGTCATCCTCCCCCATTCAGCTCAATCTCAGTATTGCTATTAAGAATTTTTATAGAGATATCTTAGTATTTTAAGTTTATAGTATTGCATTAGTAACTCTAGGTTTTAGTTACTTTTAATAAGTTTCAGTATGGTTATTGAAAAAGATGTAATTTTATATTGGTCTATGAGTGAAATAAAGTTTTGTTGTTGTTGGTATAATTTTAAATGAAAAAAAGTTGTTATTCCAATAAATTAGAAATGTTTCTTCAAACTCATGAGATTCCTGCCTGATATCAACTGCGTGAAGTACAATATTTTCTTCCGACATTTGACTTTCTTTAGACATTTGACTTTTACACTACCCATGAGAGCACTGGTTGATAATAGTCATAACAATTTAATGAATAGATAGAGTGAATACCTAGGTATAAAGCATTTGACTCCTAAAGCTCTAAATAACAGTTTGCCACACTGCAGCCCATGCACACTTTCCCCCACCATCCAGCTGAATAGCAAGTAACAGATGGCTGTTTTCCTATTACTAACTGCAGCAGGGAACCAGGAACCATACCATGATCCTGCTGCACATCACTGATTTTCCGTTGTCACTAGCAGCAGAACTGCTGAGAGAACAGGGACAATTATTTCCCACCTTTCATTTGTGTGTAGGTCTGGATGAACAACATATACAGGTAATCCTCGACATACAACATTAATGGAACTTGCCCATTCATGTCAGAAGTCTAGGACTACATCATCCAATGACCTCCTTGTCCTTGCTTTCCCCAATGCATTAATTAAATGTGGGTTATTAGGTAGAGCATGGAGTGATTCAGGGATGGGAGAAACTAAGGGAGTCCTAGTGCAGGCACTCCCAGGAGGCTTGCCCCACCCTCTAAGGCATCCATGCTCTGACTCCTGGCCCTGGGTTTCCCCAAAGCCCTATGGGTTCCTCCATACCCACCCTGTCACCATCCTCTTGCTTACATTTTGATGAGCTGAGAAAGTCAGGCTAGAGAAGGCTGGGCCACGTGGCACAATCAAGAAAAAGAAATCCAGTAACTTTTGTTTCTGTTGCAATCTTTTCCTCTCCAGCCTGAGAGGAGTTCGTCAAAAAGTAAGTAAGTGAATGGTAACATGGGATGGTTGTAAGGGTGAATGTATCACCTGGAATGTATTCTTTGCTCCCACATAAAAATTGCTCAGTTTTATGTTATTACCAAATAA